>NC_072470.1:8204241-8855331 GCF_027596085.1 Anoplopoma fimbria | reverse complement strand
TAAGCCCTGGCTTGGGTCTTACTCACACACCAGATCACCACCAAGGCAAAAAAAAAAGAAGAAAAAACCTGTCTCTCCTTGCTTAGAGGAAAGGAAGCTTAGCTGCCTTTAGACATGAGCAAAAATACACAGCGGCGGTTGCTTTGCGCTGCAAAATAGGGCGACGCTTCCGAGGCACAAAAATCCCCGCTGAGCCGTAACGAGAAGTGAATAGACTGCGATAGCGAGAGCTTTGGCTGGACTTGTTTGTACAACGGCATAGTCCATTTCATGTTGTTTAATTGGCTCATTTGCAAACTGATGATACACATTCAGAGATAATGGAGTGTCTGTATTGAAATGCATGACACAACTGCACCCAGTGAAATGCCACAAGTGATGTTTCCTTTTTACTGACAACTCAAACGTTACACTCCCAATCAGACTGGTATGTCTGACATTGTGAGAATCAATGCTTTTTCGTGTTATTTTGCATGAAACATTACTAGGATTCATGCTTTTGATAATGCCATGCTTGTAGGTCTAATGTTGAGAGGCAAAATCCTTTTTTTGGTCTCTTGTGGCGTCCTCAGCAAGCAATTTCTATTCAGAGTTGCTCCCCTGAGTATATGTGAGAAAAGCCTTCAAAGGCTCTTAGTTTGTATTGTCAATAGATGTTTTGTTTCAGCAGGGGAATGTTTATCAGAGGCAATTCCATCTGAACAGATTTATTGATCATCCTGCTAAAAAGGTTGCTCTCAGAAGTAAAAAGAATCCACCGTATTGTGAGAATCTGAAAGTCCTGCTACCCCTCTCCTCTCCTCTCCTCTCCTCTCCTCTCTTCTCTTAGGCAACTCCAGGTTAATCCGACTTCGGCCAACTGTCACCCGCCGTCTGGGTTGCTATAGCAACTGCATTTCATTCCCTCAAACAAGATGCAAAGAAGTTAAGGGAGTCAAATTCTCAGAGCCTCCCGAGGCGTCACCAGAGGACAAAAAGATTCAATATGAATGTGGCCGGAAAAGAAAGTCAAGGCTTCAATTCGGCAATTCAGTTATCAGAACAGATCAACACCGTCATCTGTTCCCTACCCGCAGGCCTGGGATAGTAACCATCTGTTCTGACAACTCCTTAATGAACGCTCAGACACAACTATCTGCCACCGTGGTGCTATGGTCGGGAGGTGTTAATGAGGGTGCAGGAAAAAAAATATAGAAAGTTGACAGCTACATTAGCCAAAGCTAATCCTTTCAATTCCCATTATTTCAAACAACGGAAAGAATAAACAATGCACCTGCGTCCTGCAGTGTTTCCTGCTGCTAAAGCTATTTGATGCCCCACTTCTGGAGGGGGAGAACGACCGCGGGGGACGCCAGAGGAGAGGTAATGAATACAGGCTGCAGACTGGGGCTGGCGAAAGACAAGCTCTTAGAAAGAGGAGGGAAGTTCTTTGAAAGCGAAGCTCTGATGTGTGTTTATCTGCGAGATCTCTGAAGGATGCCTTGATTAGTGGCACAGTCAGCTGAAGCTTTTTCGTCAAGTCTTGATGTTTTTTTTGTGTTATTTTTATGGCCCTCTTATGGATAACTCTGACTGTGACATCATGTACTCCAAACAGCAAAATGCATGCAGATACATTTCAAAAATAACATCAACAGCTGCAGTGGAGCAAAAAGTAAAGCGTGAATTATTCTGAATATAGTAGAGAATAACAGAGAGTCTAAAGTCGTGCATAATGCATCAGAAAATTGGATCTCCCACTCTGAGTCAAGCAGGGACTCTTCAGTGTTCGACAGGTTGACCACTCAGGCCAAGCTCTGTCTAGCCTTTGCACCGAGACAAATGGCCTCTGTAATTAAAAGAGGAACCACTGTCAGTGATTGTCAGACTGTGTGGCTGCATATATTAACATAAGAGGAGTCTAACTTTTAGGCTCTGTTTACAACGGGCATTAACATGCTTCTAGGGCGACCACTTGTGATCAGATCTCACTATTTACAATAAAAACATACATCATCTGTTTTTTTTAAACCAGCAGGAGGCATTAATGCACTTTCCGTGACTAGTCTGATAGAAAATAAAAACAGAAGAAGAAATCCAAACCACTTCGCCCATGATGTTTGACGCACCCAGAATGAATCTTTATGGGCTTTTTTTTAGAAATTATGGTGCAAGTTATTGGATCACAGTGAGTCTTGTTGATCAATTACACTTTTATATTTACAGCTTTCCATGTGTTATCCAATCGCCCATGCAGATGTTAATGCAAGGTGAAAACAGAGTATTAAACAAGGTTGTTATGGAGTAAAATATCTCACTTGTGTTTTTTTGTTGAAGCATACTCAATTGGGAAATAACTGGATATTAAAACAAACCACTCTGTACTTTGGAGCAGTGTGTCTACAGCTTCTGTCAGTGTGACATGTTATCGTTTATAGACCAAGTAAGATATTCAATAATGATGTCTGACCACTGAGCCCATGATCTTGCCCTCTCTGCTACATGAAACGCATGCATGTATAAGCTTTGTTTGGTTGCTATGTTACTGTTTTTAATGAGAAACTGCCAAGCTCTGTCTTGACTTTCTGATTGATTGGGGAAAAGCTAATCCATCCGGATTTAAGTGGAGCTATGCGCACGTTACCGTGGTTACCAAATCTTGCATTAATGTATTCGCCTAAAAGATCACTTCCATTGCAGCCCAAACTACAATATATTTCACATCAGCCTTCTGTACAGTGTATTAATCGAACCGAGTAAACACGCCGACCAATGCTAGTTTGTCTTTCTCATCAGTCCGTTCATGCATTGTTTCCTGTCTTGCAGGTGGATAAGCAATAAAATTCTTTCTTACAAGAAAAGTATGGAGCAGGTGGTCATTTCTGATTCATATATGACCTTGTGATATGTCAAACAGTTTTTTCCAAAGGTCAAGAACCATCAGGTTCATTCTAATCCTGTGCAGGAAAGTTGATTTCCCCTAGTGTGAATAAAACTTACTATATAGAGAGGCAATTATCGGATGCAAATACATTCAAATGCTGCCATAAATAAAATGGGTGTTTGATATAAAGACATTACAATTTGTATGCTTTCTCCTCTGCAGAAAGCTGACGCACCAGATGGTTTGTTACACCGAACCATCTGAGAAGCTGTCATTGGAAACTGTTTAAAAAACAAAACATTGACAGGTGATTGGATGAACCATCTGTCAATCAAATTCTTGGGTCTCCCAGGGGATTTAACAGACTTCATTAAAGTATTTTCCCTCATTCACATGCAGTACTCTCTTAGGCTGCCTCAGTGACGCTATGATAAGTGAATCAGACGCTGTGTCAGTTTCTTCTTCTAATTATGTGCTTTTTGGTTGAATCCTTTGAATTAACCATCTAATTAAACACAAATGACTGACTAGTAACAGGGATCTGAGGCTTTCCTGTGTTTATTGGAATAGGAAGGTAAAGAAAGACGAGCCAGGAGGGAGGAAGTCGTGTTCGGAGCTTTGGCAAAATGAGCTCGCCACAGGGTGCTCTGATTTCCAAAACTGGTTGTTGACCTCCATCTTACAGGGTGCGAGTGAGTAACAAGCTCCCAGGAGAAGAGCACGTGGAAATGCTTTTGTTTAATGTGAGTCTTTTATCTTCAGAGGAAGAAGGAAGGGAGGATTCTGCACCTTTTGTTTACACTATTCATTCATTTGCAATGGTGCTCGGCTTTAAAAGAGAAATCAGCTGCACTTAGACCCGTCTTTGATTTCCCAAAGTACATTCATTATTGCAAACATTGCGTGTTCCCCTGTGTGTTTTCTGAAGCACTATTTAAGGTCTCTCTGCTCAGGAAGAATGAACTTTGCCCATTTCTGTCAAAACAGAGAGTCAATGACTCTTTTAAAAAAAAAAAAAAAAAAAAAAAAAGCTACTTGTAGTTGCTGGAGGCATACATTCAAACGTCCTGGGGGGCATCCCAGAATGCCTCATTTCTAAGCACAGAAGTATTTACTCTGACAGTGTTGAGATCTGTCTCTATAAAACAGAGAAGAAAAAGATATAAAAATGTGTCAAACCACATTCAGTGAGATGTAGTGGTGAACAGTTGTTTTGTTCACCACTACATCTCACTAAATCTGGTCCTTGACACATTACGACAAGCTCAAAATTCCTGTAGGCACATCCCATAACATATAAACTTTGTTTGTCTCAGAAGGACAGTCTCATAATTTATTGGTTTGCAGCTGAAGTGAAGCTTGTGTAAATCAATGCCAGTCTGTGTGGGTAGTAGTCCTCCTTCTCCTTGGCAAGTCACTGAACAGCTCCTGTAGTGATTGGAGTGTATTTAATCTACTCTATTATCCAAAAATTCCATCGCATAATTATTACCGAAGGGATCAAAAGTGGTATAGAAATATAAAACACTCACTTAATTTACGACACCGTGAACATTTCTATTTATGCCAGGACCCAATTAAATGATCCGATAGTGTGATAAACGCATTAGCGTTTATTGTAATTACAGGGCGGGATTCAGACGGATATCTCACCAAATGATTCAGACTATCCAACTGCGCAAATCAAATCTATCTATAGGTTAATTATACATTTCAAAGCCTCATGCTGCCCTGTACACTGCTTCCTACATGGAGCGTGAATTAAGTGGGCAGCTCAGCAAAAAAGGAAGTCTGAAGGGAAGTGACCTCCTGCAGCTGAGGGGAAAGTGTATGTAGCAACTCAGACAACCTCACTTTCTCCTCCACCACACACAGTATAACCCTCTAATGTTAATCTCAATTAGTAGATGTCAGGAAAAACTAGTCTAGAGGGATAACTATGGCAAAAAAATGGGAAAAATAACCAGTTTTAGACGTATATTTTAAAGCAACACACTGGTCCGATACGGAGAGAAACCACAGCAGTGGTAGAGAGTACTACATTACATTACAGTCATTTAGCAGACGCTTTTATCCAAAGCGACTTTCAATCAGTAGTATATTACATATCATTCACCCATTCACACACTGATGACAGGCTACCATGCAAGGTGCCACCATCAGACTCTAACTAACATTCATTCACATCCAGTCCACACCGATGGCAAGCCTTCAGGAGCAACTTGGGGTTAAGTGTCTTGCCCAAGGACACATCGACTGCCGAAGCCGGGTATCGAACCACCGATCCTCTGAACGGAGAACTACCTTGCTCTCCACTACACCATCAATTTATCAATGCACATGTACAGCCATGCTTGTTTATATGTGGCAGCTCCAAGATAGGTTGCACTGCCTTATCTCCTGGTGCGCAATCAAAGAACTCAAGCACAATTCAACACAGATTTAGAGGAGCATCTGGCTCCCTGTTAGACCCGGCCCTCAGGAAAACCCTCCATCAGACGCTTTTTAAAGAAGGAAAATAGCATAAAATAGGAGGACATCTGTTCTTTCATCCAAACCACTCCGGTCCAATGGAGGAATAAAAAGACCTGAACCTGATTTGTGGTCTCAAATTTGACATTAATAAAACTCAAAGGGTGTGAACTCTTTCATCTAAAGCAGATGAAGCTACCATGTATTGTACAGTGTCTGCTATACACACACACGAGAAGTCTCACTTCTTAGAGGCATCATCATCGTTGTTGTTGTTTTTTTACTTTCTCTTACAGGCTCTTGTGTTCAATTAATTCAAAATGATGACTGCAATGCTTCCTCTGCACACCATTAAGATAAAATATATAAATACAAGCAGCTGATAAACAAGTATCATGCATATCATGAGCTTTTCAAGGTTGCAAAAACCCTATGGCGGCTGATATCTTATACTATTGTCAATTAACCCCAACCTAATTTAAATGAACTACCTGTGGCATCATTTAATTTATTGCAGAAAGTAGGAAGCTGCAGGATGACAGCTGAATCCATGCAGATGTACACCGGAGACAACACAACACTGCAGTCGACATTTTCATCCCCACCATGTGCAAAAAGTCTCTGAGGAACTCTGACATTTCCATATGAAATACATCTGGTTTGTCGAGGCTGCCGAGCAACTTTCAGCTCAAAGTCCTCCTCCTCCTCCTCCTCCTCCTCCTCCTCCTCCTCCTCCTCCTCCTCCTCCTCCTCCGGGCTGTTTGTTGCAAAAGCATTTGCGGGTTGAAACAGAAACGTTAGATTAGACCAGAGGGACACAAACACCATCGCAACAGGAGCAAATTGGGAACTGAATGAAAGAAAAATCAATTATGCCAAAACCCCTTATTAACAATTAAAGCTGGTGAGGGGGCTTTCTCTTGCTTTTGTTGTGGCTGATTGTTTGGAGAGTGGCGTCCTAGGCAGCTGGGGTTGTTTGTCTGACTATTGTCTTCAATACTGATTGTCACCGCCCAAAGGGGAACCATGATAAAATATCATTTCTGGGTCTGCAAATTTTACAGGAGACAAACTATGAGGTCACAAGGTTAAGTCATCACTAGCAAAACAAGGACATAGTCAATTTTTAGATATAATTTTGTATATGTGTCTCCTCAGTTTATTTAGTCTTTTGGTTCACTCCTTACCAGACGGGAATGTGAAGCACAGAGACCTTTAAAAAATAAGTGTGTGTTTTTACTCTAAAGGACGCTAATTACAGTAAATGTCACTGCACTTGTATTTAACCATGAAACCTTAAGTATAACATTTCAATTATTTTGGCATGTTAGGACCATTTTAAAAGTGTAGAAATAAGAGAGAATAATGTGTGTCATAATCTCTGAATGTGAATTTTTGCAACACTTAAAGACATACAGAGATATAAACACATTAGGCTGGTTAGGAAGTTGTGAGAATCAACAGTTGTCAATGCAATCTAAAGAGTGACATTAGTCACATTGTATGGGATACCTCGATTTTACTACTGCATGTCACTGCTCCGATATGAAGGGCAGTCCTACCGACTTTGGATTGGTTCTTAAAAGGCAGGTTCTTCTATGATTTGGGATGACAGGGAGATCATCTTCAGTCTCTAGTTGAGCAAAGTGTTTAGAAACTGACTTGTCTTAAGTGTAATTTACCACTAAAGAGGGTAGACTAATAGTGTTAATTTAAGTTAGACAGAAAACACAAAATAAGAAGTGACAGAAACGATGAGACATTGTACTATTGAGTGCATATGTCAAAAAGAGATTAAGGATAGCGGGCTCAAAAATGACACCTGAAATAATAAGACAGTCTGCTGTGAAAGATTACTTGTTCCACTGTACATTCATTTTCTTGCGGTTTTTCTGCAGCGATCTGACCTTTCCTTTTCGTCTCCACCAATCATCTTGTAAGATCTCTCCTCTGATCTATTTTCATGTGCCAAAGACACAAGAATAAACTGTTCTGTACCCAGACTAATAAAACCAACGGTTTCAGTACAGCTTCAGAGTTAGCAGCCCAGTTCAGCTCACTTATCGGTGTAGAGGACATGTCTGAGCTGGCTGCGCCGCCCCGGGGCCCCTGTGGGCCATGCTGGGCGACCCCTTACATCCAATCACAGCTGGTGCGAGGCTGGTTGGGCGATGATGAGCAGCTGGCTTTGTCACATTAGCCGTGACTGTGTGTGACCCCCAGGGTGGCTTGGCAGGCTGCTGGCTTACCGAGAGGCCTGAGAGGAGACTTGGTTTGGGGTTTGGTGAGGGGAAATGAGCCGGAGAGGACGCCGTCGACGACAGGACACTAGCGGACAACAAGAAAAGCGTGCATCGCCTCAGATAATGCTGGTCTGCAGCCAACAGAAGCAGATGTTAAATGCTGATTTGGTGACTCGGACACTCCGGGGGTTTTATTTCTAAAAAGGTCTCATGGTCAAATGTGATTTCAGCAATGTGCTCGGCAGGTAGAATAAGTGTTTGTTTACAGAATTGGAAATGTAGCTTGATACGCTTCCCCTGCGGCAGTGTTGATGTCGATAGAGGTTGTGTGGTGTAAAGCTTCCACATGGCACAATGATGTAAAATAAGAAGTAAAACATAATCCAAAATGGACCTTTTGGATCTGGAAGTCAGTGCTGCTGCTTTCCACAGCTAAGGCATTAGAATAAACTTTTATGGGAATCCTGCAAGCCCTTCATTCAGACAAAGCCATAGTGTCATGACGGTAATTTCAACTAAAGACATGCTACTAAAAGAATCAGCTGGAAGGCAATATAATTAAACTTTTATACTGTATTAAGGCTGTTTCAGAGCCTTTCCCTCCAACAACAACAACAACACAGTTGGCCCAGAGACTACAAATACTTTATATAAAAAAAATTAAAAAACACACACGCAAAGAGCAGAGAACACGATTTAACATGTCAGCTAAACTGGTTTGTAATATTTATAGGACGAGGAACTGAGGCTTGAAAAATGTACTTGTGATGAAAGTGAAGATCAAATCGAAGTAAAAGCCTGAGGCTCGACTCCCTGCTGAGAGGAAGGACGGAGAGGCAGAGGATGTGAAAGGACAGGAGGTGGACAGAGAGGAGAGGAGGAAGGAGAGGCAGAGGATGTGAAAGGACAGGAGGTGGACAGAGAGGAGAGGAGGAAGGAGAGAGAGAGCCAGAGTAACAAACAGAGAGAGAGAGTAATGTGGAACAAAGAGATAAAGACTGCGCTGGGAAGAGGAGTGGACATTGTGGTGTTTCTAAATTATTTCCTCCTCCCTTTAAGGATGTTTTCATCCAAAATGAAACTTTTCTCACTCCAGAGTTAATCAAGCTACGCCTAAATGTGTAAAAAGGACATAGAAATAAACATAATAATGAAATTGAAAATAGAAATCAAGCGACAAAGTAAGCAAAAGAGTGGGCGATGGAGTCGGCTATCAGAAATGAATCTCATAACTTTATTGTAGTTATTGTGGAATATTTTATGCTGAACATTTACCATAGAGACTAAAAAGTAATATAAATCTTCTCATATAACCGCAAGCAAACAAATAAGTGTGTTTAGAAAATGACTAGTCTTAAGGGTCTTTGTGGGGCTTCACAAAGACCTAAAAGATACTTCATGGCTTTGACTGTGAAGCAGCTGCAGGTGTACTTTAACAGGAATATATTCAAAACAATGAGGAGGTGGAGGAAGGTGAACATCCAGCGTTACTGTCGCTTCAAAAACGATATCAGAAATAGAGCACGTCCTCAAAGAGGCATGAATATCTATAAAAAGGAGCAGGAGTTTGGAGCTGAGCTCGTCCACCTGCAGAGTGAATAAAGCCTCAGATTTCCACGCAGCACGACTTAAAGATGACTTACATAGATTCAGTAAGGAGGATGAGGAGCCTAAACTGTAAAGTTAAGAGGGTGGATTCAATCATCTACTTTATAAAAAGGAACTATACTGCGATCTTCAATATCCCTCCTTGTGTCAGTCCGTGACTCATCTACCATTATTTCAAATGGATTCTCTGTCATATGCATGGCGTTAAAGATGTGTTAGAAATACCATCAGCGTAATTACCTCAAGAGTCTCTCTGAAATAAATTGGTGAAGGTAGAACAGATGTTCCACAGACATTACTGCTCACATGCAGCAGCTCTGGAAAGCACACCGCTCTAACACCGGACTATTTCTCACCATATGTGAGCCACTTTGCCGCAAAAGTTATGGGGACATTGTGTCATTCAAAACAATTATAATTATTGATCAGATAGGAGCAATATAATTAAGAAACACGAACTAAAACGACATGAAAGTTAATAGCAGAAAGACATTTACTTGATAATAAAACCACCCTCAGTCCCATCTTGCTTTGACTGTTGAGGAATAACAAACAAAAGATTACAGTCAAAACTGATTATTATTTTCTTTCAATTCTAATGCAATTTGCAACCTTCAAATGTTATTTTGCAATAATGACAAAAACAACAGAACTTAGGTGAAGCCAATCCTTTTTTGTATTACAAGTTTATATTATTTTATGATTAAATATGCAAATCAGGCGTTATTTGGTGCTAAAGTTTGGTGAATTAAGGAGAAATTGACACACGCAAATAGACAAAATAGTAAAATAAACACATAAACATGTATTTTGTCTGAGGGAAGACATGAAATTGAAGAACAATAGACCAAACAATGACAGGCATCATCTCTACTGAGTTAGCTGCCCCTGCATGATGCATGTGTATTTAGAGACTAACAGCCATATCTAGTGCAACAGGGAGGATTCTTAAATAGCCCATGTCACCTCTTCAGAGGGTGGACATCTCATTCTGTCCATCCGATCCATAAAACATATTAAGTAATGGATGTGTGTGTGTGTGTGTGTGTGTGTGTGTGTGTGTGTGTGTGTGTGTGTGTGTGTGTGTGTGTGTGTGTGTGTGTGTGTGTGTGTGTGTGTGTGTGTGTGTGTGTGTGTGTGTGTGTGTCTTTGTGCGTTGCACGGCCTCTGAAATTAAAGTAAGTTAATTTAGCGGTCTATTGAGTAGTCCATTCTATTCCCCATCACAGCCCAAGGTGACAGCCTGATACTCTATAATACACTTTCATGTTGTTGTGAAGGGAGCGGGTGAAAGGGGGGAGACAGAGGAGAGATGGCTGCTGTGTTTTGCTGTGTCCTCTCCTCATACACTATAGTGCTTTCTCCCACACAACCTGCTATTACAGCCCCCTCTAATCAGATTTGCAGAGCGAGGGCCAAATGCCTGGCTCCTGGCTTGACTACGTCGACGCAGCTGAAGGGGGCGAGCCATCGGAACCCCTCTTTGGACGGGCAGCTGAAATAACAGTGATCACTCCTGACAGCAGCACATGAGTGGAGACTGCACTCACATTTTGGCACAGCGCTCAAATGTCATTTCACCTTCGGCGCACACTAAAAGGTGACGGGCTTCATCCTTCTCGCCAGGCGGACGGGTCGGCTGCAGGTGTAGCCCAACAGAAACCGATACGTATAGCCAAACACGACGCCGCGCCCTCACTGACAGACCCCGAAAAGGGACGGATATGTTGATGATACAAAATAAATGCTTGATGCGCACATGTGCACTGTGTAATGAGATAATATTTGGGGGCAATTTGTTATGCTGATGGGATAAATGGAGCTGAATCAATAGCAATAACACGTCCAATAACAGGTCAAGTATCATCTGCATCTAGTTAGAATGCTATTTGTGATTAGCGTAATTTCATAAGCAACAAAGTAAAATGTGTGTTGCAGAATAAGAAAGGCGGATGTGAGTGCAGCGCCACATGAAAAGGGATTTTCACTTTGAAGAAACATAATCAGAGTTACAGAGCTGCTTCAGAGGATCACCACGTCGTAGATGCTAATTAACTTTTGTACGTCAACTACAAGCAACACAAGAAGAAAAGTGACAAAGTTAAAACAAAGGCAAACAGTTGGTGCTCTAATTGCAGGTGCATCAGTAACATAAAACATTTAACGCTCAACTTAAAAGTCGGGGTAAATAAAACCGTCAAGTCTGGGTTGTTAAATTGTATTTTTCTGTTTTATTTCTAGTTTTGGTCAACCTTCCCACTGATCACACTGCCAACTGGAGATAGGCCACCACAGACACACAGACCTCCAGTTCTTATTAACTAAACCACTGAAATTAAACTGAAAGTACCTGCACTCCAAAAAAGTCAGTTATAATCATTTATCTCAGAGCCAAAGACAAATTCAACCGTTTCTGCTTTCCTATTCATTCTAGCTCCTTTGACTGTGATAAAAACGTATTTCAAAATCATGAAATTGTTTTTTACCTTTTCTAATGCCAGATGCCATTCTCTTCTATTCCTGCTTCAGGTCTGTCATATTGTTGGAAGAACATCCCTTTGGGTATTTGGGATTGGGTCATTTAAAAAAGGAACGGCGAGGCACTGAGTAATATGGGATTAGTTTTGATCATTTTCTTCTAATGAACACTTCTCCAGTTTGTATTCCATAAGTGCAATTTTATCCTATATGTGCAAGTTTATTCTAAATAAGAAAATTGTATCCTTCTCTTATCTATGTTTACACTGTAAACTTTCTCTTGTTAGAACTTAGTATTACTCTAGTGAGCCTAATGAAATAACAATACAGTTGTCTTCAAACCTGACCTTTAAAGATGAACAGTGCACATACTAAAATCTGCATACTATCAATGTACTTTCAGATATGATCTTTTCAAAACTAGACAGGGCAGCCCTCCAGCCTCATGCATCTCTAAACAATATACAAGAACGCATAACCTGGTCATATAGTCATTTCTCTTATTTCCCTCTACATCGGGACATTTGTAGGAATAGAAAGAAACAAGCTTTCACGAATAGCAGGATGAAGCGAAAAAAGCCGTCCACATCCTCCCTGATCCTCACATGAAAATATCACTGAACCTTCACAGGATGTTGTGGAGCACACGGTGTAGAGCAGATTTCCAATTCCTTCATCTCTCAAAGAACTGGAAGCCTTTTCCCTTTGAAGAAATGATCCAATCTCCCAGTGCACGCGGCTGCGGAGGACTGGAGCTGATCCAAAAAGGAAGAAGCTGACCCTATTCTTTCACAAGTAGTATTCATAGATAGTTAGGAACTGCCTTGTACATTACAATTTCCAGAAACTTTGAGGGAATTTGCTGGCTGTGGTGGTTTATTTGTGAACCCGCACTATAATGTATTCCCGCACACTTGCCTAGAATGTTTTATTGTGAAACGTACAGTTAATCTACAATGCCAGTTGAACCATCGTGACGTTAAATCACATGGACATTCTCCTTTTTCTGCAGCTAACCAGTAAATGCACATTATGTCATGAGAAGTAAGAAATATGTTTTTCGGTTTTAAGACACTTTGATGCATATTCCTACGTTTAACCTCTATCCGACTCAAAGGAACATCTTTTCATATTATTTCTTGTAAGTGATTGATACAGCAGAGGAAAGAGACAATGAGATAAGGGGAGCAGAATCAATCATCATTTGCAGAAGGTCATTGGTGTGGACACTGAGAGGGTTCTGTCCCTTCACTTTGGTTTTAAATTTAACGTCCAGGTGGATTTAAGAGTCTGGATGTTAAAGTAAAAGATCCAACAATGATAAGGCAGGGACATTAATTAACTTGACCTTCAGAACAATGATTATTCTTATACAGGGATCTTTATATGTTCTTTAACAGTCATATTGTATAATCATATTGATTATGACTATTTGATTAGTTTGACCTACTGGGCTATCACTGTAATGCTCAGCCAGGGAGTTAAATTAAGACCAGTGCTAGATGAAGTGTCTGACAAGCAATGAAAACCAGAGTAGCCCCATGTTTCTAACTAATACTTTTATGCTCTTATCTCCCATCTACTGCACCGACAAGGTGGTGCCTCTTTGTGATGGTTAATTATGTGCTGTACACTGGCAGAAATGCATTAGTGGAAGTGCTGTTCTCTGGTTCATGTGATGAACTCAGCCTTTAATGTTGTTAAACTAATTGAACCTTTGCTCAAAAGTTAGTAAAAGTTGTTGTACTTCTTCTCCTATTATGAACCTTTTACTTCATCCAACATTAAACAAGTTTAACCTATTGTTGCCTAGAAGCAAGGAGGGAGACTTTTATTTTGAAGATTCAGTATTACAAAATAAATATTATGTCAAAGGCATTTTGCCAGAAATACAAGGATGTCTTACTCAGGCTGCTTTTCTAAAGGGAAGCCAATGCTTAAGTGCCTTTAACTTGCAGTATCTCTGATGGCCAGCAGGTGGCGACTCCTCTGGTTGCCAGAAGAAGTCTGATTGTACCAAAAACTATGAGAAAATGACTCTACTTCTCACTTGAATTATTACCTCAGTAAACATTGTGGACGTGAGTTTATGGTCTCAATGTCTAGTTTCAAGTTTTCTTCAATACTGCATGATGTTCATTTGGTAAATTATGGTCAATTAAGAGTCAACTATAACATAAAGCAGAGTATGCTTTAGGGCGGGGTGTCTTATTCAAACGGAAAAAAACTAAGTTGTTGACGGCCAAAATGCCAAACTTCAGGCTTCAAAACAGTAGTCCACAAACCAATAGATGACGCAACAGTGTCTACGTCCACTTCACACAGTATATTGTCGAACTACATCCTGTTGCATTTTGCAGCATTCAAGCCAGCATGCTTTTCTGGCTATTCTCACCCACAAAAGAAGAGGTAAAGCCGAGTGAAAGAATTCCGATAGCAGACATGCACTGAACCGAGTTATGCTACAGAAGGGATGTTTGATACGAGATGTTGATGCATGATCCAAAAACTGCTCCTCTACAAAAAAAAAAAAAAAAAAACATACCCAGCACATACACACTGCTTCAGTTTACATTCATTTTAAAATGTGCTCTTTGTACAGCTGCAGCTATAACACCTGGATATTCACCACAAGCTATACTCTGTTTGCAAAGGCTCAACTCTGTAGCCGTCTCATGGAATGTCAACATTTCTCCGACACCGAAGTTACAGCGCTTTCCTACTTGAGGGCAGTTACGTTGTTTCATCACATGGCAAGTTGTGAAAAATCATTCAAAACATCTCACGCTCTGAAATCATGATGTGCTGCTGATTCAGACGACGCGGCAGTAACCCCACCATGGATCTGAATATAGATATTTCATCTTGGCTGGATGCTTCCCCTTTGATAGTCTTATGCATATTCATTAGCCGTGATATCCACCAGAAGGTTATTATCCATAAATGTCACTCTGTAATTAATTAATCCTGTCTGCTGGTTGCTCTCCCTGCCTCATTAATGAGCCAAGTCTAGCTGATTGTATTCATGTGTCCAAATATACAGCTCTATTTTGGATTCATATGCCAAAATATTTCACTTCATTAGCAGCAGGAATCGCCGCAGGGCCATTTGACGGGCAGGATCCGCGTTGTGATTTCCCCGTCATCGGAGCGCGTTGGATCCCGTTCGTCTGTTTTGGGTCGTTGCAGTAATGAGGGAACACGCGGCTGCAGAGTCAAAAGTGAGGGAACGCCTTGGACAACGAGGCAAAGTTTACTCACACTCGGATGAGAATCACCTTCGATGGGTAATGCGGTCCAAGGAGACAATTATGGGGGTAATTCTGTGCTGTTTAGCGAATTGATTTTTAAAGCTACCCCAGAGGCACAACTATTACCGTTGGTTTGAGTTTTAATAAAAATCCAATATGAATTTGCACAAAGCCGAGATGAGTAACTCTGGCAAATTAGGCTAATAGAGAAGAATACCACAGCTCACGAATGGCTTGCAAATAGCTTGACATTTACCCTACCATGCACTCAATTATTGGTGAGAATTTTATCCTTAGGTTCTGCTCAGTTATGCATGGTGCTTTCCGCAAATGTAATAATCTATATAGGCTTTAAGGGACACTGCAGCACATGCTCTCTTGATATGTGGCCAAAATGTGTGCTTAGCAGGATGGCTTAACGCTAAAAGAGATAGCATCGTAATTGGAAGCTCACATGTCAAATCCCCAAACATCGGCCGGGTGTGAAGTGTTCTTGAGCAAAACACTAAACCGCTTCTCGCACACTGTCACTTCAAATAGGAACATCCGCAAAATGTATAAAACATTAATGTAAATTGAACAACGTGAGAAGAGGGCTTCTTTTGTGTGCCCACGGCTTCTGATTTGAATCACTCGCAGTTGGGCCCGTTACATTAAACTACAATCCTCCAGCAGATTGAGAAAAAAAAAAATTGCATTCACTGGTTCTCTAGCTGGGAAACGTTTGAACGTGATTGGGAGGTTTGGCTTCTGATATCAGACACAGCAGGGGGAATAAAAAAAAACTGTGGAATATACATTTTTAGATATATAGAAAGATAGCAATATTATCTTCAGTTATTTATCGCTGAATGAAAAGAGAGTATTATTGAAAAATTGAAGCAAAGCCCTCAGGTAAGTAGAACTTCTACAGCAATGCCAACGGTTTGAGCTGTGTTAGCATACCAAACACCAAACCAAACACAAAGTACAGCTGACAGGATTGTCTTTAGTTATGCAGGTTATTGGTCATAAACCAAAGTAATGGACTAATCAAAATGTTGACATGGTGAGGATACTGATTATAAAATAACTCACATTATGAAGGGGACCTTATTGTAAAAATAATAATTGCAATCCAGTCAACCCTTAGTTGTTGCCACATTTCACTCAAAACCACAAACGCGCCACAGGAAAAGTCTGATTTCATATTCACCTTTTGGGTTTCAAGCATAGCTGATATTTGTGTCAATAATTAAATTCAATGTGCTTAATTAGCATAAATGTAAAAAGGGCAATATTGCCAGTAAATCCAATATATTTTTAGATTAGACAAAAATGTTTGACTGAAAGACCCAGCCAAAATTTACATAATTACATAATTAGAGGGACACTGTTCTATCAGATTTAATTGCGTTGTATTTTCTCAAGTTTATTAAGGTCAAAAATGGACTAATTAACAGTGAAAACATAATCAACACCTCTCCCACTCCCACATGGGACGTCGGTTTGTACCTGATGCAAGTCATACTGTAATACAGAGTGTGTGTTAGTCATACCTTCGGGTCCCTGAGGGCAACATGTTCTGGCTCAACGGGATGAGATGGTCTCAGCTCTGCTTTCAGGGTTGGATCTGGCTCTGGTTCTGGCTTCTCCTGGAAGAAATCATCAAAATATTAATAATGTCTTTCCTTTTATCAAATCTGAGCACAGGGGATTATCTCAAAAACACTGTCACTAAGCTTAATCATTAATTATCAAGGCTGGGTTTTTTTTTTTTTTTGTCCCAAAAAGGACATTTTTGATACACATGGTTTCCACTGGAGAGCAACGTGCTCATTAATCCTAAAAGCAGTGAATTAGCATGATTAGCTGATATTAGCTGTCTTTAATCATGCTTTGTGGTTAATTCACTTTCAAACAGCTCTGAAAGGACTTTGGGAATTCAGAGCTGAGCAAACCTGGCTGACTTTCAAATCCAGGACGACTAAGTGTCCAACTGAGCTCCTTTTCTTTTTATGTGAATTTGTAGTGAAGTGAACAGCCTGCAGCAATGCTGTTAGTTTACTGCTGCTTTATCAACTGTTAGCTCTCTGTTAGCTCACAAGCTACAAGCAGAGCTAACAACATACATTGAGCTGATAAAATATATAAGAATGCATGAATTTAATTGACCTCACAAGGCTGGTTTTTGGAGTCACACTGCAACAGGGTGTCAGCAGAGGCTTGCTTCCTGGAAGTTGAAGTACTTCCTGTTGAAAAAGGATGTTATGATGGAGCTTTGATGTCACACGCCTGTTTTGGATTCAAATGGACACAATATGCTCCACTTGAATGAATCCACCCTAAAACATGCATCAATGTAAACTCCTGGTTCTGTTGTATGTTTAAATGTAGATACAAGTCTCATCACTGTGGCACATGAGGTAGAGCGCTTGTCCCGTAACCACAAGGTTGGTGGTTCAAACCCCTCTACCGGCAACATGCCGAGGTGTCCTTGAGCGAGACACCTAACCCCAAGTTGCTCCCCGGGCGCTTCATTGCAGCCCACTGCTCCTCCGGGATGGGTTAAATGCAGAGAAATAATTTCCCCATTGTGGGACTAATAAAGGATTGATTATTATTATTATTATTATTATTTTTTTCAAGTCATTTCAACATTTGATTGGAAGATAATGCACTAAGCATCACTAATTAATGTCCAAATGTCTATGTCTAAATGTGCCGTGAGTGAATTTTAACTTTATTTCAACCGTAGGCAAGAGATGAATCCCATATTTAAGTTGGAAGGGGAGGTTATCTTGATTTCTGACAAATCATACCTGCTGCGCAAATTGATTTGAACATTTCTCACAGGCTTCATTCAAATGCCAAAAAAATAATAGCGCAGCATTTAATTTTTACGGGACATAACTGCTTATTAGTCAACTGCTGGTATAAAATCCATTCATTGTGATTCGAATCCAGCGAGCCAAAGAAATTCACCTGGTGCTCTGAAACGTCTCTATTGCATGAGGAAGTGTCCTTTCATCCAGCACAAAAAGGTATTTCACAGCTCAGCTGCATATGCGCATACTCAATTACGTCTCCTGTAGCTCTGAGCTTTATAATGAAAGAGCCCCGAATCACAGCACAGAGAGATGAAGTGACCAACGTTAGCTTCGAGATTTCCATCCTAATGTATTTATCTGTGTCTGCACCGACTATCAAAAGGCCTCAACACACCTCATGTGTTTCTCTTTAAAGGCACTGCATCACTTTGAAAGAGTTACAACCTGAAGTAATTTAGGCCTATTCCCTTGGAAAATCCTCCCGGTGTGTCCTTGAACGCTGAGCCTGCAGTGCGAACAGCCATAAAGCTCTCATTTGTCATCTGGATTGTGTCTTAGTCCCCTCCAGAGCTTGCTTGTTGGGACAGCAGGAGGACTGCTTTATCGCTTGATGTTTAGTTGCTTTTAATAAGAAAAATAGAGGTGATGCAGCTTTCTTTGAATTCCTCAGCTATTTATGTTTCCACGTCTTCTCCCTGTTGTTAGAGCACAGTATGAGCTGCTCCAAAAGCCAATTTAAGACGCTCCAGCGGGTGACATGACCTCATCTTGAATTCATAAAACATAAGTCAGCAAGTTCTTGAAGATATTAGGAAATCTCTGCCCAGTCACTCCTCTTTGTGCCAGTTAATAGGGTCATATTAGGTTTGACAGATGTGAATGCAGGAGAAGTCGTGTTATGGCACATTCAGCTGTAGCTCCAAATGAATGAGGACGTGAGCGCGTAATAGCTTTCATAGAAATGCTAAGTGATGCTTCTTTGCTGAACTTACTGATAGAACTGCTTATGATAGAAGTACTGAGGGCTTCAGGAATCTGCTGAACAGTCAAACGCACCGAAACGAGGCACGCTGCCAAGTGCGCTCACCTTTTCAACTGTTCTTGCAGATCTTGATGGAGCTGTTCTGCTCTCAGCATCCATAGTAATTTAATATTTGCATCCAATCCTTCATCAAGCAGCTTTACCTGCAATGTGAGCAACTCGTCAGAACAATATCCATCTTCAAGCATAGCCTGCAGTATGTATAAGTAATGTTTCTTTACTGCTCCCCACCACCAGTTAGTGATGCAGAATGTTTATACCCTTAATTATTTTCCTTCTTCTGATGACATTTCAATTCCTTCAGGGAACATTTTCAGCAAGGATATATGATTTTAGAAGGGTATGTACCGTCAAACTGCCTTGTTAAAGTTAATACTTTTGCAAATATTGAAGCAAAATGGTGAATGAAATCTCATAATCCTTAATTTTAAAGGTGCCATGTGGAGGATTTGACGACTAGTATCGCTTCTGGATTTTGCGAGTGAGACCTCTGTTCATCTTACTGAAAGTCAGGACATCTTGCTTTGGCTGCTCTGTGAAGAACGCAATATCAAACTTAGTGTCCATCACTGCTGTGCCTTTTCAGAAGTGCAACAAAGGTGCAAAAATACTTTTCTGCCATGACAGATTTATTGTTTCCTACTTTTTGAATGAGGATTAGTCAGTACACATACCTGCCGCCTCCCATCCTCTCTCCTGTCAAATCAGAGGAGTCGGCCCTCTGCTGGGAGAGTCTGAAATCAAGCAGATTAAGGAAGCAAAGGGTTTGTACCTGCCAAAAAAGCTCCCTGCAGGATTTGCACATGAGGCTAACAGTTTGGGGACACTCCACTTCCTACCATGCCTGCAAAGTTTTAATTTAAGAGTGGAATTCTGTGTGCAAGCATCTGCGAGGAGGCATTTAAGTGCATGCATGCTTGTGAGCGTACGAGAGAGAAAACTTCAACAATGGCGGGGAGATTTCCTCCCACACTTCCCAAACTTCTCTTCTAGTTGGGATTAAGGTGCTGTCAGGGTACAGTATCATGGGAGTCTCTGCAAACGGAAAGATTAGGGGAGAAATATTACCTGAAGGCTTACTGCGCTATCTTTTTAGTGTGGTGTGTGACTTCCCAGCGGCGCTCAATACACTCACTGTTTGCTTATTTGTGTGTGTTTGTGTGTGGTCCGACACTTCTGTTGTTTGTCTGGCTTTCTATGTGGGGGAGAAAGTAATCACCGGTCTAACTGCTAACACGTGACAAACTGAGGAGATGACTTCTGTGCCTTTAACTCATCCACAGCCAGCGTCCCCCCCCCCCACCCAATCCTAGAGCGGCCAATATCGCTCCTCTCTGCATCTCTTCATCCAAATGAGACTGTTTGATGTGCAGACTTCCTTTGAGCCCCTGTGGGAGACGAAGTTGAAGTTTGTTCCCCTTGTTAACAGAGGCCCTTGCAGCCAGGATCCAACAGGCAGCCCGCTGCTTCCCTCCCTCCCTCTCGTGGGAGGGAGACGTCTGAGAAACGTTATCTGCTGACTTCAAATGAGTTCTGAAGAGGGGGCAGCTTTGTCATGGAACACTGTGGCTCCTCCGTGCTATTCAGAATTGTTTTAATTCCCCCTTTGAGCGGGGCTTCTCAGTCGCTCTGTTTTTTTTTTATTTTTTTAATCATTAAAGCACTTCTACTGTTTCAAGGAAGGGAGGCCAGATTCAGATGCAACACAGTTACCAGTTAAAACGGGAGTAATGGAGGTTTAGGAATGACCTTGATGAAAATAGCACCCTGTCCTCTGGAAAAATGAGCTCTGCCGACTTCAACGGCGGAAAAAAATTAGGAGCTATTAAAGTGGTGATGTCTCCTTTATCTCACTGTTGCACCAGACTACAGCACGGCCCGTTACAATGCAGAGGAGTACAATGAAATGTTCACCCAGTATCGGTATCGACGACATCATCTTTTCTCCCTGCGGTGGTGAGTGTTACATTACCTCATAGTGATTTTTAGTGATTTAGTTAATGCTCCCACTTCTCATTTTATATTTATTTAATGACTCACTCAGTTTCTCTCTTAACTATCACATTATTAAATGAGCTCTGGACTTATTGGTAGACTTGTTGCTGAGGGTTTTTAGGTTATTTAAAACAAAAACATATCATACAATCATACAATTCCAGACTGTGGAATCTGAGTTTTAAAGGGCAATACCAATATTTAACATGACATTTTTTTCTTTTTCTAAAAGTTCATACCTCAAAAATGGTTTTGATTGTGTGTGGATGCAGATAAACAGTCCTTCATGAATACTTATGGGAGATACAGGCCTCATTATTTCTCAAAGCTAAGCTAAGCTCAATGTCTGCTAGCTTTAGTGTCTAATTTACTGATGTTACTAATATTTGTATTTCCAAAATGTTTTATTTAATCAAACATACCACTATTAAAATGATAAAGCATCATCTTGAGGTACTTTTGAATAAAAGCTCATAAATACTTGTATGATCCTTCTGCACACCCACATAAAAGCTGGAGAGCCACTGAAAAAGGCAGAAATGAAACAATGAATGGCAACATCTCACTCTCTTCTACCAGGACATGTTTATTTACAGCGGCAAATGACAGGAGTCACAAGTGTTTTCCACAGGTACGTACAGAGAGACATCAATAGTTCCCACCTCCTGCACAAAGCACATTCAGCAGGGACAGTCCAAGGGGACACGGGAGCATGGGGACAAAGAGGACACACACTGTACACTGAGCTCAAACACACCTGTTTAGCCCCCTACAGAAAAAGGACAGAGGCATGGCGGAGGAGGAGACAGAGAGGACGAGAAGGGTGGGAAAGAGAGGATAAGAAGGGTATGGGTTTGGGTATTTATACTCATATTCAAATACAAAAGAACATGTACAAATCGTATAGCCTCCAGGCACTGTGCTCCCATATTTACAGTCATCGTAACAGGCAGCGGAACCACTCCATGGCAGGACCATCCATTTGAGATATGCAGGTACAAGGACTCACTGGGAGAAAACAAAGCCAGTGCTATGAGGTCTGAGATAAAAACCAATGAGAGGGAGAACAGTGGTGAGGGGGTGGCGGTGGCGGCTGCTGCAGGGGGGGGGGCTCGCAGACACATGCGTGGAGTGCTGCAGCCGAGGGAATTAATCACTGTCGAGAACTACATAATCAGTTTTTACCTATCAGAGTGCACTCTGAAACTCAGGGTGAGAGCTCCCGCCAACTCAAAGAGGAACACGCTCACAGCACTCGGACATTCATACTTGGCACGTGGTCATCATAAACCTACTGAATGAGACTCGCAGCGCTGCATCATGGAACTGAAAAAAGTGTACTCAATATTACACCTTTTATCTAATATAAATAGATAATTAAGCCAACAAATAAATTATGACAAAATAAATGGCAGAATAGCATAATATTGAATCTATAATTTCAGGTATTATTTGAAATTGGGAGACTCTTATTGTGAAATCTCTTAATGGGCACACATTCACATACAGAAGCAGTTTGACCTACAGTACGTGCAGATACATTCAACAGACATACATGCAACCTGATTCATGAAGACAATAATATTCACTCATTCATACATGTATGCACGCACCGCACCCCACACACACACACACACACACACACACACACACACACACACACACACACACACACACACACACACACACACACACACACACACACACACACACACACACACACACACACACACACTGCATTAAAACCAGATTTCTGCAGCCTGTCACTCCAGAGTAACAGCTTCAACCTGACATCTTGTCAAACCAGGTAGATACACACACGTCTGTTTCTGTCCAGTGTTGTCGACTACAATCCACAATCCTAAGACTACATTTCCCAGAATTCACAGCACCACAATAAAAATTCAATCTTCTGACACATTCTGTGGCAAAAAGCAGCGTCATCAAAAATCATTTTAAGGTCTCCACTGCTGCAGCGGCATTGGGCCACAAGGGGGGGAGGAAAAAAAAGAGAAGGCACACTAATGCCGTAATTACCGTCTCCATTGAAACACCGTGAAATAGCCTTAGGGCATGGATTTCCTTGAGGGAAAGCAAATGACTCAAAAAAGCAGAAGTACACCATCACTGAACTTTGGACTAAAACACAACAGAAGAAGAAAAAAACTAAACAAAAGAAAACAGCTTTTCATCCGAGGAGCGTTCACAAAAAAAGCCAAGCCTGTTGCATTTTGAAAAAAGACACATCCTTTAGGGTATATTTACATAAAAGCTCTGTAAAATATTCTTTTTTTTTCACCTATGTACAACACATGACAACATCAGAGAGAATAGCAATCAGACCAGGAAACAAAAAGGGTTTTTAAAAAAATGCATCAGATGCAGATCGGAGACCAGGATGAATAAAGAAATGTAACAATAAAAACATACATGACACACATATTGATTTATTTCTCTTCAGCAGACCTTTACTCGGTTGTTCCCATGCCTTGAGTCCTACCATTCACGTCGCAACAATTACATGACACCACTCAGGTCATTTGTGGCCTTTCAACACGTCATTTTTTTCATTACTCAAGCTGCACACCACAGCGCACAACAGCGAATGCAGTTTGACCACAGATGAATAAAACATACTTATGCACACATTGTTAGAGTGTCAAGAGAGTCGATGTAAAACGCTACGCTAACAATGGTATCAATGCACATGTTTTATTATGCTGTATACTTCCTGCAACACAAACTATGATCCACAGTAGCCCTTCAGAAAGCATTATTCATTAAATATCAAATTCTTCTCTCGAATTAATCACCAAATCCTGATTGATAGAATTTTTCACCCTTGAAATGTTAGCAGGAGCGAATGCCTCAGGTTTTCCTGAAGCAACAAAACTGAAGTCAGCTAGCTTGAAGTGCAATACCTCAGCATTGTGATATATATATATATATACTTGCATTGCCGGGCTTTGTGTGAACAGTCAAAGTGGGAGCTGATGTATCATTGTTTAACTGCATGAAAGTCTTATGTAGATGGTAAAACTTAAGCGTCAAGTAATGAACCAAAGTGGGACAAAAAGAAAATACAATCATTGATCAACAAGAGCCTTCCACTGATGCCATGTTTTTTAAGAACATGATACATTTATCACTCAGGGCGTCTAAAAGGTTGACCCTTTCTCTCTATTTTCTCCCTATTATTTGTATTTACACATGCCTGTCACTGGGGCATTGTTATAAACAGATATGGTATTTTACTCCACTATTTTCCAGTGCTGTAGTTTCTCTGGGTTTTGGTCTCATGATCCGAATGTTCTTTTGGTGGCGAGGCGACCCACTTTACGCTTTGCTGTCGTCGGGCTTTGTGTGGATGCTGTTGTCACTGTGCACTTTGATTTCAATCGTATCCGGCTTGAGAGACTCTTTTCCATTTTCTTCCTTCAGCGGTAGCTTCCTGTGGTGAAAAGAAAAGCACAGAAAGAGGAAGAGCAGACAATGATTTGTGATTTTCAGCGTGAAGACATCACTGCTGGGCAATTACAGCAACTTAAAGCACAAATACAGTTAATGTGAACAGGCACAGACTTGTGAGTGACCACCTAGAGGATGTTGTTGTATGAAGCAGGCACATACAATAAAAGCTGGCTAAATTACAACTGAATTACTGTCATGAGAGTGTGTGGGCTTAATGGTTTTCTCCACACGAAGTGTACTTCCTGCATTAGAGCCCACCAGCAATCACCTTTTAGACCTTTTGGTGCTTGAATGAGTTGCACCCATTGGGATTAATAAAGCTGAATTTAATTGAAGTGAAAAGGCAGCAGGGATATTAAAAATAAAAGCCTCTACAGGGTGGCACACAGACCTAGAGAAACAGATTATTCATACTCAAGCTTCACTTTGACCTGGGCGGTTGGACACCACGTCGATACACGGATATCTGTTGGCTGAGGACGACGATGTGCATGAATAGTCACGACCAAACATGACTTGGCAGGCACTTTGCTGGATTCTCTGGGCAATGATAGATCGTGGGGAAAGATCATGGTCTTGGTTAAATACTGAAAAAGTCAATGCTGACTTCAAGCACTAAATGGGGTTTACTTCTCAATATTTTTAAAGGGCAGCTCCATTATTTTGGAGGTTTATATATATATCTGTATCCATTTGAAAAAGTTGGGAAAGGACAAGTCGACCTTTAAACACATCTCTAATCTTTTCCTAACCTAAACCGCATTTTACACAGTTTACTGCTCAGCCTGTTGAAACATCTTTATAATGACTTCTATAGAGCTCTGTCATGTCTAAGAAAAACATCCCCGATGATGTCATAGTGATGTCATTAGTGTTGTCTCAGCTTTAGCTTGGAGATGACACATGTATAACAGAAAGTCTGCATCTTAAACCGTTGGTGTGTAGCTTGAAAGACAAGAGAATTTATCAGGCATGAAAATATGCTGTTAAGCTGCATTATGGGATATGTAGGATCCAGCGTTTTTTGGAGCTTGACCAACACTAGGGACTAAAAGTCTGGATATCTCTGCAATTGCTGCTTCAATTTCAAAAGTTTTTTTGAAAATTTGGCCCCCGACTTTATGGAAGTGCATTATTAAATCACCAGAGTACACCTCAATGGGAATTGGTCGTTCAAAACTTATTTTGCAAACACATTTAGCCGTGAAGAAATGCAATTTCTAAAAGAGGATTTATTAGAAGTGAGCTGCACTAGGACTTAACAGATCCTATATATGGATCTAAAACATCAGATTTGAGGCTTTTAGTGTGATTATTACCAGAGAAGCTCAACATTTGATCAAAGTGTCACATTCAGAACATCACCACTGGGTTTCCTTTGTCCTGTTAGTCCATGTTGCTCACTGTTCTCTCAGTTTGCCCGGTTGCTGTGTGCCTTTTGAGTGCTGCACTTTCATTTTTCTGCCTTTCTCGACCTGAGTAACATCACCTCAGAGCTGGCACATCTCCCATTTGCTTTTGATTCATTTCGAAGGAAGAAAAAAAGGAGATAAAATATACATTGGTGTGTTATTAAGCACGAGCCATTTGATTGGCTGGCTGCCTCTTCGCAGGAACGCGTGTTCCTCTCATCTAGCTTCCAGTAATTCAGCAGGAGGACATCACAGCTTTATCTTAATGATAATGTGGCCACAAGATGAAAATCTAACCAGGATGAATTTCCAGTTATATGATGTATGAGAGCTTTTATCTGCATTCGGCACAAAAATCTAATTTATCCTATGGCAGTTAATACAGAGAGTGGGAAAAAGTCGGGATGGAATAATACAGTGGCATAATGTGATTTAAGTAGTGGACATTTTCTAACATTTATTAGAGCTTGGTATGAGGTAAATGCTTTCTTTTTATGACCAACATTGATATTCTAATTCTACCTACACTTATACTGTATTTGGACATTTAAAAAGGCCCATAATTAGACAGCAGATATTTAAAAAGCTATTAAAATCCTCCTTCTGTGCTATCGCAGGCGGCTCATTGTTGTTTGAATGCTGTATCCACATAGTTGTGATATTGAATGCATTTATACATCCGAAGGACACGCATTTAAAAATAATTTATCAGCAAAGAGTCAATTTTATTTGCTGCAGCCACTATAATACTGAAGCCACTTTTTGACAAACCAACAGGGACAACTTCTTGGTGAAAATATGAACAGTGCACGTACCAGCGTGAAATGAAAGGTTGTCTATCTTTTGTCGTTTCATTTCGGAAATAAAGCCCTGTGCTGAATTTCCAGCTAGGGACGTTGTGAGGCAATATGTCCCCCAGCAGTACGCTGGCTCCTACGCCTTAACAACAAAGACACAGGCGACAATAAACACTGGAAGTGCATAATATGAAGATATTGAGTTGCAGCCCTTTCTGCACATCAAAGCTTCAGAAAATCCTTTCTTCTACGGAGCATCTTTTGGGATTGGTATAGGTTTAATAAGGGGAATCAATAAGGAACTGGCGTCACCTCATCACTGCCCTTCGTTTTTGTGTGTTTTTCAGATTCTGTAAAGAGATTTGGAACAAGGGATTGGCTCACGAGCAGAGAAAGCCGATGGAGACTTAAGGAGATCTGTAACAGGCGACCAGCAGACTGCTTTTAGCACACTTTAGCTGAGGGCTACTCATTTCCTGAGTTCACAGGGTCGTCCTGCTTCTTATTCTAACTCATGTTAATCATTCAGGACTTGTTCGTCACCTTGCACGAAGAAGCATAAACCATCCGTCCATCGCAGCCGCTTGACTCGAGGTTCTGCTCTATCTCCTCTCTCCGCCATAAAACAGGAAACAATTTGCATTTTCAAGGTTTCATGTGCTCTGACCGAGAACAAACGGAAAATATTTAACTGGGTAGCAGAATATGTGAGATCAAATGTCTTTGGATGTTTCGTGTATAAATCCATGAGTGGAATTTTAAACTTCCCTCATTTGAGGTTTGACTTGAGCAATAAAATATTTATCTTAAATATTATTTAATCAAATATTAGATAGGAATTAGTAAGTAATGCACATTATTGATGTGATGGAGTTTTATTCTTTTAATAAAATATGTATATATATATATCTCTATTTAAAGCCCCAATGTTGCCTGAGTCAGTGATTTCACAGTATTGGATTTTTTATGACTCAGACAGTGAATAGTCAATTTGTAAAGGCATAAACTCATCCCCAAATAGTCGTACTAGATGTTTACCAACGCCAAGTAGTTTTCCACTGAGATCATGAATGTAAAACAGCAGCCCTGCGTGATACTGAACTGTAATAAGCCCAAATATTGCAGCTGGCCAGAGGGAGTTCCCCTTTGGCTGATTGGTGAATTCTAAAGTTCCTGCACAGAGGAACCAATTTCATGTCCCATTAGCTTCATGCAAACCCAGATTGGACGTAGGTTTTTCTCAACATATGGGAAGGTCTTGCCACCTGATGTTTCCTCTCTCTTGAGTGTGGATGCCAAATCAAGGACACCACTAATGCATTCAGTGAACCAACACAGTTTGTCATTAAAAAAGTTGATACACTGGAGGAAGTAACTGCTGACGCATCAGCGATCGAAATGCAACACACTCTATACTTTGCACACACTTGTTTCACTGAACAGATACACTTCCATCTCATCAAAAGTAACACTCAATATCGACTCCAAGAGATTTGATCTACGATCTCCTGCATTTTTTACATCCTGGTTTGTTAAGAGAAGTGTTATCTCCACAGGCAGCTATCAAATCACACAAATCTCCCACAAGTTGTTAACTTATTAACTATATCTGCAATTATTGATCAAAGTTTCTCTCTGGGCATATAGAGCTATGGAGAATGAAGAGAGTGATGTCAGAGATTTTCCTTGCCTATAATAAACTGATGAATACATGTGGTATTTGAAAGTGATTCCCCACATCATATGCCTCCTTCAACACATCTGTTGATTCAAAAAGTAATGAAAAAAAGCTATTCATAGAGAGGGGCAGACGGAAGAAAAGTCAACTACACAGCTCATATCACGACAAGCAGAACAGAGACCGCAAGAAACGCCATCAAAATGACACACATTTGGTTTAGTTGTGGGATTTAAGTGGGTGCATATTTTGTTAAAGCTGGTCACCGGCCTGCTAACATCGCCAACAGCACCGCTAAGAGTGGGGAGCACCAGAGGAGCTACTGTAGCAAAGTCTTAAATGATAGCGTCACTGTCAGTACTCATCTTCACTAGTGTCTCGCTCCTCTTTGACGATTAAATAATGTGTTTTCATCACGCTGCAGCAACTGTTGTTCGGATCAACACCCGAATAGAGTGGATCAGAAAGGATTTTACATGTCAAACATCTGGAAATGTGTTTTCTTCGGCTACTGAAATCCCCACATGCTAGTCTCGCCTGTAAAACACAACAATCATATTTACTTTACTACTCCTTGGTAAAGTAAATATGATGTTCCTCAGGCAGTTTGTCACCCCTGCTGTGAGGACCTAGGCATCACGTTGCAGGTGGTGTGGCTTGAACAGACAGACACTCCAGGTGTGCTGATGTCTCACATGTGATGAGATTTCCCAGTGGCATCAAAAAAGGTTTGTTTTTACACAAAGGTCTTTCTTTTGTTTGTATGGTCTTACCAATATTATACAACTGTGATAACTTATTCGGGACAAAGTCAAAGGTAATCAGGTTGTGGACTTTCCCCTCAAAAGCTGAGGGAAATACTGTAATGGACCCTCATTTTTAAACTCCAGGCACGCTCACACTCCCTCAGAAGTTCAATTTAAAATATTGTTTGGGACACAAAGCAAACAGAAAAGGCTACTGGGTCCTGACAAGCCTCTCTTTGATAACGCTGCAAGAGCCAGCAGCTGTGTGCACCTCATGTTGGGCCGGGGAGATATCAGAGTGTGAATGCAGATATGTGCCTGAAATCTGTGAGCTTTTAAGCGAAACTAAAGCGCAGCAGGGGCGACTTGTTCTTCCCCCTGCCGACGTTAATTATCAGCACAAGGCCGTCTACGGCGAAAGGCTCAATACCATCACTGCTTTTCACAGAGATAGATTAGATGGCCCGGAGGCTAAAGCACACACGATATAACAGGGGTGTTTGTTTACACCAAATAAACATTCATTTTTTTAAGCAAACATATTTTATCCGAGCTGACATCCAGGATCTTAGAGGGAGCGTAGAGGTGGAGGCCTTGCTCAAGGACACTTTGACAGAGCTGCTGTTCACACGGGGATCAGAGACCTTGTAACCTGAGCTGGTGCGGGAATAAGCATGATTGTGTGTGAAGAATATATGGAAACTCTTCTCCAAGGCCAAACAGATCTGTCTCTTTTGTTTTATTATCATTTGCCAAGTCAGGTTTGCCTTTCAGCTTCTCCAGACAACCAGCTTCTTGTTTGCTCTGGAGTTAGGATGAGTGCTGCTAAATCACACTTAATTAAATGTCAGATATCTGAGCCTGCCACTCCAGAGTTAGAAATGGAAGAGCTCTCCACATGTGACAACCACAAACTGTCTAGTATGCTAAAAAAAGTTTGCATAATCAAGAGTCTCTGTAGTGCAATAATGGTGTGTATTTTTATTTATTAACTAGCATGATAAAGTGCGGATAAATAAATAAAAAGCAGCTCCTGCACACTCACTGCTGTGTTTGTGCCTCATTATACAAAGGAAGGGTCCAACTAGCATCAGCTGAGACCCTGTTATTTCAATTATGAAGTTAAAGAAACAATGGTAATTAGAACTTTGACAAAATATGTATATATGCTGATTTTTTTGCAAGAACTTTATTAAAGATCAAGATTCCAGATCGTTACACTAAAGGGGATAACGTCTTTTCAGGATTCATGTCAGCAAACATGAATCCATTGCGTTTGAGTAAACAGTTGTTTCAACACTGAGTTCCTCTCTTTCTTTGTTTAATAATGCATCTTGTTAGTGGACAAAAAGAAATCCAGCACTGTATTACTATTGCAACTCAAATTATGTATTTGTGTGCAGTGTTTTTTTCGCCACTGAAATGTTCTTTATTTTTTTCATGTCTATCGCTGTAGGATACAGTAGCCTTAACTTTAATCTATCATCCTGTTCTTTCCTGCCATGAGTCATCAGTGCATGAGGACACTCCAGAGTCTGTCAGTGAGCCTGAGTTGTCTGAGTAAATGGCAAAGGGTTCACTGACGTCAGCACACACCTCTCCTTCATCCCCAGAACATGAACGCTGTCATTGTGCCATGATACAGTATCATATAGTGTCAATTTATGGACATATGTTTGGGCTAGAAATGCAAGGTGCAGCAATAAGGGAAGCTTTCGACAGCTTTTTGTAACCTGATAGTTGAATATCAGCACAGAACTATTAAATGTAGTTCTGTATTGTGAGTCTAGACTGAACTTCTGTATGACGCTGGCCCTCAGGTGCTTGAGAGGTGAGTGAAGGGCCAGACTGGTGCTGAAATCTATTCCTGGATCACTGACTGGCAGGATGGGACTGGATTTGCCACTGAGACTATCACCAGCAGTGAATATGACAAAAGTTTGCCTCAAGACAGAGCTGATAGAAAGTGGGTGCAGGACCAGAATAATAGACAATGAGACTCCCAGAGACTTGAAAGTAAAACACTAGATTTCTTTGTCAAAGTCAGGCACTTGTAGGTGTAGGTCTGAGAGGGAGCAGCAGACCTGGAGTCCGATCCGCTGCACAGACTGCTGCTCTTTTTCCTCTGCCCACTGGGCCCGCTGACTTCACAGCACGCAGCCAGGAACTTACACTTAACTCTCGAAAAATTGGAACTGAGGATTGACTTTTGAAGTCAACGGGGCCACCGCAAACACCTTTCAACTTTTTTTTCTGAGGCAATTACAAAGCCCAGCGTGTCCCGGTTGATCTTTGCGCAATTCGACAGATTCATAATGGAGAGACGGCCTCACATCCTCCGTCAACTGTTGGTCCGCTGGTCAGCTCTGGCTCAAAGTTAAAACCCGACTGCTGTGAGGGCACTTGGCCGCTGGCCGCTCCCTGCCAGGCCTCAGCACCGCATGGAGGTGAGAAAACGGGCGGAGGAAGACCGCCTGTGACCTAATGGACTCAGAAACCCGTGTCTTAAAAGTTTGTCAGAGCTGCACCACCTGTCACCTCCAGGTGTCCAGCCCACACACTTACACACACACACACACACACACACACCAACACAAACAGCCTCTAATCTGTTCCACTTATCAGCCTCATGCTATTCATCACTGTGAACACTCGTATTGATATCATTGATATTTCTGCACAGCGTTTGCAACTAATTACCACTAAGCGTCTTCAGACTGGCACTGTTTGGCATCTTGCAAACTTAGTAGGAGGATCTGAGCTTTATATCAACTCCAGCGTCATTTTATTATACACTTCATCTCATTGCTACGATGTTTAGATGGCTACAGCTTTACTTCATTACCCCTGCACCAACTCAAAGAACAATTACATTTTTAATACAACAATAAACTTGCCTTGCCTTAATTTGGTAAACACAATGTTATTACAAAAATTGTCATCCAAATGTCCGGTGAACTGCATTTTAAAGCATGAGTCAGCATGTACCTGCATCTCAGCAACAACTCTGCTGGAGAAACACATAATGAATGATAAGATAAGATAAGATAATCCTTTATTAGTCCTGCAGCAGGGAATGATGGACAAAACTCTGATAAATAGACCCAGATTGTAGAGGAAATACAGAGACACCTCTGTCTGTCACGTCCATTTTGCAACCTTCTGCTTCAATCTACGTGGCGGTCAGCGCCGTGATGTATGTCTGCGAGTCTGCTTCGTATTTGTGATGTGACTGTACTGAACTACCAACTCTAAAACAGCCATAAAGACGCTGTAGCACCAACGTACAGCCTTTAAATGCCTGTGTGAGTTGCCGCTACAGTGCCCGCTCCAACATAAAGCTGAGGAACATTCTGCATGCTGTCTGGGCAGGCAGGCAGCCACACAGCCCTCCAGCACTGAGAGCTTAGTGACTCAGCAAAAAGTCAACACCTCCCCCCCTCCCTCTCCTCTTCTTCTCTTCCTCTGTGCCCTCTCTCTGCATCCCAGACACTGGGCTGGCACACTGACAATGTTAACACAAAAATGGCACCGCCTGAGGCCAATGCATCAGACTCTGTGGGCGCAATCTGAGGAAACCTTGGTTCGCCGTGCACCCTGCATTAAATAACACTGAGACTAAATCTGAAAAATCTATTGTACTATGGATTTCATGGGGGTAGGCTTTTAAATTGCACGCTGCCTGACGACAGGGAAAAAAGGCAAAGTATGTGTTTGCTTGTTTTGGACATACATGCAGTAATATGAGACGTTTGTGGGTCACTTACAGACTATTACATGCATAAATCTATATAAATATACAGAGATCAAAACAGGAAACATGGTAGCACACAGAGTTGGTATTATATGCATGCACGTCATGAATGTTCACACAATGCATGCAAAACGTGACACGCCCAAAGGGAACTCACTGCACAGACATGTATGAGACGCACTGATGTTAGTGAATAAGACATAATCAGAGACATACTGTGGTTGAAAAGGTGGTTGGGCGGCTGTTGTAGGTGTACCTACAGTAAATAGTACAAATGAGTCTCCTTTTCTCATTCACAGTGAATATGTTTAAGAGGATCCTAGACTGTACATGATCCACTGGGCTATTCATATCGACTTTAAAGGTGCGACTTAATCTTGCAGACTAATTGAGAGCACAGAAAAAGAAAAACTAATACCAAATCATGTAAAAATCATGTAAAAATCCTTACAAATTGAGAACTTTTCTTTTTTTGCTGATTACATTTAGATCTAAACGTATTTCTATGGATTGTTGCACAAAATGAAAGTAAAAACAGTAGTTTGACCAACAAGCATACAGATACACCCACAGCAGATGCTCCCTCTGCAAGAATGAATGACCTGGCGACTGACAAACACTGATAGATCCCAATTGTTACAGTAGAAATCACAACCTTTGACTGAAGGAGTTAAAGTTCAATAAAAAAAACACAATATAAGAAAGACAAAACTCACAGGTAGGCGGCCTTGCCCTCTTCCATTTCTTTGCCCTTGCCGCTGGTAGTGGTTTTCTTGCTGCACAGCGTGCGCGTGATGCACATCAGCAGGCCGCAGTGACGCAGGAAGAAGCAGCTGACGTCCACCAGCACCAGGAGCAGCAGCAGCGCTCCGAGGCCCAGGCCCACCACCGTCCCCAGCCCCAGGCCGCTGAACAGGGATTCTGCTAAGGCAGTGAAACACACACGCAGACACACAACACACAACAAGGGAAGACACTGTTAGCAATTGGTGGATATCCAACGTCTCGCTCAAGGACGTGTCAGCTGAGACCTGACCCTCCAGCTGAAGGCGAGCCTCCTCGCTACGCCTCCCCCTACATCCATACATGGAGGGGGAGAGCTCACTCACCCCCAAAAACTTTTACTGTTGTTACTTTCAGAACCACTCGAAGGTCAATGAATTCCTCCGCAGCCAGTTGGATGGTTTCCAACATCTAGATAAGTTCTGATCCACAACGCAATCCTCAGTGGACGATCTTGATTATTAGCGTGAATCCACCAAATCCTCTCCAAAACAAATACATTTTGGCCTTAAGGTCTTCTATAATATGCAGTCAATGGAATACAAGTATCCAAGACTTAAATAAATGATTAAAGGAGATCTACAGCGCACTGAAACAGGTGGAAAAGGCTTTACTGGGTGCTTTATTTGCATTATCAGAAGCTTTGCAGCTTCATTTCTGTTTAAGAACTTTAATCTTTTGACAAGACCAACCTATGTGCATTTTCTAGGCCTGAAACTACAAAACAAAGCAACCAAACTTTCCTTCGGTCTTTGCCCTCCAGCCCTGCTTTTTCCTTCTCCATCACGAGCAAACACCTCTGGTTTCCACAGGTGCAGACGCTGTGTGCACTATTGAGCTATATTGTACCACACTGCAGCTCAAAGTCGCAAGCGTCAGCATTTCCATACTGATGCTTCAGCTCTGTGTCCACTGTGCGCCTCTTATTCTGTAGCTTGCAGCACTAAACAGATCCACGTGGGAAGCAGAGTAAGTATTTCCAGCCAGAAGTTGAAATGCGTTCTCTCAGAGGGGTCAGCGCTCAAAAACACACGGAGCTCTCAGCTCGGTCGGGAACAGGCAGCAGGGCCCGCATTCAATTGAAAGTAATGAGAAAATGAAGGCAGTGCAGCAGAGAGAGGCTCCCAGTGGGAGCAGCCGAATGGACCTGTGCCCTTAAGTGAGCCTGGGGTCGAGCAAACTGAGCATCCACTGTAGCATCGCCGTTGACAGCTGGAGGTCAGACCTTGCCAGGAGTAATCAGCGACGCAGGAGTGAGTGTGAATGAACTCTCCTACTTAAGGAGGCTCTCATATGGTTATCAGTAGACCGAGAGTTGGATCAGACATTGATATGAAGATGTGAGGTGAAGTTTAGCACCTCCAAGTTAAAAAAGACCCCTAATGTGTGGCAAGAACAGTGAGCTGAACACAGAATCTTTTTTTTTTTTACATTCCCACATGTATGATTTACTTCAATTCATCAAGACCTCATCAAGAGTTTTTTGATTCTTCGTTCACCTTGGAGGCATGAGAGAAGTCTTCCTCGAGAATTCAAGGTAACACAGGATGAGTTATTGATATATACCGATGGTCATTTTGATGGTGAAGAATTCCTTTATTACTCTTCCATTAAATTTGAAGAGCTACCAGAGACGGATTAAAACAAAACGGGTCAAAATGTCTGCAGCAGAAGCAAAGATAATAGACTCTTAGCCACTTGCATGGATCAAGCTACACAAACGTGAGGTCCTACATTTCCCATAATGCAGCTCAATAGTCTTTCATTTGAGAGCATCTGCCTAGGAAATGTCCATGTTTTTTCCCCAGTTTATCAATTACAGCTTTGTGAAAAAAAAGACATCACATTAAATATTACAAGTGTTTTCACAAGCTGACCTTCACGTGTAGAATCAGTGTACGGGCCCTTTAACATTATAATCTACAAACATGCATTAGCAGTGGCAGAAGTATTTCAGTGTTTTTCTTCCGTTTATGCTGTCTGATCCAGCACATTGGACTTAAAATGAAACAATAGAAAATGATAAATCCTCAAATTAAAGCTCGCAGCTACAGTTTCATTTCAAATCCAGCGTGCAGGGGGTACTGAGCCAAAACAACACATTTTCCAAAAACTCTGTGCTCCACATTGAGAGTTGTCACTGCGTGTCACAACCCAAATGAGTCTCATGTCAGTGACTTTGTTCTTGACTTAGAGCTGAGACTGCAGACGACAGAGACTGGCAGCGAGTCAAAGCACAGAGAGACAAACAAAGCCAGAGAGCGAGGGAACCTTGTGGCAAAAGGAACTCTAATTAAAACACTTTGCGTTTTGGTGAAGACGTGGATATGGGATTTGAAACTTGCAGGCTGGATCAATATTTCCCCCAGCGCCACAGGCTAGTTCTGTATCTCACCTCTTGAAAGTTTATCTGAGTTAATTTGGCTGCTGAAGCCACAGATTCAGAGGCGGTAAACAACACCTCTCCAGCTCCCCCGAAGCATTCTCATATTCCAGCAGACAGAGAGAATACTAATCCAACCGTTCAGCCACACTTCCCTCGTCTTCATCAGATGAATGCAGTGCCCTTAAGCTTTCATATCGCTGTTTACATTTTTACATCTCATAAAATCCCTTGTTTTAATAATGGAGAACTTATAATATTATTAGTCAGAATTCTTGTATTATTATCAAAAAACAACATTCAAAAATACAGTGGATCCTGCAATACTAAAGTTATTAATGTGAACATAAAAAGAGAAAGTGCGTTTACTCCTAAATTGAAAACTGGAAGGAATGTCCAACGTATTAAGGCGAGCCCGGATAAAGACTTTTATTAAAGTGTCATTTTTTTTTCTGCAGCAAAAACTCCTTCAGCCTGAAAGAGTGAAATCCATAAACATCAGACTTTCATCCGATAAGGAGTATTACTCCAAAGGGCTTAGCAGCAGCTTGACAGTTTGAGGTTGGATTGATACGTTATACGCTTGTTAGCCGTTTCATTACACCACACCCAAGTTTAGAAATCATTTAAGGAAGAACAGATTAATACTGAAATCCATTAAAGTACAAAGGGAGGCTGCAGGATCACCTCAACAGTTTAAAGCAACATGGACATATCGACTATTATACTCAGTATAGTAGACAATGCATTACAGACACGGGCCATGATCTGGGGCTGATGGGAAATGGTGTTCATTAGCGGAAATGTTATTATATATTATTTTTACTTTAGATCTCTTTAAAGTCAGACTGAAAATGTTGCAGAATTAGGCAGGAACAGCATTTCTTAATAAAAAAATAAAAATAATAATGTGCTTCTGCTTCTGATGTCGAAGAATCCAAAGTTGCCTGTCGGGGGCCTGTGGTGTCTTTATGACTTTGTGAATGGATATTCAGAATTTAAAGGGAAAGGACTTTAAAGTATTTAGAGTAAATGCTCCAATATTGTCTTGGCTCCCTTCGGTAATGAAGCCTGAGATTTCTTTGTGTAAAAAAAAAGATGATTCCTTCATGAAGCAGCTCAGATCTCTGTTTAAGGACTTAAGGCACGACAAGCGGCTTAACTTTTTTAATTTAATAAACAGGGATGAAACGCAGCCAAACAAGTGTGTGGCCACGAGTCAAACTGTTTTTAAGTCAGCAGCCAAGGTGCCTTCCAACAACTGGCACTGTTAGGGAAGAAAGGCATGAAGATGAGAGGAAAACAAGAGGAATCATAAGAAAGAAACATGCATTATAAACTCATGCAGAAGGTAAAATACAATTGATCGTTTCCAGTATTTACTGATATGCAGCATATACTTTTTTATTGAATGAAACAAAATATTTTTTTTAAAGGCCACCTTCTAAATCAGCTAACCTACATGCTACATAGTCTCTAATTCAACCTGGTTAAAATCATTTTCAGGTTTTGTTTTTTTAATGAGTATGAATTTTCATTCGCTTTTATCGCAGCTGTCCAGATGCACACAATATGCTCAATGCAATTATTTCTGCATGGTAGTGCAGCCTTAGTTACCTTTCCCCACTTTATTACATCATTATTAGCCCAATTGTTAATATTTAATTGGCATTTACAGCACCATAACTGTGGTTATTGTTTCAGTTCCCCTTGCCCGAGGGTGTTGTTTGATGCTACCTGCTGTTGTTTTAAAGGGAATAACTGAGTGCAGAGAGTCTGTATTCGGGTGTGCTAACTGCCTGGGAGTGAAGGGATTGATTAAAGATTAATTCAAAGAGCACAATATTGGACTCGATTCATCCGGTATGTTGTGGCCAAAGAAGGTGAGCAATGCTCCTCCAGAAGTGTTCCTCCTAAACTTCCATTTCAGTGTGATGAAGTATCTTAATATTGTTCGACTGAGGATGTGTTTACCTGTTTATAAATCCCCTTGGATGACAACAATGCGGTATCTACTCTCTCTTATCACCTCAGTGTTTTCCTCAAAGCCGATGAACCAATTTATTCTGTGCGACTTGACTTTTCACAAACTCTCCAACTCTGTGGCCATTAATTCTTATTTCCCTGCTCTATTAACCCTTTTACTGACTTCTTCTGATTACTTGTTGATATATAGGCCCATTAGCCGGTTTTACTCAATTGCAAGAGATCCGACTGCGTGTGTGGCACCTGAAGCCATTCATACACATCTCACTTTGACAATACAAACTCATTAGGCGTGAGCGGTGATTGACTGTCCCTCCATTGGATCCGAGAGGAGGCGCCTCGATTAATGACGACCCCATGGGCGTTCATTGATTGGGAAGGTGGCGGGTGCTAATCTGTTGGGGGATAAACATAATCATTTGCGGATGCGGGCGAGGATTCTTCCTAGGTGTGGAAGGGAAAGTTTGTTTGAGGAGCCCCTCAGAGAGTTAAACATAATCATTAAATCCTAGCTGGTTTGAAGGAGAGTCCTTCCTTGTGTCCATTTCCACGAAGGACGCCTTGATGTGACTCAAGTGCACTCAAGAGCCAGTGAAGAGGAAATGGAAAAACATGGCAAATTACTCCAAACAGACGAATATGCACATCCTAAACAATCGACCACAAAAAAGACTTCAAAGAAATTCGGAGCACTCTTCTTTAATTGCTGAGGTTACACCTTATTTCAGGAGGAATAAAAGCGTCTCTACCTTGATCTTTGTCGTTTGAAATTCAAGTTTAAGGTCACAGATTTAAATACATGAACAGCACTTAACTAAAAAGTTTATCACAGTGCTACATGACCTTAATTTGAACTATTAAAACACATCAAATGTTCTACATAATCAACAGATTTTAGTGCTGCTAAAAGCCTCCAAAATTTGTCTCAAGCCAAACAGACTATTTAAAAGAAACTTTCTGTTCTTTGTCACCTAACTTGATTCATAATGTATTAAATAGAAGAGCCAGAAGCCATTTAAAAAGTTCTTCATTTATTTAGTGTCTTTTGAATTTATTTTTCATTGTTTCTCCTCACTTCACTTCATCCTTCAGGCTGTGCTTTCAGTGAGATAATACTCAATCAGCACAGTGTTGATTCCTAACAATGCCCTGACAAGAAGTACATGTTCAACCAGGTGTCACTACTTGGCCTCTGCAGAGTTTTCACAAAGTCTTCTCAGAGTGGAGAAAGTCTGCATACTAAAGTAGTCTTTCTCAAAACTACTTTCTGCACAGTTATTAACTCTGCAAAAAGGACAGAAATTAAATCTGGATTAATTTCTACAAATTCTTTTTATTTTGTGCACCAAGGACTTATGTCATTTTGAACATGACTTGAAAACCCACATTATTAGTATGTTTATAATGCATTAGACATTTCTAGACACAAGCGTCATAGAAAGTGTTATCACAAATTGCAACACAAGTATAGATATGTATTTTGAACAGCCTTAAATAAAAAATAAGTACTATTTGTCTTGTGAAAATTGCAATTAATGCAAAATCAATTGATTTAATCACTTCCTTTTAATATTTAAGGCACATATCTCTGGTATAAGATTAATTGTCAGCAACAATATTATCACTTAAACAGCATGAGGTATTTTTAGAGTTTAGTGACAGAAGTGACGGGTTATTGGATTTCAATGCTTCTCATTATGGCCACTAGTCACCAGAGTGAAGCTCAGGACTGTGTAGAAAACTTAAACCGCTGTACATTAATAAGTGTGCCATCGTTCCTGCTCCGTCTCCGTCTCCGTCTCAGCAGGAAGCCCTCCGCCTGCTTGTCTTGCTTATGATCAAATATTTACATCGCTGAGGATGATACTAGCTGGTGTAAAATACGCTCCCTCGGAAACACAATCCTTTGTTCAATGAATAAATGAGTGAGCAAACATGTAAACATCCCCACTGATGTTGTATCACACTGTCGCCTTTACTCTGGTAAGTTATACGATAAGTGTTTACTTTACATAAGTCAAACAAATGTAGGTCTTCGATTAAAATGCTGTCATATCCCTGTGGTTGACAGTTATGTCATCTTCAGTCCTTATTTTCTGCATTAATCTGAGAATATTTTCAGATACACTTGAGCAGCGGATGTATTTCAGTTTTGTGGTGTGTCAGTTTGTGAGCAGCAATGATACTTCAACTGATTATATTCAACAAAGCAATGTTTTTTTCATCTGGAACAAAGCAGATTCATGAAGAGCAAAGAGCGTTTTCTGGACTCAGTAAACATCATTTAACTGATGCTTTATGGTATTTTATAACCTCAAAATAAATTGGCCTTTCTTAAACTGTGAATATCAGATAATTGATAGAAATGCATCTGCCTGCCTAAGGTTACAGATAATTTATTCAGCTACTGGGAAATCCATAAAAGGTATTCAGTATCATAATAATAAAATCAAAAGGTTCCACTTCAGATAGCCTCAGTGGATGAGTGTTGTACACGGATAAGAGTACAAAGATGAGTCTTTAAACAGGCTTCATAGTACAATGTACAAAGATGAGTCTTTGTACTCTGAACAACAGAGGTGATTGTCATGGATCGTTTTCATCACACTGCTTTAAAAATAATGACTCCATTCTAAAAAATGACAAGAAATGATTAATGTAATGGACAGCAATGAAAGTATTCAATTCCCATTTGATTTGCTGACATCACTTCCAGGAAAAGTTCCACTCTTTTAAATTATTTCTTCAAGTGCTTTGATGAAACAAAATCTATGGAGCCTGTTTAAATCAAGAGTATTTACTGCACTTGACTGGGAGGAGAGGAGGGAGCCAAGAAACGTACAGCGGCCACAACAGACCAGGTCTCAGGTTGTGGTAGAATAAGTAAAATTGTCAATGCAAGAAGTATTATGAGTATTATGTACTGTATCTTTAAAACAAAGCTTGAAACAGACAATCCAACTCTGTAAAAATTGAAGCTTTCCGTTTCAATTCCTTTTTTTCATTGAATTGATTATAGATTAGATGGAAATCTATATGAAAAATAAAGAAAAAGAAAACAGATATAAGTGATTATCATTAGAGGGTTCCTTTGCTGGATAGTTTAATCTTCATTAATGCACTATATTTTATTTAATAATTTGTGTTGTGAAATGGCAAAGGAACCAGTGACAAGATAAATAAAATAGAAAAGGACTGAGGATTAGACGGAGAAAGTACAAGTACCTCATGACTGAAATGAGGGTTAGTGGTTGCCATGGATACACTCATCCACCTGTTTTTTTCTCTGCTTCAGTAACATCTTATGCTACTTTATACTTTTACTCCTCTACATTTTCAGATTAAGATTCAAGATACAAAACATATAACGGATACAAAATTATAAATTATGGATTATTATAGTTTGAACTACCCAGTAGTAGCAAAACATTTGGAAATCTACCTGGTTTTTTTTATACTGTACATTTTCAAGGTTTTCTTTTGGTGATATCCTCAATATTCCTTCATACAAAAACACCGGAGCTTCCTTGGTTATTTAACAATAAAAGTTTATGTTATGGCCATAAGTTTTAATAGCTATTAGGGCAGTTGACTACGTTGCTAAATGGCAAAGCTCCTGTCCGGTCATAATGTTGTCATGGTAAAAATGTTGGAAGGAAATAAGACAAAAAGTCTCTTCATCAACGAATCAGAACGATGCAAAAGGGTTGACACGTCATACAATCTGCCGTTAGAGAGGCAGTGTTGTAATTGGGAAAGAGCAGAGGGGCGGAGCAGTGATTTAGGAGTTGTAGAGAAAACTTTGATTTGAAAAGGAGAAAAAAAGGCACAAAGGAAGAAGAGTAAATTGAAAAGGAACCAAGGGCAGTGTTGCAGTCAATGGCATTTCTTCTTAAATAATTCTCTGTGAGCAGGAGGGGAGGAAGGTTATCCAGCCTGTTGCAAACTAAAATAGGACAGAAAAAAAAGAAAAGTGCCAATTCAATACCTTGCAGATGCATAATACATAGAGAGAGAATTGAAGAGAGAAATTGGTTGGTGAGAGATAGAAGGCACCTGTATGTATTTTCTGTGTCAGGAAAAAAAACCAAGGACAGGTTTCTTTTATTGAGTGTGTTTACAGCGTATGAGAGGGTAAAGAAAAGCCAGGCGCCGAACTGGAAAGACAGCCCACGATTGGGATTGGCACGTAACTCACATCTTATATTGTTGATTGAGCTCACTAGACTTCCTCAATATCCAATTTGATTCAGTGGAGCAGAAAATGCACGTTGTGTTTTTCTCGGTTCAACCTGCTTGATTTTTCCAAGATTATGTGAATTAACGGACGTCGTTTTGGCAGAAAAATATTTAGATTGACGCCTTTTGCTGAATGAAAATGCTGTAAACATAAACTGCCATTATTAAAGTGTTAACTGGCGTGGGACTGTTTGGAGAACCAAATAGAAAAGTTTGGAGAAAGTTTGAGGAAACGAGCTAGTGATTCTGAAAATCCTGCTCCGACAGATTTCCTCTCTCTCCGTCGACTTTATGCCGAAAAGCTCTGCTGTGTAACTCCTCTTCAATAACACACATTAAGAGGAAAAACTATTTCCATCCCGTCTCCGACCCGACTCTCTTTTTTCCCCGCAATGCACGGCTGTCGGCTAACGAGAGGGGACAGCCAGTCGAAGTGACCCGCCTTAAGCTCGCCATTTTTCCCCGCTCTTGTTTCCTATTTGAAAATCAGCACACGCTCTCACAGGCCATTTGGCCATTGCTGTAATGATAGAAGCAAACACTTGCTGGATCCTCAGCTGCACAAATGGATGTGCTAACAGGCTCGGAGAGGAGCCAGCCTTCCTTTGCTTTGTTGTTTGTTCACACATGAACCTTAGGGCTGCAGGGGGAGGCGTGCATAACATTTATATTCCAGCGGTGCATGAGTGTCTTTAACCATGTGTATTCTAGCTAACGGTGTTACATGATGCACATTTCAAAGCCTCTGTTTGCATCCCTGCACACAAGTATGCATGTTAGCCCAAATGGCCTGGAGAGGACGGGGAAATGAGAAGCTTCCTGCACATAAAGGCAATTTCTTTTGCCGGAACATTAAGCACAAGACTCCACAAACACAAACACGCTTCTCATGAGGCAGAAGCATAACCGCAACATACGGACGACACAGAGCGAGAGCTGAAGGAGATGTCCGTGTTTGTGTACTGACTTATACGGCCGTCTGCATGTCGGTCTGTCAAATGAGGAATGAGCTGGACCCGCCATGAAGGAGCGTTCTGGTGCAGCACTGGAGAAGCTCGATGTAAAGACGAGAGAAGAGAATGATATGTTGAAGAAAAGAAGCTACAGCCAGAGGGTGTTTTCATTCTCCGTCTGTTTGCTTTTCTTTGGAGGGAACCCGGTGTGATTGCACCATTTGTGCTGTTTATTTGAACAGGTGTGAATGAATCCCAAGGTTGGACGTTTACACTAAAAACGCCTTAATCGGGGAATCCAGATCCACTTCCAGGCCAAGGCTATGTGGTGGAAATGCTACATGGACCAACCACAAAATGATATGCTATAACGCAGGATGATTTTCTCAGTGAATGAAGTACTTGTTAACTCTATTAAATGTCATTAAATAGTTTAAAGCAGACCAGTTTCTGGAGCCCAAAGTGAAACCTTGAGAATCATCTTTTGCCCGACCAACAGATTACAACAACATAAAAACGCAGGAAATCCTCAAATATGAAAAGCTTGACGTGGTAGTGTGGACCTTTAACCACAACTGTATTCTTACAAGGTGTCAATTTCTGCTTCTGCAGGTTTTTCCACAAGTTAAACTTCCCCATTGGCTTACCTTTTCAGGCTTTGTGTAAACATGTCCTGCAACATTATTAAAAAGGCATTCCACTGATTTTACACATGAAGTTCAGTTTACTTGCTTTCAGACAGCGAGCGCTCTCATCTTTTTTCGAGGTTTGTTCACTTTGACTTGACCTTGCAGATAACTGGTGGATTTTAGTGCGGCTACAATGACGTCTTGCAGCATAAAAAAGTTCTGCTTTTTAAACAACTTTTGAGAAAAACGCCTCATTGTGGTGTCTCGGATTCAGACGGCCTTCAACAATCATACAGGGAGAAAACCATTGCGGTAGAGGCACAGGCATCGATCTCTCCCCCGACAGCAGCTTCAATTTGCCCAGAAAGCAGCGCGGTGATGAGGCCTGCTGCGCTCTGAAGCTGGGTTTATCTTGACTGCTATATCTTGCTCTTTTGCTTTTGTTATCGCCAAATGCTATCGCTCTTTCCAGCGGCTCCGAACAACACACCGCTTAACACAACGAGTTTAGAAATGTTCTCCGGGGGGTTTTCAAAAAGGCATCCAATACCAGCCAGAAGTAGGCAAGTAAAGGAAAAGTGGCTGTATTAAAAAAGGCATATTACAACTCAAAGTTTGCCTTTATCACGCTTTTACCTGTAATGTCAGGTTTCTGTGGCATGAAGAACTGATAGAAGGTGGGCTCCGACAGGCCCTTGACGTTGCGCGCTGTGATTTCCACTTCATATCTTGTGTTCCACTGCAGCGGCTGCAGCATCGCAAAATCATTGGCTCCTGGCACCAGCTTGGTCATCCACTGTTCCTCTTTATCCTGGAAGGACAGAAAAGGGGAGGAAAGAGGAGGGAAATGTAAAAGAAATGCTTCATACCGTTGAATAAATTACAACTTTAATCGATGCTCTTCGTTTCATTTTTTGTCTGCAAGCATCAAAGGAGAGCAGAGGAAGTGTTGTGTTATTCGATAAACATCAGCTTAACCTTTGTGTGCTTTTAATCTGGGGATTCGGAGAGTTATGGCAGTCAGAACGCCCACACGGATGCACGTGCATAGCTTATAAGAAAAGGTATTCTTTTTTTTTTTTATCAAGTTCACACAAGTTCTCGGATACCTTTCTGCTCCTTTGTGGCTTTAGCCTTTTTTCTCTTTCTCCCCTTCCTCATGTCATTCTTCCTTTCCTTCCTTCCTTCCCTCCTCTGATTTCGTAATGACATCGATTGCAAACAAAGGATTGAGATTGCGGCCAAAAGCTTTATGTGCCAGGTCTACTGTGGGCTTACCATTCTTTGCTCCTTGGCACCGCTTGCTCTCGATGTTAAGAGGACAGAGAAGGCATGAATGTATTTAACATTTGACTGGATTGTCAGGTGACTATGATTGGTCTGTCTGTGTGTGTGTGTGTGTGTGTGTGTCTAATCTCCTTCCCTCCTTCATGCGTGCCCCTCCATGATGAAGCGGTTGTGTGTTTCCTGGTGCCAGACAACGGCGTATGATTACTGGGTTGTGAAGTTCTGGCTTCCTGCTCGGCCCTCAAAAAGTCTCGCTGAGACCTCCTGGCCCTCTTTTCCACGGCGTGTTTTCATCTGCAGCAGCACTGTTTTAACTCGCTGTCACTTTCTCACTGAGACGGACAAATGCCTGCTTGGACACATCAAATCCACTTAGTCCTGTGGAGAGTTTTTGTGCGGGTGCCATCTTTTCTGCTTCCTGCAGCCTGCTCGCCTTATCTTGCATGTTTAAGCTGCTTTTTGTCATTTTACACACAAAATACTGAAACGGATGAGTGAACCTGACAGCCTGTGTGTAGTCTTTTAAAACATGGATTAAAAGTGACACAAGGACAGAATGTTGAAAATTCTCATTTTAATCATTCTTCATTTTGCCACCAAAGCACCTGCTCAACTCAGTGCATTCCCAGTGTCATAGTCTGTGTCGCTATTGTGTCAAACCTAAAGAAAAGGCTAATTTGGAGCTGTTTTGACATATTTGGAAATTAATGAAAAACCCTCCTCTAGGTTTGATGGTCCTCATTTTGATAATGAAGTAAATGGCAGCCATTATAGACTGTGTCGGGGAACATTTAGCTCGATGGTAAATGTTGGGAATAATTAAAATGAGAAGAAAGATATGAACTTCTCGGACATTTCGACTCAAACTGATCTTGGGAGTTATGTAGACTCGATGGATTCTGGTAACAGGCCAGGTTGTAGTAGCCATGTTCAAAATACTCACAGTCTTGTACTTGACTATATACTCCACGATGGGCATCCCTCCGTCGTCCTGCTTGACCAGCCCGAGCCTGTAGGCCTTGCCCATTCCTCTCTGCCCGTGGACCGCCGGCGGACTCGGCTCTCCTGCGGGAGACACGAGGAGGAGATGCTAAACAATATGTCTTTGTGTGTTTATTCTGTGGGAGGGTGGGTGTGTGTGTGTGTGTGTGTGTGTTTCCAAGAAGCAGGTGGCAATGTGAGATATGAGATAAGGATGCAGTACAAGGAGAGGGAAGGTTTAAAGCTAAATTAAATTCATATTACGAGGCAACTCCCACTGCCTGGCTATAATTAATGTTGACTGGAGGTTCTTATTATTCACTGTATTTTGCTAATTGGGTCTTCTTTCTAACATTCATTCTCAGTAGTTGCTGTATAATATTAACGGTGGAAATCTTTTCCTATGGCCTCGCCTAGATTTACTGCCATCCCGCTGTGCCAGAATGCCAGAATAAATAAAATGCTTATCATAAAACCCCTGCAGTATATAATTTTTAAGGCAGCACTTTTACATCAAGACACAAATTTGACAGGATCTTTCCCGACCTCCAATAATCTGGATTCATATCAATGAAATATGAGGCGGTTGTAACCATTTCAAATATAAGCTTTCACAAGATGGCAAATAGGACTCATTTCACTAAGGTGCTGATACTTTGAATATATTTCGCAGCGTGTTTGCATTTCTTCCACATTCTGTATTTCATTTTATGAAATCAGGACACAAATATCTTTCTAATATTAGTCAAAATCAATTTTCATAGCCGTTTAAGAGGCATAAACTGCCCCTTTTCATAAAACACATGACATCCTGCTGATCATCAGCATTTGTGAAATGCTGGGATGTGCTAATAATTAACAATGGACCCAGTCTGATTGCTATAAAGCCATTGTAGAGATGATTTAAAGTGATTACGACTGGAAAAACATGTAAGTGTCTGTGGGAATTGTTCTGAGGATCCCTTTTGGGTGAGTTTAGAAGCTCTTATTATGAAGAATGTGACAGGAAATGAGCTGCGCGTGGGGGAACAACAGAGGACGGGGGAAGCGGACTTACGGATGGGAATCGTCTGGAAGCTCTCCGTGTGGCTGAACTCTCCCTGACCCTTTCCGTTGACAGCTGCCACTCGAACCTCGTACGTCGTGTTGGGCTCCAGGCCCGTCAGCACCACGGTCGCTGGAGAGAGACAGGACCAGAGTTCATGTCACCTGGAAATGTGGCGACCATCAATCATGTAGATAGTAAAATAAATGAACGTGAATATAAAGCCAGAATGAAGAGGTTAGATGATGATCTATCACTGCAGTTTGTGTGGACTAGCACCTCCAATATGTCCCACAATGCACCACAAAGGAAGGTCGATAAAGAAATTGTTTCTCAGTTTAAAGTGGAGGAACTTAACTGGTCCAGCCTCAACCACCTCCAACACAATGGGATGAACTGGAATGTTGTTCCACCATTAGACAAAAACTTCTGTCTGATACTGACAACTAAATTCTCTTTTTTTTTGAATGAGAGGTTCAACCATCACACATGAATGTAATGTTTGAGTATCCCCATACCGTTGCCATGATAATCGACGTCCAAAACTACATATATATAAACCCCCCAAAATACAAAAGCCCATGGAATAAGGAAACGTAAACCCACATCATCCATGTCAGCACGGCGCTGTCCATGGTGCTGAATCAGAGCGAAGGAGATCGATAAACAGTGTTTTATTAAATATGTGTCATATGCTACTGTCTATTCATTTATTTATTTGTTTATTGGCTTACATGTGGAAAAACACATTTTAAAGGGCTACTCATTTAGTTTTGACCAAGTTTTGTCTTTCAAAAGTACGCTCAATGTATATCCATACAGGTCCTTTTTTTCTTTTTTTTTTTCAAGAAATGCATATTGGAGTATTTAATCTAGTCTTGAGTTAAAAAAAAACAAAAAACATTTGTTATTTACCAATCTGGTGCAAGTCTCTCATATACTTCAGCTGTGTTCTTAAAATATAACTGAAATAGAGAAGATGCTGCACTCCAGTAAGTGTTTATTACAAGTCTAGTAATAAATAGGATGAGTTTATTATCAATATTTCATTACAAGACAGCATTTACAGTCTAAACACTCCATTTAGTGGTATTGGTAATAAAAGAATTACCTGTGGTAATATTAACAATACGTTCTAATAGAGAATGTATTAAAATAATAGATGGATGGCTAGACATCACATTATCATAAAGACTATATATAACTATAGCGACAGTGAAATAGCGTATTCTAGTCAGCGTATACTGAGACTCATTGATTATTGAAAAAAAAACAGGAATTCTCATTATCGCACCACATTACAGTTTTATATTAACTTCTGGAGTCACTAGTGTCTATTTACATAACCTTCACTGCACAGAACAGCAGCAGAGAGCCGGCAGTGTAATGAGCTTGAGTAAAAGTTGTTGTTTTTGTCAGTCGGCACAAATTAAATACTTGAACGGTAATAGGTGCTTTTGCAGTTCTTTAGTCCTGGAACTGAAAACAAATTCTGCGATTTCCAGCGGTGCTAGGTTACTTACCAGGCTATAAGCAGACATTTCAATTTGGACAAAAGCATTCAAATGAAACAAGTCCAGGCATCTCATTATATTGTGTAATGATCTTCTGCTGAGGACATCTGAAGTGGCTTCTGTGATTATATGATGCCACTTACTGCTTTGTAATTAGTCACAATTTTAATATTCCATATAAGATCGTGAATAAAGAGCCAGATTTAAATAAACAAGCAGTAAATTAACAACTTTATTCATCCAGTTCTGCTCCTGATGTCTCATCCCTCTTTTCCTCTTCACTGTGAAAGCACTACCTGTGGATTAGTATTCGCCTCACTGCATCAACATATTGTAATTGACTCTGAAATGAGGAATATTAGTGATAAGCCCTTCAGGCTTGTCTGTACTGCTTATCACCCGACCGTTAGTCCTCTGGCTTCCATTTTCCAGCCATCCCTCCATCCGTCACCTCATGGTGCTTTCTCCACCAGCAGGCGCGGGAATCAATTTGGAGTCGCAAAGCATAAGAAGAGGAGGCGCCTGCTCTTTCAGCTACGTTGGGTTCTTGCACTCTCCCCACGAAGGTGTTCGAGGTCCGTCAGAACCCAACAACATCTCATGGCTGAAGCTTTGAAGGGTCGCATGGCAGATCATGTGATACGGCGTCTACTCGTGTGTGATTGGTTGTCGTTCGATCTGGAATGTCGAGGCAAGCTGAAGTCCTTGCTGGTAGGTGGAGGCGAAGTGGAAGTATACGTGGAAGTTTTGAACTGTCCAAAAGCAGGTATAATTTTAACATTTTAACCAATATTTGAATAATAATTTCACAGGGACTATTTCTTCAGAAGAAAGTAGTTACAATGAAAACTATCCACAGTAAGGTTTGCAAATTATTATGAGTAAATTGAAATATTTTTCAAATAAAAAATATTGTTATATAACAGTGTAAATGTGCATGCAGATTGATTTGGAAAGTCTGAACTTTGTTACCTTTCAACAATTTTGTAACTTTGGCAAAAAATGCACAGTTTAAGCTCGTGTCAAGAATCTTCCATTTCATCAGGGGCTAAATAGTAGTAATGTAACATTTGCATGGACTCTTCTATTAAATAGTTTAAAACATGTACAAACTCTTATGATAAAATAAGTTTGTGTTGAAAGTGCACTGAGAATAAGAAATATTCACGTGCAAAGGTCCTGAGGCCATAAAACAAATATAATCCCCACTCACTCTGGATGCTGTGGGACTTGACGTCCCTCCATTCCTGTGAGCCAACCTCCTTGTACTGGACCAGGTAGTAGCTGATCGGTACGCCGCCATGCGAGTCCGGCTTCATGAAGGTGACGGTGGCCAGGCGCTGGGAGACGGCTGAGAGACGCACTGAGTATGGATTTGATGGAACATCTGAAAAGGAAAAATAATGGCATGGGATCACAGGATTTGAATTATCTCAGATATCACTTTTGAAATATTTTGATACTTTGAGAGATTTATTTTCAAACCGTACACACGCTTTGACATTTGCACAGTAATAACAATAAATTCATTTTCTAACTGAAGATGAAGGCATTTTTGATGCTGCAACTTTATATAGACATTATTGATATAATAACTGTAAACTATGAAAACATTTGAACACAATTTACTTCAGTTTGAGGTGAGGGGAAATTGTAGGACTTGTTTTAGCAGCAAAACTAAAAACATGCTATTTTGTGTTTCTTTACTCAAGGTTTAACTGAAAAGAAATGATGAGACCTTGCAGTTCCAACTGGAGGTGACAAATTCAAACTTTTACAATTAAATTAATGTGTGAATGTTTCCCTTAGTGTGTGTGTTTCCCTGTGTGTGCGTATTTCTGCAAAATTGTGTCAGAAAAACTTCCAAAACACATCGGTTTCTGCAAGACTACATATTAGGTCAGCCTTTTTGCTCACTACTTTTCTCCTTGGCTAGAGCAATTCAATCTGCACTAAAGATAATTGGACTGCACTACTGTGTATTAGCCTGCGCTACCGTAAATTAGGGGGTACTTCAGCAAATAGCGAGGGGTATGGTAAATCAGCTGGCACTATTTGAGATAAGCTAGGCTGAATAGGGGTTGAGAGTAGTCCTGGAATTTATCTTCCTGAGAATTGCAAATAAAGCTGTTACCATCAGTAGAGAGGTAGAGGGTTACAAAGCGGTGGAACAGTTAGAGGTATTGTGAGAGCAGAGATTCAAAAGGTGTGGGATCCCTGGCCACACACACACATACCAGACTTTAAATAAAGCCACTAATCTCATTAGATCAGGTAAAGGGGCCACACAATAGTGGAAATCCTGCTCACTCACCTGCCTGGGCCAGAATGAACTCCTGGTATCGAACTCCGATGTTGTTCCTGGCTGTGCAGTTGTAGCGGCCAAAGTCCCTGTCGGACATAGGTGTCACCTAGAGGGGAAAAAAACATTACTCTTACACATCTCTATTGATAATATCTAGCCATGCAAACTGTTTGTATATATATTGTCCAGGTTTTGATATATTTGTTTCCATCCCTGTACAATGGAGGGGAATTGATTTCTTTTGTGACGCTCACAGAAGTGAAAAATCACGTTTAAAGCTGCACATATCAATATTTCACAATAGCGATGGATCAAATGACTGTACGCATTCTGTAAAGTTTTGCTTGTTAATGCCAAACTCAGAGATAAACATCACCTATAAAGTTAAAGCATCTTTGAGATCATTGTTTCACTTTTTTACAGCTGCAACGTAACTTTGTTGCTTCACTGCCACCACTCTCAAGCAACTTGTTTTTTTAGCAAATCAGTTCTGATAAACCCACTGTTGACTTCCTGTCGAGCACCAAGACAGACACAGCTAACGGCTAGCAGGTGAACACGGTGGAGCAGCCGGATATTTCACCAAAAAAAGTTGGTAGAGACCAAAACAGAGAGAAAAGTCATGAGTATATTACACTTGGAATGAATGTTACTGTTGCTCCATATGGTTAGCAGTGTGTGAACTTTCTCATTATCTGTAATCGCTAGTAAAGTGACAAATGGGTCTCTTTTCTGTTAGTAAACAAGATAACATATTTTTGTGGGCAGAGCCTAGTTAGAGGCGTGCATTGTAAAGAGAGCGTATAAATCTTCAGACGTTATCGTGCAGAAGTTGCTACTCTAGCATTGGTAACGTCTGCCTACAGTGCATGTCAACCACAAAAGGGAAGGCGAACATATCAAAAAGAAAGTCCTACAATATCGACATTTTCTCTCCATCTCTGAAATGCTTCACATATACTGGAGCTCGCTAGAGCTTCAAATCACAGTTTGTCTCCAGTCTTTCCTTTGTTTTTCCTCCAACTAACACCATGACAGAATCCCGACCTCGGCACTAAAAGGTTTTATACAGTTCTGGACTCGTACCCACCTCCAGCACAGACTTGCCGTCGGCGCTGTGAACCCGCATGTTGGCCGTTCCCTCAGGAGAGATGGTGAAGCGCTCTCTCCTCCACAGCATGGTGGCAGGAGGGTTGGACATCACATCACAGCTTATGTTCACTGGGTTCCCCTCCCACGAGTAGAAGATGGTGTGGTTGGTCAGGAACTTTGGTATATCTGTCCAAAACACAAAGATATTATCTCTCACACTTGTCTTATGTATCCGGTAAATCAGCTTTATTTGTGCTAAAACAAGACATAAATTGCTTTCAAGAGTAATTGCTGGTGTGCTAGGAATTTGTGGCAGCCAATTAAAAACTGAAATCAAAGGTGAAGCTGTGCTGCATGATCAAAGAAATAAAATGACTTGCTGAGGCTTAACCCAGAAATTCCACAAAAAGCATTTCATGTACGCTTCCCAAACTCCCTCTGCAATGGTCAAAGGAAAGACTTAAACCTAACAGAAGCCACCGCATGCTGGAGCGGTGCATCTCCGTTATGATCATCTCCCAGAGAATAAAAATAAAGGATGCATACAGAAGCTCATTTGCCCAAGCAAATAGGAAGGGCAGTAATGGACTGATGCGGTGGCGGGCTATCGTACAGATTTCTTTGGGCCCAGTCAGCCCAGCTCAGCCGGAGAGGCATTATGGTTGTTGTATGCTCGCTTGCAGGATTCCATTAAAGAGATTGATGCCTGGCTCTCTGTCACAGCCGAGGACACGTTATCCCCCTGCAGCCTGCAGTGACTTAGTAAATGAGTTCATTAGTTCGGTGGCAACGGCTGGCTCACACACACAGCCTGTCTTTCTGCAGAGACGGAGTCGAGTCTGCGAGCAAGTTGTCAGCTATGACAGCATCTTCGCTTCGTGGTGTGCATGAATGCGAGATTTTGTTTTTTTCCACAACGATTTCATTAAACTTTTCTTTCGAAAATGTCAACTTTTCAACAACTATGCAAAACGATGAATCCATGAACTTAAAACTCATCTCAGCCAGAGGAGGAGAAAATTGTTTTCCACACGACAACAAAGATGCAGTATTATTTTTTAACCTCATGGTCTCTCCGAATCTATTTGTCTGCCCTCTCTATTGTTGTTCCTCTGAGCCTCAAGGTGGAAAAAAAAACAAAACACTTTCCATTGGTCTCCTTCAGGCAACAGAGCGGCTCTCATAATGAACCTAATAATTCCGAGGCCAAAATGGAGATCTTTACTTCAGAGCTCATTAGGCAGGGGGATAACCGGCCCCAAATAACCCCAAAACAACCAGCGCTGAGGAATGGGTGCGCTCGCGGGGAAGTAGGGGAGCTGTCGGGTGGGGGGGGGGAAGGCGACGCATGATATCCTCTCACTAATTAACCCCTTCCGAAGGCTGTGTGTGGTGAGGGGGTGAGTTGTTTATAATAATATAATGATCTTCAGAAAGAAAAACAGCCACAGCGTGAAAAGATTTATTAGGACTAAGCACGGCTGAACTTTTGAACCCCCAACAAGACTGCAGGGGTGCACGTGTTTCTTTCCAGGTTGCTGATTTGACTGCTTAAATGCATGTACGTGTTTCATTTTCACATTAGGGATCTGATAGCACTAATGGAAATGCAGAGTGTGGAGGAGTTGGTGGGGTTATGGCAGACCACCGGGGCCCCAATAAGTAACTGTCTTATTTATTTTGCCCAAAGCCAATGTTACATATCTAATTGCTTGAACATTTCACCTTGCAATGAATAATAAGCACTGACATCTGCTCACTGAAGTCAGAAATGTTGTTTCCTGTGCTGTAAATCAATGCTGTTATGTTAAGATTTTAATCACTTAAGGAGTAATCGAAGGTGAACCTTTTTATTTATTTATGTAAACTATATGGATGCCTACAGTAGCACACTGCCAATGCAGGTAAAATAATAAAATACAATTATGAAGCCTGGGAAGAGGGGTAATAATCCTTGAAAAATCAAGGATATCCAAGATTGAAGTCGAAAATTTACCAGAATAAATGTATGAACAAAACATTTTATTTTTTTTGGTTCTTTAACAAGAAAAAAATGACTTACCTCTTCTTTTTTCAAATAATTAGGCCACATTACGACCTAAGTATTTAAGTTGTTCATTACAAATTCAGTTATTTACCTTTTACCGAAAAATTGCAGTTTCCTGATAATTCATATCAGGAACATCAGATTGTGTAATGAGCAGCCTCACAGGTGTTTTCACTTCAGTTCCCTGATTAGACCTCTGCTCAGGAGAGTGTACCAGCTAACGAGCGGGAATAATTGGAAACACCTGTGCGAGTGTGCAGGACCTCCAAACACTGACGTTTCCCGTTAAACATACTCACACTCAATGTCCAGGAACATGCTCTTCTGATGACCTCCGATCCTGCTCAGTGCCTCGCAGTCAAATCGACCCAGGTCAGTAAGTCTCACGCCGCCGATGGTCAACACCGATTTGCCGTGACGACCACGGACTTCGAAACGTCCGTCTTGACTCTGCGGATACAAACAGAACCATTTACAACTCATTGTTATGTTCCTCCGTTAAGCTATCAAGCAAGAGAAGGTCAGAAATTCTAGCTGTGTCGTATATTGCTGGAAAATCTTGAGTGACAAAGATTTGGCATTTACGTCCCTATAATTTCCACACAGTTATTGCCCTTAATAAGTGGTTTAGTTGATGAATAATAACCCAAACACAGCATTTCTAGCAGAAGGGAGAGAAGCTAATCAGACATACCTGGGGTGCTGAAACAGGAGAGAACCATTATAGTTCTTATGTATAATAATGCAATTTATTTGCAATAATATATTTGCCACATATCTACTTGTGATTGTGTAAAGCTGGATTGAGATATGAAGCGGGAACACAAAGCAAACATCACACCAATACTTCAGAAAGGCCGACCCTGACGCCAAGTCATTTGCAGAAAGTTCCCCGTCCAACTTTGTGCGACTGAATGTCAGCGCCTTGACCCATTCTGACCCCCCTTGCAGGCAAACCCTCACTTGTCACACAGAGTCGGGGGTTAATGCAATAAACTGTCGATTTATTACAAGGTCATTACATCTGTATGAAGACAGATGGTATCAATTTGAAGCAACGGGTCAATTACAGCAGACGAGGCTATCATTCCAGTAATCGACATTCACTCTAATGAGAAAAAAAAAAAACAGCCCAGGAGCATCCGTGTTGCAGACACTATTCGGCTGCAGCCCCCAGACTGTTACCTAACAGATAACCTTTGTCACCCCAAGAAACCGATTTTCAGAGGTCCTGCCCACGGTGCATTTAAATGCTGCAGCATGGTTTTAGTTGTGATTGGATTCACTGGGTAAACTACTTCCAAACAATGCCACTTTTTAAAAAAAAAATCTACATTTAATTCATATTCATGAAGAGTATCTTTTGCAAACCCAAAAGTCCTGCATCAGTGTTATTTCAGTGAATCAGATGATGAGCATAATGAACACAAAGGCTTTTGTTTGCGACACTGTTTTTGCTTCAATATATGTGTGTAATGAAGAAGTTGTCTTGACATTCTTTTTTTTGCAGACGAGGCACCGCTATGAATAGGAAACACAGTTTTAGTTGAGTTCTTCTTATTATTCATAGAGTCTGAGAGTGCCGTGGGGTATTTTCAATGTAAGTACCGACCAAACGGGACATGGCATACATTAGGGCGGCAATCTATCCTGAGCTCTTGAAGCCTTTGTAGCAAAAAAAATCATGGGTATCAGTGCTGGCAGCAACATATCATGATTGCACTGCTAAATGACGCTGAAATGGACCGGTTTGTATAATCTGAGATACAGGTCCTATTACTGCTGACATGGACATGTCTTGTATACATGACTTAAGGAGTGGACACACACTGCTCAGAGTCTTTGTGACTATTAAACAATGTACATACGAAGGCGTGTGAACACTTGTTTATCGTGATGACGACTGGTGACTAAAAACATCCGCTTTTCCCACAAAGTTGTCTTCTAATTAGTCAATTAAGTCAACTTGGATAAACAGCTTAAATGGAGTAAAAATAGAATGGAAGTTATTTAGCTCAAGGCCTTGGAGTTAATGTGGGATTGCAATCACAATTAGTATTGTTTGTTCTTAATAATGAAATAAGAACTAAAAGAAAATAAAAGAAAAGCCTGAGCTGAGAGTCAAATTAGGCTCCCAGTAGGCTTATTAAGCAAAGGGATCCCCCACAATGCTTTGGGGGGTGAAAGATTTGTGGCATCGTACTGTACGCGACGGATATTTGACAAGTTTCTGCAGAAAATCTGTAATATAACTTCCTAATTATTATTTCTCCCCAGGAAGGATGGGTAAAGCTGCGTTCATGTCCTCCAGGAGATACTGTAATTTACAGTTTCCACCTGCTCTATCAACCTTCTTGTCTCCCTCCCGGAAAGAGAGTGAGCAAGAAGGTTTGATACCCATGCCTGCATGCTGAATATGTTTGCAGGAGCCAGTTAGCTTAGCTTAGCATAAATACTCGGGGGGGAAACCGCTAGCAACGCTCTGTCCAGGACTAAGTTGTTGCCCTTCTGCTACTTTCTGACCTCCAGAGCTTTGTGTCTGCACATTTGCATGTTTATATGTGTCTGTACTCCCATCAACTTATGTGCATTTGCATATTTATAAGCAAGGTATAAATGTGTGTGCACATTCTGCAGACCTCTGCCATAGATTTCCACAGTAAATCAATGTACTATCAGACCCTTCTAATGCCCCTCCTGCCTCTGCTAATACTCATTATGTGTCTAAGCCTCATGAGCCTTGGCCGTGAGGCGCCCTCTTCTGAATCACGCTCTCTTTATGTTGTCGCTCGTAGACTGCTCCAGCATTATCCTGTTCAGAATGGCTTATCTTTGCTCTTATCACTGCAATACTATCAACCAATGAGGTGAAGCAGCTTTTTAGAGGCTCGGTTCTGGTCTCTTTGTGCTGCCACTGCACACTTGCTTGTTTGCCTCGCCAGCTGAGGTCAATGGGATTGGGAGCGTGTGTGTTGAATAGGAATGTGCTGAGGGATGGGGGGATGAGGGAGGAGGAGAGAGAGGAAATCTTCCAGGAGGGAGCTTCTGAGTCAGGAAATTACTCGCTAACCCCCCCCCCCCCCCACACCTCTGCCTACTGACAGGGTCTGTCTAGAGACAAACTCAGCCCCTAAAGCACAGCCTGTTTGATATGCAGCTCAGTCGAACGACAAGGCAGGCGGCCAGACGTGAACACAACAGCGAGTCACACGCACACCCGTTGACACACACACACATACACACACACACACACACACACAGCCACATGCATGTATCTGCAACTGCGTGCTCGCTCACACATACTGTAAACAGTAAGTCATGAAAGGCAAAGAAACGTGGAAGTTGAGGGGAGAAGAGGAACTGGAGGAGATGAAAGGAGAAGAAGGTGAGCAGAAGGAGGGCAGAAACATAAAAAGAGTGCTATGATATGAAAGCATGTCCTTATCTGATCCAGCCCAACAAACGAGCAGCTGTGTGTGCAATGAACATGTGAAGCTGAATCTCAAATGCAATGTGGGATTCTGGAGACTGCTCCTGTGTTATTTCAGTCCAAATGCTGGAGAATTTTCAGATATTAAAAATGTCAGCTATAAATGTCAGCGAGGATGGAAACACACTGTAGTCTAATTCTGGCGAGCACTGCTTATTCAAACAGTTTTGCGTCGGCGCTGAACACGGGGTGTTCATATTTGCACGACAGTGATTACGGCATCACCTCATCCTCGTGACAACAACAGAATGACATTTAATAACAGCTTTCTGGTTCAAGGAAATGGAGGCCAACAAGGGGCAGAGACAGCAAGTCCTCTCCTAAACATTACTATTATCCATTTTTGACTGGACTCTGCGGTTTCAGTTTGCTGATTTTGTGACCAGGTGTCAAATAGAAAAAACAATAATCTCAGCGGGTGAATGAGTCATCTTTTTTCAAGGTTTTATATCAAAATGTCTTTTCAGAGGAGCTCAAATCCACACAAATGCAACTCTAAGCTTGACTTCTGAAAAGGAGCAAATGAAAAATGTTCTAAAGCAAAGGAGCAAATATATGTTTTTTTGTCTCGAGAGCTGCCACCTCTATGCAGGGAATTTCAGACTTTGAGATATTGCTGCTGAAGTTTTTTCACTTTGCCTCGTCACTGATCCACTTTGTGCATCGATCCCTTCTCCAGTTTATCTCAAATATCTTTGTACACGTTGTTATTTTCGTTGACTTTATTTTGATTATTCTGGATGTTCTCTTTGCCCCAGATGTTAAGCAAACATTGAACTTCAGCAGATGTCGAAGTGAGCACTCTCCCACTGATGTCATTTACTGTGTCCATGCATAAGCTAAAGTACAGACGTCTAATGTAAGTAGCTCTTCAGCTTTGATGTTATGAATGAAATGAACAGAGGCTACAGTGTTGTTTGCTAACTTTTTTCATAAGCAAAACAATACCAGAGGAGTAAAACAATACCCCGACTCAAACCCTTCCTCGGCTCATAATTAAATTCCGCGAACGGCATCCCATTATGTTCTCTTACCGAGGGGTCAAGGTGTTAGATGGCAAGGAATGAGAAGAATGGAAGCAACATTATGCAGTGAGTAAAACTAAGCTCTTTGAAGCTTAATGTCTCTCAACAAGAGGGGAGTGTGTGCAGACTGGATATGCAGATTGGAGAGCAAATTGAGAGAGGAACATCCCGCCTTAAACCTAAATGACTGCGGCCATCCATCATGCCTCGTGCTGCTCGAGCCGTGTTTGTCTTTGCTTATGTTTAGGTGTGTTGGTTTGCACTACGCATTTCCATAATTGCATTTGCTGTGGGAAGAGAAGCACTTACTCTCATTTTCGGCTGTGATTTATCAACCCGAGCGATTCGAGCCAATGCACACATTCATTTATCTCGGCGGTGACCTTTTTTCCTGAGCAAAAAGAGCGGCTGCCATCTTTGCTTTTTTTTCTTCTTCTGTGAAAGCTTCAGTCCCTTTGCCAGGGAGGCTGTGACGGGGGTGCATATGGTTTTGACATTGATGGCAGGTCGTTCAGGAATAATTACGTTTCCCAGAAAATGTGGCTGCAGCTCATTCAAGTCCTGATTTGTGAGGCGGTTCTCGTGGATAAAGTGAATGATGGCCTCTGAGAGAGAAATACACAACAGCAGCTTAGTGTCTTTTCAATTTCTTTAGTTGGACTACATGGATGTCGTCAAGGTAGAAACCAAAGAGTAAATTGAAAGTATTAACGTTTGCCCTGAAAACTTCAAGGTTCTTGCTGCTTCTTTGTGCTCTGAGCTAATCAAAATAAATGTATGTGCTGATTTCCCTTGAGATAATAATCTCAGCAAAGACGGGAGATTCAAACACGCCCTGTAAAAAACACGGACCAAGGTGACTGTATTATTTGAGTGAAGCTTTGATATTAAAAGAGGCTTTGAAGGACTGAATGCTATGGAAAAAGAAAAGCACTGTACTAGTCTTGAATGTAAACATCTCCCTTTAGACAAGCCTTGAGAAAAACGGATAGTAACAAATGACTGCTCTTGTAACATTTCATGTATGGCACATGGAAATGATTATATCTGCTTTTAGTTTTTTATGATGATATATACAAGTAATTAACTGTTAATGTCGGCTATTTCTTTTAGCACTCATCATGGTCACCATGGGAACGAAAACAGAAGAAAAACATCTCACGTGTACTGCTGTATATTGTTTTTGCTGCATGAACACTTTGTAACTTTTGTTTTATTCTTTAATTAACCTGTAACTTCTAAGGTTGTTTTAGGACACCTTTGTTTCATCAAAACCTTTCAAAACCCCATTAGTGACGATGGCTGAAGATAGGGCTGCATTTCAAAGTCATTTGAAGTCGACATTTGGAAAAATTCAAGGATTCCACAAGAGAGTAATGGAATATTCAAAGACACATTTTAAACTATGTAAAAACATTGTAATCACAGCATGTAGATGTCGCAGGGAGGATGAGCAACCTTTTTCTTTGTTTCTCCCAGTTTGGATTAAATCAAATACACAAACTTTGAGGACTAACTGGGCGCTACAGTGACCGGCTAGCTGGTTAGCATGCTCATTTCAGTAGAAATCTCTAAAACTCAATACATACAGAAATAAGTCAACACTGTGACCTCTTCACATATTTACACACATTTTTTTATGTTTTAGACTCATATTTTGCCCAGATCTTACACACAGCACTTTTAAACAGCTTGTTGGAAACAAGTGTTCTTACTTTAACATTCTATGCATTGTATTTATGTTTTTAATGGATCCATCTAAATAAAAAAACTTGACACAATCACCATGTCAGGGAGATGTTTTCTCAACTCTATGGTCACTTCTCTCTCAGTGATGCACTGGATTGGTACTGAGTGATGTCAAGAAGATGCCATCTACATGTGCACATGCATGTTGGAGAATATTTATATATATATATATATTTGTTTTTCTTTGGTGAATATGCCCCATATATATAATTATGTGTGTGCATGTAAAGTTAAAGCCCACCCCCACACAGAACCAGATGGACTTTCTGGCAGTCTCTACCTTGTCTCCGTCCACGAAGGTCTGGCCGTCGCTGGCTCTCCTCCAGGAAATGTCGGGCAGAGGCTCGCCCTCAGCCACGCAGGAGATCATGGCGGCGCTGCCCTCTACGGCTGTCACGTTTTTCAGCTGGGTGATATGGGGCTGCACTGGAGGCCGCAAGAGGACGAAAGGGGGAGAAGGAAGTGAATAAGAGAAATAAAAACGAGATAAGTGAAGAAGAATAGATTGAAAGGCAGAGGGGAGGAGGTGTGAGGGAGGAGGGAGGACTGTAAGTAAAAGGGCGAGCGGTAGAAAAACTGTCAAAGATCTAACTCATAAGGGAGGGGAGATGAAGGCTGTACCACGGGGGTTTAAACACAGAGCTGATGCATGACTTTGGTGCTGACAGTCTAGGCCAAGATCATTTATACACTGCAGTCGCACTCCACCGTTTGTCGTAGCGGGGTAGCATGCCCTCTGGCCTACTCTGTGCACATTCCCTGGCCTAGATGACAACACAAAAACTGACTTTGCGAAAGTTTTTAAGCGAAAAAAACCCCATAAAAATCCCCTCTCCTTCTGTGTGCATTCCACCTTTTTTTGTTTTAAATAGTTATAGATTTTTGTCTGGAAGGATGCCTCTCCGGCACTGCGTGAATTTGCCGCAGAGCGAGCACCACGATAAGTGCTGCAAAGCGTGCCGCCGGGGGCCGCTCCCTGCACGCCGCCTCCTGATAAAGCCAGCCCTGAAACCCCCATGCATGGCAAGGCCACAGAGCATGTCACATGAATCATGGATTGCTACTTTTTCCCCACACACACACACAAATACACACACACACACACTGCACTTAAATCCTTAACAGGGTGCTTGCAAAGTAGCATGGCATAAAATCGGAAAGGAAAAGAGTAGTGAATGGAAAATAGTGACTACTGTAGTGGAGGCTTTTAACACCACCCCGGAGGGATCTGCAGAATGTTTGGCAATTTCACATAGCTTCAAGCTGAAGGTGGACGAGCCGTCTCTGGGGGGGTTTGGGAGCTTGTATAGACATAGGGTCACACAAACACACACACATATGACTATACCTGCAGGGACCTTCAGTGAATAGATCAATGTAGTCAGAATACAGCCTTACCTTTCCACTATATACACAGCTGTGTTAATTAAATAAACCTATTCCCTACTCTAATCGTTTTACATAGTTAGACAGTGTTTTAGCCGCAATTGCATTCTGAGATCTAAAATGTTTTCATACCCAATAGGAATGATGACTGAATACATGAAAATAAATATGAATTATTACAAAAATAGTGTCTCCAACAAAAACAATGACCCTTAAAAGTTCCTTTGTCTATAACTGAGTTGTTAAATCTGGTTTTCCAAAAGCAAGTCAAACAGATTTGCCAGTACAAATGGATAATTTCACTTGTTTATAAAACAAATCAGCCCAATTAAAAAATCTGGAGACGTATCGTGCAGCAATCTGCCTGATTCTGTTTTGTGTGGAGAGAAAAGGAAGCTGCAGTGAGAACGCCTGAACTTATCTGAAGCAGAAGTGTTGCTTGTTGTAAGAAAAAGAAGCTTTAAAGCTTCCTAATGAGATTAAACGACTTGTTAAGATGATTTCTGCAGAGAGGAAGACGTGAGGAGCACTTAAGTTGATCGTCTACATCTATTAAACCTTTCAGAGCTTTTTATATTAGAAATAAACACCCATGTAGGCACTTTCCCTCGTAAAGCGCATTTAAAGCCGACCCACACACACGTGCACGGATGAAACTCTAAATATTTCGGAGAGCGGTCTGAACCAGTTCTTCATCAGCGCCTTATCTGCAGCCGTTTTGCCCCAGATGCCCTTCATCATGCAAATATTAAATGGAAAACGTCTCATTTATCAAGCATGGTGCAAAACCACTCTGCAGGGAACATTATTAATAACGCATTATCTAAAAACATTTCAACTCTAAATGGGGAAGAACTGAGCAGCATTCGTGTGCTGAGAAGATAAAAATCCAGAATTAATTTGACCTTCCAGGTTTGAGGTATTTTACTGAGTTTATTCTTTTCAGCTTGATGCATACATTTAAATGAGTTTTCTGTAAAACCCAGTCTTATTAAAAACAAGAGTATTTTATTCCAGCATTTGTTAACAACTATAATTACACTTTATTATATTAATTATAATAATTAAACCGCAAATGTTATCAGTACTGACAACTTCTCAGTCATGCCCTCACCCTGTAACAAGGCCATTAATGTTGTCAGTGTTGAGCAGAAAGGACAAGTGACAACTGATGGAGCTTTTTGACACTGGAATTATATTCATAAATACTGTTGTGGATAGTTTGACTTATTGTTGGCATATGACTGGATAAAGAAAATAATTAGTGATGCTTATTTTAACTTTTCTGGCTGTTTGTGGACCATTAATGCAGTTCCATCCCCCCTAAAGCGATATTTGACTTTACATAAAGCTTTAAAGTATTAGAAAATGCAATATGGTGCTGACTGTATCTGATAATGAAACCATGGGTGTTTTTGTTGTTTCAGCTGCACGGATAAACACAGTAAATGTCAGCATAGATTCTCTCCTGTCATCCCTGATGCCTCTTTTAACTCCTCAAAGCTTAGTGGGTTTAACAGAAAAATCCACCTTCAGACTCCTCGATTAGAAACTGTATGTCAGCCCATGCTTTGCAGTTTATTTTCAGTTTCTTTCTCGTTCTGAGCAGCGTATTATGTGTTCCTCATCAACAGAAAGAAAAAACGATGTCATGAGGTGTTCAACCGACTTAAATAACTGAACAGCCTTTAAACAGGATGCTGTATTTCACAGACAACAGGTCGGGAAGATGCATCTGAGGCCGACTGCAGAGGAGGCTAAGGCTTCTGTCTGCAGAGAGATGTGTATCTCTGCTCCTTTATATGACGCATTCCTCCCAATATGGCTGCTGACAAACGGAGAGTTTAGAAAAGAAGCACCTTGCTCTTTCACCAAAACCTGACATTTACCTCTGATGCTTCAGATTGCCGAGAAGTTATGTGCTCTCAAACTGCGTTGTTCAATGTTGTGTAGATCTCTATGGAAACGGAGAACTACTCAACATTGACTATTAGTTGCCACAATTTTGTCGTGTCTTTCATCTCATCATAATGCCTTTGCTCATTTTATCACATTTTATTATCATTTTGGGGATATATATATAATATATATATATATATATTAAAAAAAGGCTAATAAAAATGTGGCTGACATCAAATATGAAGCCCTGAGTGAAGAACACATCTGCACACACACCTTTTCTCAACTTTAATACCCTTCAATACCCGCCTGTGCTGTCAAGGGTAATAAAACTAACTTACAACTCCTCCCCGCCTCTTAACTTCTTCATTTAAATGTGCATTTTAAAGAACAAGCGCTTCTCACATCTCGAGAGGATGTTGATGACAAGAGCACAAATCTCCATACATTTCCATGAGCCGAATATGCACTATCAGAGTGATCTGTGAGGAAATAGCCAGCAGGTTTATGAGAATATAAATGGAATTCTTTTTTTTTAATAGGATAGCCGTAAATGAAATATGAAGCAATAGATGAGATATTTTCTTTCAGCAGAGATATTTCATATTGATGCAGTTGTTATTGTTGTGGGCTGAGGGCCATTTGGACATATGTGCTTTGGAAAAAAAAAATCATTTTTTTTATTTTATGAACTGGAATGTGTGGAGGTCCTTACAATATAGCTTTACGGATCAACATAAAACACTGTTCACTGTCATGGACAGTGCTATTATACTTTAAAGCTTTGGAGGAGCACTGCATGACAGATAATGTAAAATGAAAACAAACTTATTAAAATGATAGGAGGCATTTATGTTACTTTGTGTAGTTTGAGGTCAGTTCAGCCAAACAAGAAAAAATGAATGTTTTCCACTTACATTGAGAAATATCTTTCCTTGAAGATAGTTTTGGTTTAATCTGTCCAACTACTTCATATAAAAGAAATAGTCCCTATGAATGGTTAACAGCTGTTTTTGGATTATCTTCCATTAAAGGGAATATATTTCTGCAAAGAGATGTCTGTTCAATTTTTTAAATGTACTTCTAAAACTATTTTCATGGCTAGAATTCTACCAGAGAGAGATTTATTTATTTTAATATTACATTTCAGTGAACCAACCTTTAGGTCAACAGTCTTAAGGGGGATTTATAGTTTCAATAATAGCATAGCAACGTAGCCTTCGCTATGGGTCAGTCATACAGGTTGGGGCAACAAAAAATTGTGTTTAGTAAAAGAGGGTGGTTTGAGTTTATATCAGTGTTTGTCACGTCCCTTCAGTTAGAAAGTCTACTTTAAATACTTTACCTGATGTACTCATGTAAGGTAAACTAAGTCAACATTGACTTTTGGTTTCACACAGGACACAGACAGAGGTCTCACTAGTGAAAGTCCTGTGTTTGTTTAATCTGCTCATCTGTCCTTTGTCGCTCTTTCTACTACGTCACCTGATGTCTAATATTGCTGTGGATAGGTTTACATAAGAGTTATTTGAAAGCCTGGTGCATCTCCTACAGATGGTGTAAGACTACAAACGGCATGACAAAACGTCATTAATGGACGCACTAGGATGAGACTGGGCTGGTTATGATCATAAAAAGAAAAAAGAAAAAAACGACAGTATTTTAAAAGGTTTAAAATCCCCGGGAAAGACGCTCCTGCGTTAAAACTGAGGATCAGAGTAATGTGTTTAAAGGTTTATCAGATGACAAAACACACTTTGTTTCGAAACCGAAACTCCCAAAATACTGATGAACGAGGAATAATCATCTTTAACATGCTTACCAAACACTTTGAGGAAGATCTCCCTCTCCTGAGACCCGGCCTTGTTGGTGGCCTTGCAGGTGTAGGAGCCCCCGTCGCCCTGTCGGATGTTCCGGATGGTTAACATGCTCCGGCCTCCTTCCATCCTCATGATAATGTACTGCTCTGATGGCTCCAGCAGCTGCCCTTTCCTGCACAGACAAAAAGGCAGAAGCACCCTCCGCAGATGAGCAACGACGACAAGAAAATATGGCAGCCAACTCCAACCTGACAGTGACCTCAGCAAAATTCACTCTGCAGCACATGTTTGATGTTACAGATGTATAATCTTAGCACTTTGGGTGTCAACCGATGCCATAAAAGAGAGGCTAAGTGCAGACAGATTGACTTTGAAGCTATTTCTATCTCTATAGCACATAAACAGGCGAAAACATGACAGCACTTTTTATAGAAACCTTTTCAAGAGTGATAAAAAGCTATGTTTTGAGTGGACATTTTGTACTATAATTGAAATACAATAGTTCAATGAATCATTTGTAGTATGTCCTCAGAATACTTCACACTTTACGACTTCTCAAACCATCTTCGTATTCTCAGTCTCACTTGTGTTGTTGTGTACATTCAGTTCAGGACTGCAGCGCTCGCTTAATGACTCCGGTGTTGTGTGGAACACAGTGCTGACTAAATGTCTTTTCTTATTGGACTCTGTTGGGAAATTAGTCAGAAGAAAAAATCCACAGCTAAATTGATCCATGTCTATATTTAAGCTTCATAGCAGAACCATAATGTTGTGAAGCAGGTTTGGAGCCTCCCCCGCTTCTTTATTTACCGCGGCTTAACCAGCCGTGTAATCGCCAATGTTAAACGGATCGCCAGTTGGGGGGGAATGTGACTTTTTTTCCACCTTTTTGAACACAGATTTAAACAAACTCATGGGTGCTTTTTAATGCCATTTGCATGCAAGCTATAAAAGTATGAGATTAGCTCAATGACTGGATGTCTATGGGATCAGCAAAGGCTCCAAAAAACGAAACATCCTCAAAAGATTCATGGTTGGTTATTAACAAATAAGCAAAGTCACTCATTTCATTAAAGTATCATTACCTGCAGCGACGTCATGTGGAACAAATCCTATTGATTTAATTTCTTAAAGCTGCACGGATCGATATTTTTATATTAACAATGTGTCAAATGTGCAAGAGTGCCACATCAGCAGAGAATCATCCCCTGACTCCACAGTTCGTCTCACCTTTAGCATCTTTCTATATGTTTTGGTTTCATGGCCCGCAACTTGGTTCAGTCTCTCTGCTCTCATCAACCATGTTGGCAGCTTGTTTTAGCGAAATAGCTCAGATAAATCCACTGTGCACACCGTGCCAAGCACCAAATGACAGATCTCCAAAGAGAAAGCAAAAAGACATGTGAATATTGTATTTATATTGAGATTCAGTGGCTCAAAATAATTGTTAATGAGTTAGTCTCATCTGTATAAGAAGAAAAAAGGTACAAAACAAAGTAAACAATCCTTTTAAGACAGAATAAGAGGTTAGAGAAGAATGTGATCCAGTGGAAACAGAAAGTTGATAGTCTGGAGGTCAGACATTCAGACGTGTGTTGTGTCTGGAAGATAAGTGGCTTGAACCCACGGATCAAATCAGAAAATCCAAAAGGCAAAATGAATAAGTAATGTTCCCCTCTCCCTTAACAACTATAATCTATGTGTCCTTGAGCAAGGCACTTAACCTCCAGCTGCTTCAATGACCAGTGCCGGTTGTACTGGCCAGCTCCCAGCTGCGTGTGCGTAGCTGTGTGAATTTGAAGCAGTGCTTTGCTGCATGAGGGAGATTAAAATCATTATGGCGCAGGATAAAAGAACACCAAGAAATCAGCTTACAATATCATCAGTTGCACTTTATTCCTAATCCACCCAAAAGCTATTTCAACCGACAAGCATAAAGAATAGGTATGAAAACACATTCGTATTTTTACCTGTTCATTCAATATGGATCATAATGCCCTCAATCTGAATCTGGCACCCTGTTTTTTAACCTCATAAGCTAGTGTGTAAATTGAATTCCAAAGCTTAGAAGCACAGAGCTTAGAACAACGAATAACTCTAAATATATTTATAGACTCCTCTATAGGGTTTCAGCCCGTATAGTCTACTCTGTGAATAAAAAATAAAAACAATCTTATTATTTTGGCTGTGCAGATTTCTAGCCTCTCAGTGATGCAGTGTAGGGAGGACGGGGCCCCTGCCTCAGTGTACTGTAGGGTTAAGCGAGAGGGAGGATAATTGAAAGTCGACGGAGGAAACACCAAAGCCAAGTAATAATAACTCTGGCGAGCCAAAGAGGAAATGAAGAGAAGCCTCATCTTTGGAACGGACAGTGCAGGACGGGCTGCAGCCCTGAATGTCATTATACTGACTGACTGCTGACAGGTAGTCCATTACCCAAGACGCACAGAGGACGAGGTGAAAAAAACCTCGCACTGACAGGAAATGCAACTGGGAGGCTGGAGGACGCTGGTGGAGGGGGGGGGGACATCAAAAGCAAAATCAAATTGGGTTGTGATTGTTGTTCACGCCTTAGCTCGATTCCTTTGTTGTGATGTGCACATTTTAATTCGGTAGCCTCGGATTGACACGCAGGACTTACTGACCTGGGAAATGAAGGAGCACACAATGAAATGTTTGACAGCCAGTGGACGCTGCAGAATTTAACATCAGTGGTGAAGTCGTCTCTAAAGTGAGAGGCGGCAGTCTGCCCTTGACGAGTACTTTATATTTCATAAGCCTTAAAGCTTGAGGAATGGTATACATTAATACCATTAATATAAAAAAAATGAGATTTTACTAAAAATAAGAATAAAGTCATCTCCTTCAGGTAGACAGGGTCTTCATTTTTTTGCAATCACCTCTCAAAACATCACAAAAATATATCCCTGATAAAAAAAATGTGACAGTGAATGGAATAATTATGTATTCACAAAACTGCCACATAGATTTAGTCTCAATATGAAAGTAACAATGAATCAATACATCACCTCTCACCCGTCATCACTGTGGAATTTTCAGCGTTGTATTATGCAAGCTGTTATATCATTAATATCACATTACCCTGGTTTGCTCTGTTACTAGTAGACCTAGTATATCTGCTGTTGGGGCTGATAACCAGAGAGCAAGATGAATGAGACTTACAAAGCTGAGGTCGTTCCCAGCTGTGTGCCGTCTTCAAATTTTGTTTGTACTTCGCAAAGTGATGCACGTGCCTCGTTTTTTTTCTGCAATGATTAACTTCTCTTTCAGAACGATGCACAAGAGACTTCAGCTCTCATTACTGATTGTATCAGTCCTGGAGATAATGTCACATAAAAAATAGGGTTCGGTACCAGAATTCTGTACTTTTCAGGGTAATGACCAAATTATGTCGGTACTACAGAGTACCAAGTCACGTTAAATCAATCGGTGCCATATTTCAGTACCTGAGAGTAGACAGTAATATGTGTAATGCAAAATGCAATGCCTGGTCAAAAACAAAATATATCTAAAAGTTGAAGAGTGTTTTGTATTTGAAAGCATGAAAGCCAAGACCTTAGCACACTTGCAGCCAGAGCCACAGGAGCTGAACATGTGGGATGAAACTTTAAGTGAAGCATCGACAACTTCATCTTCAGGAAATTAAATATTTAGTTGGATGAGTTGTTGTTGAGAATAAGCCTTGGTTGACATTAGCTTTGCATTTTTACTTAATTCAACACTCAATTCCTTACCAACATGTTATTTAGTGATCTTAAACTGCATACACGATTTCTTTATATGTCCAAAACCAATAGTATATAAATTGCTTACAACAGAACAAATCTACGGTTGGATACAGAATTCCAGGTTTTGGTCCCAGTATTGGTTCAAATGTACGGGACGGATTACAGGATGGATTTAACAGGATATTTTAGTCACTGATGATGGAACATGTGACCTCATGGTTAAGTTGATGACTATGTTAAGAAGATATCTGCTTGTTTACCTCGTGATGAACATCTGACTCCTTCAACATCACTGATTATTCTTTCCTTGTGTGCCCAAAATAAACTGCTATATTTGTAGCATTGACAATAGTTTGCATGCTAATGATGTTTCAACGAGGAAAGAAGTATTCGAGTAACAAAAGACTGAGAGAAATTAAACAACTTTTTCAATGGAAATGACAGTAATTCAGCTGCCTCCTTCCATTTTTTTCAGTTATGTCACTTTTTTATACCTGCTGGTCACAGGCTTTACACTTCAACCTCCACAAATCAGCCACGGCACAATCAAACTCCTCTTCTCTGCAATAAAGCCTACAGAGCATGGTAATTAAAGACAGAACATAATCACTTCAAATTGCTAAGAATGAAAGCTAAGTGTGGGTGTTTAAGACTTCCCACTTAAATGTTGTTGCGCGTCATTATGTTCGATTCAAGTGTAAGTGTTATTTTTACCAGCCACCATTTTTACTTTCTCTTGCCTCCGTCATTATTGGAGCTGAAGTTATAGAAAAACACACTTGTACTCCTTCTACAGAATGAAGTTGAAAATATTGATATTTTAAGGACAATTATGCCATTTATTTTGGATGCCTTAGCCCCATCAGGGCAAATCCCATTTACCTACAAACATTTTTCAAAGTAGCTTTTTGAATATTTGTTCCTATGGTTCCTACAGGGCAGCCATTGATTTCCATTCAATTCAGTACAGCATGAAAAACAACTTACAGACACCTGCCTGAGGCCGCTAATACATCACAGTTTAAATGATGTTGGATGTTTCTTGTCAATGTCACATCATTTCAAAAGTATTTGAAATGTCCCTCCTGTATTTTTATGCAATGATAATGTAACTTTGAAAAAAACTCTGATCTTTACTGTGATGGATTACGAAAAGAACGTTCCATGCATTTTTGCGCTGTCGTAAAATGAATAGCTGCCTAGAAGGAAGGAAGTGCACAATCAAAAAATCGACAACACTACACTATGTCAGCAACCATGCAAGGCATAATTGATTTGTACTAAATGGGCTCAAACATACAGCAACACAGCTATGGTCCATTAAAATGAATTAACGAGAAGAAAAAAACAAGTTCATTTATGGGGGAAAAAAAACGTATGACCTTCACTGGAATGACAATAAAGGTGCAAAAGGCTCGTCACGATAGCATGCTGAGTGGGTGCAAGCTAATTACTGGATGTCGAGCTCTGGAGTGGATAGTGAGGAGTCAAATGCTCGCGCGGCGTGTGATACTATTGTGTGGATGCTTAGGGCAATGTGCGAGGGCGGACTATAAATCCCTCCGTTGTGAAAGAATATTATTCTGAAACCAAAAGGCTGTGTATGTGTAGGTTCCATTAATATTAACACAAACATTGGCACAGATACAGATGTGTAGTAGCACATAGGTTATCTGGAGGAGGCTAGGTTAGCTTGAATTAAATGGATAAGACTATAAATGACAATAGTATGTGGACATTGTATGGAGCTGTTTCACGTGGTTTGGGTTGGACCCATGGATTAGTATGCTTTCAATGTTGTGGTGGCTTTGAAAGGCCTTCTATTGTTTCATCACAACAGTCCCCCCTGTGCACAGAGCCAGGTCAATAAAGGAATGGCTTTTCCTTTATTGTGGAAAGAACTTGACCGGCCTGAGCTCAGACCTGAACCGACTCTTTAGGGATGAATGGGAGGGATGAATGGGAGGCCTAATGCGAGGCAGAGCTTATCGGCCGACATCAGCACCCAACCTCATCTAATGCTCTTGTGGCTGAATGGGAGCAAATCCCTGCAGCCAGGTTCCAAAATATTCCCAGAGGAGAAAAAAGGCTGTTAAAGGACCCGGTTCATGCTCATTTTCTTTTTGGAACGGAATCGTTTATATGGGTGTAAAGGGCCAGACATTTTTCCTTTTTCAGAGACCAAGGCTAGATGTTAAGAAAGATGAAGGTACCTGTGCCATGTGACCACAGGGTCAGGAGATCCGGAGGTCATGCAGGTAAAGGTGACAGACTCCTGGTAGTCCGCTGTGGCATTGAAGGACTGCTGGAACACTGACAACACCGGAGGGACTGCAGACACAAAAACAGAGAGGTGCATTAGAGCCTGACAGCTAATAGGATAAATCATTTAAAACACAACATCTGACTTTATTTGAATATAACCTCCAGTGTATATATTGCGCCAGACGATGAAGGCTAACATTTTCAAACGGATTAAATTGGCCTTTGCGAGTGGCCTGTAAGCACTCAGTGAAAACGCTACTCTTGTTGGTAATCCCACGGGGATTTCAAATAACATTTTGACCCAGCTTTGGTAAAAACACAAAGCAGCTGAACACAGCGATGTGAAACCATAATACATATTGTCTGATTCAGAAATGCTTGGCTAAATCCATATAAACAATGGCAAGACAGAAAATGTGTTCCGACATCAATAACAACTGTACAACTGAATAACAGCGATTTTCCTTTTTGTGAATAAACTATTCAGTCCCCGTCAAGTGCTCGAGCTCAAGCTATTGTTTGTCTTGTCGGGCAAATTTCTTCTGAGTCAAAATTAGAAGTGCTTCATGGCTGTGGTGTTTAAGGTTGCTGGTTTGAGATACATGGGAATACAAACTGGAAAAGCTTGTGCTGGCTCGGGCATGTGATGTCTAAATGGTCTCTTTTGTTATGACTACAAATAATGTGATTAAAAAAACCTGCACCTTCAAAACAAATCTTTCTCCATATTTGTTCCAGGACACAATATTTTGTCACATATCATGTTTTTGAGCCTTGAATTTTTTTAGTTATGATGTATTTTTGTGCTTAGAGGAGATGGTCTTAACATTTCCATTCAGCACACATCCAGTGTACACGTATAAATACAGAGTGTCTTGGTGATGGCTTAAAAACAGCAGTATTGATATACAGCAGAGGTCTTTATCAACAGTATATGTTGAGCGCTGGCAGGAGAACGCAGCGTGTCCCTGCCATCCAATCAGTTGAGGGCTGTCATCTTGTCATTCAGTGAAAGGAGAGCAGGCCAGGCCTTTTATTCCGGTTGCCTTTTCAGTGACAAGGGAATGACAGCTTTACGGCAAAAGCATTTTTTATCAGGCATCTCAGTCCATTTCTCAAGCCTGCACTTATGCTGTACTTCTACTCCCACTACGACTGCGGCTCCGTCCAATCTCAGGGCTCGATTAAGCACGTTGGAAGCGGCGTGTTCGCTCGGTTTGCTTCCGTTGGGCAGGTGAGAGCAATGACCCTCAAATGAATGCACCACCTGAACAGCTGAGGTGACTGAACATGCGTGCCAGCAACAACTCATGTTAAGACAGTGACACAAAATGCAACAAAAATAAAGCTCATCGAGCTACAATTCGTATGCAGGGGTGAAGAAAACAGATGCTTAAAATCCTCTAAGAAGGTATTACCCATTTTAAATTGAGCTGCATGAAAATATATTGTGATATTAATCTCAATGATGCAAAAGTCCAATGAAAAAAATTGCAATGTTATCTACATAAGGGTGCCCACAGGCATGGGGTTTAATGCAAGGACCATGAAGTTCAAGGTCCCTGGTTCTGGACCATGGATTATGTCATTCCCCATCTTGCTCCTCTCATTTCCTGTCATCTCACTTATCAAAATCTCTATTAAAAAATGTATAAAAGTTAAATCCTGTATCTGGACATCTTTTCTGGATAAGATAAAAGCACATGTAAATGTACACTGAATACTTTGCAACTGGAATGCTAATGGATGGAGCACACCACATCTGGACTGGATGTGTAAATGCAATCTGTACTGTTGGGCTGCAAAAGTCCTGCAAAAAGCGAGAGAAGACCACCGCCATGGCACTGAAAAATAAGTAAGCGCATAGATCTGGATCATTTGCATGTTGGGATCTGATTACTATGAGAGCAGAATCCAGATAATGACAACGATTATTAATGCCAGGCATAACTGCAAGAGCCTGTGATCAGATGTTATTATCCAGATAATATATCTAGATACAGATCACACCAAGAGTAAATGAGTTCTAAACTAAGGGATAGTGCAATTACATTTTGCTCATTTCATCTAATGTCACAAGAAAGCAGGTAACCAAAAGCAAAGTACTGTACTGTTGGTTTAACCAAAGACCTGTTGGTGCAATCAAATCTCTGTCTTGTTTTTTGTAAAACAACTAGAAAAACAACACCACATGCACCTGTCCTTACCGTGAAAAAGAAGGGTAATCATTTCCTAAAAACATCTTGAATTCTTGAGTCTGTGACTGTTCTCATTCTACAAATAAAAACCTACTTAACAGATGTTTGCACTTGTGTTAAATATGTGTTATTGTAACTGGCATCTGCACAGCGATAGCATTTCAGCACCATTTGTTTTCCTCTGATCAAAAAAAAAAAGGGGTTGAAAAAGACATTAAAGATGTCACTTTGTGGGAAAACAAAGCTGAATTGTTTTATATTCCCATACTGTGATTTGATGTGGGAGTTAGTGAAGGTTAATGAACTGCATTTGATTTCATTTGACAAGTGATGTCATCTGGAGGACACTTAATTCCAAGTAGATCTGAGAACGGCGAAAAATATGGCTTCAAATCTCATTAAAATGATGAAAACACATGAAGCACAGTTGTGAAGTTGGTGAAAGAAAAAATAAAACATTTTTTACATACTTTGGATAATGAATGGGGAATTCTAATCAAAACAAACCATCATCCGAGATACCTAATGAACCAAACACTGCAGTGTACTGTGGTCTTTCTTAAAAGATCAATTACACTAACGACACCGGAGTGTATTACTGTGCAAATGAAAAACTCTTCACGGTACATCTAAATTCCACAGTGTCTGATCTATCTGCTGTCTCACGGTGTCTATTTATCGTTTACTTATTCCCATGTACTAAAAAAAGTCATTGTTCCCATTTTTGTGTCTCAAATCTACACACAACAGGAAGTACATGCCTGAGCAAGCGCACACATACACACACACACACACACACACGCACAGAGACACACATCAAGGTGCAGGAAGCTTTTTAGGGATAAAAATGGCCTAAGCAATAATCAAACACCATGAGTCCTTTCCAATAGTCCTGACTCGGCGAGTGAGAGGAGCAAGCATCTGCCTGACATGATAACCATTGATTTCCCCGCCAATAGATCTCCATTCTCCAGTGTCTCTCTCTTCCTATGCAACACACTCCCACATCAGTGAGGCTTGTTGAAACAGCCCCGTTAATGAGACACTCTGCCAGGCAGAAAGACTTCAAAAGAGCAAATCAGCAACAGGGTTTAAGCGTCCAAAAAAGAATCTGGGCGAGCTTTACACATTCTTCATGTATTAGTCATATTCTTAAACTTCAGAGGCACGGTGGAGAGGAATGTGAGGTTCACAGACATCTCCACCAGCATGAGCGTACACGGAAAACACATTTCTAGATTCAAACTCGGCCTAGGAGCGATTAAAATGCATTTGCGAGGAGCTAGAGGACTTGTTTTCTGTGAGGCGCTAACGGGATTCAGTGAACTGAGGATCAGGCATGTTTAGAAGTTGTGAAATGTTCAGGGTAAATGTCATAACCGTATTGCACCTGCTAGAAATTCAGCAAGCGAATGTTTGGAGCCAAGACCTTTGCTGGAGTGCTTATCAGGGATTTGTTTTGCCTTCTACATTAGCACACAGGCTGGAGTCAAACCAGCTCTGATTCATAATTCAGAAAGGAACATAACTCTTATTCTCCTCCTGAACACCCAGCGGTTATGAGTGATGTCACCGCAAAATGATCTTGAAGGACACAGACGGTAGTTTCAACTGACGGCTGGAAAAGGGGAAAATAGCCGGTCTAGTGTGTAATTAAGTGAACCCACAATTAAGTGAGAGTGTCTTGGAAGGGTACAAGGGGAAATCAGGAAGTTATTTGCATCTTGGATCACCATCAGTTGCCATAGAAACGAACTGCAACTACTGTGGGCTATCGGGGTCATCAGAATCGAGTGTGGAGAGATGTTTGATGCTGATTATGGGAAAACATTTGGCTCTATTGAAGGGAGCTGTTGGCAGATGCTGGCCTCAGATATGAGTTACAATCTTGGCTTGTTTAATAATCAATCCAAACTGATTTGCATTACAGCAGCAGTTTTTGATTTTTTTTTTAAATTGCTTACTTGTTTTTCTTGCAGAGAGTTAGATGAGATCAATACCACTCCTATGTCTGTACTGCAACTATGTAGGTGGTGCCAGAAGCCGTTTAGCTTAGCTTAGCATAAAGACTATTAACGGGGGACCACAGCAGTCCTGACTCTGTCAAAAGTCAATTAACACGGCATAATTTTTGGCGGCTAATGAGCCAACTGTTTCTTGGTCCCGGTCCAGAAGTAGTCCGGCACTTAACCTCCTTTAGAAACACAACTTGTTGTTTTCACATTAAGTTTTAAAGTCAGTTTTTATTTAGGTTTTGATACAAGGGCAAACTGATACTCTTGACAAGAAAGAAAGTGCTCTTATTTCCAAAAATGTAAATTCAAGTGAATAAACAGGCAAGTTTGTTCATAAAAAAGCCAGATTATGGCATTTATGTTTGCCAGTGGGCCATGTATAACTCTATCTGATGTGGATACCACACAGGGAATGAAAAATGTGTTTGTCTCCCGATAATATGTCTCATTTCATGAGATTCCGCTCAACGTCCAGGGATGAAAAATGGCTGCATGTCAAGAAAGGAAGGACAAATATGTCCATGATAAACTGAGCAAACTGTCACAGAGAGGGAGAGCAGGGAACCTGGCTGCTGTGATACTGCCCTGTCATTTTAAAAATAATATTGCATATAGAGAGCAAAATTACCTGTGTGAATTTCCTAATTATGTCAACGTTTTATTAGTTAGAATAATTAGAAGCAATTAATACACTTATATCTCTACATTGTGTTCATGTACTGTGGTCAAATGGTCTACACAACTCCTCTTAGACAACCTCTGAGGTCACTTCCTGAAATATTCTGCATGCCTCCAGACACTGAGCCTGTTTTGGCCTCTGGTTGATTAGCCATTCAGTGGGTGGCCCTCATCCTCGATACACCATCATCCTCATCTGCGGTCCTCTTTGATGATACACTGGAGGCTGGGAGCAGCAGCCGGTCAGCCGGGCTTCATTCGCTGCATGCTTACAGGCAAGAAAACCTCGCTTTCATCAACTGACCCATGAATATTTACGACATCACATGGGGGGGAGGGCAACAAAAGTTTACCATTCCAGCCCTGCTTTCAGGCAATATATTGTTCTGCATGACCGGTTAAAGCAACGTCTGTTAACACATTGCTGAGGTAGTCGGAGCTGACGTTCTTCATGCCGTGTCTGAAGAACAGCAGGACATATCGCTGCTACGAGCTGAACATAACTCTGTGTGACACACGACTCGGAGGTGGCGATCAAGTTCAATCGTAGTTAACAATAACAATGAACCACGGAGGCCCTGCAGCATTCAATCGGACAATCAACTCAGCTGGTAGTTAGCTGTGCAGTGACAAAGTGACAACGACAATTCACAAATAAATGCAGGGATTTTGGAAAAATATGGATTGACTGCTGTTTGACAAATTATTCAAGTGGCAATCTTAAAGAGCTTTACTAGCGGCTTTTCTTTAATAAAACATGTCTACTGCTACTGCAAGGAGAAAGAGGACTCATTTATAGGAAATGAAACGTGTTTGTCCACTGTTTTACAGAGTTCGGATCTGGCACATCTGATCTGATTTCTGTTTTCTTAACGATCAACGAGAGGATGCATACTCTGTGGTTGGATTGTGCCAGTTCCAAAAGCAGTCCAGGTGGATTTGTGCACATTCAGCTCCCTCTCCGTTGGCTATCCCTGTTTCCGTATGGACCAGAACCAATGTCCATCCTGACTTTGGCTCAAAAGAGCGCTGTAAGTGCTCGATGTTGGACCTCCGGAGATGAGGTGCAGCCTGACCTCACCCTTTCATCTTCCTCCGGGGGTCTTCAGACATGGACCTGTTTATTTTTTATCAGTGTGTTTATCCTACCTCACTGGTACATCCCCAGGCACCACAACAGAATAACAGTTCACCATCCGCAGCTGATTGATAAAACATGTAGTGCAGTCTGCAGCACTCATTGATATAACTGAGCCTCCTAGCAATCTACTCTATCTGCTTGTGTTCAGGGCCTCTGTGTTGTTCGACCAGTCCAGGTTGTTGTCGATAAAGTATATTCTCTGGTAAACCTGCTGGCCTCCTGCTCCTTTGGAAATCCTCTACTAAGACAGATATTCTTGCTCCACCTTTCGTTCACGACTCCAACCCACAGAAAGGGAATAACCCCAGTGAATTCTCCGAGTGACATGCCCCATAAATATAAAGGCAGTGGTATAGAGAGAGAACAAGATTCTTCTCTGTTTCTAGACCCACAAAAATAGTTCTTCAGAGTAAGGAAGAGATTTAAACGTCCAGCTCCAGGGAAGGAAACAGGATTGAACATCACGCACAAGCCTCGGTGTATTGAAAATAACTCCTTGGGGCTGCTGTTGTACAACAAGCACAAACCTGGATGCAAGCTCATAATATTAAGCATTTAAGGAAGCATCCTTTCCATCTCTGTCACCTTCAGTCCAGCTCTAGCTAGCTCAAAGTTTAAATCGATAATAAAAGGAAAAATAAATACTGGTACATCTTTAAGATGAACTGCTGTAACAGATGAGCCTTAGCCTGGTGGTAACATATTGGACAAACTCATTAGTTACATTAAGTTTTCTCTAAACACTTAATTTAGTTAATCCAGACCAAATGGCGCTCCTACAAATCAGATTTCGACTTCAGGCTCAACCCACTAAACGTGAGAGTCTTTAGGGATCAGCTGATTGAGGCTCCTTGAGGCAGAGGGAAGTCCACTTCAACGTGTCTCCCTCAGAGACTGTGCTTTCCTCTGGACGCTCAGCACAGCGCTCTGCAGACTGTCCCGTCTGAGCTCCACATGGCGAGTGTCGTGCCGCTGCAATAATAGGTCGTGCCTCATTGAGCAGGCTTATTGGATCTTCCTCAGAAGTGAGGTAAGTGGTGTGCTAAATTGAATGCAATTCATAGTTTTTGGGCGGAGGGCCGCTCTGCTATTACATTAGGTGGGAGAGAATTACATAGGCAGAGACAATATTGCAGCTGTTCAACCGTTACGCGACGCTCGTGGCCTGAGTGAAATCACATTTCAATCACCTCGGCGGTCTCAGGTGACTCGCTGTAAATGAGGACAAATGAGAAAATTAAAATGACATCCTTCGATTTTTGGCCCACCGAGCCCCAAAGACAGCACCAATTTAATTTTTTAAATCACACTAAAGAATATAGAGGATTTAAAAGATATCGGAATGAGTGCGGCTGAATCTGTCAGAGCTGACAACTCTGTTCTGATACGACGGCGGAGGGGCAACACATTAACCCTGCGTTTACGGATCAGTTCCTGCAAGTCAGAGTCATTGGCTTTACTCTGCAAACGAACAAAACACTGTAAACAAGCCATGAAATGAGTCATCTTCATGTTGTAGTAGTCACTCAACAAACTTCTAACATCACACGCCTTCATATTTAGTAACAACAGAAATAGTGGTTCCAAGAAAATATACATTCCATAACAAATTATCACTTCTTAAGAAAATCTTCACAATGATTTCTGCTCCTGTGTGATCTATCCAAGCTCTGTTATTATACTCTTAACCTTGAGCATCTGCAGACTTGAATGCCTTGTAGGCTTCAGAATGAAAAGCATTTTCTCGCTGTGTTAATAATAAGCACAGCGAGAAGAAAACTTGCGTCTGCAGAGGAAACTCCATCCCTAGTGCATGCTAATCTGTTGACACTGTGAAGACGAGCATGTGTCTGTGTTCTGCACAGATGAGCGGCTGTAATTCCTGAGAAAATATTTGTACTAAATTTCACATTGCGTTCCAGAACAACTGAATACAACTTCAGAGGGTTAAAGCTCCGTACTGAGGAGCTTCAACTCTCAGCTATAGGTTCAGAGGTTTAGGTTTGCATTCAATAAGAGAAACAAGATTGTCACTCTAAGAGGATTATGCTTTACAACTAAAACTATCCTACAGCTGGTTTTACGATTTGAAGCAGTTCAAGACTCTTTGGAACATCAGTCCTGCACATTATCAGACCTACAAGATGAACTAAGACTGTAGAGATGCAAGGATGCATCTTTGTGAACATCAGATTTGTAGCCAGAAAAGCAAAAGTTTGAGAAAGGGCTTAGGCTGAGACTGTAAATGTTTCTTGTCGGAACACATTGACTTTAGGATTTTGGTGCTCTAATGGTCGCAGGCAAAGTACACATTTTCTTGCAAACAGTTAATTACTGGCCTCTTAAGGGGAAGTACACAAGTTTCCAAATTGAGATTGATTTGGTATTTTTGCATTTATCTTCTGTGTTCCTGCAATCTTCCTGGATATTTATAGTTTATGAAGGGCTGGGAGACTCAAAGTCCAACCGGATGAACTTAAACTTGAATTTGCTTTAATCTATCTCTTTTTAAAAATCTGCTTTCGAGGACATACACATTACATTACATTACAGTCATTTAGCAGACGCTTTTATCCAAAGCGACTTACAGGAAGTGTATTCAACATAGGTATTCAAGAGAACTACTAGTCACCAGAAGTCATAAGTGCATCTCCTTTCTTAAACAAGCATCTTAAAGCATAAACCAGAGCAAAAGTATAGTGCAGAGGCAAATTACTACGAAAACAATAATTGCAACAGACTAATACGAATACAATAAGTGCTACAAACTACTACGAATAGGATAAGTGCAGTAAACGAATACGAATTCAACAAGTGCAGCGAACTGATACGAATACAGTAAGTGCAACAACTAATATGAATACAATAAGTGCAACAATTAATACGAATGCAATAAGTGCTACGAGGAAGGCTCGGGGTAGTGCTTCTTGAAGAGGTGAGTTTAAAGATGGGCAGCGACTCTGCTGTCCTGACGTCGGTGGGGAGTTCATTCCACCACTGAGGGGCCAGGACAGAAAAAAGCTGTGACCGGGTGGATCGGCCGCAGGGACCTCTACACTCCTTAATGGTTGGGAGTCTACCTTTCAGACATTGGCTGGTTTTACTGGTTTCATTACAAATCTTTAAGTGCAGTCAACGAGTCAAAATGCAGCTCACCGTTGACGACCACAGCGATGTCCACAAAGTCGATCTCGCCACGGGCCTCCACGCTGGCCTCGCAGCGGTACACGCCCTCGTCAGCCTTGGTCACCTGATGGATCTGTAGGTTGTTGTTTGTCAGCACCTGGAACCTGCCTTCACAGCACGGGGCGAAGAGGAGGAGGAGGAGGAGGAGGTCGGACAGGAGGAGAGAGAGAGAGCGGGAGGAGGAAAAGACAGAGGAACAACAGCGTATGATCAAGAGAGAGAGAGAGAGAGAGAGGGGAGATAAGAAAGTTAGGAAAACAGCAGAGAAAATTGCCATCTCCTCTCTCCAGTAGACTGTCAATCTTCACTCGAGCACATTTACCTGATAAAGTCCACACAGATAAACACTCACGCAATTACAGTCTCCACTCCCTCCCATTGTGGCCACTGTGAGATTGCTCAGGAGTGATGACGCTTCTATCTCATCCCTCTCAAGCAAAGATATTTATAACCATGCATCGTAATTAGAGTGAAATGATCAAATAAAAAAATAAAAACTTCTTCTGCATGTTTCATCATCACTGTGGCACTGAAGATTTGATTTTCAATTAAAAAAACGTGACAGATTCAAGGGGTCACTCTTTCTAATCAGTGTTCAGGCGTGCATTTTGTCTAGATGGAGGGTGGGGAAGAGGTGGAGAGAGTTGTAAATCAGGGCGGAGGAGACGAGGACATAAAGAATCCTAGTCGACTGGTTCCTTTTTATTGCACCTGCCTCTATCAGAAAATAATACAGCCGACAGTTAATCTGTCCTCAGAGTAATTCTCTACTTCTATCCGTCTTTTTTTAGCCAGTGTGGGATTAAAGGGGTAGGGCTTTAACAATGATATAGCTCTGGATCAAATGGGGCACAACATGATTGACAGGACGATTGTGAATTATTGTGGATTGAGTTCAAATTCGCCCTTTTGCTAGAAATAGCTCTTTTCAAAACCATGCAGGCTGCTGGTTTGCTTTGCGTCTCACGGGAAGCCGCATCGTGGAATGTCACCGTCCAACCGCTCTATAATCCATTCTCTCAGTAGCTTGTTAACATGGTTTCTGTCCAAGTTATACGCCTCCTCCAGGGCTGATGGGATTTCTATTTATAGAATTTGATATCCTTGTCTTATTATGAAGCCACACAAAAGAAGGAAATAGCATTTCCTAGAGAACAGTATTTTTGGCACGTTAGCTCGTCTTTTCATTGAGAGACACAAACGGGCACAGCGGGACTGGTTAGCATTTCTCCTCTTAATAATCATGGATTTGGCAGGTTTACATTCAAATGTAATTCTGTTGAGATTGCTGCTTACTTCATAATCTCCTATTGGAATAATAAGTAACACAGTCTGATATTGCAATACTTGATACTTACCTGACTTATTCTATCACAAAAGGGACTCTTTAAAGCATTAACTTTTTTTCTACAACATGAATATGTATTACTAAATAAACAACATTGTACCTTATTATTTATTTAGATTCAAGCACTAAACACGAAGCTAATCTGATTCATCGGCTAAGGACAAAAAACAGAACAAATCTCTGATGTGAAATAAACGAAACTACTTGAACTTTGGCAAACTAGTTTGTTGAATAAGAAGCCATAAAAATTATGTTTTCAATGACTTCATTAAAATAAACTAATTAAAAAATCCAATTCCCCCAAACTCCATCTTTCCATCCATTCTGTAAACTATTGTTCCCATTCAGGCCTTTTGCTTTAAAGGTACCACGCGGAGTAAACAAACAATATTATGTTAAAAACGCATTCTTTGTATCCTTAAGGGCCCCATAGACAAGCTGAATGCATTTCCTTCCTCATAAAACATTTACACAGCCGGTTTTTAGAAGTCTTTGAAACCTACATATTTTATATTCATGTTTGCTTACGAACAGTCTTCTTCTTCACGAGATTTCCTGGCATGTTACCACAACACAAAACCTTCTGCAGGACTGCGTTTCATGTCACATGCGTGCACACAGACATGTAGTGCGTCTTCGTGCACGAGATATGCACAATACAGGCTATTAAAAACATGTTTCTTAACCACGAAACCACTTCAGGGTGAACAAGTGATCCCTTTTATATAAAGTGAGAAGAAGAAAAATAATAGCAGTGCAATGAAAGAAGGTCACTTAAACTTACTGTGGTGCTCCTCTGTGATCTCTCGGTCCTGGTAGTACCACACCACCACGGGCACCGGGGAGCTAATGACATCACAGACCACTTCCGCCGTCTCACCGTGGCGGAACTCCTGCGGTGACTGAACATCCCGAAACGTCAGCCTCTCTGAGGGATCAAAGAAGATGGAGATGTCTTTTTTTTTTCCCATTCAGAGCAATTTATTTTAGGTCTGAACATCAAAAGGTAAAATAAGATAAAGACTGCTGTGCTTTTGCCGTCCTGTTAACTATGATGGTTGTGAGACAAAATTTGGGGTTAGGGGTTTGGAAAAGTTACTTTAAAAGATATGTCCTTCCAATTTTCTGTCTGGGTTGAGTCCTCTAAGTTGAATGTCTGGCTTTTTTGGGTATTTTTTTATTGAAGATGCAGGTGTAAGTGTTGGGATGGCCTCTATTCAAACGCCTGCATGGCTGTCCTGAAAAGCCAAAGAATAGTGGCTGCAAAAGAAAAGATACTAAGAAAGATATCACATTTTTTGCCCTCAGACTTTTTAAATCTCCCTTTTCTTAAAGGCTTTTATGTTTTGTGCTATATAAATATATATTTTTCCACCTAAAAATAAAACTTTACTGTGATAATTCTCGGTATTTACTGTTTTTTTATTGGTTTTAGCTTGTCTGTGAATTATCATGTCAGCCATGTTAGCAGCTCTATGAGGCTGCACTGCGGTCAACCAAAGTAAACAGATTTAAATGTTGGCCTGATGATGGCATTGAAAGTAAGTTAAAGTAATTCAGGGACATTATTGTCTTTACCAGATTTTATAGTAATGCATGCAAAAGTTTTAAGAAATTTCTGTCTGGATCCAACTCGCCTTCCATAGAAGCGTGCAGGTAGAGTCGCCAAAAAGTACATGAGCTCAGCTGTCATGTGACTTAATGCCTCGCAATCCACTGGTAAAGTATTTGGAAACGGGCACATGGGAAACAATGTGTGCCTTGGAAACGGACGGATGGATTCACTCACAAAAATCAAATAAAACAAAATGAAAATCCGGCTTTGACTGTTTTCTGGGACGCAGATAAGTCGATTCAGATGAAACAGAACAGGAGACAGAAGGGTGGCTGTTATACTCGCTGCCAATCACAACAACGGCAACAAAAAAAAAAAAAAAAAAAAAGAAGAAAAATCAATGAGCTGAGCTATTCTGCAGCCTCTGTGTTTGCATAATTAGACAAGAACACAGGCGGCCTTTGATTCACTCTTTCTTGGTTTCAGGAACGCTTCAATAATACATTCCTCTCTGTGGCGGTTTGAAGCTGTGTCCTCCCTCTTGACAAACATTTGGTGTTTTGACAAATTGCTTTTATGGGGGACACTGTTCTTGGACCAGCACTTCTCCACAAACAGCACCTGATCCTCCCTCGAACCCCGCTCTCGTTCGGGTAGTCTGCTTTGATGCCGTTAGCGTTGCAACCACTTGCCATCATCTGCGGTGCTGTATTGTGAAGGTGTGAATAAATCAACGACAGCTCCCCTATCAGTCCCTTCCGTTAGCGAGGCTTCAGCATTAGCATTTTGCCGTGTGATTTATGCCAGGCTGCTCCCCAAAATGAGCTTTCTCTCCTCGACTGCACCCTCCGCCTGCGAACGTGCGTGGCATCTCAGTGTCTTCATTAACTTCAAGGATGCCATCGCATGTTTTTGTCATTCACTCTGTTGGTTTCTTACCAATTTCCCCCTTGTGTCCCTTTCATTTCCCAAATCTAACCGCTCTCTCACTCCCTCCGTCTCTCTCTCTCTCTCTCTCTCAGGTTTGAACACTTCTGATGTCACTTGTATCCATTTCCTTTCCTTTTTGTTGTCACGCTGCTCTACAAGAGAATCAGTAAGGGAAACATCCTCTCCAGAGTAACACTCTACTGCACACTTGACACTGGCGAATTGAAAATATACTCAGTACTCGGGGGTTCTCTTTCACCGTTCGCCTACACATCATTGCGAGGATAAGTGTCTAACATGTTGACGAGCCAATTTCCCTGGACCTTTTTCAACTGGGAGGCAGGTTTGTTCCTGTCTTTACTGGCCAATTTTGCTGGTTGAGGAGAATGAGCTGTGGAGCATTATTGCTTCGTCCATTAATAAACTAAGAGGAAATGAAAGGAGCTGGCTCCGGCACCGTACTGGCTTACTTTATTATGAGTTTCCTGTCACCTTGTACGGCCGCAAAGGCACCAAACTGCTGCAGTTACTTCAAAGCAATTTCAGAATTCCGCTATCAGTGAACTTTCAGGGGAAACTATTTAAATTTTCAGCGAGAGTTTATCTTCGAACAAGAGTCGGCATCCATGCTAGCGGCTCTGTGAGGCTGCTCTGAGGCACAGCAGTGACTTGAGTTAAATCAATAATGATAATGATGTTGGCAGGCCAACATTTGCTAAATATCACTAAACACAAAGTGCAGTCGAGGCTGATGTCATTAGTTTTGAAAGTATTAAAACAATAACAAAAGTATCAGACAAAGTGACTGGATAATGGAGCTAGATGAAGAGTTAAATGCCACCAAACTTATTACAAATCATCCTGAGGGGAACATGAATGTCTGTGCAGAATTTCATGCAAATTCATCCATTGGTTACGGAGACATTTTACTCAGAAAACCAGAAATGTGGGCCAAATGGTGGCACAACAGCAACAGTCAGTGGATATCCTAAGTCTTAAGGCCTAAGCCTCTGGTGACCATACATTTCCTAATTAAAATTTCATGGAAATCCATCAAGTAGTTCTCGAGATATTTTCACTACAAGTCAGTAGGATTCATCCTCTTGAGATCATCAATGTCGGTGCACGACTCTGCACCAAGAACGCCAGAAAAAGGCTTTTATATGTTTGTATGAGCAATAACAAACAGTTTTGAATCTTGTTTTGGATTCCAAACTGATCTCCCACTCCATGACACGTGATTATAACAGGTCATCATGGAGATGTGATCAACTACTGAGAGGATGTCGACACTTTCTCCCCCACAGGTCATGGTTTTCGTGTACAACATGTTGTAGCTCCGCTGGCCTCGCGCACCGCCTGAGGAGTCCTCGCCTGCTCCGGCTGTGCGCTGGCAGAATGGCGGGCTGGAGCTTCAGGCAGGTTTTTCATCCGCATGATGCTCATGCAATCTATACCGAGGGGGGTTCCAGAGCGAGTGACGCCCTGTTACCATGGAAACAATGGTTTTAGCGGAACTGGTTATGTGGGGAATCAGGCGAGGGCTGAGCGGTGGCAGGTGTGAGTGAGGCTGCGATGTCTCCCCTAATGGTTCGCTGAGAGAGGATGTGGAAAGGAAACCACACAGCAGGGGATGACTCCAAGAGTGTGCGCATGTACAGGTATGTGTCTGTTTGCATGTGTGTGTGTGTGTGTGTGCGTCTGCAAGAATCAAATCCCAGAACCTTGACGTTTTCTCCAATTAAAGTCGAGGAAAACTCCTGATCAAAGTCCCGGTGTATCTGGGTATTTAGGTTATTCACTTCTCACACGGTTCTTTATGTCATCTTTTTTGCGTTTGTGCCTTCTGCATGCATTGTAACATTAATACATTTCCTGTCACTGTGCTTCCTGTGAACAGAAGGTTTTGTAAGTTTGGGGAAATGTATCATTTGTATCGAAATGGGGCCCTACCAAGGATTTTAGGATTTTATAAACTTAAACTTTCCAGCAACATTTTGTGCAGCTAGACGTCTTTTCACCTGATAAAAATGTTCTCCATAGAATAAATCATCCTTTAAAAATAGTTAGTTAATTTACTTGTGTTGTCTAACTCCCCCTATGTTGCTAACAGCCGTACATTCCCCCCACCCAAAAAATTAGATGTCAGTGTCCCCAATAGTGGCATTAAATCTGGTCCTAGATCTGATTTTTATCCGTAGCAAATGAGCTGTTAGGGGTTAAGTTGGATGTCTTGCTCAAGGACGCTTCAACAGGACAAATGGCAATTCATTCTCTGCTCGCCGTGAGGATGGAACCTGCGATGGGACCGGGATGTAACCACAGAGACACCCCCCGCCTCGTAACATTACGTTTTTTCGAGGAAATAGTGATGGGTCAGCAAGGCCGGTTAGCCTCACGCCACATCTCTCATTATGCCTGGCAGGATCCGAGTCCCATGGCATTACGAGCTGTCATTACACTTTAATCACAAGAATGAGTGCAACACATGCTCTCACACACAAAGTTACAAGAGGACCTAAAATGCACATGCACACAGATAGAGCTGACATTTCTGCCAGCTTGTGGCTGTGCTGAGGCTGAGAATATGAATAGGCCTCCTACCTCTGTGATCAAACACTAATGTGAGAGTTTTATTCTCTTCATGTCTTCATTTCTGAATCTCCTCAGGAGGCAAACAGAGAGCATCTGCAGGTGAACGTGTATGTGAGTGCACATTATCTGTCAGGCTTACGGTAGATCTCCAGCACCACCGAGGCCTCCTCGGTGTGGCCGCTGCCGTCGGTGGCCTGGCAGCGGTAGATACCGGCGTCCTCGATGATGGCGTTGTAGATGATGAGCCTGGATCGGGACGTCTCTGTGTGGAGCGCCATCCGCTTGGAGGGCAGGATGCGCTCTCCCTGGGGGTTGTACCACTCCAGCCTCACTGGCTCGCCAATAGCTAGGAGCAAAGTCAGAGAAAGAGGGAAAATACAGTGATTATGATAAGAACATTTTACTCTTTTTATTTTTTTAGCAGCCAAGGATCATATCGATATTCAGTTTTCCTTTCATGTTTACATTCACTGCCTATGATAACTCCCACTCACCCCTGAGATCTATTCACAACATTTAAATGCCTAAAGGCCTTTATCATTTTATTTGCAGCAACTTGCCTTTTTTTGACTTCCATTCATTTTTTAATAAATTGAACCTGTGACCATTAAGTCCCAAGATTATTTGTGAGAATATTGAATTGCCCATGAGTGACATTAACTTGGCATCTCTGTGCAGGAAAGTGAGTCCGCCTGCAGTAGTTCTGGAAAGACTACACAGTTTGAGAAAAGCTGGTTGCAGAGGATGCACGTCTAGTTTTAATCTAAATGTTTTGGCATTTGTGTCCTTTTCAAACTGATCAAACTACAGAGACAACAAGGACTGAAAGAGAACGGAGGCAAATCATTTAGTTGCCCAATTGGGACTGATTTCACTATAGTTTAATTGACTATTTACGATTTAATCTGATTTACATTGTGGAACATCTTATATAATTATGTTAATTGTTTGATTTGATGAAAGTCATAAATCACAAGTAACGTATTGTTTAGGTTTTGTTTTCATACAGTGCTGTTAAGGTTTTATATGTCACTAAAATAGCATTGCTGCTGGCTTTGGTCCGCTGAACAGCTGAAGACCATCCAACGTTGTTGTTGTTGTTGGAACTTGTCGAGTGAACAGATGGCCTGAAATTATATGATTATGTCATAATCTTTGGATTTACATAGTTTATAAATCTGTAAAGGAACAGCGACATATGTAGGCTGTAAATCGTATTCTCGTTTCCAAGATTTCACACAAACACTGACACTAAACACAGAAACAAACGGCAGGCCTGATAAACGCTAACTTCATCCCTGATTAAAAATGGCGCTGTGGAACATGGACTCATCTGCGGGCTACTGCAGGAGGTGATGTGGCCATCGGCAAGCAGCTGGTGCCCTTTGCCTGTAAATTCTGCAGATAAAAGTGACAGTGTGGAGGGCCTTCACCCGGCCCATCAATCAGCCAGAGCCTTGAAGAGGAGATGGACTGATGCTTGTCCAGTCTCTCAGAGACATGTCGCTGGATTTAAATGAGGAATCAAGAGAAACAAGAGCAGATAATAGACGTAATACAAGTTCGTGAATGGGTGAAATGGGAAAAGCCAGTGGCAAAGAGATAACCCCAGAGCAAGAGAGCGAGAGAGCAGGAAGCAGGCGGATTGAATGCTCTCTATTCCCTTCAGTAACTATCAGCAAGATGCCCTTGAGCAAAGCTTTTAACCTCCAGCTTCTCAGCTGGAGTGATGCTGTGTGCCGGTTCATCTCAAGAGCTCCCAGGTGTTACTGTGAGGAGAAGTCTTGTTGTAGGGGTCGGATTAAGCTGGAAACATATTTGTCCAGCATGCATGGTTATATAAGTCGGGTATAACATCAATAATAATCTCTCAGTTTGATAGCGAACCGGGATGAGCTGATTTGCCTCTTGATGCCTACACTTTGCATCACAGATAAACAGTCTCCCACTCTCAACCCAGCATGCTATCACCCATCGTAAATGTTTTCACCAACCATCAGCGTCACGTCTTTGGCACGCATGTCTGCTGCTCGTTAGTTTCAACGCCAACAAATCCGATGAGGCAATCAAAACACGAAGCATGACCGAAACCATATTACAGTAGGAGCCATTCTGCTTTCCTTCACACGTGGCTTCCCACTGGAGCCGTGTGCCGCATGCGGGTACTTGTGGGGAACAGATAAGCGTCTAGCATCGCTACAGGCGTCTCTTTATACCTGTTAGCATTACAGCGTTATCACCCCTTCACCATTTCACAGTCTGTTGACAGCAGAGACAGCGTAATATGTTAGAAGTTGATGTAGCCGGCGCGGCGACAGGCCATTTGCTTCACAGAAGACAGGAGTGTGTAGCACGATGCCCTGCTTTTCACGCTCGGTCCTGCCTCCCTGTGTGTGTTCTCACAACTGAATGAATGGCTGCTGGATATTTTGTCAAACCGCTCTTAAAATCTGCATAAGCTCTGGCATTATTAAGGATTCTTGACAAGAGGGAACGCGCAATGACGGACTCCTCTGAAGGTAGAGTGGAAAGACAATGAATTTATTCTTTTTTAGGTGCTTGCAAAATGTCTAAACAGCAGCAGGCTGATTGATCGCCGGCTTCTGTTAACCGCTCGTGAAAAGCGACAGCTCCACTCTGTTTCGGGTTGAATTTTGAACCGCACATGGTAATAAAACTTTAAAAAAGCAAGGTGTTTTCAAAAAAATGTTTATGATCCTCCGTGGCAGTGAGGGAGCAATATAAAGAAACTGAAATATTGAAGCGATCTAAGCCTCCTGCACAGGGCAGATTATTGACTAGACGTGCCCCTTGGCGCCAGAATTAGCCGCGCGCAAGCCGAAACACTCCCACGTCCCCGCGGTGGCTGGCATTGGAGCCGCGGTCGTAATTGATTCAGGTCTCCGGGGAGGCAGATAGCAGGGCGGAAACAAGAGCCGAGCAGGGGAGGAATCACGCTGGTCAGCATGTACACGGGTGCAGCTTGACATGATGTCAGAATTATCGGTTACATATTCATCTCTGCCTCTCCATCTCCGTCTGCGCTGTAATGTCTGAGGGGTGTGACCTCCCCTGCTCTAGTTAGACGCATCTGAAGGAAACCACATGGAAACATAAGAACTGTTGGTTCTCATTTGACCAGTGAGGCTGCCTTTGTAGCTGCCTTTTGTTTTATTTCGCAGCCAACACTTGTTCTGGCTTCCTGCCACTGCAGTCATAGGGGAGGTTAAACACACACCTAAACACCAGTTTATCCGGCTCCTTATTTGTCACGCCAGGAGCTCAGCTTCATTTAACCCTGACAGGAGACCCATTCTCTCCGTGGTTTGTTTGTTTCCTCACAAAGGTCTAACAGAGCATTTAAAACTGAATGCAAAAATGAGTACTTACATAACTACTTTTGTAACAATGCACAGGTTTTCAGTGGTCGGTCTCATTTGTTCTATTGCTAACACCTAGAGTGGTTCTATCTCTATCTCTAGGTATTGAGTATTTCCATAAGTCTTGAAGGAAATACAATTCCATTAATCTACCGTTATGACTTTAGATTTCTATATACTGCATTATGTTTATTCAGTAATATACAGTAATATACAGACAGCAACACACTTAGAATTAGTGGAGAAACCTAAGAAAGGAGCGGCTTCTACACAGTGAGCAAATGGTTTGATTAGTGCAAAATAATGTTGAATCTCAACCCAGGTGAGCGCCAATTGGAGACTTAAGACAAATGTGTTATTGGGTTCATGTCAAAATCCAAGGGTCTGTGTTGGTGGAGATATATATTGTGTCAGAAACCATCCAGGAATTCCAGTTTGTGTAAAACATCTGTAGGTTTGAGGGCTTTTCATCATTATCAAGGGTCAAGTTGCAGTTTCGATTCATGTCCGTCAAAAATATTAGCACTACATAATGTTAAAAAACATTTTATGTGAGGTCACAGTGAGTTTTGACCACCGAAATCCAATTAGTTCATCCTTTAGTCCAAGTGGACGTTGTGCACGAGAATGGGACAGACATAAGGTCGTAGTGACCTTGACCTTTTGCAACCAAGATCCAATGGACAGGGAATGTTTTTAGAATAATGGTGTTTATCCAGAGAGCTGCAGGTCCATCACCACAAGAAAATGTTGTATTCTGTATCTGTACGTGGTTATATATTGTAGTATTATGACAAGGCTGACTCGTACATTAAAACATATCAGTACATTTAAAAACTGTCAACTGCTTCAAATGCATCCACGAAAAACAGCTAAATGTAGCTTCATAAAATAACAATGTCGGATTGTACAAGATGTGCCATAATGATGTTTGGACTGGTACATTGTGAAGTGCTCATATCTCTCATTTCATGCATTTACCATAGAGACACCTCTGGCCTTTCCCTCAACTATGATGGAAACAAACAAACCAGGAATAAATTCACTCCAGGTGCACGGTGACACCAGCACAAATGCAGTGTTCCTCTTCCTCTCTCGCAGCCCACTTAGAGACGACGGTTTTCTAAAGACAATCTCTGCAGCCGTCCGCTCTGCAGCTCAGCTCACCTGTTTTTTTCTCTCCGCCTCTCACTCACTGTTTTCCTTTTTCTCTTTCTGACCCCATATACCTTCTGCTGTTTCTTTCTCTCATACCATGCCATAGCCTCAATTCAGAATCGGCGCAGCAAAACATATTTTTTAGAGCGTTTGGATGGAAAAAAAAGACATTCTGTAGAGCGAGGTAATGAATAAAAACTAATTCTGCTGTAGAGACGTGTGTCGTGTTTTCTCCTAAAAGCAAGAACTCATGAATAGAAGCCACATCAGTCGCTCTGAGGACGGAAGATAAAAGGGTTTCTAAAATGAATACCGAGGAGAATAGAGGTTATTCGATTGACATTTATCAATTCATTTTATTTGTAGTCTACAGCAAAAATTGTACGCTTTTGTGTTCGTCTGTTCATCAAATGTTCACATCTGGACATTGAATATCAAACCATTCAAATGAAATGATAGATACCTGCATTGAAGCTCTATGTGATAGCCAGAAATCCCTACTCTGTTCATTTTAAAGCAGAGAGAAACTTTGTTTGGAAACTTTAATTATTCATGACCAAATCAGTTATTATCTATTAATCGTTAACTAATAAAAACTTGTTCTGACTTAGAAAACATATTTTCTCGATCAGCTTCTTATTGTGCGATTCTTAATGTGATCCTACATGAAAACCAACGTTTTGTTATTTCAAATGAGAGATTTCTGTATTTGTGTTTTTGTCTGATCAAATGAGCTTTGTTCCCCCAAAACTTCAACTGAGATGTTTTATATTTAATCATGGATGGGTATAGAAGAAAACTGTGGGGCTTTAAATAAAAGTGAAAGGGCCTTTTCAGTTGAAAAGTTTAAAGTAGAACGATGGGAGTACGGATGATACAAGAAAAAAGTAACTTAGTCCAAGGCAAGACATTGACGTACGTTTTGACCTGAAACAGCATGTTTGAAGAATTTTCAAAAAAAAAAGTGTGTGAAATGAGGTGTTCAATCATTTTAACACTGCTGCCAATTCTTCTGGCAATTTCTGAAACAAGACAGATTTGTATCGAACAAGTGAATTGATTTCACCCAGGTTCTTTTCTCTCAAGAGCAACACATTCACCTCTCCGTTCTGCCTTTCTTCACAAATTGCCCGAACCCGTGAATCAACATACAACATAATTGCCTTTCTGTGCCGTCTGCTCCTTTCTTTTCTCCAATCCATATTCATGTGGGCCTAATTCATACAGAGGGACTCACCGACTTAAAACTAAAAAGTCACTTTTAAATTCTCCGTTGGTTTGCAGGTTCACTCTGGTTTCACTGGGATTTAGCTTTTTGCCTCTGACTGTTCTGCCCTGCTTTTTCAGCTCCACTCCAGTTGGCAGGACTGCATGTGAATGTGGTAAAAAAAATATTTAAAAACAGGCTGAAAAGGGCAAAAGAAACCGTGACATAGACACTTCCTCTCATGCACTTTTGCCATTGGAAGGTGACTATTTATCTCCCACCTCCAACACTCTTTTGCTTCAAAGCCTTTTCCATTCTTCTCAGTTCTGTCGCTTTAGCTCTTTCACAATAAAAGCGTCTACCTTTGCCTTTCAATTCCTGCCAGTTTGGTTCCATTCAACTCCATTCACACACCCCTCCATTCTGTCCTTCCCAGCACACGTTGGACCTCCACACCCCCTCGATGCTCCTCCCGGTGTGTGTCTCTGCTCCCTTGGCTGTTAGCTCCACGCTGAGTGGGCTGGCAGGAGAGAAGAGGCAGCCAGCAGGAGGCGGGCTGGGCCTGCCAGAGTGTGTTGCCACCCTACAGAGCCACTGGCACCGGCCTCAGGTTCTCTGTTATAGCCGAGTGTTGCTATACCGTTCTGAGAGGACAATGAAGAGGAGGGGCGAGGTGCGGGTCCAGTGCCCATCGAGTCAAAGAGTCACTCACCATATGGACAGCATGGATTGTGTTGCGTTCACTGTCATACATACCACAAACAGACTTCAGAGGCGGCGATGTAAAACCCCCTGCTGCTCCCCTGACCTGCCTCCAAACACACACACACACACACACACACACACACACACACACACACACACACACACACACACACACACACACACACACACACACACACACACACACACACACACACACACAGTACATGCACATAAAAAACAGTGTGTGTGGCTGTCGTACCTGTGCAGATGAAGAACTTGGATTCTCCGACACTTAACTCCACTTTGTTCAAGGATATGGACACCTGCAGTGCAGCTGTAATAGATAAAGAAAGAGGGACAGAGAAGGACAGAGAGAGAACGGGGGGGGGGGAAATGGATTAGCTGTTGAAGTCTGCTGAAGAGACATAACACAAAATCACTTTCAAAAAGTGTCAGCTTCTTTACAGCATTGTGGCTCATTTCCATCTTTGTGCCAGATTTTCAAACTATCTGAGGCCGTTTTTCCCTTTCAAAGTCACGATATACTGCATTTACGTGAAAAGCAGTGTGCAGTTTACATGCAAATACCCCCCCTATATAAATAAGAAGCCTCTTAGAAATAACCCACAATTACAGCTGTTGCGAGGACAAGATTGTCCCTGACGAAAAGAACAATTTCTACATTTTATCCAAACTTGAAATGCTTTTCAAAGTTCCTGTTCTCCTCACAAAGAGACAGATTTGCTTGATACCTTCTATTAGGCACATGGCTGTTTGTGACAAGCTTGTCAGTTCGTTTCACAATGAATGGGGATCCTTTCAGCTGGAGGTAATGCTATTTGCAGCTGTTGCTCTTGACAATGGGTGTATGCAGTGAACAACAGTGGGGTCGGGCTTTTAAGAGGCTGAGAAATGGCAGATATCAGTGAATAACTGCTTGTATTTTTTTTTTTTTCACATCCTCAATAACAGAGTCTGAGAACTGGAAATGTCACTGGAAGAAATCCACCTTAATGACACTAAAAATGAAAAAAAACATACTTGCAAACGGCTGCATTGCCACAAAAATGTGCAAGCTACAATCAAAGGTTGTATGTATATGCTCTTGTGGGCTACTACTGTATAAAGCCACACAATAGGGGCTGAAAAAGGAAGTAAGCTGGCTCGATCTTAGCTGACATGAATTTCTCAAAAGGGAGAAAGAGGATTGTACCAAAGATGAGAATCAGACAAAGAGAGGGAGTGCTTCACTGGCAGCCCAGCAAGCTGGAGCAGAGAGTGTGTCGAGCAGAGAGTGTGTCTAGATGTCTAATGTGATGAGCAATGATTGGCAACTCAGCGGGGAGAGGGTCATTTTTAGGCCGGAGCCTCTCGACGCAGCGGTAGTCTCGCCCCGGCGCTGAGTGAAGAGAGATATTTGATGAGCCTGCCATATCTGTGCTCCTCATTCGTTGCCCTCAAAAGCTGCAAGTCTAGTTAGGATCAAACTGTAACCCCCCCCACACACACACACACACACACACACACACACGCTAATGGATGTTAATTCTATCTACAACGCTGGGAACTCGATGGCAGAGCTCAGGGCGCCTGTCAATAATGGAGGAAATGATTAAATGATTATCCGCGGCTTCTCGAGGCGAAGGTGGCTGCAGCGTCCTCACACTGAAGCTGCTCTCCAGCTGTTCTCAATAAGAGCCACCTGTCGTGACTGTAGGCTGCCCATAGGGGGCAGTAGAGGGGCACTGCCGCCGTCGCCTGAGGAGGCGACATGATGAGGTTGAGGAGCTGCCTTATCAATGTATTCGATCATTTCTGCTGTGTGACTCCACTCTTCTTGCCCTAAAGAGCAGAGGTCGAGACACTTATAGCCACAAACGTTTCCTTATTACAAACGGCATGGAAGCACACAGCTGCTGTACTAATTGTACACAGTGTTGCACACCAAGTTTCACGGTATGACGTTTTTATGCTTGAAATAAGTGTACTTTTCCATCTTGTGTTAACAGGAAATGATACGAGAAAAGCCTCTGCATCAATTAAAATGTGAATTTGGAAAAGCACTGCTATTTGGGAATAATTTAAATGTTTTTTTTATACTCTTTTCCCAAATATTTTGCCATGACTAATGGGGACAGTGACTTTTCAGTCCAGTATTGCGGGGAAAATGCTGCAGACGGCAGCCGCTAAATGGTCTGCGGTGTAATCTCTTGGGGAAACTCCTCACCGTCAATGTACGTGTTGTTGCCATGACAGGCTCAGCTTTTTATTATTAAGTGTCTGAAAACATTATGGAAAGAACCCGACGGAGAAATAAAACGTCTTTCTTCCCCTTTCATTTTCTGTTTGTGCCATGTGACATGTAGGCAGAATACTACGGTGGAAACGTGCGTGACAGTTGGAGAGAGGATTGCAGATGTTGTCAGAGTTTGTTGTGTTGGAGAACAGAAAGCAAACGATTTCCAGGGTCGTGGCTGAACATGTAGCTGATTAGAGCGAACAGACAGACTGACAAGACGTATATAATAACATATAGAAAACAAGCACTCCTAGTGGACGTATATTACAATTACATTACAGCCCGTTTAGTGACTGTAGTCTGCAGCGTTTTCCCTCAATACTGGACCAATTTCAAAAACGGTTGTCAACATTAGTCATTTAGATGCAAAAGAAAAAATGGAAAAATACACAAGTTACACTTCTTTGAACCTCTTCGCCACCATCTGTAATCAGTGGGCAGCTCTTTGTGCATTGCATTGTGGGAGAGTAAACACACTATACACTCCGAAGCTGCTTAGAGTTGGTTTGTAGTATGGCACTGAGATACAGCTGCTGTCTACATACACATGTAGTGCTTCAGATGAATGCAAATACTGCTCTGGGGTTGATTAATCATGTCTATTTAACCCGCTGCCCTTCCACACAGCCTTGCCTCTGACTTAAGGCAGATTCCTATCAGCGCTTCAAGTAGTTTAACGGTTTTCAATTATTAATTGATCCCGGTCTGACCATGCTGTATGTGATTGATCACGTAATAAGTTCCTCACAAAACCCAGCAGGCAAAAGAAAAACATTTTTTTTTTTGTATTTCTCTGCTGCCTGAGTCATTGTTGTGAATCACATAGTGTAATTAAGTTCAACCTAGAAAATAGAACAGTTCTTTTGCCTTTTTTAAGATGAAATACACGACTGTCCCTCCAGCGAATATATACATTGGCATTTTAATGAGAATGCTGACTGGATTAGAAATTGGAGAATTTGTTTATTCAACACTGTCTCGCCTGGCAGGGACACAAAGAGACATACTAATTACATCCATTTTCAGAAATGGAATGTGTTCAGCTGCGTTCACCTGCTTATTACAGAGCCTGGGTCAATACGTTATGAGCCTGGTAGCAATTATCAGCTCCAATTATTAGCTCCACTGAGAAGGGATGGAGAAAAGAAAAATAAGACAACAGACTAAAACCATTGATTTCCATTTGTTATGTGTCCGAGATGGTCGATGCCATACATGACTCACCAGCTCGCCTAACCATGAGACTAACGTAATAAAAATAATAATTCCAGCATCAATTATTATCTCTCTTTGCCCAGAAAGGATACCTTGACGTGTAAAAGTGACACATTCCTCTCATATTTTGGAACCTTGTGAATAGAAGTTGTCATGAACACTGTTATGCCCATCTGACAGCGATCATAAACCAAAAACAACGGACAGATGATGCAGCTGTGCCACACGTCATATTTCATTGTAGTCACTTTAAAAAGCGGAGCTGCAAAGCGAGGATGTCTTATTTTGTTAAACGCCTGTCGCCACGGCTCCTCTGTCCTAGCGTCGCTTCCATCACCTCCTACGCTTGCATCTCAGGTGGGAGGGACGAAGACGTGAGGAGAGGAGGTGAGGAAAGGAACCGCAAGGTGCAATTTACTCCCATCACTTTTGGATAACAAACATTTTTACGTTACCACCAGTTTGAAATATCTTGTCATGATGCCAAATCATTCTTTTCCTCAAATAGAGGTCATCAAGGTCAATAGCGGAGGATGTTCTGACGGAGCCGACCTCATGACATGACTCGGCGACATCTGGACCCAGTGCGACAGAGTGTGTAAGTCAGTGTGACTAAATCTAAAGCAGACTAAAGCAGACTAAAGCGGGCTAAACGTAGCGTTTGAATTTAGCAGCAGGATGAATCCAGTGTTTGAATGACGGAGGGTAGAGTGTCCAATCAGCTGGCAGAGAGATTCTATAATCCTGTACTCCATAAAAAGCCATGGCTAAATAAAATGCACCACAGAGAACGTGCCTTTGAGTGTTTGTATAGATGTTTGTACATGTATAAGTGTGTGTGTGTGTGTGTGTGGGGGGGGGTGGGGGTCTGTGTGTATGTGTGTATGTGTGTAAATGTATTAAGCACACAGAGCAGATAGGCCCTCAGGCGTACAATGCTCTGCTTTAATTGTCTGTGATTCTGTGGAGGAGTTGAAGGGAATTCTTCCCTTGAACCACAGAGACAGAGGGAGAGTGAGACAAAGGCGAAGAGTAAAGGAGTGGGTAGAGCAGGAGCAAAAGGAGCAAGGAGATAAAATACTAATTACTACGTTTTGTATTCACCCGAACCTCTGGGTCTTGTGCTTTCTTCAAAGGTGTTAGTGAAGGTAGAGAGAAAGATGATTTCCAGTAAGAAATCAGCTTCAAAAACACTAAACAATCTTTGAAGCTGCTCAGGTGAGCAGTGGCACAAGGGACGGAGGGAAAAGTGCAGATGTCAGGGATTTTCTTTGTTAAAGGAAATTTACACAAAGCTGGGTTTTAGTTTCGTCGTTATGGTTATTATTTCTCTTGCTTATGATAACATTACACTTAAGTCCAATTAAGTTTTTTTTCAATTTCTGTAGTCCAAAATCATTACTACCTGAATTAATACCCATGACATTAGATGTTTCTTTTTATGTTAGTTGCTATTTCTCACCTCCTGAAATGTGTTTTGAATTTTTACAGGACACGCCATCATTTACACTGACATCCTTCATTTACAGTACAAATGTCGAATACACATTTATATAAATGATACGTTTATTAGATTACTAATGTAAATCCCAGTTCCATTTTTCTTGAAATAAACAAGATTAAAAAAAAAAAACAGCCAGTGTCCCTCCAAAGTAACATAATAACACATCAGGCTTTTGCAGGGAGCATTGAAGGCTGGGAAATGTAGTGCATTGTGTTTTTAAACCAGAAAGAGAAGAAGAGATAGTATGTTCGGTGAGGCATCTCCAGAGATGACCCAAGCCTGTGAGGCAACAAACTTAATCAGTGATATGTTTTCTTAGTGAAGTGAGGAGTACATCTGACATGATATTGAAAAGTTCTTTACATATTTATTTCTCCGGTGCAGGCAGAGAGCTGTGAGTAGAAGGCCAGTGCTTACAGTATCAGGATGATTGACTTTGCATAGTAAAGGAAGCTCTTGTGAATCAGTTACGGCCAACTTTTCCTACGCTTCAGTCAAAGCCTACCTGTGAGTCCTCTATATCTGTCTGCAGAACCAGCCTGTTTCCATGCCGGGGAGGAGAAGAGGGAAGAGGAGAGTGCTGGCTTTACTCAGCCAACCATATCCAATCGTGCAGACATACAGCATCAGACCACGTGTTAGAGTCTCAGGCACAACCCACAGCTACCTATTATCTTCCCTCTCTCTCTCTCTCTCTCTCTCTCTCTCTCTCTCCCGCAAACCTTCTCTGTATCTCTGCTTTTCGCTCACCAACTGCTTTGCGATTTATGTCTCCTTCCTTAAGCCTCTCTTGTGCTTCAGGCTGCGGTGGTCGTGATGGACCTCTCTCTACGAATATACCCATACCATAAAACTCCAGTCATGCACGCACACGCACACGCACACACACACACACACACACACACACACACACACACACACACGGCAACACCCAGATGTTTGGTTTCACACAGAAGTGAAATTGTTTGCTAATTAATAAGAAAAGGCATCTTGATCTTATCTAGCAGGTGGCTAAAATGACAATGTTTTGCTCACACTCCCTTTGCACAGAGAGAAAAAATGATTAAAAAGACGAGTAGTAGTACAGGAAACAAAATATGCACACAAACTTTGCAGGCTTCGTTGCAATTTTGCAGGCTTGATATGGATTTTTTTTTGTCATTTGTGGCTCATCATATCAGGAGATTGGAAAAATTATGCAGGCAGCCCTTGGGCCACTCAGTAGATTAATAAAATTAGCTGTAGGGAAAGGCACATTTCTAATTATGACTGAACGAAAGTTCATCAAAGTCCCATCGGATCTTTCTGAAAAGGTCACTACATGTCTTTCACATGACTTCCTGAACTTTTTGTGCTACTTGCATTTTATTGGACCAACACATATTTTAGACCAAAGTTATCATTACTAGTAGAGGTAGTCCTTGTTATTGTACGAGAAGAAAATTCTTCAACAAAATGCTTTTAAAGGTCTGTTATTAGCTCCTAATTAAAAAAAAAACCAAATGTGGTGTTTGAAGAAGAAAATCTTTTATTCTTTATGTACTACTGAAAATTAAAATGCACATTTTGTTGTATTTACAGTTTTGTAATAATAGACATCGGTATTGATTTCGAGACCACTATTTGAAGGTCTTGGTCTCGTCTTGGAAATCAACTGTATTTTTCCCAGTCTTGTCCTTGGCTCTTGTATTTCAGGATCGGTCAAAGACCACAACTGTGGGGATATCATTTAACTGTAGTGTGATTGTTCAAGTTAACCCGCATACAGTATATATTTTTAAGATTAACTATGGGGATCATTGATGCATTTGTTGTGATTCCTCAATATTCGTCATTGCGACATATCAAGGTTAGTTACGAGGTGAAATCGTCAGGTCTGTTCTACAATCAATCCGATCAATTCAAGTCCATCTGAGAAGCTGTAGGACAATGACTGTAATATTCCTAGAGGACCAATCTGTCAGCAGATTGAACAGTGAACCTGTTGAAAGCAGGTCAGATAATGGAGGCTGTGTCAGAGGTTACAAGAGTTGCTCGAAGAGAAAAAAGCAGAGCTCAAAAGTGGCAAAGCAATCATGAGCCATGATCGAAATAAGGACGGTTAATAGCCAGCGTTCCAATTCTGGGTTTTCAATTGCTACATCGCAATCAGAGCTGCTTGATGTCAAAAAGTGTGTGTGCTCCTTGTGCACACTGAGGTGTCACACAAACAGACTTGACAAATGCAAATTCACATGTGTAGAGTACAATATGTCAAAAATATTCATAGAGCACAGCACCACTCAGACAAACATAGACTCCAGTATGACCTGGGTATTGTCTCATAATCCCTTTCTTCCATATTCTCCTTCGCAGAGATGATTTCTTTCCAAGATTGCGCACAAACTGGAGCTTCACAATGTGATAGAATAAATCCCATTTGCTCGGATATCGTGTTCATATTTATGGAAACATAAGAAAAATGGGGCCTGTAAACATAGGCGCAATATAATGTACTCATTCTTATTCCTTTATACAAAATAGATGATGCCCTATGCAGAAACTTTCACCATTGCTTTGCTATTTTTCCATTCTTTCCTTTTCTCTGTGCACTTCTGAGTCCTGTGTCTAATCTATTAATCTTTATTTTTTCTTATCTCTTACACTGTGTCTGGATTCCCTCCCTTTTTATCCCTCCTCTCCCCCCCCTGTCCTCGGGCTCCAACCTGTTTCTGCATATGGCAACATCAGCGAGTGTGCTTTTCTGCATACGCCAACATCAGCAAGCAGCTGAGAGAACTCTGGGGCGACAATAAATCCAGGTCTGTCAGTCAGACGGGATGATTTGCTTCCCAACGCCCCACATTTTACTTCAATTCTTCCCCATCAGCCTTTTCTCTCTTAAGACTGGGCATCATACTCAAACCTTACCAATGTGGACTAAGTAGAACAGAATCTGCCTCCATCAACTTGAGTTGCAGTTATTCCACGTTAATCTTCAAATACTTACACAGAACTACGTTTACAACACTGCAGAACAATGCCGAGGCGATCAAAATCAAGGTGTCTTTCCATCAACACGCCAGCCTATATGTCGGCCTTGAATGCTAATGATGTGTTGACCAGGTGTAAGCTTGTAACATGAGTAGAATAGAACAAATGGAGCAGCGCTGACGGTGTTAATGAGTCGCCTGAGCTGCTCCGTTTTCCAAGCAATGTGTCAGATTCTTCTACGTCTTAATAAGGTCATCCATCAAGACGAAAAGGTTCCCGTCAAATGATTATGGTAATAAAGCCAATTAAAATGGACGGCCATTTTTCTGAATACAGAAAAGCTCATTTAATTTATATATACTTATATATATATATATATATATATATATATATGTATTAATGAGAGGCTGCCCCTGCCACTATACTGTCGCTAAGCAATGCTTCGCTGTCGACTTTAAATTCAAAACAGTGTCCTGGAGGTCGACAGAAAAAGGACATTTTGAAATGATATCATCAACATTTGTGTCCTCAAAGGCTGATCTCACTTCAGTGTCACTGTAGCATCTTGTCAGGCGACTCGTCATTAACAGTATGAACAGGTACACGCTGTTCCGAGCAGCAGGGGAGAGCTGGTTTTAAAGTTTAAAGGCTGCCACAGATTCTCGTGGCCTCAGCTCTCATCAGCTGTTTCTGGAATTCTTTTCTGCAAATAGCGTGGAAATGCATCAGTCCCAGCAGAAGTAAAAGTCTGCAGCAGACGGAGGTGGAGATTTCTTAGACAAGAGAATGGACTGGAGGTTTGCTGATGATGGTCCCAGTCAAATTCAAAATTTCCTGCCTTTCAAACAAGCATAATATATTGAACTCGTGGAAGGGCCGGCTGAGCTCAGCTGATTATTTTACTGCCCCTCTATAAGCACACTGAGACGGGCAAACACAGAAGTGATGGGGGAGGAGGTGACTCGATTGAGTTGGGCGAAGAGTGATTCAGTAATAAAAGCTAAAGGCCTTGGAGGCAGTTTCTGATTTCCAGGCGGTGCTGAGGGACGTCTCGTAGGTTGTGGGAGAATGAAGGTCCAACATTTGTAAGCAGCAGACAGATGAGCAATGAAGTGTTTGTGCACAGAAGTCGACTCGCAGACATGAATAATCATTATTTCCACATGAAACGGAGCTTATTGTGTCAAATCCTGGATACTAATGTGTGTTATTTTGCCATCTTTGAAGATAAATGGCAGTTTTAGGCCATACAATCAAACTAAGCAAAATGCAAAGAGAGGATGAGTGTCATGACGAAACACCAAGAAGTACTGTGGGCTACTGTCAGCAGGACGAGCTTTCCAGTGAAGCTATGTAGGCGTTATAGCCGTCAGATTTACTAAAACATGAAGCAGGAAAAAGGTTTGCTTTTGACGCCTCACTCCCACCATTCTACACTCCTTCTCTTCAACCTGCAAGAAAGAAGCAGCAGCGGCAGCAAATAAAAATAGAAGTAATCCATGTCTTTGTACAGCCGTTCTCCTACGACAGCTGTTTGTGTGGAAATAATGCCACTTATGAACGTTTTTAGAGCAAACAAATCACAATAATTAGGATTCTAGTTAACTAATGTTAGCTTGTCCATGAACGGAGCAGTGTGGGGTGCAGATGAGATGACTGGGTAGAAAATAATACAGCGAGTACTGTGGGTGGCGGACCAGTTGCGAGCAGACTGGGAGCAAAGCCTTTAACAACTGCTCATTATCGCAACATTTGAATATTCACATGGGGCATAATAAGTAGCTTAGTGGGTGATCTAGAAGTCTGACAAGTAATCACATGCAGAACGTGTTGATATTATGATCAAGTGAGTGAAGCTATAGTATTTCCTGTCTGCCACAAACACAGCTTGTGGCGTAATTAGAGGTCTTGGTTGCAATTTAGACAAAGGTGCTTGATATCCGATTGTACTTTATTTTAGCCAGGGCAATGTAACGCCATTTAACACGGGGTTCCTGGCCAAGTTGGAGGCGTTGAAGTTTCACCAAAAACCCCACAAATAACAGACTAAAGCTGATAAAGACATGGCAAACGGCACTTAAAACAACATTTTGCATGCTTATTTATAGCGACTGTTTTTGCCGTCAGAAGATTTGGTTTGTGGAATATGTACCAATGCTCCATTGAGCGTTTTTTATAAAGAGGGCAAACCAACTTTCTCTTATGATGTAAAGCTTCCTCCTCTCCAGAGACTACGAGTGAATCTGCACTGGCGACCTAAAAGGGTTCCCGCTGAGGAAGACTACTGAATTCAGACTCATCGTTATGGGACAAAGGGTTAGGAGCAGAGGACCGGAGCGTGGTGTTTCACAAGAGCATTTCTTTCCCTCTTGCACTAACATGAAACTCTTGGTTTTTCTGCAGCTCAGACTCAAATGTTCGCACCACTCAAACAACAGCTCAAGCAGAAGGCCTCAACACACAAAGTAAAGATTTACAATTCTGCAGTCTCCTAGGACAAGATATAAACACTTGTGTTTCATCCCCAGCTGGGAGCTACTCCCTGTTCTTTGAGCAGAGACTATTATTTGGTCTCAGCTGGCTAGTCAGACTCACTTTGACAATATGCAATTCTGCCAGTCAGACCGCCCGAAAAGTACAATTGTACATTCTCTGAAAAACAATTTACCACATTCGACTACAAAAAGATTCCCCAACAACCACAGAGAGGTTGTAGAGACATCTCTTTTAGATATGTGCAATGTACATACAATTTAACCATTTACTCAGACTAAACGTCTAAAACATTTCTTTATGTGGATTGCAGATTCACAGAAAAAACCCTCTTGTGCCAAAAAAAAAACCCAGAGCGATGCATCAGATCTGATCACTGAGGTGTGCATGTCTGCTACGCCTGTCACGCCTGTAATCTTAATTCTCATTTCATGCATGCTGGCAAATGAGAAGAAACATGTTTGTTTTGTCTTTCTCTGCGGCGAAGCGATCTTTGCCGCTGGGATTGAAACGGCACGTTTGGTGAGCTGATAATTCCTCCACCACATCCTGCCCGTGGCTGTGACAAGGCCATTATCTCAGGCCGGCGGATTAATTCGGTCACAAAGGAGAGGTCACCGGCTCCTGCCAGGCCGCAGTGAGGAGGCTCTGGGGATTGTGCGAGGGGGATTCAGACAGGGCATAAACGTCTTCTTCCGGCCCCTCTACAATGAAATTCAAAAGGTTTAAGGTCAACAGCCTCCCTAATTGCGAGGGCACGTCCCACGACAAAACCGCTGCAGACCATTAAAGCTGCTAAATGGAATTCACTGCATTGTAAGCCGAATTGCACTCATTTTCTGAATTCTGCTGCAGAATGGGGAAACCGCTGGGCTCTCAATTTAAGTATGAATTGGATCGGATTCTAATTCCCGATCACATTGAGCTGGAAATGAATACGGACCAAGAATGAGTCAGGATTCGACGTGTCTGCACAATGAGGTATGCGGCTTTTGAATAGAGGAGCTAAGTGCAGCCATGGAAAACAATGTATGGCATGGCGTGTATAGTAAATTAATATGAAATAATCGTGTCCTACATTCATGAATCCACTAATAATGAGTCAAATGCCTTTAAAGAGAGTAATGAGGTTAATCTTTTCATTAGGCTTGAAAGACGAAAAAAACCTGTCTGTCTGAGCTGAAGTCATTCTCTTCTCTGATCTGAAGATGAGTGGTTCAAAGGCTCAACCTGTATTATTCACTTTTCAACTTTCAACATCCTCCCACTCGAGCACACTTTTGTGTTTCCTCTTCCCTTTCTACCCATCACCCTTAATTTTACTCAAGTCAGAGCCTTTCATCTTCCCCTGTTCTTGCTTCATTGTGCAATGAATTGCCTGTTCACCTTTACCGATTCCTTTCGGATATCATGTCTGTCTGTTGTTCACTCTCTCTCTCTCTCTCTCTCACTCTCTCTCTCTCTGACACTTTCGTGGTTGACCATGCGGTTCTCCTGACAGAAGCTGCCACCAACTGTCACTGTGGACCAGCCAACCTGGAATTATGGATGCCAGGACCAGGCACCATTGAGTCAAACCACGCCACTATAGATATTACTCAAAATGTTCTCCTCACACATTATTTCTAGATCAGAATCAATAGGCATTGGCATGTTTTTGCACTCCTCTCAAACATTTTGAAGTATTAATCAGCATCATATTTCTTTTATGCACCTTGTTCTTGTCATCACCTGACTCATCTATGACTGGTTCTTTTGACTTGGCTTTGTTTTAAACGTTTAGAGAAAATCAGCACTCAAAAGGTGCTAACATCAAACAAAACCAGCGTCAAATGATGGCAAAATTGAAAAAGAAAGATGAAGCGCTCAAATTCTTTCGATCGTCGTTTCTGTTGAGTGCAAAACAGCCGTGCTAAATTGAAGACACTACCCTGTCGAAAGATCACGCATCATCCAAGTAAGTGAGTCATGTATTAAAGTGGAGAAGTATAAGAAATATGACAGAGAACATGTCTCAAACATTTGCTGATTGGCACTAAACAGAAAGTGAAACCACTAATGGGTGTGTCGTTTATTTTCCTGGTATTTGGTCATAAATCAAAGTAATGGACAGAGGGAACTTTTCACATGATGAGAAGGCCGAGATATGTCAGTCGGGGCCAAAGTGGAGGACGGACTGACATCTGTGCATTTTACAAAAAAAAAAAGAAAAAGAAAAGCTTCAGTCGCTAAGCCTTTATCGTGTCTGATAAAGGCTTCCATTATGTTAATGGATAATTTACAACCACCATGAAAAATGCTCATGTGACTAAAGTGACTTTGAAGAGGCCATAAATCAGGGCACGCTGGGCATAGGAACACTCTCGGACATTGCAGTGCATTTTTTAAAAGCCGATAGTGAGTAACCATTGATTAGCTCCGTATTTATTCAAAGGATTCTTTCCTTGGCATGTTTGATCTTTCTCTGCACTGCTCCGTGCCGCTCACCAGTAGACGGGAGAGCTGCTGAAAGAACCTTAATCTCAGACTAAACACACGTTATCTTGTGTGTCTGATGTTGAATGTCAGCAAATATCGTATGTTAGAGGCAAACAAAGGTGTGCACAATATATTCTAGTAAACCGAGTCTAGATTGGGTGTTTGTGAGATCATTATTGGCTCTAACTGCGATTAGAAAACTTTAATCGGTTGCCATGGGAGACCGGCTTCTCCCGTTGTGTGGCTAAAGGTTAAGTCATTATTCAATCTGATGCTGTGTCTCGGAAAATAAGCAAATACGGTCAGGCTTTGTACTTTGAAAGTTAAATGGGTAACGTTGCAGATGACGGAAACCTATTGATCGGCGGTTAACTCTGTGTTCATAAATCATGGATGAACGGATGCACGGATGGACAGACGGGCAGAAGCTCTCGGGCCTTTTAGCTGTCACACACTGTAAGTAGGTGACAGCTATAATTAATAGGCTGACAGATCAGTGTGTGTGTGTGTGTATGTGTGTGTGAAGGTACAGTACATGTGTACTGAATGATTGCTCAGCTGTGGCACTGAGTATTGCAGTAAGCACATTAAAGAAGAATGTGTCACTGAGCTCACGGGCGAGTGCACCCCCACCCCCAAACTGATGGATGATAGCGAGGTGTGTATATGCATACATAGGCTCAGCTCCGCACCGCTTTCAATTAGAACTGTCGGGAACATGCACTCAGAGCCCCACTGAGATAAAAGGTAGGCAAACAAATCAATATGCATGGAGGGAAGTGTTCCTCTAAAACTAACACACATATGCACACTTCATGTCAAAGTGGTATTCAAACACATATATATATATATATACGTTTTACAACCGTAGGCCCAAAGGCAGACTCCATATGTGTGCAACCACAAATTCACAAAACATGAATGCAGCAATACATCACACTCACACACACACACACACACACACATATACGGCCGTGCTTACAGTATACGACAAACACACATACAGTACACCACTGTGCTAGTATCCCTGACTTGGATAATTGTCGTCGCTGTAACTCGAAAGACAACATATCCCCCAGCTTTAGAATTAGCATATTCATTATTTAACTGGGGAGCAGCTGGCTAATTGGCAAATGAAATGCTTTCAATAATGTTCACATGAGAAGCAGAATTTGATTAAACTGAATCTGGGGAAAATAACGCAAAAAAAAAAGGAAATGAATATAAATGAGCATGTGGCAAAAAAGATGCTAACTTTATGCGACATGGATGAAGTGGCAGCCCTGTGTCGTAAGCAATGCCTTTGTGCCGGATGTACCAACTTTGCTGTGTTTGTGTGCAAATAAAGGGGTTCACAGTCTGCACAGATGTTTCAAAATGTGGCGACAATTACGGCAGCTTCCCATCCGGCGCTAACTGTAAACTCTCCGAACAGAGAGGGATGTCACAGCTCAGCTCTGGCGCAGGTACTCCAGTTTTAATGGACTGCCAAAGCCAACTGACTCGTGTCAGCTTTCTAAATCAGAAAAGGAAGGAGGAGGGGCGTCGGATGTGCTCGTAAAAATGCCCCCACAATTCTCGTCTGCGTTCATTCAAGTTAATGACACACACTCTCAGGCCATATATCAGGTTCTGTTTAACCCTAGTCAAGGATATTAAACTTTGATGGGTTCCCGCATCTACTAGTCCCATTCCTTCCTTTTGTAGAGAACAGTGGTGCAGGGTTCATTCGATGTGAGCACCCCATCTGATGGCCAACAGGAAATGAGTCATAAACGCAGGCCAAAGTGTTGGAACCACGCTGACACGGCTTTCAAAATTGCTTCACATCCATTTTGGCAATTTTTGCTACTTGTGATCCACAACAAAAGGTGACATGTTTTAGTGGGTTGGTGTCAAAATAGAGCCAGGAGAGTGGGAACAGAGCAGCGGGGCGGTGGTACAGCAGTGGAGGGGGCTGGAGGATGTACTGTTGGGTCACAGCGGCAGGAGCTGGTGGTGGCCGTCACTACACATCATCGAGCGGCCGGCTCATATACAATATACTAGAGCGGTTTTGACGAGGATGGTGATCACTGCTCGGAGCAAACCACTGGTGGCTGCTGTTCCACAACGACCTGCTGGCTTTCTGCTGGGTGACATCTCAAAAAGTTGTTGTGCTGCGGTGACGGGTGAAAAATCATCTTTGCGGCTTATTGATTTGGGCGTAACAATGCTCCCCAGTATGCCAATGTGTGGAACCAGTCCAATCATGTGTCAAAGCGATGCTATACTTTCCAAGCACACTTTAATGAAAGCACTTCTTGTGAGACACTCATAACAAAGTGCTCCAGTGTTACTCCTATTGTTTATTTTCTCATTTCCCACTTTGCATTTAATTGTGTACGGTGACTGGTGGGTGAGCGTGGAGCGAGCTGACTGTGACGACCCTTTGTGTTGACGGCAGAGCGGAGGCTGTTTCCACACAATAGCTGGCAAAGGCCCGTGCTAACATTTAGAGATGGAGTCCCTGCTGGGTTCGCAGAGTATGCAAATGTCTTCCCACTCTCTCCAATGGGTTTTCCTTGCTCTTTTTCCCCTGCTGTTGGTGTTGTTGTTGTTGTTGATAATGGTGTTTGTTGTCGGGACGCATTGGAGGATGGGGGGTGGCTTTGCGGGCTCCCACAGCTGCGCCACAGTGGCCTGGAGACAATGGCCGTCCTGGGCGGCTCTGACGCAATGCAACAATTGTTTGAAGAAAGAGCAGACAGGAGTCAAGAGAACACACACAAGCTCTTCATTCCTGCTAAGCTCTGAAAATGAGCCGAACCGTCTGGGAGTGTGCAGGGCTTCTAAGAAAGTGTTAATCTTTTGATAACGTATATATATATCAATGCAGCAGTGTGGCCATTTGCATGCGTGCCTGTGTTTCTGTGCAAGAAAGCGAGAAAATCGTGACTTCAACGGTTCCTGGTCGTCAACGCTACATTGTACCGGCTATTGTTTACACTGTAGAGGCAAAAATAACTTCCACTATCAGTGAAAAAGAGAGTTCAATTTCTCTTTTCCAGTCATCCCTCGTCTCACTTCTCAGCGTTAATGAGCTGCGGTTTCGGCATCGTTATCAACGGCGCAGCCTGTTTAATTATTCATACTGAGGCTGTTCTGTTTCGCCATTGTTGCCTGGAATCCTTCTTCCCTTAAGTTTCCTTTTCTGCTGTTAAGAAGCTCTGTTTACATTCAGCCTGGAGGTGTGGTGAATGACAGCTTGAACAGTGGAGGTCGGCTGTTCTTGGTCGTATGCTCGTTGTGCATGAGATCCTTGATCTCCGGGAACGGAGGCGGACTTTTAAAACAGCAAAGCATCGCTTCTGTTGATGCATAATGATGAACAGCACATATGGTTCTGAACATAAGTAGGAGGTAGGTTAGGTACATATCAGCTCTGCACGTTCTTTGATATGTTGTTTGGATATGAAAGGAGCCACAGACTGCGGCTCTGCTGTGCCATGCATATGATTGATGAATAAATAACAGTGGCTACCACCGGGGAGGCCCACATTCACAGCATTTCACATACGCTACCTCCTCTCATGATCATATATCTCAAAAGAAAACATTCCAATACATCCTCTTTTTCTTCTTATCCCTCCTTCCCACCCCTAACTCCTCTTTCAGATGTCTTTTGTTTCCATAGAAACTGGGTCTTGTCCCATGCATTCTTCTCTCATGGCAGTTTCATTCCCTGCTGGAAAGGATTCTGGAAGAGTATCACTCCTTCCCCAACAAGCAGCGGCAGCCTCGCCTGCAACTCACTTTATTTTCTTACCGCAGAGATCCATCAGTCAAATGGAGGCAATAACATGATGCAGCTACGTATAACCACTACGGCTTGGGTGCGTATGTTATGTAAATCAATAAGTACGAGTGCGTGTATGATTGCTGAGGCAGTAATGTAGTGGTGGCGTTAACACTGGTTTCAATGTCGTGGATCAATTGTGACCACAATATACTGCGGCTTTGTTCTGGATTCTGTTCACAGGGAACTTGACTGGACCACTGCAAATCAAAACCGCCACTCAACATCAACTCAAGCAGGAAACTAAATAATGTATGATATTCATCACACTGAAGCTGAAAATCAATAAAATGGTATACATTGGATAAGGTGTTAATAAATCTGAAATGGAAATGACACCCAATGCTTATCTGTATGCTACAGGTGAATACTTTCTCTTTTATAACAAGGTCATTTTGTATAATCACATGCTTAAAGCCGTATATTTCCAGCTTCATTCAGAATTTCAGAGAATTTTAATGATACTTACAATTTTATAAGTTGAACTTATCCCAGGCTACAAATCCTTTGATCCTATTTGCCATTTTTGAAAAGCATCTTAGCTCCTAGAGGATCGTTGATTTAGCCATGGGTGGGGAATCTCAGTTTAATTAAACGAAGAAAGAAAAAAATCGTATTTACTATGATGGCCCCGTGCCCTTCATCCAAAAAGGGCAACGCTGCCAAAGAAAGTTAACGGATGGGATGGAAGATGTGTTTTCACGCTCAAATTGATTCAAGAATCTTTGAAACAAGACACAGATTGGTGCCTCGATGATAATTTTGTATGAGGTTAGAATAATCAATGACTGAAATGAGGCCAAAGCAACCAAGTGCTCAGCATTGACATTCTGAACCCAGATGGTGAACAAATCCTCAGTCCACGTATAAAGTTCACCACTGAGTCCAGATCAAACTTTTTTTAACCCTGCTATTACCGGGTCAAGAGTCTCACTGGCCTCTAGGTTTCTGAACATCTGGCCTCGCATAATAACGAATATCTCGACCTCACCATGTGTGACCTGACCCTATAAGCAGGTCAATTAGGATGGCACATGTGAACATGATCCGTGATCCGTGCACAAGCGGCCTTTAAAACCAGCAACCCACATCTTTCCCTCGAGACAAAACGTTGTTTCGTTATGCACCGCTAACTGGACTATTATGCCTGAGTTTGGCTCCACATTTCAGTGAGGATGCACTTATTTCAGACACTTTTTTTTAAATGTTCAAAACATGTGTTCAGCTGTTTCCTTGGTCAGATTTGCAACAACAAAGTGTTTTCCATTGTGAATGAAAAAGCGAAGCAAGGCCAGTGGAGCAAGAGGTAAATTAATCCCACTCACAGGGCCCATTGGATAACACATACTGTAATTAAGTTTACATGCTGATTGTTGTGGATTATTGGCTAAGCTGACACTTGTCAAAACAGAACATGTATTCCTGTTGGCAGCTCACAGTGGGGATTTAACCAGGTTATTAAAGCTTTAACCCGTTTCAATACAGCTTGTTCTAAATGGATAACAACCACAGAGATGGATTTCCATTTTATCCTAATTCACAGGATCATGCCCACGCACTCTATTTCCCGATGGTTCTCTTTTCAGAACATCCATCTGCATCAAGCGTTTTCTCTTTCATCATCTGTTAGTATAATTTCATCTCATAGTCGGGAGTACTGAAAGAAATGGGAGGCTGCTTTTCAGTGCAAAATATATGCTACGAAATAGAGTGTAAAGCGGAGACGCATACATCTACATAATTAATAGCGATTGCGAAATTAATCACTGCCTGCGTACTCGTAACCTGTTGTTCTGAATGATCTGACTCCAACAGATGGTTAAACAGATATCACATACAAACACTGTGCAGGTATTGGAGGAGTTAATTTTACTGCTAGAACTCCAAGTCGGTGCCGCACACTGAAATCAGTCCTGTTTTAGTCGAACTGACTGAGATACGTCTTGGTCCAAAACAGGCAGCGGTGAAGCCAAACTAGTTCCAAATGAACATGCTGACCTCTCAGACCTTTGAGTGTGACAGCAGAGATAAGAGCTGTGCCCTGTGGAGATTGACGAGGCAATTATAAAATAGTCCAAAAAACCCAACTGGTCGATGATGTTTTAATGTGCTTAGGAGGAGATTTGATGTTGATATTGTTTCCTTGAAGGGCAACTATGGTATTTTTCAACCTGGACACTATTTTCAAATGCTTTTGTGTCTAAGTAACCGATGGAAATAACATTTGTCCAATATTGAGTGAGAATGCTGTAGTCAGCAGCTGCTAAACAGACTGAAATGTAATAGTTCAGAGCAACTCGTCCAGAAATTGTTAATATAAGTGTCTTAAGCATTATGGGAAGGACATAACAGAGAAATGAAATATCTCTCTTTACCTTTACTTTGATATTTTCCGTATGTTATGGTGTCATGTGACTTTCGGCTGGTAAAGAAAGGCAAAGAAAAATGTTTTATTTCTATGTGGTTTATTCTATAATGTTGACAGACATTCTGCATTACATTACAGCCCGTTTATCACTCAATACTGGACCAATGTACAAAAGAAGTTGTTACTATCAGTCACTTAGACACAAAAACCTATGGATAGAAATAGAGTTTAATTGTATTGTGATAGGACTTCGTTATGAGTCCAGTTTTGTCTGAGGAGCAGAAATGAATGATTTGAATCCATATTTGTTTTTCCACCTTTAAACACTTTGTTTTTCTAATACCTGTGAAAATATAGAACAATTGTAGGCTAATGCCAGGTCAGGGCATGAGTGCAAGACAATGCTCCATTAACCTTTGAAAGAGAATCAACAAAATGTAATGAATTCAATGAAGCCATCCCGTTGTCCAATCGCAACTAATGATTAACTGTATCCCCGCCTCCAGCAGCGTTCAATTGACATGACATAGTTCACAATTCTCTTAATAGCTCATTCAAATCGGTCATTTACGACGCACTGGGGTGAATCTGTCGTCCCAATCCCCTAAAAAGATGGAACAAATCGTTCAAGAGTTGCACATCACTAATCAGACCATTAACTCTCAACAACAAAAGTGCCAAGGACATGAAAAGACGAGTATCATGGTGCTAGGCTGCTGCTGGTGGGGTGGGGATGACTCCACAGAGAATGAGCCAAAGCGGAGTCTGTTCCACCGCTGCCCTCTGTGGGAAAACAACAAATGTTTGGTTGTGTCTGGAATGTTTGAACAGATGGAGGAGAAATATTTCTGCCAATCTGAAGGCAGCCCGCCCCGATGCAGCGATCTACAGACAGGAAGTACCACCTACATCATGCTCGACTTCACATATATGAGCGTGTTCACACACATCTTCCTTGTCAAAAAACCCTTTCCTTAGTAATTCCCTGAGCTTGTTTCTGCGATAACTCAACCTACACCCCTCCTCCCCTCTAACAATGACCCCAACGGCTGCTACCACCTTCCTCTCATTACGCCGGTTGTTTTCTCGGCAGAGCCCTGGACTCCTTCATTACGGGGCCTCGCCGTGCTCCCTGGCAAGTCCCCCCAGGGCTCGTTATCGATAGCTCTGCACTGAGCAGCCCGGCCGATTGGAAAGACTTGCTGCCGCGGCTCAATGGACGTGCGGGGGCGAGCAGGGAGAATTCATTAGAGCCTTGTAGCACCACTAAATCTGATGCAGCTACTGCGACTTATGCCTGGGTCTGATAGGAGCAATTTATTTGAGGGGAGTCTCCCCCCCCCCAACCTGTGATGTGGGAATGAGAGGGGCTGTAAACACTGGGCTCTCCTCGCGGCGTGTGAAGATAACGGTGGCAGAAGGTTATCGCCGTCGCAACGGGAGTGATGTATGCACGGCAAATACGGGAGAGTGGCGGACCATTGCGCCTCCCCTCTCTCCACCTACTCTCTCTCATGGCCTCATGTCCCTGTCTTTCAACTTCCCTGATCTGATCGGCGGTAAACACTGAGAGGTGTGTGGTTGTGGTCGTCTCGGGTGAATCAAACACCAGCAGTCGCCTGTGTCTTTTTCTCGTTTCGTTCCACATGCAGACAGAACTGCTAGTGGAATCATTACCTGCAACCTCACAGTGACCACTGACCTCCTTCATCATAGTGGCAACAAAACTGCACACACATACACACCCGTTTAGCATATACACTCACACTTGTTGGACACTCCAAGAGGCCCTTAAAACAAGCCACTGAACACTGATTACAGGCTCCTTCGTTATCATGTCTTTAATTGGGGCTGTGTTTGCATCCCTTTTCTGCCACGCTGCTTCTTCAAGGATGTGTTTACCGCCGAGCTCGGGTGACTGAAACAGCGCTCTGGCTCGGGGACAAAGGAAACAATGTCCCTGTTTAAGGCTGTTCTGCTCCGTGACAACCCTCCTGGCAAGCACAGGGAGCTTCTCTAGTGGCTGGTCTCGACTGTGTGTGCTCTGGCTGAGAGCGACTTTAAGGAAGAGACAATGGATGCTATCGCCTGGAAACGAGGTGGACGCCACTGGATGTGCGGGTCGGATAGAGGCTTCCTGGCCTTTATGAGGTTACGGGTAGTCTAAGCACATACGGAATATATATGCACACACACATACACACACACTCCTTGCCCCCTTCACCTCAATTTCTGCTGCTGGGCTGTCTTGCCCTGAGGAATCTGATCCATCGATCTGTCCGGGCCGACTCGAGTAAATGTACTATTCACAATCTGTCTCCTCGCTTCTAATTTCCATTTGAGCAATTGGCCGGTATGGCTGGAGCATTGCCCAGAGGCTGAAGTCCATGGAGAGTGACTCTATTGTCTAGTGCTTTATTTATCCCTCTCTGGGCTGGAAAACCACAGCCCCCCCCCCCCACCCCACCCCGCCAGCCACCACCCTGCAGCTCGGCAGCCAGCAGCAGCAGCAGAAGAACGGTCGCTGCGGTGGAGCAGGGAGCTGTGTGCTATGGCTACATCCACTGGAGTCGGTCTCATACAGGCTGCCGGTGTTGTGGCTGTTTTCAGGTTCACTGGCGGATGTTTAAACAGCCGGGGCGTTCGAGGGGAGCCAACATAAAAGAAGCTCTTTTCTGACTCGCTTGTGGGTCATTGTGAGTCATGTGACTGCAATGTTGACTACAAATTAGCATTTAGAACTTGTTTTGAAACTAGAAACACCACAGTGAGCCAGGATGTTCTTCCACTGACGGCAACAGCTGCTTCAAAGAGGAACAATAACAATGTCAGCAATTACAGTTCCCATGAAATGCCTAGAGTTTACTGGTATGTCTGTATAAAAGCACCAAGCAAAGCCACATTATCAAAATGAATGATGAAAGTGAAGTTCCAACGCTACAGGAACAACGTATGGTTGACCTTTGATTAACCTTAGGGGGTCACAGAGGCAACAAAGTAGTCTTTACACCTCATATGCCAAATATAAAGTGCTTTGATTTATTTTACAGGATGATAATGGAAAACTCCACCTCGTGCGATCCTTCCATGATGAAATTGCTCTCAGAGGCATTTCTAAGTCTCACAATAAAAGTGGCTAATGCAATCTGTACCCCTGTTTCATCTTAAAGGGCCCATGTGTTATATCTGTAATGAAACAATAGCTACAGTTCTGCCAAGGTGTTAAAATATCAAGTATAACGTATAGCCTTTCAACTCTTAAAATCAGAAGGACAAGAGAGTATTCCCCTGGACAAATTTCTTTCAAATTTACGTTATTAATATTGCACAGATATTTTAAGTATCATTATGACGGATAGCACCTCACAGCTTTGCTTTTATCCACTGTGCTTAAAAAACAAGATTCCCAGCAAAAGCAATTGTTCGTGTGATATGAACACATCAGCACTGAAAGCGTGAGAAAAATATATCAAAAATACGTTGACATCAGAGAAAGGAGACATGGAGCTGTGTCTTGTATGCCTGCAAACAAACTAGGCTAATACTTTTCAAACATTGCAGAGTAAATGATCCGTCCCTTGAAGCAAATTAAATGATGCATTTTCTTTGTGGCATACGCATGAAGAGAATTAAAGAGAACTTCTTAGCACGACGACTTTCTCCCTGAAAGCCTTAATTTGAAATTGAAAATGACGTGATTTTATTCCCGTCGAAGATGAAAAGCATCATTGACATGAACCAAAATCTTTTTGAAGCGCTGAGGCCGCTGCAAGCTGAGGCTGTAATTGAAGTTGTAGCATAAATGTCTACCATGTGTGTAAACGGGACACCATGGAGCAGGCTGGAATAGTCAGAACTCGCTTCTGAAAAAGGTGGAAAAACTGGGGAGATGCTAGACATGTGGGTGGGGAAGGAGGGTGGATGAAGGAATCGACAGAATGGAGAACAAAGAAAGAAAAGAAGAAAGACAGAGGAAGAGGAGAGAAAAATGAAAGAGCGAGGAGACAAACTAGGATTCAGACTTCACTCTGTCACTTCTTTGCCTCTTTTCTAATAACTCCCATGGTCATGTGTGACCATCTGCCTGCAGGACTCTGCAGAGCCGGCACAGGCTGCACAAGTGCCTGTCTGACTTTGGCTCTGCCAGGACCCCGTCCACCTGCAGTGACCTAACAGAGTGCCCGTCTGCTTTAGAAAGCCCCCACACGGCACAAACCTGGCTCAATTAGCTCCTCAATGTGTGTCTGGTTTGTGTCACAGTGTGTGCACATGAGTATATTTCAGGTACGCTCGTGTTCGTGCGTGGGTGTTTTTGTAAAATCTAAGTAAGCGTGATGCTCAGGTGTCAGGAGCGGGGGACGTTAGCTGTCTGTAAGAAGTAAAGAGGGACGACCTCATGCTCGCTGTCCTCCCCAGTCGGCCAGTACTAAGCAGGCAACAGATGGCCCGCTGGCATAATAAGCTGCATGATGGCCACACACACAGGCGTGCACACACACACAGCTGGCACAAAGAGACAAAGATAGAGCTATGTCTTCCTAGTACTATAAAGAACAGAGGATGAAAAAGGACTGTTTCCGATGCAGCTGCAGGGTGTGCACTGCAAAGAAATGACTTCACGAGCAACTGAAAAGCAGTGTTTCCTCTCTGTTTCAGGTCTGTTTCCACGCTGACCACACCCAGCAGCGATGTCACGGTGTACTACACTTTTACATCATCACAGTGAGCACTGGAAGCAGAAAAAACATGATGTTCAGCCGTGCTCTTAAAGGAATAAGATGCATTTTTATTTTAGTTTTGGTAATTAAAGTGACATCAAATTGATTCCATAGCATAAAAGGCTTTATGTCCCCACTTCTACTACTTAAACATGATGCTATTCACAATTTCAGTTTATTGCTATCCATCAGGTTTTACACACAACCAATCACATTTACCTGATCATAAATCTGTGGACAGTAAACTTAAAACCTAAAACACAGTGGGTCCAAGACAATAAAAAATAAGAAGCAGCTCATACTATAACATTAAAAGGTCTCATTCAGTTCGGCATATATTGAAAATATCAAGAGAATATGAGTGGAACATATGGTACATATGGTTAGAGGGCAGAGGGAAGTTTCTAGGGAGGCTTTGGTCCTTTGTATTTGCACCATGAACAGACAGCACTGGCTACAACAGTTGCCACCTAAATGTCGCCACACATAATATAATATTGGCTATAAATCGCAGATGTTAAGCGTGTGAGTGGCATTTTTATGAGATGTCACCTCGCTAATTTCACTACAGTCATTCTATTCGAAATTTGAGTATTTGATGAAACTTAATTGCCATTTTTCATGTTTTTAAGGGTCAGTAGAGGACTAATTGACTTGTTTAAATGGCTGTTATTTGCTGTCACCATGGAGAGGAGATGAGGCAGTTAGTCCTCTGTTCATCCAAATTACCACCCTCTAGATTCCATTCATTACAGCTCAGGACGGGGAAAAAGCACACCCGCCCGACCCCTGTCGAGCAGTGCTGACTCATAAATCACGTGCTCCTGATGGAGGGTTTGCCTCAGAAGCAGACTTGTGACCTTGTTTTGAAATGCTAACGCACCCCGCTAGCCATTAACTCCAAGTCGAGCCTTTGGATTTGGTGAGTCATTACCTGAGTGGGCCTCTCTCCTCAATTCTCTGGCTACACAGTTCAAGAAGCTCAGTGAATGTGTGAGACTAACATGGATGGTGGCAGTCACAGAGGCAGACATAAAGCCTTTTTAAGTCCTTGAATTTGGAGAGCTCTGTGCTGAAATGTGTGCGATTAATTCAATGTCCACTTAATGAGATGGAGCATTAATGAGTTGGCGATATGGATATAAACACGTATATTATCTCAATATTCACAGGAAATAAAACCAGCTGCTCTCTGTGGGAGACTGCAGCATTTCAGTTTGGCATTGATCTGTTGTAAGACAGAGAGAGAGAGAGACAGCAATGGACTATATCGAGAGAGATATCATCTTATTATCATATCTTTATATGCTTAGAAATCCTTCTTTACTCAAACGAGGGTAAGAAAAAAAAAAAGGGAAGATATTAACTAAAGAGCTCTCTTGCCAAATATGTATCTGGTTATTAGAAGTGAGGGGAAAGCCTGTGACACCAGTACTTATTACATAATTCTATAAACTTAGTTTTATCCAGTTTTCTGTTAGAATGAATTGATCTACTGGGTTACACTGGGGATATAGGATGTTTGTGTTCTTCTGAATATTAGTATATTTATTTCCCTTAATGAACAGTGCATGGCCATTTCATTCCAAAACCGTGGGCATCAATATGCCGCTACAAAAACCTCCACTTTTGTAGGAAGCGAGGTTCATTGGAGAGGTGGGTCACCGATGTTGGGCAGATAAGACAAGCAGCCTGAGCCCAAGCGTCCACATTGTTAAATGTATTAAGGACCATGTCATTAGAGTACAAAAGAAAGAACAGATAAACAAATAGATAATGGTAAAAGGATTCATTAAATCTCCATAAATCGTTCCATACATCATCATCATCATACAACATGTCATGGAAGCCCCACAGATGCTTCCAACACGAAGACCTTAATGACTCATTCATATCTGACAGGGTCTCGTTAATTTCTCATTAACATAGATCGCGCTGCATGTCAACTGACACGGTTGAGTATAAGGGGCTCAGTGTGTTTGCACACGCTCACTTATGACTGAGATGTAACAGCTGTGGGTTTGATGGAACGTGATGTAAAAATAGGGAGATAATATTGTGAGCTCCCGTCTCTCCTTGAGTGTAAGGGTTAGTATTTTTATGTGTCATAACGTGCCGCGGTGCCTAAACCCGAGCACGGTCCGGCTCCACCGGTGGGTTCAAAGCTCCACAGAGTGCGATGTACCAGCTGATTGGCTCAATGATGCTTGACGGCCGAGGTGATTGGATCAACAGTGCGTGAGATCCAGTTCGATTGGGTGAGGTGACCAACGGCTGAATGCAGAGGATGCAGCTGCTCTACACGCTCCGTCCGACGACCACATCCACACACATGGGCATGAATGGAGTGACCACACGCACACACCCGGTGGAGAGCTTGTTGGAGCTCCATATGTAGCACTGTGCTGCGTTGCCCTAGGGAGGCATTACCATTTAGAGTAGAGGGAACGATCCAACAGTGCTAAGCCGGACCGAGCGGACTCATGTGGTGGCCCGCTCTCTCTTCTCAGGAAGCGCCACTTCCTCGAACACAGCCGGATGCTGCTGTCTGTCCCGGCGCCAACAAACTATTAGCTGATGTACTATCCATCATGACACCTCTTCTGTTTTGGACATTACATTCATCCTTTACATGTCTCTCTTGAGCCTGCTTTTTCTTTTCAACAGAAACCCACACATATGGGTATTTCCCCCGCACACACACTCATAATGACCATATGCAGACGAGCATACGCAATACATTCACAAACATATCTGTAAATAAACGTGTTGTTTTGATTCAGTGATTTAAGTTATGCATACTTACATTATCTGATTACAGCATTACTGATGGCCCTGGGTGAAATGTTCAACATTAGCATAAACATAATCTTTAAAGTTACTGTGAGGAACCTTTAACTGGTTATGAAACAGTCTAAATGTATTACTGATGTCTCCATATGACCTACATAAGTAAACCAGATCATCAGAGGAAAGATTGGCTATTCCTATGTCGTTATCCGTAATGCTCGTCTTCAGTGCCACAGGTTAGATTCCAGCAAAATCATGCAGGTTCCGCAGAAACTCATTTTCCACCACACCAGTGGAGGCCGTGGCAGAGACTGGTCAGACCCTGCTTTTTCTAAAAGGACTCTGGTGCTCGGAAACATCTCCGCTTTTGTCCACAGGAAACGCCCAAATCAACACCAAATGAAAGTTAATTATCCTTGTTTAAAGGTGAAACTATATATTTGCATCTAGTTTTTAGAGCTGCTCAGTGGGAACCAATGGGCTTTGTGCTGGGAGCCAAAGACAGGATAGGGAAGAGAAAGCATTGTTGGTCTTAGAAATAGATTATTGCTAGCCTTATCTTTTAAGTCGGACTTCCTTTAACAGTAAGCCTTAAGTCAGTAAAACATTTCCTCCATGGGATTCATAGACTCCCAAGACGGCTTGAAGTGTCATGAAGCTGTAAGTTAATTCATTATTTGCCTTCAATGTTACCCACAATGCAGTGGTTCTCATCCATGCCGACATATTGCTGTAACAGAAAATAAGGCTCCATTTTCTAGTATTGTTTAACACAACTTGCAGTCAGCATGAATGAGCAGCTTCTGAAACAGACTTATATTCTGTTAGTGGAGTCTGGCTCTCCCTGATTATCATACTGAATATTTCCCCTTGTCTGTTTTCAGTGCTGAATCTGATCTGCGGTGTGTGTGTGTGAAATCTTTTAGCTCTGTTACCGAGCAGGAAACTGACAAAGGCAGCGGGCAGAGAGAGACCTAAATTGTCATCGCACTGCCAGTACAATTTACAACGATAATGGGTAATTTATCCATGCTCATTTTCTAGCTTAATTTACTAATTGGACTCGGTAGGAAATTGGTTGGTCGCAAAAAAAAAGGAATCACACTGAAGGGTACAGTGTCAGAGCAGGGCATTGGTAACTTAATGATTAATTACAGATTCACTGATTTATTGTTGATTCTGGATCATTTTAGCAAATCACTATTTATCTGCAAATATGATTAGAATAGTTTAAGCAAGTTACTTCAGCCATCACCCTGCAACTGCAGTGCACACACAGTTTACTGCAACACACACACACACACACACACACACACACACACACACACACACACACACACACACACACACACACACACACACACACACACACACACACACACACACACACACACACACACACACACACACACACACACACACACACCCTTCTCCACTCCTTTCCCCCTCCATTATGGTCCTTCCAGTACAAATTTCAGCACTCATCTGTTGCACACACGCATATTCCATGAATCAACAGCGAACAACTTGCAGCTTGTACTGTGCAGCCGGCTATCTGGTCAGCACGGGGAGCGAGTGAATGCTCTGTGGGAGAAAGAGATCGGCGGCCACAGTGTCTCTCCGGCGGCCCCGTCCTTATCGGTAGCGGGGAGCCGGTGGCAGGAAATGGCGGCCCGTCACGGCTCTTTGGGCTGCCAGGAGACGGCCATTATCGCTGGCACTCCATGGCCGTCTGCGCCACTATCTTCACTCCGCAAGCTTCCTCTTTATGTGCTGAGGGACACTTTTACAAAGTGTGCTCATGGGCAGTATGTCCGTATGTGTGAGCAGAGGGAGGCCTCGATCGCCTTTCTCATTCGCTCTTCATAAGAGTTTTCTTTATACAGATCGATACGGGCTGAAAAGGGGGCTGCAAACACTTCCCACTATGACATCTGGACCTGGATGTTGATAACTTTTTAGATTTTAGTAATGTAATTCAGATCAGGGATTAAACTTAAAAGTAGAATATGATATGCTGTGTGCACGGTTGACTTAAAAACACCTTTTAAAACATAAACTACGCCAGTGCAGGATGTAGTTACAAAATTATAGAAGATATGAATGTTTTAACAGCTAAGCTATGATGCTATTACTTCTGCTAATCAGCACTAAACACAAAGTAAAAATGGGGTTGATGGAAAGGTCATTAGCTTTGCAGCTACTTGGTCATCAGAAAAAGTAAGATTTCGACCTACTGGTTGCACTAGATGATAAACCAAGGGATCAGCAAAGTCAATAGGATTCATCCTCATGGCACCATGAATATATGAAGCACATTTCATGGCAATCCACTCAATAGTGGTTGAGACGTTTCAATCTGGACAAAATTTGGAATGACCAACTAACAGTCCAACATTGCTAACCCTAGAACTAGAAGGAGCTATTTATTTAGTTTTTTACAAATTTGCATTGCTATTTCACACAACTAGGGGGGGGATGCATGCATGAATCAGACATTAGTTAATTTGTTCCTATAAAACATCCAATATTAAAACACAGCAGATCACCAAAGACAACTTAGGCCCTCCTTGGCTGAAATAAATGTCTGATTAAGCAAATCATTTGCTGTTTTTAGCACGTGTTGCTCGTTTTCCAGAAATATTCGTGAGGGAGAAAAATGCTGCCTTGCATATGCCAAGTGTTGTGGTTACACATTCCAGTAAAGAAAGAAAGTCAGGAACTGAGCAGAGAACCAAACTACTAAACATCCAACCCCCATGTGCTCGTAGCGTTGTTTTGTCTCACTTTGAGACTCCGCTCTGATTCTTGTGATGTAAAAAGGAGGTGCGTTAATGCAGTCGTCAGCCGCCGTCTCATCCCCACACACCGATGCTGTTTTCATCCTCGGGCTAGGAGATAATTACAGTAGCAGAGTTGACTCTAAACTCCCCAGCATGCTTTACTCACAAGCTCACACAGTAAGAGCAGAGTGAAATGTGAATGTGGGTGCAACAACCACTTTGTTCATCAAATGGCTACTTAGCTGGAGAACTTGAAAGCGGTCTTGTGTTTGTTTGTATTCCGATTCGAGTTGAGTGCATTCTCAAATTCCCATTTGGCCAGAGCCCAAAACACAAAGGGAATCTTGTGGAAGACTTCAGATGAGTGACGTGCACTGATCACATCATGCTATTTTATGATTAATCCCATAGCAACGAGGCAGGCTTTCACTCCAGTGGGCCAAAGCAAAGAGTGGGGAGGCGGATCGGTAAAGGTAGATCTTGTGCAAACAGAAAATCCTACACAGATCGTTGCACTGCATGAAAAAGCAGGCTGATAAATCCTGGCTTGTCTCTCCATGAGACGCAGATGTATGTAATCATTTAAAAAGGTGCTTTCTTGACATAATAAATTGTCACTTTAATGAAACACGTATGTAATCATAATATTTATTTCATGCCCGAGTTACTTCCTGTCGTGTTTAAGTGTGAAAAACCACCAAAATGCCATTTCAGCTTGAAGAGGATGAAAATGAATTTCTATTTCTCATTATTTGCCCGTTCACATGTGGTCACTCAAGTTGAAAACCAAGGACGTGCTTGACTGATCCCCAGAAGAGATAAACTACAGCAGCTATGTTGAAAATGCACAAACCAAAGACATGAATTTGCTGTATGACATTCTGTCAACATGCTGTACAATTTCCCCTAGAAATGCACATTTATATAACTAATCACAGCACTTATTGAGTCCCCGAAGTTTGTTAATTATCAAAAGTCATCTGTAGAGTGGAATTGTGTGTTTATCCTTCCTGTTTGTTAAAGTAAAGGCATAAAATGGGACGGGGAAGGTTGTTTTTCTCACCCTCCATGCTTTTGTTTAGGTGTCGCATTAACTTTGCAGAAATCTTCCTCACCTCAATAGCAGTGTGATATTCAGGGAATAGATATGTTATGTTCACTATTCAAAGAGTCAAGTGTAATAGGGTAGAGCTACTGTTTGTGTCTGCACGCCTGTGTAGATTAAGCAATAGGTGCGGATGAGGTGCAAACGAGGACTGTGTTCCTAAGTCTCTGGTTGCTTTTTTCTCTGCCTCCCTCTGAAACTGTGAAGCTGCTGCATTTTCTGTCACCGTGGTGTCGCTTAGGAAGGGAAAAGGTCTGGGGTGGGTATATACAAGTTTGGTGCATGTGAGTGACAGTTGTACGGCACATTTTCTGGTCTAGAAATACTTAATTATGGTTTGAAACTATGCATTTACCCATTGACACAATATATTTTTTTCCGATGTGGCCAACAAACTAAAAACTAAATAAATAACATGGCAGCACAACCTGTGCATCCGTGTCAAAACACACGGATCATAAATAGAAGTGTGTGGGTGCAGCGAGGTGTGAATGGATAAGCTGTTAGGAGCATGACTCCTATTCGTCAATACAACTTCACTCACGTCAAGGTTTTTAACCCTTTATTGGAACAACATCACTACATTGTTGCCTTGACATCGTGATCCAAACACCTTCGTGAGGCTGCAGGGCCCAGACAACCCACTTCTTCACTTGGCGCAAACACTCATTCTTCATTTTCCGCAAACATTTCAAATGAAAGAGCCATCCCTTTTTTTTTTTGTTTCCTCCAGCATGAAAAATGAGACTTCAGGAACAGGCCTCGTCAGCAATCCCTTCACACTCGATATGCAGCTCATTAGCCAGGAATAAATAATGGCTCATTAGGAGTCATTACAAACTTATCAGATTCAAGACCGTGTGACCCAAAAAAAAGGCCAGCGAAAACAAAGAGGATTAGGGGCAGTGAGAGGGAAAAGGCAGCCGATCCAGCCATTGTCGGAGCGAGATAATGAAATCGCTCGCTAATAGAGCTGTAATCTGGGGAGCGGCAACGCCAAAACTCACGTAACTGTGTCAGTGCCCACTCTTGCGGTGTGTTTGATGTTGACAAAAAGGGGAGACGGAGCATGAACGCCTGGCTGTGTGAGTGTTTATGCATGAGTGTGAGAGAGGGGGAAGCAGAGAGGGTGTCAGGGGAGAGGAGGGAGGATGGTACAAATGCAAAGGGGAAGGCAGCAATCAAGGCTCAGTCTGCCCCCAATTAGAGTAAGAGGATGATAATAAGCGCTGGCTGACACCTCCCAGCGGAAAGTGACATAAACAAAGAGACAGTGAAGAGAGGAGGAGGAGGAGGAGGAGAGAAAAGTTGCGATGATGGAGAGATAGGAGAAAAAGAGGAGGGGAATCAATTCTCAGCTTTGCGCCTTGGGCCACGGCTCGTCATCACATCTGTATCAAACCTGTCAGCAGCTCTGGGTCGACCTGTTGGCTGAGCGACTCGCTGCTGAGAGGAAGAGCAGGAAGCGGCGGTGAGCGAGAAAGCCGAAAAACAGGAGGAGGGGGGAAACAAGAGGGAAGAGGTGTGGAGGTGGAGAGACGGAGAGACGGAGAGGGGAACAAAGAGCAGGAGAGGTGGATGACGGTGCCGGATGTAGGCAGCTGAGGAGAGACTGGAGACCGCTTCTTGTCAGTGATTTTCCACTGAGAAGGCTTTATTCTACATTTCAACTGTGACTCACTTCCTATCGCCTGTAAAAGGTTTGGGGAGTTTTAATTAGAAAGCGACCCCTGGCCATCCCTCCGGCCTCCACCTCGGCTCATCTACAACACCTCAGGAACAATTACAAGCTCAAGTGGCACAGCCAGATCTCTATAAGAACACAGAAGTCTGGAGAGTGTAAACGCTGTGGCCTGACACTAAAACCGCACCACATAAAGTTAATTCATGCCGAACAAAATCTGACTTTAGGTGCCAATTTCTAGAAGACAGGTATTAACACAGATTTCCAAAGGTTTTGTGATATTTTCTCAACATCTCTTGGAGCTGACAACGTGGAGGTCTAGCGTCACAAGGCAACAATTTAGCAGTGTGACACAAGACTCACAGATTGATATAAAAACAATGTGAGTGGATAGTTATAGAGAAATTACAGCTGCAGTTTCAACCCGTGAGGAACAAATGCACAAGTCAGACTTCGAAGTGAACTCTTCATACGGTGCAAAGGTTTGTGCTACACCCTTTTCTCTTAAACCCCACAGGAAAATCAGAGCCCTCATGCTGCTTACAGTCCAAGTAAAAAGAGTGTGTGTGTGTGTGTGTGTGTGTGTGTGTGTGTGTGTGTGTGTGTGTGTGTGTGTGTGTGTGTGTGTGTGTGTGTGTGTGTGTGTGTGTGCTAATGTAGCCGTTGACAGGAGTGTTCAACGAGGATTCAACAAATCTGAATTCATCAATCAGCTCTCTGTTTGGAAACCTCCCACTCCCTACTGCACAGCTGAAAAATTTGTCAAAATCTCTCCTGGCCGCTTCTTTCTGTCTCTATCACACAACATCTCCTCCTCCTGATCGCAACAAAAGCCAAAGCACCAGTGAGATGTTATTTTTCATCTCACTCGCTCTGTTGGAATACTCCCTCGGGCGATTCTCTGACTTCTCTCTCCTCATTGAATTTGACAACTTCACAGCCCGATGTTGAAGACGTGATCATCTTTTAATTAACCTGGGACACATTGGGGTTTTCCTTTTTCGCTTTTCTCTCCTAACTGCGTTCTGCTAAGTACACATACTTTACAGTAAAAAAAAAAAAAAAGAAATCACTCAAAAACACACAGTACTGCAGCAGAGTTGAGAGAGTGAACGCTTAATTAACCTATATTAATCTACAACAATGTCAAAACAAATCTTGTAAATTGCTAGGTGTCTTCACTGTGATCCAAAAAGCCGGCACATCAAAGTGCTGCATAAATAAGTTTAAGACAAAACGATTGCATCAATGATTTATTCTGTTGTTTTAAAGAAATCCTTTCAGGCTGATGGCAGGATATGTGATTTAGCAGAAGGCGGCGAGCCAGACACAAACCCATAATGCATCAGCCCAAATCAAACATCAGTAGTGGCAGTAGCCCAAGGGGTCAGAGTCCTGGTACTGGTCTGAGTCCTCAAACCAGACTGGAAGATTGATGGTTGGGCAGAATGAACCAGACATGCTCTGCTCTGTCTCAACTCTCGAGTACCTTGCTTCACCACACTTAACCTCCTGCTTAGTGGTCACATCGAGAGGACTACAACAGAGTGCTCTGGCGTGTGAATGCAGCCTGCTCTGGATTAACAAAGGGGCATAATCATATGTATAGCATGCCCTTGGTAAAGCAGGAATAATATTATTTAGACAGGATCGTTATTATCTTGATGGCATTTGTTAGTCTCTCACTTTTGAACCACATATTATATTGAATTTCTACTTTGAGAATGCATGAAATGAATATACTTTTTTATATTACAATGACGTCACTTGCCTTCTTGCATGTGAAAGAGGTCGTTTCTAATAATGAAACAGTTTTTTGTTTTGCTTCACTCTCACCTCTCTCAAAGCGCCATTTTCCATCAACAGCATGCAGCTTTTTCCAGCAAAGAAATCTCTAAAAAAAAAACTAACCTGCCGAGCACCAAACAACAGACAAACAAAGTTAGCAGCCAGCTGGTGAACTCAGTGGAGCATTTAGCAGCTAAAGAGACACATATTATCCTCCGGAGTTGGTGGAAACCAATTACAATCCTCAGGTGGACACAAACACAACTGTAAATGGATTCTAACGTTAATCCATATGTGTAAACATTAAAAGTGATACTATATCGTTATGGGTTTAACTTTATATGGTCTGTGTAACTTGACAATAGCCATCTCAAAAACATGCAGGTATTTGCATATAGCTACTACTACTGTATACCTCCCATACAGGTGATTTAGTTAAAAATCATTTCAAAAATGCATCGCAGACTGTGAACAGTTTAAGGTTATTACTGCAAACATAGCCTTTAAAAGCCCTTTTTTATGTTATTTAGTTGTTATTCAGCATCATCCTGAGTTAAATTCACAGTGTGGATTGGTCAAAACATAATAAAGAATTACCTTGCACACGGTAAAAATTAAAGGTTGGGTCATGCATTAAATATATAATGTTTGGCAGCTACACATGTTTATTGTGCAGCAAAAGGAGAGAAGATGATATCTTGGCGATTCCCCCCACCCACGGGGATAACCATCTGCAGCAGCAGGGATCACAGACAGAGAACGATTTGAGCAGGAGGCAAAAACAGGAGAAGACAGTGGAAATAAAAGGTAGTGATGTAAAAGAGCTAGAGGAAAAACTGAGTCTGATTGCTAGGTTTGCTTTCTCTCCTCACAAACAATAACTGCATATCGCACATCCCAGACACAATGCTGGGAATATAACTCAAATGATAACAAGACGCGTTTGATAGTTTTGAGTTTCACACCTAAAAAAACAATCATTACCTTTACTTCAAAACTCAGTTCTCTCCTCCATTATGTTGTTATTCCTAACACTGTTCCACTAGGAGGTTGTTTTTTTTAAATCTAAATGCTGAATATACCTCTTTGTGCATGCTTTGTTGCTCAGCAGCACAACCCTCATCGGCATCTTCCAGCTGAAACCTGCAGCTCACTCGCTTTTCTACAGAGGAAGAAATGTGGCACAGAGCTAGCCATTAGCGTAGCTAGTGCTGAGCAAACGCAATTAAAGCAGCGGCGGGCTGGCTAATGCTGAGCTTAACACAATCCCTAGCCCCAGTCCCCCATGCTAATGTGATGGAATGTTTGTCGAGTTGTCCCTTATTGGCTCGTTAAAGACACGAGAGCCTGCGAGAGCCGGGAGAAGGAGCGATGGAGGGGCAGCTAGAAAGAGGAAGGAGAGGAGGGTGAGGGGAAGGTTCACTGCTGAGATATAAGAAAGAGAGCAAGTTAATAAAAAAAAAAACAGAGAAAGTTAAAGTAAGTGAAGGAACGGATGTGAGCTGTGAATGGTGGAAAAGTTCAGCTCCAGATGAGGGGATTCTTTAGCCCAAGTTCACCGCTGAGCAGCCGCGGGTTTTTTTTTATTCATTCAAGAAAAGTTTTTTTTCTCCTCATATATAATATTTAATATCTATTACCGGTGAGAAATGATTGTGCTAAACCAAATGACCCCAAGTGAAAAAGACTTATACGCTGCTTTCTCTAAGATGTCAGATGTCTCGGTGTCTGCCAGGAGAGCTACAGGAAAGAAGATGCAAGTCATTCTTCTTCATGGTGATTATGAGCAGAAAATGAGGTAGTGGCCTGTGGGTCAGACAGACATTAGCTCAGAAAGAAAACTCCTTGGGGCCTGCAAGTTAGGGTACTTAGTTAGGAGGAGATCTCATGAACCACATGATGGATTTAAGTGAAATGTTGGTTTAGAAAGTGCCACAATTTGGCCGTTTAGCTGATTTCTTAAAAGTTAAGCCTGACGTTTTGGGAACTTTAGGTCTGGCACATCAGCTTTGGACCTCACTAGTGTTCTTGTGGCTGAATGGGAGCACATATCTGCAGCTAGGTACAAAAATCCAGTGGAAAGACAATATTAAAAGAAAATCAAAAAAATCTCAATCACTTGACATTTTGCACAAATCCTCCTTGTACAAAGCTCTTCAAGGACTTCTCCTTAAATCAGCATGATTGTCCTCGTTCATTTTGATCCGTAACAAGATGCAGCAGTAGCCCTGTCCTGTTATTAAAATAGCTAGTAATTGGCTGAAGTATGTGCTTTTTTTCCCCCAGTGAATCATTCTTATGGATGAGGAGAGCGGTGCAGTCCACCTATCTTGAGCAGAAACTTCTTGACCTGCCCTGAAGCATCACACCGTGCCAAGCTCTGAGTGAATACGAGAACGTCTAAAAGACATGAAGCCAGGGTTCGCACCGAGTCGAGCGTGTTCTCCTGGATGCTAATGGACTGAATGGGGACGGCAGCATTGACTAAAGAGTTAACATCAAACATTGATGGAAGGCCAAACACTCTCTGCCAATTTTCCACAGCCCAAAAAGAAAAACGCAGAGATGATGGACACCAAGCCACAAGCAGAGCTAATGAAAGGCTTCAATGCACTCAGCCGTGTGTACCGTGTCTTTATTCCCACTACAGGCACAAACATGTAGTAATGTGCTTATTGTTCCGATAATGAAAAGTGGTTTTGTAAATGAACATCTACCTCCTCGGAAAATTGCAGCAGTCGCCTCCGCCAAAAGAAATATTCATAAGTGTACTTTTGCTCAAGGAGATCAAATTGATGAATGACTCACTATCTGCTGGCCATCTCCGTTTGTTGTAGTGAAAATGATAAGACGCAGAACGGGGACTACAACCCCTCAGTCTGCTGGAGTGCATTTAGAGAAGAAGATCTGACCTTAGATGTACTTCAGTTTGTTCCCTCTAGATTGATGATTATACAGTCAGAGCAAAAGCGGTAAAATAAACTTAATCCGCAGAGGAATCACGGAATCCTTCAGTTCGCTATCGTTTGCTATGCTCCACCCTGTGGTTACTGTTGCTATGGATAAAGAGTTTTGGCAGATCTTATCAGCCTTGGCAACCTTCTTAATTAAGCTGATGTTAGCTCCTTTTTATTGTTTATTGTTTATGCTTACGAGAATCTTTAAAAAGGGGTCTTAAATATGAAATTGATATACAATGTAAGATTAAAGCTGCATGTCTGAGACATCCAATCAGTGGAGAAGGCATGCAATGATCTTTGAGTGCAGGGCCTTAGTATTTTATGTAGCCATTGCTGCTTAGCTTTCATACTTTCATTCTTGTATGCAAACCGTGGTTAGTAAACTAGCTGGCAGGCATCTACTCGTTATATTTCAAATTTTGTGCTTTTGGTGCAGAGAAATCCAAAGCTTGGCCTGGCCTAGCGCCTGTTTACAGTTCAATTCAAACATGAAAAATAACCAAAACTTAAAATACAAGATCTCCGTCCAGCAATGACCTTATGCTGTCTGGTTAAAATATAAATATGTCTTTGATCAATAGTGTATTGTGGTCGAAATCTGTCACAGAATACCACACCGTTTGCTCTGGGGTTAAAGTTTACCCACCTAAGTGATCTGATTAATACTTATCTTCTTCTTCTTTAGATGCTTTGACACCAATACAATCTGCTGCACACTGTTTGGATTAATGAAAGCATCCTTGGCCCAGAAGGGATTGCAGAAGAGGCCATCCGACGTGGGAAAGTACAAAGCTGCTTGCTCTTTATTAGACATGAAGGAATTAGTACTATTCAATATAAGAAGAACAAGAGCAAAATGCTTCTTTGAACTAATCTCTATAAATCAGCACAATCCCTGCTTCTTCCCTTTTTAAAAAGTTGATTGCTTGTGTTCCCTTGATGTCTTATTTTCTTCAAATGCTGACTGTGGGAATTTCATAACCTTCCATTTCAATTTAAGACATCAAGGCTAAAGTATGCCGCCTCATAAGCAACCAACATAACCTCTAGCAGTAATACAGCATGTGCATCAACAAACTCGGAGTCCGTTCATGAACTATGGCCTCTTCCAGTCCAAAACCCTTCCAGGAGCCTGTGATAATATAAGCCCCGTCTTGTTCCTCTGGGCAAAAAGCAAAACAATGTGTTTAAAATTCGGCAGGAGACCACGACTACTAGTGCAAGACTGTATCTGCCTCCACGCGAGTGTCTGCTCACTGGCTGCTGGTACGTTTGTGGAATTTATTAAGACTCTGTGCTGATTGATTTAGCGGCTCTGCATGACCTAACCCTAATTATCTCTGAGCTGTTGATTCAAATGAGCCTGTGTGAGCTGCTCAGCCAGAGTACCTATTGTGATTCTGTCAGTATGCGTAAAAAAACACATTTTTGAGAGGAGTATATGACTTTTATTTATTTACAGTAACTAACGCACCCTCGCTGTCAGTGTCCTCTTTTGGGCAACGTGATTAAACCAAAAACTGAATATTTATTCAAGAGTCCATCTTTGACTTTGCCTTCTTTAGCGATTCTCTACAGACTCTGCATGTCCTGACCTCTTTGACCAATCAACAGAAAAGCGGTTCATCAAAGTGGATTTTGTCTCTTTATAGCAGGTGATATTGACCTTTAAATTCAACCCGTAACAACATTTTGACGGTTGACATAGCAGTTTGAAATGGATTTATGAATGAAAAGGAAGCCAGCCACGTCAGAAAGTTAAAGCAAAGTTGTTGCATCACTTGGAAACCGCTCTATTAAACTTAACTCAATCTACCAATATGTTAGTATTATTAGATATGATCGGTGCGGCAGCTTTGTGTAATCTCATTACTATACGTGCACATCATCAGATGGGGAGCAGAAGAGGCTGGGCCGTGCGGCACAGATGGCTCGCTCTGATGATGTGCCTTTGATGTGCGCTGGCAACAACTCGGCTACTCCCTCCAGCTCCTGACTGCCTTCAGCCGTCACAGCTAGGATGTAAAAAGGAGAGCGTAAAGGAAGGAGAAAAGAAAAGAAAGATTGAGCTTTACAGGCAATCGATGGCATCTTTGATGGTTTAAGGATTAAAGTAGGATCCCCTTTTTGCAACAATGCCAAGGCTGCTGTCAGGGAGGAGTTAGAAGGGAGTTCTTCGCCAACCTAAACCTCTGAGAGATTAGGGTTACATCTGGACGACTGGCATGGTTTCTATAGCAACTATGTGACTTTCGACATTACTTCCACCTGTATGTGTGAGTTGATGATGGGTCTCATTCACACAGTTTCTTATCCTACATCTATTCTTTGCTCTTTTAACTGAATCAGACCAAACAAGACAATTTGGTAGAGATGCAATATGCAATAAGTACTAAAATGACATCAATGTGAGGGTGTATTTTTTCAGGTTGAACAATTAAATAACTTAGTCCTGGCCAACACATCATTTTGACTAAAGAAAACATCTTTGTTTGGTCCAGATCCCTGCAGAAATCACACAATAATAACTCATTGTGTGTTTCAGTGAGAATAATGAATATCATCTGTCCTAATATCGCAAAATGTTGTAGCATGACTTAACAAAATCTAACGACGCTTTTTTTTAGCACAAAAAACGACATCTAAGGGGAGACTTTAATAGCAGCAGGACTGTCAGTGTGCCGGTTCTTCTTCTGTTAATTGCCCGAGCTGCTCCGTGGAACTGCCAAGCAGACACGTGTGATATCCATCTCCCAGCTCAGCCATCCATGAGTGTGGAGGCTCTCGAAACACTCAAAGGGGCCCGGGTTATCAGCGGTCACAGCCCTCCTCCACCCTCCCTCCACCCTGTTTCTCTACTCTGACCTATCTTGATCGCCTGGTCAGTCATGCAGGATGACTCACCTGCCGGTCCGATTCTTTGACACCTGAATCAACCGCTCGGAGCGCAAACACCAACAGATGCTCCCTCGCTGGCTCCTCTTTCATTTATCTCTAAACATATCAGTAATCTGCATTGATTTCTAGAGGGGATTCGGACGTTGAAAGTGAAGCCAAGTGAGCGTGTTCTGCTGCTCAGAGGGCAGTCGGACTGATGAAACACCCTGAAAGAACACCTACGCTTTCCACAAAAGAAATGAACACAAACACAGCCGTGTGCCGTCATCACTCCATGATAAATTCATTTGGCATAGTTTTATGTATCTGACAGTGCTATTCGTCACGTCCTATCACAGCACAGAATAAGTAGACGCATCATTCCTAACACGTTTAAACAGAACCAAACTCCATGTGGGAATAAAATCACCTTAGCTCGTTATTTGATGCCAAGGCAGAGTGTCGAGTTTCTGAGGAGGACCCTGAACGTTTCATCTCACTTCACAAACTTCTCTGTTCACATGATCTGGTTAAAATGTTAAGACATTTGATAAGCAAGCGGATCAGTGTGATATCCATCCCACAGCTCAGCCTACCATGAGTGTGTGAAGCTCTCAAACACTCCCCAGTCCAGGTTAGTGTTCTAATTCTTCCTCTGCACAGTGATCATATCCATATATAAACATTTATTCACAATCGGCAGACCAAATGCATTTTTGTCAAAAGTGTGAATGATATTCAGAGGGGGAATATTACATTCGAGCAGGTAAAGAGAGATTTATTCTTTGTGATCAATTTCAAAAGGGGTGGTTATGAAATATGGCTCAATTGGCATCATGAAAAAGTGTGACTTAATAGATAGGAATAACCTTTGAGATATCTATATTGCATTGCTTCTCACTTTGTATGCTGCACTACTGCAGCCTCTGCAGGTCTGCAGCGATTACTCAAGGCTCATGCATCGGTTTTATTCTGTCATATTTATTATATTATTATTTATTATTATTATTATAAGTAGTCTTATTATATGAATCATTTATGTCATATACATTGAATGTGTTGTATCTCTGTTATGCTGTTCATTCTGTACACATGACATCTATTGCATTCTGTCCATCCTGGGAGAAGGATCCCTCCTCTGTCGTTCTCCCATAGGTTTCTTCCTTTTTTCTCCCTGTTAAAGGGGTTTTTTAGGGGAGTTTTTCCTGTGCCGATGTGAGGGAAGGACAGAGGATGTCGCATGTGCACAGATTGTAAAGCCCTCTGAGGCAAATTTGTAATTTGTGATTCTGGGCTATACAAAATAAACTGAATTGAATTGAATTGAATAAACAACTTTTTATTCAGAAACAAGACACACTATAATAACAAAGTAACACAAACAAGTGTTATGCATAAAGAAGAAGTTAAAGCATGACTGGACAAAAACTTTAAAAGTGGTCCTGGGCGGTCATGATATGGGGGGGGGTCTGTCATTTTTAATTCTATGAAACTGTATCTTATCTGTCTAACTCTGTATCTAATCCTTAATCTATAACTTTGCATTAGAAATCTACTTTAGCCTGTCAGGCATTCAAATGTCAAATAATGTTAAAACGTATTCCTTCAACTGCATGGTGTTCATATATGGAGATAGTGTAATAATCACAGCATCGAAAATAGCTCCACACTAACAGATCTCTATGCTCGTCTCTGAGATAAAGATCTGGTGAACCCTCTTAATTAAATCCAGCCCGACTCCTGACTCAGACTACTTTCATGTTCCGTGATGCTGAAAATGGATTAAGACCATAATGAGTCTTTCCGGCTGAGGCCCTAGTTTACATTAGACCAGGGAGGTGTGGGCGGTGGGGGGGGGGGTCCCTGATTAATCTCATCCATGGAAGTGTTAATTGAATTGTTCCAACTGCAGCCAATAATCTAAGAACCTGGAAATATCTCCTCCATTCTGTCTTAAACACCCATTTTTTTTAAACATTTATTAGCTTGAAGAGACTCTTTGCTCAGCAGCACACTCACTTATCTTTTACTCGTTGAAATGGCTTTTTTGCACACATGCTGGATTCCAGAGGAAAATGTGCTCTTTTTTTCTGCCTGGGTGCTGTTTACCTTAAGCTTTTAAGATGAAAAGTGCAGCTTTCATCAGCGAGGATACCATTAGCCTTGAACTTGATAATGATATCCCTCCCGCTAAATGCTAAGAGGAATTATTCAGAAAAAGGAGCAAAAAACTCTCACAACTTTTCAGTCTGACTTTGTTTAGACTATAAATCTACTTGTCTCTTGGGTAAGTGCACTCTTGATGCGCATTGAATCTCAATGACGGGGATTTGCATGAATGAATGAAAAGCGCTTTTTGAGAAACCTTAAATGCGACACACACATGCACACAGCAATGGGTGTCTTTAAAAACAGCTGGCAAAAGTTGATAAGAGCCATTTTGTACTTCAAAGTCCTTGTATATGAACCATTTTTTAAGATCAGCAATTTGTTCCGAAAGCAAGCTGCAAATTGCCCATGGACATCGGCTTTGAAAAACCAACTATTTTTGGATTCACGCTGCGGTTTGTTGTCATTGTTGGAAAACAAACTTGAGGGGGGAAATGCCCCAATATGTCGTCGCTGTAAATGATTCTGCTTTCTTGGGAAATGCAAACCTTAGGGAATAGCAGGCCCAAGCCACTTACTCGTTTAATTAAAGCGTTCAAACGCCAATGTTTATTTATGAGATTGATTTTTTTTAAATGAAGGCTAGAGAATAGAAGATGTTCCATTTAAAGCAGACACAGACGCCACTGATGGATGCGAAAGCGACACACCATAACATACAACACATCTGGAATAAGTACTTCAGACACTTCTCATATGTACATCGAACCTTTTTCTCTCAGCAATAGAAAAACACCGTCACTGACTCACAGTGCAGGCAACAGCGGTCGTAAAAATCCCAACAAACAACTCGACATCTGTGTAAAGTCAAACCAAATGGATTTGCCATAAAAAATATTTACTCTTCTTCTGCTGCATTAACACTGTATACGATGTAAATGTGGGCCAGAGCTCAAGAGAGTTGGTTTTACATGCGTGTACTGAATGTATAGTTAGATTTTTTTTTTTCAGTGTAGCGCAGAATAACAGGGCTGAAAGAATAGAATAAAAATGAACTGGTACTTTGATAAATCTTGCTTTTAGAAATATATTGAACTTCACCTGCAATGAAGAGATCTCGGAGTCATGCTGACAGCATTATGTGACATTTGAGGCAATTGAGCCTCAGGGTGAGGAATTAATTATCTGTGTCTCAGTGCATATATATATTCTTTGCATTTGGCGGTGTACAATTACCCATGAAATATGCCGGATTGTCTCATAGCATGAAAAAAAAAGCAAAGAGCCAATAACATTGAGTTCGAGTCACATTAATAAGCTCTATTGCATAATGTGTGCTGCATTAAAACACTATTTGTCATCATAGTAAAGACCTATTTAGCTTATCTAAAACATAATGACTCACGACCATAATAAACAACGTCTCAATACAGACCCACTTACAGCCTGTTTGTGGCACTTCAATCCATTTGTTTTGTTGAATATATAAATATTTTAAAGGAGCCACAAATATTTAGTTTCAATTCTTTAAAAAAAAGGGTTAGTACATTTCTAAAACAGCTGTAATTTTGAGCAAATCCCACTCAAACAGAAGTAAATGTTGCATTTGTTGGGGACTACTTTCAGTTGCTGATGAATACACATTATTTAAGGCAGCAGGACGGTGTATGTGGGGCTTATTAGTAATAAACACACGCTACTTTATGTTTTATGGACAGCTTAGCCTTTTTGGTAACATAAATTATCTTATTTAGATCATCCAATTACTCCACCTAACCTGCCAAGGCTGATAATTTACACGTTAACATCAGCAGGTGGTGGCAATAATGAGTCTGCACCAGCAGGTAGCAGCTCATTGAAATATGCAACACAGCAGTAACAGTTGTTTACAATCAATCTGACAAAGGCTTGTATTGTTGTGAACTGGATTCTGAGAAATCCCGCAAAAAGGAAGTAACATTTCCAAGTTTCACTGAGCTTCTACAGAGAGTTTAGGGAGGATAACCAATCAGTAATAACACACGAGCTTCACACTAAAGACAGAGAACCAGCACCAGAAAATGACAGCTACTTTTTCAAGATGAATGATAGCTGACAGAAACTGTCAGTAGGTTTAGGTTTTCAAGTGTTGATTGGAGTGTTGTTTGTCCACTTGTGGAGCTCAAATTGTTCTGGAGCCTCTTCAAAACGAAGCGTTTACCATTGATAGCGTGGGCTTCTGACACAATTTCACTTCCAAAGAATTCTTAAAGAAATGAACAGTGCTTTCGATGAGATAAGAACTTTAGCTTCAATAGAAATTCATTTTTTTTGTACTTTTACAGTTTAGAGTAAGAGTGATTGTGAATGCATCATCAGGCAGCAGGAATGTGACTACTATGATAGAAATATCTGAGTAATGGACGATGGTTTGTGGAGATGAAACGGTATTTAGCTCCTCTACACTCCGCAAACTGTCACTTTTTGGAGACTCTATGTTCCTCCATATCTCATTGGCCCCGTGCTTCATAAACATAATAACCGCTCTTAGTCGTAATTGAAACTTGTGCATTCATTCTCATGCTACAAAAATATTCACTGAACGCCTCAGAGTAGCGCTTTCTACCGTGATGCATTCCTCTGAATTTGGAGGCTCCGTCTCTTCAGAATCCAGTCTACAATCCATGAAAATGAAGAGAGTGGCTCAGAAAAATGGAAGGATTACCATAAAATTACATCCAAATAGTGCTGATTGCTTGATGAGCATCTGTGGTGCCAATTTCAAGCCCTCAAAATCCATGTCATCTCTCCACCGTAATGTGCTTCATTATCTACTCCCGGCTGGATTTCCCGAACCACCATCATGCGCTATACAATCCCTTCTCTTTCATGTGGCAGTAAAGATGACAGACTCTCGAGAAAAAAAATGACCTCAATTTTGCCATCATGGCCTGAAGGTGATGATTGGCTTTCTTAGATACGGAGAGGTCCGGGGATGCAACCGTGATCCGATTGCTGCGGTCACAATGGACTCCACAGAGGAACTGCTGGGGGGGGGGGCTTTGTCTCTTTAACACTATTTCATAGAGAGCCGGTGTGCATGGATTACCAGCAATCAATATTCAATTTAGCCTGTATTGCGTTGTGTGGGTTTGCTTACTCCTCAGTGAGTGTCTGCATTCTCAGCTTGTGGTGGATATTGGATTTTAAGTGCACATATGGGAGGTGGGGGAGGGATCAAAATGTCGCTGAGGGATCAAAATGGTTGGAACTACTCCACTTTTTGTGTTCATGTAGGAGCTGAAGCTCTTGGTAAGGTGCCGACATACTTTAAGAAACTACAACTTCGCATTGAAAAGCCACTTCCTGTCCAAAAAGAATTTGCTTGAATTATTATATTTCAGACATAAGGAACTCTTGGCAATGATTGAGGCATTTTATGTAGGGGGGGGAGGATGATGCCCTGCAGCAATTTCCTTAATATGTAATAAAATCTGCACTTAACCTGATCGAAACTGCAATAAAACCCAACAATGTAATATCTTGTCCAATAAAGGAATAAAATGTATTGTAATAAAATCTTCACAATCATTGTCAAATGGTATTGTTTTCAATAGGCTGAGATGACATTAATAATATTACACAATAGGTTTACTTGCAAGTTGTCGATTTAAAAAAAATAAAAAAATGTTTTTACATTATTATATCATCAGTTTTGAATGTTCAGGGAATTATAAGGATATTGGGTGTTACTTCCCTTTAGTGTCTTTCTCTGGATCTACCCTAACCCAAACCAACAGCTAATGCACTGTTGTCTCTTTCGTCAGCCGTTTAATGTAAATTTAACATGAAAAAGTCCCGTATCATTCACTTAAGCAAAGACTAACAGAGCTGCAATAATAACTTATTGTATTGAATATTTGTGACTTGTTTTTGACTTGATTTGCTGCACCAAATTCTATACCATGTCTAGCTATCTTCCAGTTTACTATTTGGCTCAATAAATCACTTTTTGCATTATAATTCCTCCGTTCTTGTCACCAACCTTGAGCCAGGTGGTAACAACAGCATGACAAAGCACTATATGGACACTATACATAGAGTATATGAGACAGAGATGGAGAGGCGGCGGGCGTTTCAGTCACAGGGAGGATTTGGAGCCGAGCAGAGACACCTAATGTCAGAGTGACAGGTGATAAAGATAAGCTTGTCAGGCTGCTGGAGGCTCCCTCACTGCACCACTGCACACAGCTCACGTCTCGCTGACGGATACACGATGGAGCGGTGCATTCGGTGACAAAAAATGAGGACCGCTGTAATTTTCACCTTCTCTTACTCCCTTTATCCCTCTTTCCTTTCCTCCCTTGCAATTATCAGATGAGTGCTAACATTCACTTGTTCCATTAGATTTCAGGAAAAAAATTTAGCGACCGCCACGCAGTCCATCAATGCGGCATTTTGCCCGGAACTAATGAAGTCTCATGACTATTGAAATCGGTTAGGTGTGTTGCCATGGCGATGGGCGAGACCGTCACAAAGATTCTGCGTTTGTTTCAAAGCCTCACTCTCAGTCTCTGGTTGCTTCCTTGAGTCTGTAAAAAAAACCCAGCTGTTTTCCCACAGAGCCTCACAGAGTAATAGACTGTGACATTGAGGCTCTCACGATTCTGATAAAAAATATGTAGTTTTGCAACATTAGACAAGAGCCTTAACTGAGAGTAAAAAACCTGCAATTGATTAAAAATGGATTATGCGAGTGAATTTTTTGACTGGCTAACTGGCTAACAACTAAAAAAGACGTCTTACTGCCTGAACTGATGTCTGTTGAATCTGCAGTTAAACAGGCATGACTTGTAATAGCATTTTAAAATGTGTGCGAATTCCCGACTAGTAGTGTTGTAATCTTGTCTGACTTACTAATATTTATGTAGCGCTTTGTGTGCCTCTCTACTTTCCCGCGCTGGCGCGAGTGCTTCAAGGATTCTTTATGGATGTATTGATTGTGGCCGGCTGATATACAGTGGTCATCGCTGGCTATCAGGAGAGAAAGGTCACTATCGTCCATCAGCTCCAGTCTGAGACACCCCGCTGATACATCAATGCATGATAAAACATGGCCCTGCCAGCGGTGAAAGACGGAAGATGTATTGACCTAAATTGGTTGACGGGCTGGTTTCAGGGCGTTATGTATGGCCGTTGTGGTAGCAGAGTGGGAAGAGGAAAAATCAATACAGGCCAGTATCAAAGGTCCATGGATTCTAATGTATTATGTCAAAAACAAATAGAGCCAACAGCACTTCCTCAATGAATTTTTAAGATATGTTTTTTGCTCATTTTAAATACAAAAGTTGCTGTTAACAGGCTGGACTATTTCAAAATTTGTCAAAATTAATGAGGGGACAAAATAAATGTAAAGTAAAAGTTTGATATTATGGCTGTTGCATTTCTATTATGTTTTTTCCTCTGGCTAGGGTTGGAAATAAAGCATCACTCAAAAAAAAAAATGTTTTTACTGCTGGAGAAAAATGGCAGAAGGCACCACTGTTATTGAAGCTTGGACTCCTTTGTACAAAAACCTTTTCATCAGGCAGATGCCCAGTCAAAAAAATTGAAACCAAATCCTTTCTCTCCTTGCTTGAATGTGATTACAGCCAAGGTATGGTGCTTCCTGGAGCATGAGGCAGAGGCAGCACAAAGACAAAAGAAAAGAAAAATGAACACACAAATTAAAGCGGTGACAGCTGCAGAGTTGCCGTTAGTGGATGTGTGCATGTGGGAGGAAGGGAGTGGTGTGTAAATGAATTGCTGTATGCTTAATTAACACAAAATCCCTTTGTCTTCGGGCTCTGACCAGGGCAATTTGTGGGTGTTCAGCTGAAAATGTGGGGAAATGATTAATTAAGTAGCCGGAATGAAAACGAGTAGAGAAAATGGTCCTTCATTTGGCTTCAAGAAGGGGGAAGTGTACGCTTGTCGGCTTCAGTCCAGGAGAAGTGGGAGGGAAAGTTGTGGGGCGAAAGGGGGTAAAGGATGGATAGTGTACTCACCTCTAAATGACTGAGAGCAAAAGGCCAGGCTATAACAGCTCTAATGACACTCTGGAAATTGCAGTCATTGTGCAGTAAATAAAAGTGGCAACAAGGTCAGTGCATGAATGTGTGTGTGAAAGTGTGTGTGTGTGAAAGTGTGTGTGTGTGTGTGAGGAGGGAGAGATAGAAAGGGACTGCAGGCTTGCTCTACTGTACGTGGGGGCTCCCATAAATCAAATTTTCTTTCAATTATGCACACACAAATTAAGGCCGGGGTGATAAAAACCCTGCGAGTTGAATTTGAAATGACGAGGAACCATTAGGAGGTCCGTGTTATATGGTCTGTGGGGGATATGAAACTGCACGGTTATGAGCCAGCAAATAGACTCATCCCGTCCGCCGCTCATTCACGACCGCGGCTTATCCGCACCAGTCTATTTACAGCGTGTCAAACGCCTGAAGGCACTTTGATTCCCCCTTGATGGGCTGGTTGGTCGGAGAGTGGATGTTAGAGAAGTTTGACAGATGCAAAAGGAAGATTGATGCGACTTCAAAGCCGCTTTGGAAGCTGTTTAGTGGAGTGGGAGGTGGCACTGGTTAAATCAGCCATCTTTGAAGTCGTGCAACGAGTGCAGGTGGACGGCTAGAAGTGTGAGAGAGAGAGAGAGAGAGAGAGAGAGAGAGAGAGAGAGAGAGAGAGAGAGAGAGAGAGAGAGAGAGAGTTGAAATCGGTTCTATAAAAGGATAATACTGGATTATTACAGCCTGCAGCTCAGACTGTACTTTCGATTTCAAGTTTGAGAGTTGAATCCAGTCACTGCTCTGTTGTGTAATCTATGCAATATGTTATAATATAATATATATATTTCAGCTATGGTAAAATAACTTGTATTGCATACGAAGATATAGCAAAATTCTCGTATTTTGAGAGTTTTGGACATTATTCTGTCTGTTTTAATAACATTGCACTTACAAAAAGTAGTTCTCGGAACAATCCAATATTGCTACGACGACATCTGAGGGGGCAAGACTTCTTTTTAGCAACGTTGCTGCTTTCTGAGACCTGCACAATAACATTGGAGTGTTTAATATTGTGATGGGCAATATATTTGATGGTCAAAAACTATGAAAGTAATAAACTGAAGTTATCCTTTAAAGCCCCTGAAACAGTTTTTGGTGGACCCCATTTCTCTCTGTAGTTTTCGGGGACTTTAAGTCCTAGTTTATGAATCAGTCTCGACACCTGACTTGTTTTTAATTACAATCGATTGAATTATAGAGCTGTATATCTACAGGCCCAACCGATCATTCAACATGTGCACGTGTTCACATCCCCACATAACACACACTCTAACCTTCCCGTACAGCTGCTGCAGGTTCCCCCGGCCAGATTGATCTGTGCGATCAGCCGAGATAGCCGGGAGTGCCGGCCACATCTATTCACGGAATAAGTGCTAGGACAAGCTGTTCTTTCAGGGGCCAGCCGGGCAACAATAGGCCCTCTAATAGCTCCAGTTTGTCTCAGTTACCAACAACAGCCTCCCCCCTCACACGCACATACATACACACACCTTGACTTTACAACTCTCCGCCCGCCGCTGTGTTGACCACACAACTCCTCAATCTCTTTGTTTGATCTCACTCTCGATTGCCGGCTCATTTTTCTCCTTTCTTCATTTTATCACTGGGAGAATCTGGGGCTAGATTACTCAACAAAACACTAAATCAATGGAACAATTCTCTGATTGACCCTGACCTCTGACCTTCCTGTGCAGGTGAAAGTGGAGAGAAAAATATTGTTTCCATCATTAGATTGGTGGAAACCAAACCAAAAGTAAGAGTGAAAAGTGGACAAAAGAAACAGGACTTAACTAAATACTAAAGTCTTTTTTTGTTTGCTGGATGTGTAAATATGTGACATGAACAACATATGCTGATGACACATTTATTGACTGTCATGCATTGTACTTGGAGTACTTGATGTTAAGTTACTATTAAATAAGCACATAAAAAATTGCATTTAATACCTTTCAGTGGTGGATTTTTTGCTGGATTTGCTTCAAATCAAGTTCTAAATATATATTTTTTATATATGTGTTCAGAAACACAAAATGCAGCTGCCTCATAGAGTTCATATGCATGCAGTATTCTGGCTAATGGTTCATATCACACAAGTGATGCATAAATAAATAAAAAATCGTATTCAGAGTGAGCTGTTGATGTTCATCATTAAAGTCCATCGCAAACACAAATAACCCCCATGGCATGAATAAACTGTATTACAGTTAACAATAGAGTATGCAAAGGCCATAAAACTAAACTCGTATTATTATTAGGTGCACACACTCCTCAGTTGTTCATATCAGCATATTTTCAAGTTGTGTTTACAATGAGAATGTGTTTTTGTAATGCAGCACATTATTGATCACAAAGGCTTGGCTCTCCTCCTTGAGAGACTGGATTACTGCAGACAGGATATGACACGTCCACGCTGCAACTCACAAACAGAATAACTGAGTATCACATATGGTGGAAACACACTAATTGACAGAAGATGCCTTCTTTTTTTTTTTTTCTTCCTGACACTGCAGAGATTCTCAAGGAGATTGTTTTTCGCTGTGGTGTGAAGTAGGCTAAAAGTAGGACGCAGCAGGCGTGATGAGCAGAGGAGGGAAAATAGACAAACAAACCAATTACATGATTCACTTGTACACAGAGGTAAGAATAAGTACCATCTACCAACCATCATTACTCATCTTTGTGTCCTTATTTTCATTTGGTTATATATTTGATAGCAAAAAGGGAGACAGCACTTTGATTTGAAATGGGACCGCTTAATTAAGTTTAATTTCATGTCCCTTTACATAAAGTATATGCCAAATTAGCCATTACCATGTCCAAATGACTATATGACAGTGAAGAAAACTTAAAAAAGTGTTTGTATGAAGTCTGCGTATGCAACTTTGACATTATGACTACAAGAAGAAGAATCAAACACATTCATATCTTAACTAATAAAGAACTGAGATGTTTCATGTTAACTACAGTGTTTTAACTTATGACTGATGTAAACAAACGTATGGGACACAGGAGCAGAGACTCCAGTCGTTGTGACTGACACTGTTTTGATTTCTTGCAGCTCTGCTTGACAGAAAATATATGATATATGTATGTTTTTAAGACTTGTGAATTAACTTGAGACTCTAATGACTTGTCTCGGCTCATTTGATGTTTGCTGTTTGAATATGAATACTTAAAGTTTAATTGTGGACTAATTTGACGTTGCTCATTAAGTCATTTGTTGTTCGTTTTTATTTTCTTGCAGTCTGGCTGTCAGTATGTCACTGTTTTTCTGGAATATTCTTTTGATTGAGAGGAAGTTAAGAAATAAACAAGCCTTTATTAATTCATTTGCTTTTTGTTTTTTTTAAATGTATTTCACTGAATATAAATAATTAGAATACAAATACATTCATCAATGAAAAATGAACCGAATACTGTTATTAGATTAGTACTAGAACTGTGTTTTAGAGGGTTTATCTAAAGACTCGACATAACCTGTGACTTGACTTGCCTGAGAAAAAACCTGACTTGGGACTTACTTGAGACTTGAAACAAATGACTTGAGCAACATATCTGCACAGGAGTAAGATCAGAAAACATGACTAACTTCATTTAGATGCTGTGTAATGTCAACATATGGATCGCAGATGGTTCCTTTAATGGTATTGGCCTTGGCTGTTCGATCTTTTGATCTACTTTAAAAAAGAGAATCAATGTCTCCATAAGCTGCAGTGAATTATTGGACGAGCTCATCCTGTCTTCATCCACTTTTAGCTCCTCAGTCGATATGCAAACAGAAACACAACCTTGCCGCTCAGGCGTCAAAACATACAGGCTGCTCCACACGAGGCTGCTCCCCTGGAGACAGTTCAGGCTCTCCCTTCACGACTCCAATTGTTGACTTTGGATGCAACACCAGGTTGTCATTACCTCACCAGTGCAGCACTCAGCTGCCTCTTTCCCTCCATCTACCTGCATATAGAGCCCAGCTTAGTGGCCACTTGGCACTTATTCCTCTGACAATGTTGTGTTTATGGGCATATCCATTATTTCCTGCACGTCTGAAATACAGCTATCCGCCCCGTGGCCCAAGAGATGCCTGACTGACAGTATAGCAACACAATGCAAGTATGAATAGATGTATTTATCTATAGAAACACATCTTAAGCTCATACATTATTAAAGCACAATGATAGTGGTTTGCATGTTTTAGCCTATTATCCACCTAATGTGCATACTTATGAAAGCTTAACATACATTTTTTTTCTTCCTTATAAACAGCGACATCTATTTCAGTGTGTTATCACAATAAGCTCCTATAATTCTTCTCTAAGCATTTCCTGTTTATGCTTTTATGTCGAACATAGCTTGGCATGAAATGCAGTGACAAGTCGAGGCCACCAACAAAACCTTCCTAGGTGGTACAAAGGATGTTCTGACATTTAAAATATGCAAGACATCTTTAGAAAAAGCACCAGATTCAGGAGGCATGTTGTCCACGATCCATTGCAGAAGATGACCAATAAGCAAACACGAACATTTGAAAACGATTATGTAAATTAGGTTGTTTGATGCATTCAGGAATGTTTAGCAGCCAACTAGAAAAATCAAAGCACCCTTGAATATCGGAGTCCCTGAATGCAACTGAATAATCTCGCACCAATGAAAGTTTGCCAAATGCATGTGTGAAGTCTCTGCAAGTTGATTTTCAAGAAGGACTGAAGAGATGTCTGAAATGATTGACTTCCATCTGAAAGCATGCTTTTTCTATGCTTTGGGAAATGAGAGGCCGTAAAGCAAGCTTTTGGCAATTTGTAGTTAATGGACTAAAACATGTAAAAGTGCTGGCATGTTCCTTTTCGCACAAACACAGACTTTGTGTGCCTGCATTTATCTGTTCATGCTGTATGTGGTTCTGGTTCAATTTGATACGTAAAAAAAAAGCCCCAGCACCGACACAAACACAGCTCCACAAGGATGGACACTTGTGCTCTCACGTTGACTTTTACTGGGAGTAATCAGTGGCATTGGCAAAGCAAGCATCAGCCACTGGAGTCTTGCTATTTTAAATAACCGCACCGAGGCCACTGGAGCAGTCAAGTGTGTCGGGGAAGGCCGGCGAAGTAAGCAGAGAATATTCCAATGGATCGCAACGCATCCCTCATGGAGTTTGAGCGTATCCCAGCTGAGGGAATGCCGATGTGCTTTTCTTCTGTAGGATAAAAAGATACGGTGGCTCAGCAGCTGAACATATGTGGGCACAGCTGACACCATTGACTTCACCTCATTTCTGCCGCATAAACCTGTCAACGTTTCAATTGCTGTTTTAACACACATTTCCTCTGTGTCAAATGAGGAAAAAGCTCCCGTATCTGCGTCTCCGGTTGCATTACAACATTGTAATGGCTTGAGGGGGAGATGGTGGAACGACAATCTAACCGGCAGGCTTCCCTTCTCGCCCGGCCTATTGAGGGCCCATTACATTGTAAACCTGAATGTGGGCTCTGACATCTCCGCTACCAGCATACGTGGGTGGAAAGGAACAAGTGAACAAAGGACAATGCGGCTTGTAATCCCGTTAAAGGATTAAGGGCTCGGGCATACACACACACACACACACACACACACAAACACACGTGCACATGCACACACAAAAGACATACGCGTTTTGTTTGGGAGCATCCCTCTGACTTACACTTGTTCATCAACCCCAACACTGAAGCTTAACACTATGGCACGGTCAACCCTAAACTCCTACAACCTTCAAATCGACCTCAACTCTCACCCTGGACCATTTCAAAGAGTTTACAGAGAAAACACTTATTTTAAGGGCTTTGCTCATCTCGTTCACGGCACGTGTCTAAAAGGATACAACTACTACAAAGCTCTCATTTTCTCACAAATGGACACATGCAACAGCAGCTCAAACTCAGTGACTCATACGCAGTTGGAGCTTGACTTGTGGCGGATTATTAACGCCAAGTATTTGTTCTGCAAAACAACAAATGAAAACAAGGCATGAATTGAAGGGTATTAAGCCACTGTCCTTTGCGATTCGATTTGGATGATTGTCACGATGTACCAGACACTATGAAGGTGGGATCAATTCCTTAATCCACACGCTGCTTCCTGAGGAGCTAATGATCCACTTGATGCCCATAAAAGAGCAGAAGGGAGCTCCTGATGCCTGAGGCGTCAAGAAATGGACCTTTCGGAGGTCTGCGGTGCCGTTTCTGAGGAGCGGAGTGTGTAGCTGTGTGGCTCGTGAGGTTGCCGGGGGCAGCACGTCTCTAACTTCCACTTGAACTACGTCTCCCATCAGGGCCGACACCCAGACGCTCGGCTTCAGTTTAGCTGTTTGCTAAAGACTTTCCCATTTTTGCAAAGATGTTTAGATCACGCCTGTTCGTGTTTTACCTCCGAGCCATGCGCCGCAGCTCTTTGTTGATTTTGCAGTTTGTAAATGCAGGCTGAAGTGCTTGTGTGGATCAGATTTTCACTTATTCATGATCTCAATATGCTAAAGCAAGCAGCTTATCAATGCAGCCAAGAGCAGAGCAAAGCATACATTATTAAAAGGCTATTTAGCCCTCATGTAGCCCTGGTTTTGCTTTGCTGGTTATTGCACAGAGGCATCGACTGGTAATCAGGTCAGTTTCTTTCTCGTCATCTTGACTTCTTTTGAGGTCAGATTGTTTATTCAGAAGCTCCTGTAAACCTTATTGTCTTATCTCAGCTCATTCTTCTTGGTTTTTTTTCTTCCCTTTTTATGTTTCTACTATGCTAATCAAAAGAAATCTCATGACGCCGACAATTTCTAAGAGACAACAGAGCACGTTTCACTACAACACCCTAAATCGGTAATCATATGCTGAAAAATGTATCTGTGATAAAGTCACATAGGAGCTCCAGCGATTAGCCACAACCCCATTTGTTGTTATTGATCATTTTCTAATTAAACACATAAATGTTGACATAATCCAACCAACAGCAGCTGCATAGCTATGTGATGCGTTACAGCATCTCAGGTTTGTTTGTCTTACCTTATGATGTCAGCAGAAATGGAGCATCACCATTGGCCAACAGAAGACATGTGAGAAGATGTGTAGAGATCCCCAAGGTCACACGGAGAGCATGGAGGGCAAAAAGAGAGAAAGGAAAAGCTAATTAGTGAAAGATAAACTACATTTTGTAGATTTCATGTCGAACGTGCGTCCCAATATTCAAATAAGCGCTCTAATGCTGCAATACAATGAAATATCCATGATTTTAAAACATAGGCAAGCGATTAAGTCTTATTTTGCATTGTGAAAACACACAGAACATTCAGTTTACAATTGACTGAAATGTAAATGCATCATTAAAGCTGCCTAAATGTCACTGACTGGAAAGCTGACAGTGGAAACAGCAGTAGGGTAGTTTCATAGAGATCTGGCTTCACTCTGTGTAGAACTCACACCACTACAGAAAAACAAAGTTCAGCTGAATGTTCAGGAAAAAAACATCACATTAGTCGTCTGCCGAGTCCATTTCAAATTCACTGTCACTGGATCGTGTCCAACTTGTGTCTCCTTTTACAAATTAGAGCCTCAGTCCTCCTGTTTACGGATTAAATTCAGAATTTTCTGACATACTGATGAAAGAAACCCACATATGTGTGAATCTCTTTCACCGTATTTCCACTCTGAGCACTTCAAGACATTTAAAAAAAGACGTCTCTGTCATATCACATGCATTTTGTCCTTCCCTACCGTCATACACCTGTTACATTTGACTCTAAGTCTTTTTAAATGACATGAATTCCCAAAAAGGTTTAGTGTTGGGACTATTCGAAAAGAGTTTTCCAGTTTCAAAATAACGTTTCCTCTGAATTATCCCACCGAGGCCTCATGTCGTGGCTCCTTTTCATTTTCATCACCATTATTTCACTGAGCTGTGCTTAAGTGTTCTCAAAGTGACATCAATCTTGGGACAAATTCAACACGCATTACTTTCCAATAAGCTCAAAGTAGACGGCGACATCGAACATGGATTGTTGAGGGACAGACGTTATTACATTGTGTCACCTGGGTCGTGGATCCAGACAAGAAAATCAAGCCTCGGGGTCGGACGAGAGTCAGGAGGCATTTCTACCTGCTCCATCACATTCGCTTCATATGCCACAGCTGTCTCAGAGGAGGGCCATGATGTCTGATTATGTCCTCAACATAAATCCAGGAAATCAGTTTAAAATAGGCCGTTTTTTTAAGATATGGCGCTACATTAGTGTGGATAATTTGACTCTCAGTTTTCAGTGTCAGAATCTGAATAACATCACTTTCTAAATATGAGAAATTATTCAAAATTGAAATGTAAAAAGTGCAAAGTTTGGCAAAACTGATGGAAAAGACTACGGTAGATTTAAAATGCTGTAAAGGCGTGTGAATGACTTGAGCTCAATATGGTGATGTGTATAATGATGTAAATAATAAATCAGCCTTATTATAAGAAGATCTTCCTGCTCTCCTTCCTCCTCTCCTCATCTCATTTAGCTTTTCTCTGCTGCTGATGTGCAAACCTTGGATGTCTTTGTTCTAATCCATACATCTGTCAAAATGATTAAACTTCAGAGACAGTGAACTCCTAAATATCCAAATGGGAAATTAGATAAATAACTACATTAAGTTTAAAGAGCCACCTGAGTTCAAAACGACATAACAGCAGAACGAAAGATACATCAACATGAATCAACATAACCTGTTTGTTCACATTTGAATTTAAGGACTACTCTGCGAAACAACAATTTCATGACTGGGCAAACACCACCATCTGAAGAAGATCATGTGACATGATCAAAAGCTCCAGAACAGCCTCTAATGGGACCTTCAGGTGAGATGGTTTTATCTGCACCCATTGTTAAAGAAGGAATTTTCACTATTTTCAAATTTGAATTGAAAAGTACAGTACAGGAAATCTTAATTTCTAATCTTATTAAAAGTACAACCAATACAATAAAAGCAGAATCTGAGGGGGAAGCAAATGTTGGTGCTTGAAGGCTCATGAGGACCTACAAAGGTGAACAATGAGTGTTAATAACGGGTTTTTAAAAGAGTGTACTGCTATGAATTATCAGATGAACACACAGGGAACAAAGGAACAAGCAGATTAGGAACTCCTTCTCCACCCTCAGCTCACCCGACCGAGACACCTCCAGCTCCTACTTACTGCTATGATCCTTCATTGGTTGTCACCCTAAGCAAACCCACGTACTGTGTCGAATACAATAAAAATCTGAAATGATGCTTCCATAACCATTGAATCTTCCGGACGGGATAAAGCTGAGGATGTAAGCCCCACTTCAAAGTGCAGTGTGAGGGGTGCAAGCTTTACATTGGGCTAATCTGACCTGTGGGCACCGCTTCAGCCACTAGCTCTAATGCTAATCCTCCGACTGTGCTGCTCTTCTGTCGGGCTTCTGCTCTGCACCGCTCAGTCCAACAGATCCCGGTGTCAAAGGGATGCTGAACCCATGAGACGCTTTAAGTCGCCTTGTTGTTGTTGTCTTAAAACAAAGTCAAACACAGACTTGCTTGTCTCTTAGATGTATAATCAGGGTGAGAATTTACCAAAGGGCATTTCATTTAAGACGGCCCAGGAGAGGTGGGGGTTTAGCAAGAACAAAGAGAGAGACAGCTGTTTGCACTCTGTCACAACAAATCATGTCCCAATTATCATTAGTAAAATAAGGTGATCTATGAGTAAAGAGAAGGATAAGAGACTATTATCAAGCTCCTCTATCTTTTGGGCTGGAAAGCAAATAAGTATATTTCCCGAAACTATTCTTTCAAAGGATGGAAAAATAGCTTCTCGAATACAATATTTATCAAAACATCCTGTAGAAAAAGGCTCCATCACAACAGCAGTTATCCAAATTGCAAACCAGCAAGTCCACTGGAGGAGATGAAAACATCCATGCATTGATGCTGACATGTTTCAACGGTCTAATTGTCCAGAATCTCAGATGTTTGCACAAGAATGCCTGGTGTCATTTTCAGGGATCTAGATGAGCCCGATTTCTGAAGGGTTTGGGTTTTAAAATGTACTGTAAAGGCCGAGAGTCATTGTATTTATGATCCTCCCATCTTCCTTCCCTGATCACAGTCACACACACACACACACACACAAACACTGCGCTAATGTGGCCTGGCGTTTGCTGCAAACACTCATCCACATTCAATGATGTGGCTGCCGTGACAACCTGCGTAGACATAAGAGAGACGGGGATGGAGCAGATCTTTTGAACGTCTCAGCGGCGGATTAATTCCTGGTAGTAGCCACGTGCACTCTCAAAAGCAAAGCCACGAGTGCACACACTCCCACGCCCACGCACACACCCACACTTTGAATATTAATGTTGATGCCAGCTTGCATCGAGGGAAAGCGGCCACTGATGCAGGAGAAGAAGGTGCAAACACTCTCTCTGTCACTGGTAGAGAAGTCCAGTTAAGGCTGAGTGAATTTGCTCACTGCTGACAAACCAAAGTGAGAAAAATCTGTGTGTCTATGTGTGTGTGTGTGTGTGTGTGTGTGTGTGTGTGTGTGTGTGTGTGTGTATATACAGAAAAGCTGATACCAGCTAATGAGATAGCTGTTGGGTCGTCTAGTGTATCACCTGATCAAATTGCAGAGGACACATAGGGGTGTTAGTTGCTAACAAAGAGGTTTGAAGTGTGAGACTCGATACAGGAACCACATCCCAACAGTGTGTTTCGTGCGGTCCGGCTGCAGCACTTAAGTATCCGGAGTGTTGCAGATGGGTGACAAGTGAGAAGGGGGAAAAAAACAACAACATTAAGTGCCTCAGTAAAGTGTTAGGTCGCCTAGATGGGCTGTCCAGTGACCACTCAGGCCCACATGGAGGGACTGTCAGCTCCAGATGGGATAAAAGTGTTCAGGGAGTAAAGTCCACTAGATCTTTCCTCTTCCCTCCGTGATCATAGCTTAGCAGTCAAGACGAGCTTTTGACTTCTCAACATAGTGAAGCCGCTCTTGTCATTTTTATCATTTTTCCAAAACCAAAAAAATACAAGAGCAGGGACGTTAGCATGCCTGGCAAAGTAGATACCAACAGTTGTGAGCTTCCTCTGCACAAAGTAAGCACTTTATTAACTCCAATCTTAATTATAATGACTTAAGCTTACACTATATCAATCTTTGTAAGGCTGATCCATACACACTCCATTGGAGCAGGAGTTGCAGCAAGTCCCATATGCTACTTACTGCGATGATTTTTGGATAACAGCTGCAGCTCTGACTTGTTTCGGCTTCAACTTCACAGCTTCTTATGTAAATGTAAAAAAAAAAAAAAAAAAAAAAAAAAAAAAAAATTGCTTGAAAAATCTGCAGGATACTGAGTTTGCAACCAATTTACAGAGTGAAAGGTAGCTGGCTGCATACTGCTAACAAAATCTTATAAAAACAGCCTCCAACTAAAAAAAAAAAGAGAAAGCTGCTTGTGACTGGTTGGAGCAGTAACTCTGCCACCAGGCCTGACAGCTGGAGCAGAATGTTAATTGCTTAAATGCATCACACCTATGGAAGGCTTTTTGTTTAATGGGTCACCCTCCAGTAGCTCCATGCTTCACTAGCAGCTGCACTCCCGTCCCGATGCCATCTCCTGTTTCCACCTCCGCCACGTCTCTGCATGCTCTGTGCCTCTCTAAGCTGTAGCCCACGCTGCAGCTTCCACCCCCACCCCCGCCCCCCCCGCCTCCACCTGGATAGCGGTCCCATTAAAAACACCCAATGACATTTCCTTAGCACAAGCCTGGCATTTAGTTTGATGGATTTATTGACATTTGCGGTGATATTCTTTACCAGCTTGCTGTGGCTCTTTAAGAGACAGTCTTGCAGGTCTGACCCCATTTCAAATCCCACACTGCAACGTATTCCATGTCCCTTCAATCGGAATTTTTTTTCGTGTATGTGTTGTTGTTTTTTTTGATAAACAGCAACGAGGTGCGGCGAGCCCACGGGCCTGTGCGTCATCAGCATGCAGAAAAGGGAGCGCGTGTGTGACGGCGTGCATACTGAGGTGATGCTGCTGCTGTGTAGGTTTAAAGAAATATTTCAAAACCACGGACTCGTAATTACAGCGTATTTTGATTATTGTGAAAGCATAAAGTCATAATGGAAGTTGTATTTCAGGGAATGGGCCAGCTCGAATAGCAATAAGCTGTGAATGTAATGGCCTCTGAAGAGAAGACATAGAGTCCATTAATTAGTTTCCTCGCTCTGTAACTTGAAATAAAGAGACGTGAGGGGGAGATCTGAGGCATCGATAGCTAATCTGGCAGAATTAGCCGACCAGCATCTATCAGCTTCTGTCTGCATGTGTGTGTGCGTGTATCAGACCACAGTAGGGGTTGGTGTTGGATAGAGAGATGTCCTTAATGAGAGAGCTGCAGGCGAACACACACACACACACACACACACACGCAAAACATCCTCCATCAGTGCTGCTGTCTCACCTCATTTTGCTCCTCGCTGCCGTCTGTCTATGTTTATTTGGCTTCGGCCCTTTGAATGGGTCCCTGTGTAAAACCTCCCATCACCCACCGCTGCTCGCTTTCACTTCCAGCTCGCTGGGCCAAATTAAAGCAACACCTGGACCTTTAGCAGCATATGCTTCAATATTTCACTGGGTCGTATTTCTTCTGTTAGGTCACTGCCAAGTTCTGGTGGAGGAAGTTTCTGCATTGGACACTTTGGTGACTCGAAAAAAAAATCTGCTAGCTGCACAGCCAAAAAAAATAAAAGCTACCCTTTTGCATTGATGTACTCAATGGATAAAAATGAATGCTAAAAAATGCAAACATGCCATTTTCCATTTGACATCAAATATATACTTTTAACCGGACATCAAGACAAGAGCCAAGCGGAGAAAAATACATTTTCAAAATGTCAGTGATGTCATTGAATCATGGCTAATGAGCCCTCTCTCACCTCCCATCCTTTACAGAATCAAAAATAGCCTCCTCCTGGTCTGCCATCTCTGCAATGTTTAAACAAAAACAATCTCTAAATGTGGAGTAAGGCAGGACACATGGGAGAGGATCCAACATAGAGAGGCAGAGCACAACATGATTGGACCCACTCCTAGTTTTTAGTCCGAGTTCTTTCATCTGGCAATTTTGGATTTTTAATAGCTTTACAGTAACATATTAGGTCATTTCTCCTTTCGCAGTGAAGAGACCTGATAACTTTTCAAAGCTAACAAGTATTTGAAGGTTAAAGGAGGCTGTAACACCGTGGCCCCGTGTGTATGTTAAGGACAAATAGCCCCTGGAGTGTGGAAGGGCATTGTTGTGTAGTAATAAAGTGGGGCTGCAGCAGGAGATGGAGAAAGTGACAGGAGGGAGAACGAAAAAAGAGAGCCGGTAAAAAGGGAATTAACTCATGTTGGAAAATGACGAGACAAGAGAGAGGGAATTAAAGACGGAGGGGGGCAGAAAGCAAACAGCTGACAAAAAAAGATGCAGAGGGCGAAATGAAACAGAAGAGGCAGAGAGAGAGACAGAGAGGTTGTGGTCAAGAGGGAAGGCTGAGATAATATTAGAAACGGGTCAGTGAGCACCTTTTCCTCCCTACTTTCCACCACAGGCAGTGATGCTGTCAAACCAATCTCCAGCAGATCTTCCTCCCTCTCTCTCTCCTCCTGTCGTCATTTCCTTGCCCATCTCTCTCCTTTTTCCCCCCATTTCTCTTCCCGTTTCTCCCTCCCCCTCCCCATCATTCTCTCGTCATCGGCCTCTCCCTCATGAGCTGTGAATATCAAAGCAGCTCTGTCCTGGCATCCTGCCTACACCTGTCCACCAAACGGCTTCCTCTGTGCCCAACTCCATGCTGCACCAACGTGGCCCCCGAACCAAGGTCAAACTAAACACCTGCAGACACAGAAAAATCGTTGCATTTTTGCATGACCCAAAAAAGCCCTACATTTATAATAAGATAAAACCGAGAGACGAAGAAAATCCTGCTTTTTAGAAGCTGTAACCAGCACACGTTTGTCGTTTTTATGAGAAAATCAATGTGTGCGTTTATGTAGAGGTCAATTGTTTTCTACATAACTAATGAGGCCTGTGTTTGTGCAAGAGGAGCACACAACTCCGTCACGATGGCTTCACACCCAACCACTAGTCTCGCCCCGGCAATCTGCTTCCTCCGTCGTCTGCGGCGACCGCTGCCACTGACCGTCACATCTGCTTTGGTCGCTAATGAAAATCACGGCGCGACCATGAAGGGTTTCACAGTTGACCAGCCGCTCACCCATTCTCCTCCGCCGCTAACACGGAGCGTCCCCATGCGAGCCATCCTGACATCCTTTTCACATCTGCTGTTAGTGCGTTGCGTAACTCCTCCCACACTTAATTGCACTTCATTAGAGTTTGGGGAGACTTTGAACAGGTGTTGCTCTGCTATCCAGTCCTTTTTCTCTCAGCGAGGAGTTTCGGTTGCATTTCTTACTGCCCGGTGAGAAGCTTAAATTCATAAAAAAAAAAAAAGAAAGGAATATTGATCCCACATCTGCAAGCTCAAATGAATAACCGGTGTGCTGCAGAGAGTAGAAATCAGGCAAATTGGAGCACAGAAAGCTTTTTTTTAATGATGTCTTTACCGAAAGCACAAAGAAAGATCTTTGAGAAAATATATTTATGTGGTGGGTTTTAGAGGCAGTGCTCTGAAGGAGATGGATTTTTAAAAACAAGCTTGGGTCTTTGAAGAAGAATTCTGAAAGAAATGACTGCAGGGAGACTGAATAAGAAATGATAAGTGTCCTTGCAAAGCTGTCACTATAGTAGCACATCGGTGGGCTGAAGCAAAAAAATCCACTCTTATATAGCTGACGGTGTATTAAATCATCAATTTGATTGATCGATTCATCCCAAAATTGGTTTTGTGATTATTTACTTCTATTTGAATTTTTGTGATTTCCTGCAGTTCCCAGAAACACTTTCAATACGGCAGGATAACACATTTGAAATCGCAGCATACAGCCGAACAGAGCGGTGGGGAGAAATAACACCGAGAGCAACAAAGCCTCTGTCAAAATGAGACAAAGCAAGAGTCTCATCCCTCCTCCAAAACAAAGCATGCCTGCTACATTGCATTCTGGTCTATTGAGGCTACTGTGGGAGGAGAAAATTGTCCTCCACAATGGATTTCCCAACATAGATGATCTAGACTTTGGAAAAAAGAAAGATGTTGCTCTGTTATTTCGATGGTCGGACACTCTGCTGATTGATAGCGGATTCTGCAATCAAACTCCACTGTGGCTTTGCTGGAGGTATCTGAAATCACAACATTTCCGTTCGGCCTGGTTTTTGAAAATAAAATGCACCGCTTACCTAAGAAACAGTAAGTAGCTTTCTGGTTGTTTTAGGGTGGATTTTCATATTTCTCTTCTACTGCTTTGGATAAACTCCAGCACTGGGGGAGCTGTGTTTGTCTTGATGAATTAAGAAAACATTTACAATCAGATAAATATACAATAATCCCCCCCAGCATAGCTTTATCAGCAGCTATCATAAACGCTTACATTGATAACTGCCCTTCATCTGGGGACAAAAATCCCCTTATAAAAGTCCCAAAGCCCATTTCTCAAACGCTGCACTCTATCTTTAAGAGATCCAGTTGGTTCACAAACCATCACTTATCCTTATCTCCCCTTTAGGGAAGTGAATGCATGCTCCCCCGGGGTGGACAGGTTTCTCTGTCAGGTGCGGAGGCAGATGGTATTTATCTTGTCATCTGAGATGGACAGGGGATTTATTTAAGGTGTTAAGGACGCTAGAATGGATGGAAGGCTATGGTTGTTAAGGATGCTTGTCTCATGACCGCTTCATAAACAGCTAGGTGGGATGGACTCTTTATGGAGGGGCTATTAAGCATTTTCATGTCTCACTGGGTCAGGATATATATTTATATATATAAAAGAAGAAAAAAAAAACACTGGTCCTGAATTTGGCGGCTGCATTTGAGCATTTGTCAAGACTTGAGTCGGCTGTTACATTACAGGAATTAGGAATTATTACCATTTCAATTATTTACAGGAATGAGTTAAATGCATGAGTCAGTGGTTTCCAAAGTCTGGACCTCTATTAATGGATGCAACATGTATTTAAGGGGCAGATGATTATTTAGAATTAATTTTCATTCTGGGACCTTTCCATCATGAGAAGTGCATCACACCACAGCAGGTTTGCAACGTGTCGTATTTTCCTCTCTGCAGGAGACAACAGCACCAGATAACAATTTCATAGCAATTTAAACAAGCAGGATATAGCAGCCGGAGCAGAGCATGTCAGCTTAACATCAGAAAAGTGAAATGGATAAAACTCAAAAGACTGACGAGCAGAAAATCCAATACGGCTCCATTCTAGACCGTTATTTGTTGATGTTGCTCCAATCAAGCCAAGTGCTGTGTCAATGATGGGGTCACAGACGCCGCGACAAGCTGCAAGTTATTTTGGGCTCTCCACCAATCAGCCGCTCAACACGCTGACCCCCCTGTATCACCGACGCCTGCTGGGTATCGATCGCGCCGCCTGCTGCTCCAGGTGTCCTTCCCCACATCCAATGAGTCATTTGAGTGCAGCTCGAGGAAGAGAAATGGAGCCTTAGAGAATAAGTGAAAATTGCCCTCTGCATTCTCCAGCTCCAGGTGGCCGTCCTCCGGCTGTGGCATTTTGAGGTTACATATTGTTGTGTCTCCGTTTGTGTCCTTGAGCTTTCTTTTTCTTTTCTTTTTTTTGAGATGTGTTGACGATTGTGAGAGCACAATAGTTCTGTCGTCTTTATTTTCTTTGGATAGACGTTTCAACGGAGAATGAAAGCTTCTCAGGAAACAAGAGAATGGAGGAGGGTGTTGGCATTTAAAATGTCTCGTATCCTGATACAATGGTTGGTATGATACGTTACTAAAAGTTAGTTTGAATCTTTTGCGCGTTATCCTACGAATGTCCAGCCACAGGAGTGATCCACAATCCCAGACCAGCCAAAATCAGTTTAGGAAACTTGACTACTTGGTTAGGTTTAGGAAAATAATGTAAATTGGGCTGAAATAGGTACGTTTAAACTCCTTTATTAAGTTATCATTAACTGTTTGCACAGCAATGGTATACTCACCCACTCATCTTTTACATAATTCAAGGTTAAAAGGGTTTCATAAACTGTGCATTAGCTTTTTCATGCACTTACAGTCATTCCAGTATATTGTGCTTCAGAATCATATTCAGGTTTAAAAGCTTTGTTTATCTGCAATAGAAATAATGATATTTCTGTCATTTCACACACACACACACACACACACACACACACACACACACACACACACACACACACACACACACACACACACACACACACACACACACACACACACACACACACACACACATAGTGAATCAATAACTCAACTCATTTAATTAATTGTGTGTCAGCTCTGGTTTAAAACAACTACATTCACAGAATTCTCTTATCTTTTGCCTGGTTTGAGAACGGCCACTGAGAGCTAATCATTCATTTAATAGACAAAATATAATTACACTGTACACTAGAATAGTCGCGCAGTATCACTGACAAAGCCTCCATTATGGTTGTTTTCAGTGGAGCGACTCATTCTGTTGATTTGGGTGCAGCATTGTTCTGCCCATCGAGTTATTTATGACGGTGTCACACAAACAAAATCTTTTCAGGCGCTCCTTTTCTCAACAGAATCAAAATCCTAATTCTGAATCCATATGCTGTTTTTTATTTTCTTCATCATCCTGTGTTGATACTTGGGAAGCCATCAGTGCAAAAAAGCTATTTGAGGAGTCAACAAAAATCCTAAACTAGAAGAAGAAGAAGAAAAATAAAAAATGGAAACAGAATGCTGCTGGCTTAAATCAGAATGGAGACGTACCAGCGTTGGCACCGATTTCACAGAAACACCGCTCTGGGTAGAACGCTCCCACCTACACCCTGCTTGTGAAATGAATAGCAACTGCAGGCTATTGTGACAAAGAAAGGAGGGGATCTGGTGGAGCGTAAGAAAGAAAGAGAGGAGGGAGTGTGGGTGAGAAGTCTCGCGAAAAAAAAAAAAAAAAAAAAAAAAGGCTGACAAAGGAGAGGAGTGTGTACGCAGTCGAGAGACGGATGAACATGAGTCAGACTTCTGGGTTTGGATTCTGGTTTAGTCCTACAGGTGTCCATGCTTTTTCCCTCAGGTGTAGGGACACTTGAGGAAAATAAAGGTAAAATAAAGAGAGGAGGAGGAGGAGGAGGTGTTTGGCTACTGATACCTCACTAATGCTCCGAATATCCTACCTGACTTGAAGTATCTACTCCCGATGGACAGCAGCGCTCTGTAAAAATCTCACATAAAAAACATTATTCTTATAAACTATTTCTTGTTTAAGTTGATCTTTGCCTTTTCAATTCATTTTTGCTCTAAAGTGAGACTTTGCTTCATTTAAATGAAGGAAATCTCCTCTTCCTCTTATGACTTTATTATATAAGAAACAAAAACATGCTTGCTCAGTTAAAGCCACTCAGAGCTCAGTTGGTCTGGTATGACCATTAGCTTGTGGCGGCTAATGCTAACAAACTTTAGTTAGGCGTGACTGACAATATCTAGTGTAGCTTGTTTTAACTGAGCCAATAGATTCACAAAGTCACAGTAATTCACTGCAAAATGAGATCAATGATCTTCAGCAGCTAATTGAGAAGATTATTTCATTTTAATATTTTGCCAATCTTCTATTTTCAAGGTCAAAATGAACGTCAGAATAAAGCACATACGGCAGCTTTAAAATAATAAAAAAATCAATACGATGTACTTGATCTTTTATATTTGAAATGTTGAATTACATGAATTCCGGTTCGGACCAAACAGAACTTCACTTCTCAACTGAAACTGTAATTGGTGTTGGCCTCAAGGAGAAAAATCAATCAGACACCTTGAACAGTTGCAGCGCCCAGCAGACTACAGAAACCGGTGCTATCCCATCATTTCACCTGTGCTGGATTTACACCAGCTTTCTGGCTCCCAGCCTCCACGTGTGTCCTTGTGTGCATTCAGGATAGATTAAACCCTTTATCCCAACTCCTGGGGCACCGCGCAAACAATCGGCCCACTCTTTCAAAAATGAGTATTTATGACGGTCATTTTAATACAAGACTGTGTTAGCCTATTAGATTACTCCTATTCTCCAGTGGGTTAGAGTTAATGGTTCATTTGTTAGTGTTAATAGTTAATGTACATGAGGCAAAAATTACACCATTAAAAGCAGGCAATGAGCCTATTAGGAACATTAATTGCATGTTTTTCTTATTAATATTCCATGAGTAGAAAGGTATGCAGGCAATGCTGCTGGTTTCTCCAACTCCTCAAGTTTAAGATTAGTCGTCTGGCAACATTTCCTCCCTAGACAAATTCAAACACGTATGCATGTGCACTTGAAGGCTGTATAACAAGATCACACTGATCAGAAGCTGTTCTTTTGCTTGACTGATCAGAATAAACCTTAGCGAGTGTGCAGAGGAGAAGAAACACCGCAGCAGAGAGACTAATGCTGTTTTTGCTCTGTGGTTAAAATGGTCTCAGTTGGCAACACCCCTCTCTCCCCAGATCAGCCTAGATGTGTTATTGATTTATGTTTTTGCTTCACGCCAGCAGCCCCTAAGAACGTGGAAGTGTTGGAACATTCTTGTAGACCGTGTGGGGATCAGAGTGTGTGTGACAGTCTGTGCACAGCTGCTGTGGGTGTAGATGGGCGGGCTTGGTTATTAAACTGGGGCTGTTTGAAGAGACAGACTCATGCACCATCTCTGGTGACGAGGCAATGTCAAATCATAACATTTCTTAGGTCTGCCATTAAACAGGCCCTATTATGCTATTTTCCGGGTGCATATTTTTTATCTCCAGTTACAGTTACAACATGTCTTAATGCTCATAATCCGCCTTGTTTTTCTCATCCTGGCTGTCCTGCAGCACCTCTTCTCACCCTCTCTCTGAAATCCAGAAAGCAAAGTCTGCCCTGATTGCTCAGCTAGCCCGCTCTGTTGTGATTGGTCAACATTTCACATTTCAAAAAACTCTTCCTCCGGAGCTTCAGCTCCATCTCTCTCTTTTGTTGTTTGAGGGCCAAACTAGCCGGAAGGAGTTTAACGTCACTTCTGTACCATTATGACCTCATAAAGTTACGGAAGTGAAGGAGAGCTTTCAGGAGCTCAGGAGCTTCTGAGGGGGAGGGTAACTCCTTTTAGGCGTGGACTTCAGGTTTTACACTCTACCGACCTTTGACATGTACAGAAATATATATAACACACTAAAGGAGAGGGGGAAAGTGGAAAAGCATAACAGGGCCACATTAAGGTTTTTTTTGGCAAAACCAGCAATTTTTTGTTGTTGTTATCCAAGTACAAGTGCTCTGAACTAATCTCAGCGTGCCTGGCTGTGTTTCCTGGGAGCAGAACAACTGTGGTCTTGTAATGAACGGAGAGAGAGAGCGATGGTCTCTATGCAACAATCGGCGGCGGTGGCTTAATCAGCTCATTCATCCCCGGTGCACATGCAACTTATTAAAGCGATTACAATTCCTGTAAGTGACACATCTGTGCTACTGAGGCGGAGAAAAAAATAAATAGAAAAAGGAGTAATTCCAGGGAAATGATTACTGCAAATGCCAATCGATTCATGGCCGGCCTCACGTGTAAACACTGTAGCTGTCTCTCTACACAAAACTCACGTACTGTGTTATCCCCATGAATCTTATTCCATTTACATTTGAGATATTTTATATATTTGACTTAATGCATTACTTGAGAAACAGTTAAATATTAAGTAGTAGTACAATATTTCTTTTTTTGGAGTGGAATTAGTTGAACTACATATACCTCCACTTAAATGCTGGACTTCAGTAAATGTACTTTTTAACATTCCACCACTGGAAGTAAAATATCTTGTTACAATAGAGCACAAGCAGAAGTGGCTTTGTTTTGTATCGGTATAAGCCAGAAAAAGGTTGTGCACCCATGTCTTGCAGTTTGTTTCAGTCCTAACATGCATTGCAGATCACTCTGTAGTAAGTTTGATGAAAATATAACCCAACTGCAGTAAATCCTTAAATCTAAAAAGTAGAGAAAATCAGCAGTGACAAGGTCAGACCACTAGAGAAAATGGAAACCAGGGCTGGATGGCAGAACTGCAATGAGAAAGCAAATGTTCCACTATGTCCACTTTCCCAGCATGCTTGTTCCAATCACTACTTTCACACCTACGCTATTTGCAGAGGATAAAAGGGAAAGCAACACTCAAGGTGCTGGTAATTCAGAATATTTCCTGATTAATTCATCCCATTTCCATTGGCGTCTCAGCCTAAAAAGGCTCTCACATGGAAGTGCACTCCAGAACTATAGAGCACATGAGTGCATTATGTGTACAAAGCAGCAACATAGGGTATGTTTTAATTTATGAAGACAATGCAAATCTCCTTCTGGATTGATAATAGCGCCTTTCATACAAGAAAAGCAGCTCAAAATAGATGAACATAAAAACAACGTGTAAATTGCTTCGGGGAATAGAAAATGAAACCCAATGAAAACATTTTTAAGATGCTCTGTATACAAACTAAATGTAAAAAAAATGCCTACGAACACAACACATGTATTCTGAGGCTGTGAATTCTGTCAAATCTGGTTATTCATCAACGCATAATGATGAGCTCCTCTCACAGAATTAGACCCGCCAGATTGCTTTAAAAACCAAAAGCCCTGTTTGGCTTTTGTAGCCTCAGAATCATAAGATTCTATGTTGCAATAAAGCAAAAACTTGCTTATATGTTTTTTAAGACATTTAAAGCATCGTGATTAACAGTAATTAGAGCCGTGATATGGCTGTCCGGGGCGAATTTGCTCCAGTTACCCAGCATGCTTTAAGAAGAAGTCCAAGAGGGTTTTAAGATGTTTTATGGTCATTTGTTTTTTTTTCACCCATTCCATGGAAACAAGGTGTCTAAATGGATCGAGGTTTTAATAGCAATGAGAAACAATAAGGTTCAGGAAAATGGTGAATGATGAAAGAGGATTTTGAAATAAAACCCACCACAGGTTAAACATCATGTCTCATTCGCTTCCAAAGCTCTCCATGTCTTTATAAAGTGCACTTTCATAAAGTCTACACTGATGAGAGGTTAGAAGAGGCTGTGGGGTATATTTAGGGACAAATGAACGTCATTGATTTTCACAGACTTCATTGGGGTCAAGTGGACTCGATTTTATGTGTTTAAATAAAAATGAAGTATGTTGCAGTTAACACCATGAAACCAGGGTCTTCACTCTCATTGACCCAGGGTCAATTGATAATTCAATAGAGTTACTGTAACCACATTAACCAAATAACAAAGTGGATTAAGTGTTAAGTTGGGAAGATGGTGAGTGGCACAAAAGCAATCAAATCAATTACTTGCAGGAAAAGAGGAGAGGAAATGAGATAGGAGGCCCGCCGTCTCCAAAGTGAATATCCATGTCTCTTCTCTGGTGCATGAGAGCTAACAGATAAATGCTGGCTGTTCTAAACATTTCCCAGCATTTCAGGCTGACCTGCAACGAGGCTGATTCTCAGTGATTTAATTGGTATTTGTTTTCTCTTGTCATCTCTGATGCCCTCTGCAAAAGGGTGAGCTGTCTCTATGGCGACGGAGTAGTAACTGTGCCAACTGCAGACACAATCTGAACTCCGGAGCGGGCCTGCATGGTCCACACCACCCACAAATCAATCACTGATGAATCCATTCAGCGAATGAATCCCCACCGCAAGCCATCGACAATTTCCCATGCTATGAAATTGTCGAGGATCTCTCATCGGAAGAGGAACACTGACGGAATATTCGTTGGGGCGTTCAGGGTCAGTGCTGCTACACGGGGGTAAGGCAACCTTCACTGATGTAAATAATCCGTTTCAAAACAGCGTTTTAAAAAAGTAACAGTGTTGTGGCCATGACAAATGGGGGGCGGATAAGATATGAAATCTCACGTGGGCCGCTTTGTTACGACAGCAAACAATATTAGGAATGATAGCCGTGGCCTATTGTAGATTAGCATTAGCCACGCTTCCCCTGCGTTTATGCTACAATTAGAGTGTGAGCCCGTCTGAAACGTGGTGCATTGAAAGGTGCATTGATATGCAGTCAGTATGCCGATCCGACTGAGCCACAGACTAAACACTCACCTGCTGGTTATGAATAACATGATCCAGTGACTGTTCCACTATCAGGCTAATAACAGTGCCTCCGATTCAATTTTTGTGATGGAATAACTTAGTCTGGTTGGTATTCAGAAAAAGGAACAATGGAAAAGGTGTTGAATCCTAAACAGCTTCACAAACACTGAACATGCATCGACTGAAGGGGACGGTTTGAAATCTGGTTCAGGCTCAGATGCAAAGCAAGCCGATTCAGAGGATCTATGGATTTGAGATGCTTTGCACAGAATTATGCTTTTTTTGTTCTTTATGGTCCCAGGCTAAGATAAAATAAAAAAGTGTTGAGACGCCTCTCCACGCACACGAGGTGAGAGTCGGTGGAGCAGACCGGCCTTTGTTCGGAAACCTAACAACATCGTAGCCAGTTGCCTGGGCCATATTGAGTTGTCGCCAGAATGCGCTACCGCCAAGAGGAGCGGCTTAAAGCCCAATTAACTGATAAATGTTAGCCTGCAGGGAGCTGGCAGACAGAGAGATCAATGGAGCTGAATGGAGCTGAGCAGTGTGGGCTCCAGAGAGCGTCCCTCAACCGGATAAACCTGGTTACGAGCCCATGGGACGGCAAAAACCAGCCTTGCTTGTGTGCCCTTGAGCAAGACAGCCAGAACCGCCATAGCGTTCAGTCTGGTGCTGCCTCATTATGGTTGCAGAGGATGATAAAAATAGAATGTGTGTCTCACCTTGACCACACATTCTTACAGGTTGTCACTATGACAACAGCAGACATTCCTTAGACATCTACTAACACAGGAGGATGATCCTGCTTGGTGCTGGATGCACAGATGCCCCATTACAGAAAAGATGTGTAATGACATATGTAGACATATAAATATATATATATTATAGCCACATAAGGAGGATGCTCTCTGGCTGATTAGGATGGCGGTGGCAGAAGCAGCCAGACGGACCTGTCAGCTCCTGGGTTAGTCATCCTGACGTCAGGCTGAGGACCACATCGCCCACACCACTCAGGAGCCTCTGGTACCCCACATGCATTATGGAGACGCATCAAAACGTCAAGCTGATATCAGGAATATATTTGTGTTATTGTACATTACAGAGCACTCACTGAGGCATTAAGATGCCCTTTATTTCCCATTACACGAGTTGGAAGTAACATGAATCCGTATTTGGCCACCCTGGGTGCATAGAGGATGGGCCGATGCTAAGATTTGTCAATTTGCATTTTTTAAATTTGCATTTTTTAATAAAACGTTGCCAAAAATAAGCCAACTTTTCCCAAACTACACAACAAAAACGCAAACCCTTACAAAGTATATTTGTCTTATTACGTCAAAATATTTCATTCCATTTATATAAGACAGAATCACCTAACAAGTAACAAATCAGTGAGATACAGCCACTTGTTTTTTTTTAACAATGCATCTAAATTATCTCATTAATCCGCCATAAAATCCATTCTAATACTAAAGCTCAATATGAGTTAATCTAAAGATCCATTTTCAACCTTGAAAGGCTTTTATTTTATCATATATTATTTCAGGTAATCTCACCAAGTTAATTGTCACTTGTTCCATTGGCAGATTTTTACTTATTGCTCAAAGAACAGAAACCTCAGCTCACAATATAGCCCTGAGTCAGCTAAAACTTTAATCAGACTGCAAACGAATGCACCGATGATGCCAAGTATTGTTGTATAAATTATTCTATAATAACTACGCTGGTTCTGCTGTAGTTTTTGAAAAGTTTGGACACAGCCACAAATACGTGCATAGATCTTGCCCTCCCACTTGTGCAGAACTGACTGGTAGCAAAGGAAGCGGGACAAGGTCGCTGCTTTATTGAATGCATTTGTCACCATGATCCATGCACTGAGGAAAACACAAAGACAGTGATGAACAGACGAGAGAAAAAACTAAATACAGTTGAAATGAGGATTCTCTCACATCATGAATAAGTGGGAATTGATCCAGAAAGCTGTACTAGCAGAGGGAAATACTTAAAGGTGAATGAGAGACGTCTGCATGCTAAATCCAACAAAGCGTTGCCACTGTCACGCCGTGAATGTTCCAATTACTGGCTGTCACAGGGGTGAAACTTTTTAGAACGTTCCACAGATCTCTATCTGTCGTTAATCATCCTTGAAACTTGTATGTTCCCCTCCGAGCCACCGCTGAGTAATTAGTTAAGTTATTTGAATAATTGCTCCGACTCAAACTGTTGGATTAAAGCGCACACGCAAGGAAGATGACCACTGATGAGATAAAAGACAATGGCGCTAATAAACAATAACAGTGGGGTTTTCCCAGGACCCCCGCTGACAAAACACAAAGAAATAGTGTCGGAAAAACTTTTCTTTTTGTCTCCAATGAACTTAACCAAACAGATTGCCTTGCTCCGAGTGGGTTTCCTTTGGGAGGCCTGATAGGGAGCGGGTTTCTTTGTGCAGGAAATTGATTTGTTGGGCGTGATGTTTCTGTGGCAGAGAAAGGCTTAGGAGGACTCGTAACCTCGAGCTATCTTTCATATAACTTGTTGTCAACTTACAGTCTGGTGCATCATAATTCTTATGAATAAATTTCCATTTATGAGAAAAAAAAATGTCACTTTTTTTTTTTTAGTTTTACACCCGAAAACATACAGTTAACCTGTCATGTGAAATGTCCCAAACTGATAATTTGTGTTAAATTCATAAAGAAATATAGAAAATATCAGTGCAGAATGTGTAAAGACTAACTGCAAGATTATAAAAGTGAGATACGTAAAACAATGAGCCTTTTGACAGATTTAATGGACATAAAGTAAAAAAAATATTGGCAAATGCTGAGCCTCTGTGGTAAAGATAATCAATAAAGCCCCATTTCTCTGGAGTATCTTTATAAGTATTTTAAGACTGATGTTTGATGTTGGTGCTTTCATCATATAGGCTGTTTCAATATTGAAGATTGGAAACGCTGCCAGAATATATTGGGTTTTGAATTGCTACATCAAAAGCTCTGATTCAATTTTTTTCTGCATGTATGCATGACTCACTGTATACCAACAGTGATCCCAGAGGATCAGCTGATTGGTCTAATTGTATCAATCTAGAAGAAGAATGACGATCTTGGAGATTGTAATACTTAGAGGGGTATCACACTCCTGGGCCGCCTTGTTTACAAATGTATTGAATGAAAGGATGTGTAAGTGATGGGAAGATAAACCCAGGGATTTAGAAAAGGTTACTCCACCAAAGATGGGTTTTTTTGTTTAACACTTATAAACCTATATTGTTTGATCGGAGTCTTTTGTAGTCTATATGATACTGAACATAGCATGTGTTCTTGAGAAGGTCTCAGGAAATGATTCATTGTTTTGAAACTGAAATTCTTCATTTGTGACTATATAAAGCACTATATAATTTACTTTATAAAGATCCTGAACATCCTGTTTTAACCCAAAACTCAACATGGTATTTTCCTTCGGTTTAAATTAGTTTAACTCCACACACAAATACATTGACACGTACCATTTCTTAACTCATGCCTTTACCTATTACATTTGTGTTCCTGTACTTTTGAGGACATTGAGCGAACATAGAGTACATCGCGTATGTTGCCTTGTACTAGTCTTTTTCATAATTCATGCCACATATAAAACGTGAAATCTTTCCAGAATTATTACTTCTTGCTTTAAGGTCTAGAGTTCAACACATGCACAGGAACCCACACACGTTATCCTCTGGGTTTAATGAGCACGCTGCTGGACCGCCAGAGAGCCTGCTCTTTCCAGACAGTTGCTTTGATAGTGTGTGCAGTCAATTTACAGTCAAATTAGAAACACCGGGTGATTTCACTACAGTGTTGGCGAGCTCCGAGAGTCTTTCCCAGGTGTTACAAGATTATTTGCACGTTAAGTTTTGAGTTATTTTAACAAAGGAAGTGAGCACTTGTTACTACGGAGACCATAAGAGAGGTAGCTAGTACATCTTACAGGAAGTGTTGCAAGTAATGGACCTATTTTTCACAGTTTTCACATACCCACATTTAATGTTTTATTAAATGTAGTTTACATATATATTATGCCAACAGCATACTAATCATTCTCCCCCCATTCATACAAACAGGTGTTGTTTTATTTATATATAATATAGTTGACAAGTATCTATTTGCTGGATAATTGTTGATTCTAAAATGCTTTGACTTTTATTGAACTTACTTTTTTGAAGTCTCATCAGAAAAACTTGAATACCAATGGAGAGCATATTGGAATCAAGCCAAATGGAAAAATGAACAGCAGATATGAGCTCTAGCGCTCCAGAGAAAACACATCAGCAATTATTATTCAGCTGTCAGATCCTGAGGGTTGAGCTTCAGAGCATGCAGGTCCTTTTCTTTTTTCATCCACATGGATATTACTGACACTAGTGTGTTACATACTCCTCAATGCTTTTTAATATCTGTGTTTTTAAATATATTTATAGGGAACATACTGCCTGGTGAATACATTATGCAAAAATAATGAAATATATTCTTAATATTTTGCAAAATTGGAAAAATACTCAGACTAAAAACAGACACTTCCTTCATTTAGGTATCATAAATATATAAATATTATTGACTCAACTTCACCTCACCAGCAGCCAAGATGTTCAAACCCCACTTTCAGAACTAATTGCAATAGTGATAAAAACATTGAAAGATGGAATGAGAGGTGAGAAAACCTGTGTATTGCTGTTGATTAATACATTTTTGGATTTGAATAACCATGAATATTATAACAACCTATCAAAAGCATAAAAAAAAATAAAAAAATCAAACATAAAGTAACTTCAAAGCATTCAAACCATCCTAACACCTCTCCAAAGTTCACAGCTGTTCCCCAATGGACAACAACAGCATTGCTCTGATTTGCTGTTTCATTGAAGAGACACGTGCGTGCTTTACCTCTGACATGGCTGGCCTGCCTATTATATAATTAGATCAAAAAACAAAATGTTAAACCCTCACATCAAAGACTCGTTTTGAAAAATCCATCTCTCCAATTGTGGCTGATTAGGGAACCTCCAGAGGCCGTTGGGAGGCAAACGTGTGCTGGGATGTAAATGAGACTCTTTTTTTTCTTCTACAATATGCCTCCTCCTCCCCCTTTATAGTCTCTTCCCACTCAGTCTTTCCTTCTGTCTCTGTCTCTTTCTCTCTCCTCTACTTGTTTTGAATTCGCTCTAGCAAACAAATGCTTCGGCACCAGGAGGACGTAATCACTGGATGAGGGTGTGGGCGGATGCCCGGCCGTGACATGTTGGCTGACCAGTAACCAAAAAGGTTGCCGGTTCCATCTGCAGCACTAAAAGAACAGAGTGGCTCTGCAGGCGGAGTAAGACTGGTGGGTGTCGAACACGGCATCATCCACATCACTGAAGTGCACTCGGGAAAAAAAAGCTCTGAATCCAGAGTGATCCGAGGGTGCTTCAGCGCAAAAGACCCTGAATGAATATTTAATGAGATGCAGGAATGCCGAATGTGGGTGGATTAACCAGACTAACTGGCTGTTTCCCCACCCTCCTTAGTTTAGCACTTTACACTGACAAAGGTGGCAGATGTAGCACTTAACATTAATTATAAGTTATATTGCAAAAAAATTGGTCTTTGGTTTTAAGCTGACTTGTTTGAAAAAGCAAAAATCTTGTAAAGGCAGACCTATTAGTATACATATGATGGGGGAAAATGTAAAATCGGAACCCTTCTTACATCCATGTTCATGTATACAAAAAGGAAACAGTAGGACGTCCCCAAATCAAAAGAGCAGGTCAGAGCTGTGCATGAATCTCCAGACAGCAAACATTTTACCAATACAACAAGAACATGTTTTTCTAGCATCGTGTGGAGCAAAGAGTAGCAATCAAAAAGCTCTATGTGCTCCACTGTCCAGCAGGAACACCTGTACCCAGAGAAAACGGTCCCACCTGTATTGTGAATAACCCAATTTGTTGTCCAACATAGCCTGAACTTAACTCTAGAAATGACTCCTACATTTGGTAACTGATTTCACTCCTTGGAAATGGAAAATACGCTTGGTTACCCTTGAAGGGGAGTTAGATAGCCAGAAATGCTAAGGTCTGCAGGTTATATTAAAGCAGACAAACATAAAGTTTCAATGTTGCACCTTGTTGTGGATGCTCAGCTATTCTGGTCAGTCTTTGTTGTGGCGGAGGGGTTTCGTGGCGGGTAAGTTACCCAAAGCAATCTAACTTTTGATCTGGAGCGCATAAATCTTCCGCCTGCAGCCTATTCCTTAATAATATGCCTGGCTTTTAATTAATATGACAGCCATGTACCGGTTTTTATTCATTTTATGAAGTGCAAATTTCAGGTATTGAAATCACAAGTGTGATGTATTAATAATGCCTCCACACTCTTCCCACTGCTCCACACACAGGGTGTCAGAAGCACTGCTGTCGCTGCTTTTACTTTCAAATTAATTCTGTTTCTAAATGTGATTAAAATTTTCACTCAGTGATACAGCAGCGTGATTGAACTTAGTAAGGGGGGAAAAAAATGATGTTGATCTTCCCACGCACCTATATTTCACTGTTCCCTCGGTTATTCTATACTATAGTATCTCTAATTCTGTTCCCACATCAAAACAGCCTCAGAGACACGCCGCTTCCTTTAAAAGCTGCAATCCATCACTGCAATAAAAGACACAGAAGCAACTCATGAAATATGACTTGTTCGCCACTATTTGCTGCGTTAAATTTATTTTGCCCACTTTTAAACACTGGGAATAAATAACAGTGTGGAGTTGAAAATAGTCCCCAACAGACGTGTGAATATTAGAGCAATAATGCCATGTGTGTTCCCCACATTCATCTTCTGCTCCATGCTTACAACAATGGATTGCAGCTCTCCCACTCGAGCGTTGTCTCTGATGTCGGTGGGAGCAGAGTGGGGAGAGTGACGAAGGGAGAAACGTTATATGAGGAAAGTGTTCATGTGAAATTGACCGGTGTTTTTCTGCACCGTGTGTTCGTCAGTGAGCCACAAACAATGCTGCTGGTTTGACTTTAGAGCCGCTCTTGAAGTTTGAACACTAGTGTGTTTGCAGCATGAGTCAAATTGTGGAGTTGCAACAGCGAAAAAAGCAAATGTTAGGATGTGTCACTGCTTTGTTGACAGGTTGCCGCACAAAGTGGTCAAATACATAATAAAAAAACTATGTACAAGACTCCTTAAAGGACTACAGCTCCCAAAGTGCTTTCTGATCGACCGCCCAGCGCTTTGCGATACAGATTGCGACCATTGCACAGCATTTACAGATTTAGCAAAGAATGAATCAGACTGCGTGAATGTCTTCAGACCATGGTGTTATGCCATAAGCCATGTGAGCACTGAGGAGAGGCCATCAGACAGCAGGGTGTGTATTAAAGTAATGTACTCAAAAAAGATAATTCGCTTAATCTAACTCGATCGTTTTGTTGCCTAAAGCTAAACATAATTGAGAATCCATATTTTTGAAACGCCAAAAGTGATACAAAACACCACAGTATAATGTTGACATACACATTTGTAGATATTTGTATATGAAATGTGATCGTAAAGCCAATTTTGTAATCTGGCGGCTGGTTTGTTTGCAGAAAGATTCAGTTATTGACGATAGCAACTATAAGTTAACAGCGTCTATGTTTGACTGAAAGAAGACGCTACTATCAACTATGTCATTCAGTTTTGGGTGCATAACAAAAATTTTATTAACTAGTAAAACCACAAAACAACAAGCATGATGAAGGCTAGTTCTGCAGCCTCTTATTGTCATTTGAAAGCATTAAAGTCAGTTGTTAAAGAGCAGCAATGATGAGGCATCACCTCGGTTAGAATAGTTTTATCAAAAGCAGGAGAGATGAATATTACAAAGCAGTTAGGAGCTATTATGTCTAAAAATCAGGACATTTACCTCCATTTATGACGAGATAGAGCTCCAATAAGATTGATCCTTCCTTTGTAGGAATCATGAATTACTGCTCGATATGCACCTTTGTTCTCATCTGGCTTTCCCAGCAGATCTACCATTTCCTTTGTGCATCATGTATGGAAGTGTACATTGAAGTGTAACTTGAGTGAAGGCTTGCATGAGAAACTGGCTTGTTCCGAGACAATCGCTTCAACTACGATAGTTGATGCACCGCTACACTCGGCCGATTAGGTTCTGAAAGGATGTGCACAAATGTGTCAGCGTTCAGGCTGCTGTCAGTTTTAAACTAATAGGAGACGGTGCGGTGGGAGAGCGGGTGGTGTTCAGCACCTTCATCAGTGAGACAGAGATGGAAGCTGAATACTCGTCTCTCAAGAAATAAACTTCATACCCTTCTGTGAATGTCACACTCAGACTATGACTTTTTTTTTTTTTTTCCATTACTTAACAAGCACTTTAACTGATGGTGTTTAATTGGTTATATACCATATGTAAAGTGCTATGTAACTGGATCTGGACGCCAATCTTTGCAGGCCTCTCTTTGCAGGCCTCTCTTTGCAGGCCTCTCTTTGTTCTTTTTGTTCCTCTGATTCTTATCAAATGCACACAATTAGAGAAGCATTAAACCTAATGAAATAAAGTGCACGGAGACGCCATTAGCCTGAGAGCTGGCGTGATCGAGCCACACGTAAATCAAGGTGCAAATTAAGTAGCTTGGTGAGCGTTTCTGCCACTAAAGTTAGGGATGCGCTGGCTTTGTTTTGTGGGCGGCCATAAAACAATAGGGCACCTTGGCTGCACTGGGAGACCCCCCAAGCAAGTGTGCAGAAAGCGCACATTATCAGCAACAAAGAGTTCCGGCGGCAAAAAATATAAAAGACATTATGACCCACAATTACCAACTACTTCAGACAACGACAGAATTATGGCTGTCAATGACAAATGTCTACCCAGCTCCACACATTAATGGATACAAATGTGATGGAAGACAGCAATTATTACTCATACCCATTTATTAGAAGTAAAGTACAGGTTTGATTCGACATTTGCCCACCTACTTTATGAGGCTTTTTTCAAATTCACCTCTAATGCATTGCATAATGGGTATTGCAGATGTAATAGCTACTCACAGGTACACTTTTTTATCAATTGTAACACTGTGGCATTCATGACTGAATGAAAAAGGCGGGTATCAATTAAGTTCCTCTCTCTGGCTCAATTGATACGAATATAGCAAAGCTGCTACTGGCTCGAGAAATCCAAAACCACCAAAAAGGGTTTTACAGTCTACCTCGGAGGAAAGATAGCGGTGCTCTTTTATGATGCAGGGTGGCTGTCAGCGGTGCAGCGTTCCTCATATTTCCAACGGGGATGGAAAGGAACACACTGTTCCAGGATGGGAGGAGAATGGACGGGATGACAGAGGCGGGAGAAAAGTGGGGAGAGGAAAGGAATACGGGAGAAAGATTACCTGGACATGGTTGTACAGCAGGACCATTATCACCCGTTAGGAAGAAAGAAAAATCCAACTGTTTTATAGATGTGGCATACAGCTCCTCATCTTGCCCAAATAGCTGTGGCAGCCATATTTGTATGAGACAAAAGGCAAAAATTAGCATTGAAGGAAATGAGCTACTCGTATGGCTGATATTAAAATACATCCTCCTCGTACACAGAAAGCCTGTTTTGTTCAGTTATTATTGGTTGAATGCATGCTCTTAACTATGTGTGAATATTTGTACAAACCTAATGGAAGCGCATAGCAATGCTCAACAGATAACAAAGGTATTGACTCCAATAAAACACTAAAAGCACCAAAATTCAAACACAGCAAACTGGTCAAATATGGACTTTACGACTCCAGAATAAAAAAATGCTTATGAGAAAAGATTTGGCAATTGCCACTTTGCCTGTCTATTTGATAACAATGAATCATCGCAATAAGAAACAGAGAAAGGAAGCTTCTTTGGCTGCAGAAGACGTCCTTTTTTAGCAGCGTGCAGATACTACATCATAGTTAATGTGTTGCAGACTCGCCCTCTTGAACTTCACCAGAGTATGTCATCGTCTTATCGCTGCAACTGTCTCATTGGCTGGGACCAGCTGTATACGCTTCTCTGAAAAAATGCATATTTCATCACCTGCAAGGATAAATCACAGAGCGAGTAGTCCTCTCCTCCGACCCAGAATGCACTGCACAGCCTTGCAGTGAAAATGCCACAAATTGATGGACTCTTGACACTTTGCATGAGTGTGTAGCGAGGGAGATCATAGGGGCATGCTAACACCAACATAAGCGTGAAGTGTCGCAGTGCTTTCGGAGATGAAAGCACGTCTCTGCTCCAGTAAAGAGACGAGCACGAGGAGTATGTGTCACTGCTAATCTTCTACTCGCTCGTGCATGGTGAAGCTTTACAAAACGGATCATTAAAACCCGCGAGTCAAATGCTTCTGACTGTGGGTCTGTATAGGAGTGTGTGCATGCATGTGTGAAAGTCTGAAACATGTATGTTTTCCTTGAAGTGCACACACCAGGTTTGGGAGTGATAATGAGCCGCAAAGTCAAGCTTGAACAAATATGCATTAAAAAAAACAAAAAGAAACACATTGGCCTTTCAAATTTCACTGAAACTTTCAAATACTTTGCTCCAGTAATTCCAATTATGTTGGTTCTAATTAAATATAATTTGGGGAGGGACACATTAGGGACCAAAAAAAAGAAAAGAAGAATCTTTGTTGTTGGCTTTAATTGAATATATATATATACTAAAACCATATGCAGCCACTCCTAAAACTCATTGAGGAAAGGCCAGAAGGTTTTAATGAAGAAATGATGTCAACTGGATCAGTTTTCAGCCATGCGTTGTGTCTAATTTGATTTAAATAATCAACGAAAAAAACTGATGGAGCTTTATTTCCACTTCATGAACACTGACTCCCTACTGTGCACTTAGAGAGTGCGTGAACCTCCCTTTCCAAACAGGGTCCAATGCATAGAGAGCCAGATGTCCTTGTTGCCACCCTACAACGTCAAACCTCCCTCAGAGGGGGGTCCTTGGTGAGGCCAAATATGCACATGAGCAGCTCAGGATTACATGCATCCATTGAAGTTCAGCCAAAATAAGGGCCATGGACAGGACATGGTAGCACCAAGGGGTGCCTCCTGTAGATAGCCAATATCTCAGCCTCTCCATGGGGGCATCGGGCACGGTGATGCCCAGGGAGCGGAACCGGGCCGCTTTGAAGGTTATCGACCAGCCAGAAACCACAGGGAGGTTGGACTGTTGGAGCGATCCATGAGCCGTTTCCTTTACGGCTTTATCCGTTCCCAACATTTCATTTTCACAGAATGAAAACACTTGAGTGGAGGATTGTTGAATTTCTCACATCCCCTCTGACTTTGTCTCAGGCTTTTGTCAGCGGCAAGGTAATTAACGATCATGTGTCATTCAATACGTCTGCTGTGACCGAAGCTTTGTATCGTGCTGCCTATTCATGACGTGTTGGCTTTGCCTGCTTCTACAATCTTTTCAGTGGGCCTTATCTGATGAAATCAAAACGTGAGATACAGCAGAGGAAGCAAGAGATCCTTGTTCTGGGACATGAACATGAGAAATGTCCCCATTAATATTTCAGGTCTGGTGTCATTTTTGCTCTCGGCCTACGTCTCTCCAGAGGATCTCCTTCCATTTGTGTCATTATGAACTCTCCTGTAGCGCGGTTCACAACAACACCGTTATACACCAGATAGGTAATGCCATAAAATGTAATGTTGGCATTCATGGTCCTGAGAGGATAGAGACTTCCCCATGGCCTTACCTCTACAGACCCACAACACAAAAAAACATCCACGTGCACACAAGATATTCTGTAAAAAAGCCAGATATAATTAGGTGTTTTAAAGACGTAAATCTTCTGCCATAATCTCTCTCTTCTAGCTCTACAAGCTACAAATACACTGCACAGCACTACTCAAATTACAGCATGATGAAAGCTTCTATGTGTTATGGATTTATTTGCATCCATTTCCCAGAAGTCTGAGTGTAAGCCCTGAGAATTTACTGCACTGAGCACTGCCTGCATAAAGTGCACACCAACCAGCCGTGCACCACGTTAGCATCATACCATTCGGTAATTATTTACAATCATGCCATCATCTCTAATGAGAGAAAAAGTGTTTAGCTGGAAACCGGTAATTAAATGTGAAACACGCCGTGTTTACAGCATGAGGTCAAGTGAAAATGCAGAACACACACACACACACACACACACACACACACACACACACACACACACACACACACACACACACACACACACACACACACACACACACACACACACACACACACAAGAACGCAGGCGTAGGTGTGCTGAGCGCTCAGCATAGAGGAAGCTTTTGAAAAAAAATCTCATTTACATCCTAGTGCAGTGCATGTTAAATTAAAGACCAAAGGGTGTACTGAGTTTAAAGTAGCTCGTCTTCAAAGATGTCTCATACCAGAGGATGCAAGAGCAAAGTAACGTGTTTGAGTAAATCTACTCAGAGACTGAAACAAAAGACAACCAACAGTTAACAGTATCGGCAATACATAACAACTGGAGCGTATTTGCTTCGACTGATATTTTTAGATTATTCCCTGCTTTGTCCCTCATGAGACACAGTTATCCTCACCTTGCAGGCTGAAAATAGACTACTTTGTAGGTAAATGCCAGCTCCATTTAGCTGAGCGCTGTGCAAGTTCAAAATGTTTTCTATCCAGATCAAACTAGTTCCATGCAGATGCCGTCGGCCCGTTGGTATCCATGTTGGCAAATGGTATTTCTATTAGATTTAGTCACACTCCTGTGGTTCGCCCCCCTGCTTTGTAGCAGTGTTTGCACTATGTCCTAATAGAGCAAAAAGAGCACCCCTTGTCTGAGCAATTTAAAAAAGCAATTTGTTCTCTTTCTCCCTCTGTTTGCTTTTACTGTGTTCTGGCCCAGTGCACTGGGAGCAAGCTAACCTTACATAAATTACTCCTAGTGCCTATGAAAATGTCAACAAGATGTGGCCAACTCTGCTCCTCCCACGATGCAGTGCGAGAGAGAGAGAGAGAGAGAACAATTGTGTGTGCGCCAGCATGTAGATGTTAAACCATGCAAAGTGTCTCTGATACCAGTGAACGTGTCAGGCGTCGAGGTTTCGGGACAGCCGGGTGGCACGCTGACGAGGACGGATGGATGAAAGTGAACATCTCTTTCACGCTCCGTTCACAGCGACCCGGGATGATTCATCTGTCTGAGAAGCCGTTGTCATTTCGCTTGTCTGATGTGCACTTCGGCCCCTCCCACTGATGGACCATTCAGAGCCCCCCCTCCTGTCCATGACTACATCTGTGTGTGTGTGTGTGGCCCGTGGTCATCTCTAAAGATGCTCCTCTCTCTGCGTAAGTGGGTGCACGAGAGCCCCCGCTGTGCATAAATGTGCATTTGTCAACATGAGTGGACGTCCAGCTTCTTCCACAATCGTATTCTTCATTGAGACAAGGGGTTGTTTTTCAAAAACAAGGGAAGAAAAACAAGTGCAGAAATGTGGTCTCACGCTGCTCTTGTCCACTATAAATGGTTCCTCTCTGCAGGCGGTACCTTCTCGCTGGTGTCGCCGGCTCTTTTCCCCCCTGCAAACTGCCTCTTAAGCTCGTTTTATCTGTCGCCATCATTTACACTGCAACTCGCACACACAGAAACTTTACTTTGCACTTTGTTTTGTTCCTGTGCCAGCTGAAAAACAAGGCTGATCGGTCTTGAAATCCACCAGGCCTTTAATATATTGGCTGTCATGTTTGTCGTTTGCCCTGTTTCACCCATGTGGGATGCAGGTTGGCTGGATGAGAAGTGACGGCAGAGAGGGAAAAGAAGCTTATCAGAGTTGACCGTTGGCCAGGTTGGGAACAAAAGTAGGCATCGCTTGTAAAACATCCTGGAGTCAGATCCGAACATGGATTACATTCAGCTGAAATAACTCTCTTGGAAGAATGCTTGTCAGATAAACAAACACTGTAATGGATTGAGTTCTACTGTAATGTAAAGTCAGGAGAAGGGAGAAGGAATCTGGGGCTACATGGATGTGTATGTCTGCGTACATGGCAGGTAGCGAGTATACTACGCAGCAGACAGTATGTTTTTCTAAAGGTCGGCCTATAGGAGCTGTGAGTTCAGCACCACGGACAGCTCCTGCAGTCACCCAGCTTCATATTTACAGGATGTTTATGGGTTGAATGTTGAATGTTGAATGTTGAAAGACACCTGACAACAGCAGCCAGGGAGAGAGAAACCTCCACAGTTAATAATGTGCTGTGGAGCAGCAACCATTCAATTAAATTGCCAATTATTTTTGATAATCCATTAGTTTGTTTGAGTCATTTTTTAGGAAAATGAAGGCAAAATTCTCTGATTCCAGCTTCTTGAATGTGAATATATTCTGGTTATGTTTTACTTCTCTGTGAAGATGACTGAACATCTTTGAGTTGTGGGCAAAATAAGACATTAGAGGATGTCGCTTTGGGCTTTGGGAAACACTGAACAACATTTTTCACCTCTGTTTGACATTTCATAGACCAAACAAACAAATGAATAGAGAGATTAATTGACAGATAATGACAATGAAAATAATAGTAAAAGCCCTGAGGTGCAGGCCCATTTTTCAAGTTAAAAAATAAATAAATAATTCAGCACAAATCTTTCTTATTTCCTGTGGCGATGATGTATCATTTAGGTGAAACAAAATTCACAATCATGATATCAATTATTTGTCTATCAGAGCTGCACTGGAAGGTCTGAAGGATCTCTGAGCACAGACAGTCTCCTTCACCCTGATGGTAACAACTCGTATTCACTCGTGAGAGGCTGTGACACATCGCCTCCCTCCTTTCCTCGCCACCCGGAACTCACTAAGTGTCAACAATCTGATTGTGTTATGCATGTTAACATTCCAGTTGATGAAGGAAGGTGAGAAATCCTCGTTGAGAAAATCTGGATAGGATTCAACACCGGGACACTTTTGTGTATGCTTACATAATCAATGATAAACAAGAGCACAAGCACACTAAAATCTTTTGTTTCAATTCCCGCTTTTGCACACTTCAGAAGAAGAGTAGCCGCTAATTTCCTCCATCAGAGTCCGTTATAAATGCTGCTACAGTTACACAAGATACTTTGATAGGAAACTCAAACACACATTCTTTATCATCACTTAAGCCTCACAGCTACTATGCAAGATAATGATAATGTACTTCGCAGAACCTTATAATGACGTTCTGGGTGGGAGGGTGGATGTTGTCTCCGTTCTCTACATGTTACCGACAGCTTTAATGTCTACTTTGATTGCAACGCACGCTGCAAACAATGTCTCAATCAGGAGGAGAAAACGCACTTCCATAAACAAGGAGAGCGTCATTTTCCCGAATAAATAGTCCGGATGTTTAATATGCTTCAGTATGATGGCGGCGGGTTGAACAGAGAGCCAGCAGCAGCAGAGATGAGAACTGACACCATGAGCTCTTTTTCTTAGACAAGAGTTGTAATTACAGTCTTATCTACTATTCTAAGCAATTAGTGAAACGAAGGGGAACCCGTGCCCCCCCCCACACACACACACACACACACACACACACACACATAATCGCAATAATCACCAGAGGGTCAAAGAGGCTGTGTGTGTGTGTTCCTCTGTCTTTAGCTGATTGGGTGAGCCTCTCTGAGTGTGTGTGAATGATTTAACCTGCGTGACCGGAGACATGACCGCTCAGTAAATGACAGTATGATGGCGCGCACAAGCACTCTTAAATTACTGTCCTAATTGGACCGGTAGGGACAGGGGCCACTGATGACTGTCCCAGAGGGAGGAGAGGATACATAAACCCAGCGCACCCTCACTCTCCCTCACAGGCACCACATTTGGTACAAATAGACTTTTTATTATGGCCAGACTTGTTTTTATCTTAGGAGGAAAAAAAGAGAACAGAACGGAGTAATCCACGAGTACTTAAAGCGCTTACAGGTGTGTTGCATCATACTTTGAACAAAAACTACAAACTTACAAATAAAAGCTAATTATTTCTAAGAATAATTAACACGTAACAACTGGTTGGATATTGTCGTTCACCCGCCACAGCGTCCCACATTCCTGAGGGAAACACTGTTCTCATACAGAGGCCGAGCTTTCATATACCTCAACTGCAAAGAGATTCAAAGCCTGTATTAATAAAAAAAAAACGCCTTTTTAATAGATTTCCCCTGTTTTATTAGCACATTTTACCATATTATATACTTAATTTAACATTCTTAGAACCTTGACTTTCCACTTCCATTTAATTACTCCGAGTTAAAGTAGCTCATTTTTCGCTGCTATCACATTTCATATTTTTTGACACCTAAAATTCCAAGTACTGAATTTCATCTCAAATGTGAAACTTCCAGCAGATCAAATAAAAAGCCTGCTAGGGAAAGTGATCTGATTAATGACATTAAATCCACTCTTCTCTCTAGGGGATAGTTCATTCAACTCATCAAATTCAGTTGTTTAGAGACTTTGTCAGCATATTAGCACAAATGTATCAGCATGCATTGTATTTTGGGTTCAATTCATCAAAGAAAGTCTATTTTTCTAATGTAAAGAACGTTCACTGATAGAGACTGTTATGTGTCTTGCTTATGCAAATGTCGCAGATAGTTCACTTTCTGCTCTTTTTCTGCAGTCATTTCCTCGACCAATAGAATTTCTGCTGAATAAAACGATAAGAGAAAGTCAGAGTCGTGTAATCACCTGTCTTTATTTAATACTGGCTTTTAGTTGATAATTTATGGTACTTACATTATGTATTGGATTCTGTTTCTGAGCTGGAATAAAACTCTTGTGCAAGATTCTTAATATTCGTTTGCTTCCCACAGAATATTAAAACCTCATATCTCACTGCTTCAATCCCCATTTCCCAGAGCGCATTTCATTGCTCCACAAACAGATGAGACACTGGCCAAAGTGAAATTATTTTGACCACATTAAGTGTTCTTTTCATTACTCAAACACATCATCTCTACTGACAAACGGGGATAGAGCAGTCCGGCGGAGGAACGTCCTCCGCCTTCATGATCGACTATCCATTTACCATGAAAGGGGCGCTAAGAAGAGCTGTCAGATCAGATGAAAGGAAACATGCTAAGTGGCGACGCCACACTCATACCAAAGAAATATTCTTAAATGTTTCCTGCCTTTGAAACCAACATTTTGTGGAGCCCGATAACAGAGGGCGAGAAAAAAATGTGTTCTGGTTCACATAAGTCTGGCAAAAGTGCAGCTCATGTTTTCACAATTTTTACTTTCTTCCAAACTACACACGCTTTGGTTTGTGACATTCAAATATAATTGAGAGGCTTTATGCAAGACACACACAACCACACACACACACACGGATCCACGCACCGAGGACCAGCAGGGACTTTCAGGTTCAGGGAGCAAGTGCATAAATAAGCTAGAGCTCTGCATGTAAGCGTGTACATGTGTATGGGAGGGAGAGTGTAATGGGAAAAGCGGGCGTCTGTCCGTCTCCTGGGTGCTGATGTGTGCGCTAACCACTGCCGGCATTTCCCCTCACTTCCAATCGCGGCTCAGGTAATTGGATCTCCCCGCTGAGCGGATGGCGTCCTTCTGCGACACAGAGGAGTGTGTGTTTACATCGCCACACGTCGGTCAGTCGGGCGGCCTCAGCGCTAGTCAGAAAAAAGGTGTTTGACTCGTCTCTCAGAAAGCAGCAGAGTGTGGAGATGATTACCTGCGATGATAGCGCCACGGCTGTTGACTCCACACAACGGGGGGGACGAGGCCACAGCTGGACGAAAGCTCGACAGGTCACGGCTCGGCCTGCTCTCAATAAAAGTCACAGGATCTAAGTCTATATTTTAAGGAACCTCACCGGATACAGATAAACACATTGATTACTTATCATCACGTATAAGAGTTGTCTTTTTGAGAGAGGATAAGAATCAAAGAGCCTCTTCTGGTTGCAGTTTAACACGTCATCTTCCGCTTCATTACATGTGATGAAATTCAAAATGACTTTACTTTGACTTGTATCTCACATTAAATTGGCCATTTCTCTCGCTACAAGCCGGGAGCAAGTCGACTTATTGTTTATCTAACAAGCCCTGCTGTATCAATTACCACACTTTGTCACAATAACAGCGCCTAATCTCTCCTCCAATAGAGAAGAACTTATCAAGGTACACCTAAGGGGTATCTCTTCCTCCAAATGGCATGTAGCTACACAGATCTATGGATTAATGCCTTAAGCTATTGTTTATCTAACAAACCTCAGAAAAATTGAACTCATTCAAAAACCTAAAAAGACATTAACTACAACCAATTCTCAGCGGCTGTTATCTCGTTAACGCTGGCTCTGTGTAATTCACATGTACCACAGGGGAGAAATCTTTCACAGGAAGGTCACGCATAACAACAAACAGCAGCCTCGGGAGACGACAGGCATTAACACTGAATGTTTATCCAGCTCAGAGGTGTGAATTATGTCTTTCGTTCCTCAACACAATTCATTTCCATCTCAGATGACTGATTATTCAGCATTTTAACATAATATAAAAAAATAACCTTCACTCAACCGTATTAAAAGGTGCAATGTGAGAGATCTGGACAGAATTTAAGTTGCCGTGACTTCCAGCGCTGGAGTTTGCACTGGATGAATGTGAGTTCACTTCTTTTCTTTTAATTACTGATGACTGTAAATTTAGAGATTATATGGACCCAGTAGTCAATTTAATCAGAGCATGTGGGGAGGCATTCCATATTGCGCCATTAATGCCATGTGATTAATAACTAAAATGAAGTTCAAACGGATTCACAATAAAAAAGCAACATCATAACTGCTCTACTTTATATGTGACAAATGTCAGCGGGGGCCTATGTGCTACATATTCACTGTTACACTTTATTGTTCTGCTGTAAGTGAGAACTGATTCATGTGCAGCTGTCTGAACATTGTCTGACTTTTTAGAGAGACCTATAAAGACACCATAAGCCTAATGAGCCCGCCGAAGACAAAAGCATGGACAGGGCTTTCTGATTCCAGCTGAGACATCAGCGCTATCATTTCTGATCTATTCTTAAGATGATATAGACGATGCTTAATGCCAGTATTTATTTTTAGGTTTATGCATAGAGCCATAAAGCCAGATGCTCAAAACTATGAGCAGCAAACATATCAGCTTGTTTTGTCTCAACCTCCACTTCAATTAAAAGTCAGAGAAAAAAAAGTTAATTCCACCATTTTCTCCATCAATAACAAGCTGATTTATATGCATAGCCATACTCACGAGGCCATTTCATTAACCATTTATTGTTAATTGTGGGAGTTAATGGGGCAGGGTACGAGGCTTGTGTACGTGCACAAACTATCAAATAAATAGTGATTATACACTTCATGTAGATGGACATGATGCATTTCCGTTTTTTCTTGGCGTGGAATGCACAGAATCATAATTATTCTCCCATGTGTGTTGCCTTTGAAATTAGATGGAAAACATCTGATTTCATATCGCTGATTGTCCAGAAGTGCATTTTCCTCCCCCATGTGATTTAGTATTGATTTACTCTTTAATTAAACAAAATTAGAATACTACAACACCCACTTTGCCATGAGTGGCTATAACTATCAGTATTCAAATTCTGACAAACACGCGAACAATGACCATAATGACAGGCTGCTTTATATTCAGCCAACTCAGTGTTTGCCAACATGTCTAACCATCAAAGTCAAGACTCGCCATCAAAAACAGAGCTGTGAATACTCAATCCCTGCAGGGTTTTTTTAGTGCCTGCTTTTGATTGGGATACGATTCCAAAGAGCCACTTCTCCAAATGACTTGGATTTGAAAAGGGACAGGAAAAACAAAGCGACCAGACGAGACAAAAGCCGCAGCTAATCCAAAGCTAATCATTCGTAATAGCAGACATTAAACACCATCCATTGACGGCGGCTGAATACCAACCAAACATACCTCGTTTATCTGCTCAAAGTCAATACAAGGAAAATGTGGCGCCGTACAAGGCACCTCTCTGTGACACACGGCACATTTCCTGTGTATAATTAATAGACACCCCCATTCATTGCTGAGAAAGGGGGTATAAAAAAAACAAAACAACATAATTAAAAGTAAACACCCAGAACCGCCTTGGTCGTGCTGTCTCGGATCCTTTGCACAAACACACAAACCCGACCTCACACGCACAGAAAGAGGACAAATGCACGCATAAACACACGTGTGCACATACACACACACACATTCAAGTCCCCAGTCGTGCATGCAAACCCACTCAGCGACGGCGCCCGCACCCCACAGAGGGGTATCAGCGTGGCAGCTGGCATAGCCCTGGGCCCTGGGACTCTGAGGCTCCGAGCGCTGTGTTTAAGACTCACTGCCCGGGGGCCCTGCCGACAGGAGCTGTCACTCAACGCCGCAGGGGAGGGGCTTGGCAACAGGAGGGGAGATGATGTCACTTGTTTACACTCCCTACAGGGAAGCTCCGTCTAAAGGCCGAGGGTTCACGTCTTGACAAACACATCCATGGGTTACCAGAGTTGATATACTTACCAGCTGCATTAAACTTTACTTGAGGTGAGAAACATTAAATAAAGTGCACAACTACTTTGCCAGAATTTTCAATGTCACTTTTCCCTCCCTTAAGGCCCCAAAAGAGACACTTCTGCGGCGAAAAGGAGCCGCTAAAACATGCAGTGAAGGAGTCGTCAGGGCCCATCAATCTTTCATCTCTGCTTTATGTGTTTAAAATAATCTTTTTGCACTCAAATATCGATGTGTGAAAATTTAAGGACACTGCTCAGAAAAGGCGGGGACTTTATGTCTTTCTGGATTCTCTCTGCAAATGCTTTCCCTCTTATTTGCTCACACTGTTTCTATTTACTTTCTTTTTTGGCTGCCTCTCATCTTTCTCCCTTTTTTTCTCCTGCAGCATGTGAAGCTAAGCAGCGAGTCTCACAGTGTTTTTTCTAGCGTGGCGAAGGACAATGAAGGGCGCGGCGCCCGACTTCCAGCTTGTGACCTTGGGCGTTTGTCTCAGGGAAACAAGATTGTTTGTGGGGAAAACAAAACCCCGCTTCGGCTGATGGCGAGGAAGACACGATCCGCCCCGCCGTGTCATTTGATGTCTACTCCTATTGAGATTGCTTATGTGCATTTACATACCTCTGCTCCGAGATAACAGATTTGTAACTTCAGAATACATTCCCTCTCCTTGCGGAGACATCTCTTACCTTCAAAGTATGAATTATTTAAACCTTTACTTTTTTTTTTTTTACCACTTGTGTACATATATTTATATTCAGAAAAAAAAAAGTCAGCCAGTGACACTTCATGATAATTCATTGTTGCTGCTGCTCTTATGCTTCATTCAGAGTCAGATCAGATGCTTGAGCTTGTAGCCCGAGGTTAAATGGGCAGACATGAGTGTGTGTCTGTGTGTTGGAGTCTCTTAAGTGGGAGTAACATTTACAGCCATTATAGAACAATCCATTTCGAGTGCAAGCCTGAAATTTATGTGACAAATAGAATTTTAACCTAAGCATGACCTCGGGGAGAGCTTCTGTATGTAAACAAAAGTCTAAGGTTAGCACATTAGCCTCACATATTAGCCTCGTCACTGTCACACACACATACCAAACGCTGTTTTCTATACATGTCTATGCTCATATTTTTCAACCTGCTAGGAGGGAAATTAAGAGCTAAAGTGAGCGGGAAAAAAATGTGAAAAATCACTTTTACACCTAATTGAGACAAATTAAGGAACACAAAATATTCATTGAATTTCTTAAGTATCGTGTATCCTAATTAAACGAGCTCCAGAGGTCTCTTAAGGTAGTTAAGAAAAACTTGTTAGTGGGAATTTATAGTTAAATCCAGCCCGTAAATTCATTTTTTACCAATTATGATTTAGCTCCATTCTTTTTTTTTTGTGTGTGTGTTAGACCCGAAGCTCAACTAGTTTAAAGAATGGCACATAAAAAAAAGGAGTTTAACACGACTGCTTCCTGTCTCATCTGCAGGGAGAAAGCTGTTCTGCAGCAACATCTGCCAAATATGCAGCGTCAGTGTGCTTGGTACGTGGAAGAGGAAGGGGTGAGGACGAGATGCTCAGATTTGAGGCGTATATTGTAGAAAGTTATTGGTGCAAAGAAACCAAGTGTTCCAGCGGCCCCCCCCCCTAGAAGAACCAAACCTGGTCTGGGGCCTCAGGTCATTTGTGTTTGAGATCCGTCATCATGAACAATGTGTTTTCTGCATCAATGTGCATAATTTAGAACAGGGCAGCTTCATGGTTAACCAGTTGCAGCTGCTGTTTTCATGTGAGCTCTGAACTCACCTCTGATTGGATGTTACCCAACTAGTTTCTTTGACAAACAAAAACAATGAAGCTGCGTTGATTTTGTTTGCAATCTCTATGAATAGAATGATTTTTGCAGGGATGTGATACTAAATTGCCCCCTTATTGCACAGCCGTTTGCTTTCCTTTTGTTTCCATTTTCCTGTGATTTGGTCCATATGTATATGATTTTTAGTTTCTATCAGTTTTCTTCTTGAGATTGAGGTTTCACACAAATTGAGGGCCCTGCTGTTTTTGTCACCGGACCAAAAAAAAGGACACAATTCAAATCTAAGAGGCTGTTAAAATCATTGCATATCAGCATTGGCATTGTGAATCACAGCGGCAGTCTATGAGATACACTGTACGTGGGAAATGACTTCAGCTTCTGATTCCATTAATCTACACGACAGATAATGCTGCTTTACCAGCTCATAAACCCACCAGGAGACTTCCAGAGGAGTAAAAAGAGGAGGCAGACTGAGGGAGACAGAGAGAGAGAGAGAGAGAGTCTAAGTGAGAAAGACAAGGCATTCCACCGAGCGCCATCCTCCAAGGCCTGTCAGCTTCATCTTTCCACCAATAAGACCAGCAGCTGGACATTTCCCAGAGGGCTCTGGGCTGAGGTATTGGCCTATCAGTGTTGTTAGCCGCCTTCTCCTTCTTCCCTTCCCTCGGAGCGTGAGGGCTGTCACACCTGTCAGCCCACCGCCGCCGCCGCCGCCATCTACACTAACAGCCTCCCGGCGATATAGTTTCCATACAGCTACCACACTGTGGGTGTGTTGTTGTGTGTGTGTGGGGGTGTGTGTGTGTGTGTGTGTGTGTGTGTGTGTGTGTGGACAGGTGAGGCTTCAGTCAATAAGTGACTTGGGCTTGGGGGAGTACTGCTTTGCTGGATGCATTCGTTTGCCTCGTAAGCGCCGTTCTCTCATTGAGTCGGACCATTTGAGCCTGCATGAACGCAGAGCGTGGCTGTCTGCTGTTGGCTTAGTTTGTCTCCGTGCTTTTAATCTCGCACCACATAATTAAACTGCTGTTAAAAGTGTTTCATAATAAGATATGAGAATAAAGATTGTGCTGCAGAGAAATGTTTTATGAAGTTTGTAGTAATGAAATACCAAAGGGGCGTATCACTTTTGGTTTTCCGCAACTTAACATGCATTGAAGGAGCATATTTGAATAAAAAGCTGTCGGAAAAGAGTGAAATCTGTTGGCTTATAGGAATCACATCAGCATGAGCCCCTGTGCAAACTGGTTATCTGTCTTTAGCTGGAAGCATAACACAGATGTACGATGCACACCTGGTAGCTATGAGCCCACTTGTAGCCAATCCAAGACACTTTTGCAAAAAATATCATATTTTAAACTTTAGCACTCTGAGCGTGAAGAATCTTTGGAGAGCCAAGCGACTTTGGGAACGCAACACGGTGTCTCTTTTGTAAATGACAAAAGAATGAGAGAAAGAAGCCAGAGCCGAAGAGAGAGGCTCCCAGGAGACATGCAGCATAATCTGATTTATGGAGAAAAGCTTGAAATCGTCGTCAAGAAAGTTGCTACCCTGATGTGCTCAACAAATTCAACATCAGCAAACCTACAGTATCTATAGTTCAGATGGAGCATTTTCACTGCAGTATCCATACTTTGTAACAAGTTTATATGTGATGATTTTACACTGAATCCTTCCCAGAGAGAGCTGATTCACCAGTGCATAGGTCCTTTTTAAGTTCCCTTTGTAATCACAGACTTACCAGGGTGGTTAACATAACCGTTCATTGACATAATAGTATATATCTTTAGGGTATTAAAGTGAACATAGCTCACACAGTTGCGTCTCCCTGGAAGCTGCCAACATGGAAAGTTGCCTTGTGCGGCTTTAAATCCTCTGATGGATAATAATTACAGACAGAATCCTCTCTATCACACGAAAACAGCACCAGCAGTTCCTCAATGTGGCTCCCGGCATTTTCAAGGACTCCTACAGAGACTACAGATGTATAAATTGTATTCGGATCCCCCCCCACCCACCCACCCACACACACACACACACACACTCTTCCTGTCGGTTGCTAGGGAATGAAGGGCAGGTGTCCGTGCGCTGGAAAAACGCAGTAACACAGCCGCACTCCCGGCAGCTTCTGGCTGGGTTATTGATGACTGTTGGTGGCAGCAGTGATGGGATCGGCTGGAGCTTTATCGCTGAACAGGAGGGACCTGCTGCTACTGCGAGGGTTGAATCCCCTTATTGCATCACACAGACAGAGAGAGATGGAGCTGGAAGGCTAAAAACCAGAGAAAATACACCCACACCGTGTACATGCACACACAGAAGATGCATCATCAACATCCGAGCTTCGTTTTGAGCCTTGCTTTCACAAAATAGCTCATTTATTTTGTCCCCTTGCACACACACTCATCGCACTACTTGAATAACAAATGAAATCGTGCACACAATCAAACGGATGCCTGACTGTGTGCAACAAGCCGGCTGCTCCGGCTCATGCACCGTCTTTAGAATTTCTTCAGTCCCGCTACATCATGCTAACTCCCCCACGGCGAGGGTCATTACTGCTGCTGCACTACAGTGATTTGTAGCACAGCCTCCGCCACAAGCTCCACTGCTGTAATTGTGCAGCTTTAGACTCCAATTAGCATAGGTTTCCATATGTATGGAGGAGATCTCCATATATTATAACCATCGCCAGTCGAGGCCAGGGCACCGAGAGCTAATGTGTATTATTAGCAAGGCTGGTGGAGGGTACGGGAGGAGAGTGCCAGGGATGGACGCCGCTGAAAGATGCCATTTTGATTCTGTTTCCTGTCAAATGAATCTTGGCCTCGGGTGACCTAATTAGGCTGGTAATAAATCAAAGGCCCCCCCACAGGCTCCCGCGTTCTGTTGGTGTGAGATATGTCAGTGACCCTCAGGGGAGGCCAGGCCAACCTTCATCACTTCCCCGAATCAAGGTTATGGCTGGAAATCAAGGACTGTGTGCAAACTTGTCCAGCTTTTCGGTGGACGGTAAAATATTAGACATAATAACCTCATAAACCTCATACGTTGGCAGGACAACAAGTGACAACCTGTCAGCGACTTTAGAGCTGCATGAATCAATATTTTTATAATAACATTGGGTCAGAAAATGAGTAATGTGACAGGTGTTGCTAGTTGTAACGATCCCACAGTGAGTTGTCAACCCAGTTGCTATTAAAAATGTTGTTATTGTGCGTCTCTGCAAACCACACTCTAAAGAACTGGCAGCCGTTGATGCTTTGCCATTGAGGTGCTGCTTTTGGTGCAAATATGTAGACAAGGTGCAGAATATTACCTTCTTATCACTATATCATTTCGAGCAAAACTTCTCAGGTTTTTGTTACACAGATTTGCTTATTTTCTTGGCAGTCAGCTGGTTGTAATTAAAAAAAAAAAAATACGGTTAAACCTCACCTGACAAAAAACAAGTGTTGAAACTATAAATAGCCTTCACATTAGCGAGAGTACAGACGCTGGACTCGTAAGAACAAAAGAAGGAATGACTTCAACAATAGCTTCATCATATGGAATGAAGGTCTTGGAATACACAGGGTGTAAAGATGTGTACGATTATGACAAAAATATATGTTTCAGAAATGCAAATTTTGCTGCAACATGGCAAACATGTGGCTGCAAAGCCTGACTCTCCCATGGGCCGGGTTCGCCCTGAGTATCCAACCAACAGCGTGTGCGGCTGGAACAAAGCTGGAGAGAGAGAGAGAGAGAGAGAGAGAGAGAGAGAGAGAGAGAGAGAGAGAGGCAAATCACTTCTTTCACAGTCCGCCTCAGGGACTGGGGACTTGGACGATACAGTTTAAAAAAATAAATAAATAAAAAAAGAGGCCACTGAGGAGCTCTTTTCCTGCCACAACACACACCCCACTGAAGCTCCATCTAGTCTTCTCATTTCTCGTCCCGTTTCGCCAACCCTCACCCCATTTTTTCCCCTCTCTCCAATCCTGCCATTCCCTTTTAATCACTACCGTCCGACTCCCACTTCCTTTGCTCTTGTGCAAGGCCCAGTGTGGGGCGAACGCTGCTCACTTCTCCCGAGGGGTGAAATGTAACACATGGACACCTTCTGCGGGCGGCACAGAGGCCACTGGAGAGCGTGTCAGAGGACTTCAGACACTGGCTTATCAACTTCTGCTCCTTTTCCCAATAAAGCTCAGATCTGACTTTAAACCCAAGAGCAAATGAGGGCTGTAAAGGAAGACGAAAATAATCACCATCAGAAAATCACCATCAGACTGCTCTAAGAAGCTGGGAGGAGAAAAGACAAGCTGCCTCTGACTTTGCTTGTTTGACCACATGCTTTTTCTTCGCCGTTCGTTAGCGGAGAGTAGGCAGCAGCAGAGGAAACAACTAACTGGCCAGCTTCCCTATGCATTATTCACAAGCCTTTTAATGGCCATTTACAAGGTTGTGCAATTTGGCACAAAAACACAGTATGGAGCCCGCCTTTGTTCCAAAAAGCCTGCAGCCATATTTCAGCTATGATTCAAGCTGCCAAAAACTACTTCACACTAAAGTTTGTGTGCTCGTCCTTCTCATTCTTTTGTCAGCCAATTGTGTTCAATTCAAGAGAACGTGTTTGTCGACAGTGATCCGACTTTTCAGAGTCGCTGTCTGCATATACAAGGACAGGTTTGACGATGTTAACCTCTGAACTGGACTGGAGAACGTCTAACTGGACACACGAGTCCAATATACATTTTGTTTCTCTTCTAAAATTAGAGTTGCTGAGAATGAAACATGCTGGACCGGGTAATCTTTAAATAATGCATCAAGCAAAAAAATAGCTTGTTCAGTGAGTTAAGTCTAAGCAGATTTGGGGTGTCTGAGAGAAGAAATATTAAGGACAACTATTAATAGGCAAAGTCTGCCTACTGCTAATGCCAGCAAAAAAATAGGATACAAATATAATCTCTGCTTTCATTTCACCTGACTGGTATCTGGAACAGAGGTTTGGTGGTGCCTATACGCACCTGAAGGCGGTGGTATTTACCATACACCTTCCTAAAAATAGCCACAGATTTGTATCAGTGCATATATTTCAGTACAAGACTCCAAGCGTTAATGCTAAAAAGTCTTTCATGTCTCCTGTGTGTGCAGCCTAAAGGCCCTTTTCACACCGAGGTTGTTTTTATTGCATTCAAACCTTTTTACTGAGAAAGTGTTACAACTGTCGCAAATTTGCTTCGCTCCAGGTGTGAATAGATTTGATACCAAATATTCGCAGGAGATTATTATGCATTTTTATGTCATTTATTCTTCAGGCCCCCGGTGAGTAAACGCCTTTAAGGACAAACTTAGATAACATGTGTCCTCTTCCTGTCGTTTGAAAACCAGCATACTTTATGGGGGAATGAAATGGATAAATAGTTAAATCAGTAGTTACTAGTAAATTTAGTTATATATATTATGATATAGATGTTTGATATTATATATAAATTCCCCACAACTGAATTTCCATGTTTGAAGACGATCGCTCCATCAATATTAACTTCCTTTGATCAAACTTCACACATTACCATTAGTAGCGTTTGACGTTCTTCCTCTGACTCTTGGCCCCTTTGTTGAAACAGATTTTCCGTCCTCTCGCTCCCACGTCCCATTTTTCACATTAACGATGCGACACCCACATAGTTTAATCTAATAAGAGTGAATCAGCTGATTGATACGGTGCTGTCAGAGGGAGGACTTCTAATGTGACAGAGACGATGGCTAATTCAATACAGCAGCTTTGCAGAGCTCGATGGCAGGAGGTTGGACTCGGGACGGAGATGTTGAGTACTTTTGTTACAGAGCTGGTGTGTGTGTTGGTGGGGACGGCTGCTCCATGCTCCACGGGTGACTTTGGGAGACGTCTGACTTTGCTCCGTCCTTTGCGGCGGCCGTAACTGTCAGGGGAAAAAACGACAGGCGCTTATCTCCTCCCGTCTGCTGGCTTATCTACTGCTCACCTACACGTCGATGGGAAATCAATGGCAAGCCTTCAGTGCCCCGTCAATATAACAAATGAACAATTCAACCTAGCGCTGCTGAAGGAAGCCCTCGCTCACAGGTGACAAAAAAGTGCCAGTTCCGCCTCCTCGGGGGCAGATGCACATACAGTCCATGTGAAAATAAGGGAAATGCTGCAGGGCGTGGTGTATGTAGGTGAAGAGAATCAACCAAGCAGTGGAAAAAGTGTATTATTTCTTCTCCAGACTTCCATAGTATGTGTTTATAAAAAAAACAAAAAACTTCTGAATTATTCCAAGCAAAGAAATCACTCAAAAGTTGACCTTTAGTAAGTTATACTGTTTTTTTTTCTACAAAAAAGCAGTCACAAAACCTCCATCATGCCAAACGTCCTACAAAATAACGTTCTAATCACTGGATTTCATTTCTCTAATTTGTTCATTCAATTCGTCTTAATTAGGTCCAAGACAAGGTGGCTGTATTCACTCATTCAGGTATTATTTCAAACTAACTGTATCGCCTGAACAGAGTGCCAAATAAGTGAGTCAGATGTTGAATCTGCTGCCCAAAGCACTTTCAAAGAAATGTCACAAACCCCAGAGGGCCAGCCAATTTCCAGAAACCTCTCCAGTGAAATCTGCCCTTCATTACCTCCTTCCAGCCCTCACACATCTCTCCGTCTTTCCGCGCCGTTCTATTTCATCGGTTGTTTTTTTTTCTGTCTTCTAACATTTCGGGGAGAGGAGCTGTCAGAAATTGCTACGTTCGATCCGTCTCCCTTGTTTGCCGGCGACAACATTCCCCAAATCATCCTCCCTTTAAAATGTGTCAGACTCTCAAAGCCAGGCCCCCATCGCAATTGACCTTCAGCGTCCGTAAGAAGAGGAAAGCAGAAAGCTCGGCGAGAGGACGACACTCAAGCTGAGAGCTCAATCAATACAATACCTGGGGATCAGAAAATGGCGAGTGGCTTCCCCCCCCCCACCCCCACTGCAAAGGTGATCTTGAAACCTCGGCTGGCTCTTCAGGAGCGATTCTTTTTACAAGCAGGGCATCAAGACACCTTCATCCAAACTTTGGCAGAGGTGGACAGTAATGAGTTGCTTTACTCTATTACATCTACTTCAGTGGCTTTGTTCGAATAAATTGGACTTGTTGATTACCCTAACTTGAATATATTTTAGGATAGATTTTACTCACTTTAACCAGCGTTAAAATGTAAATGTAAATAACAGATGATCCAACGTTACAGCAGGAAATTCATATGAGGAACTCACTTGACCTCCGTCTGAGGATGGCTTTCAAACTGTGCTGGCGGCTCATACCAACGGAATACAGTTCAAGATGGACGTGAACGCTGGTCTGAGGTCAGTATGTCAGAGCACAGCGCTGGCAGATAAGCAGCAAGTCCATCTCCACATTCAGATCTAATGTTAAAACCGAAGAGCTTGACATTTTGGGAAATACGCTTATTGGCTTTTTGGTTAAGATCTTCAGGGTTTGGCGACCAGTAACATTTAGCAGCGTGGTTATGATTGTGTATGTACTGACAATCCCCGTAGTAGAGACGCTAGCCGAGATGCAGCAGACAGTTTACTCTCTCAAAGGACCTTAAATGTGCTTCTAGTGACTGTCAAAGCTCCACTAGACTCTGTGTCCTTCTATCTGAGACCCAGAGAGTTGTGTCTCATGGCTGGTTAGCTCCGACTACCAGCTCTACGTCGCTGTCAATGCCACACTGACTCCTCTGGCTAACGTTTAACCTTTGAATCATTTTAAGCCGCAATGTGTTCACTTGTTAAACTGTCGAATGACCTTCAACGAATTCAGCTGATGCTTGGTAACACTATCAGTATCTGACCTAGAAATATCTTCAACAACAGCAACACGTGGCAAAATCACAAGGATGGTGCAGAATCTTTCCCCCAAAAAAATTCCCATCATGACAGTACAACTGTCCCAGGAAGAGGAGTGACTGCCAAGCTAGCTCTCGGTATCAGTTTCTCAGCATCAAACGTGCAATCTGAACGCTTTATGGCAGAACACTTAGGTTTTATGCATCTGTTAACACACGATAAAGACATGACACAATCCTTACTGGCGTGATATAAGCTCTGAAGAAAACAAGGATAAAAAAGCGCTGACAGAAGTGCGAGGGAGGAGAGTGCTGTAGTTACGACGTTTCCTCAAATGACCCCCTATACTTGAAAAAAGAAAAGGCTTTTAATACATCTGCAGCCAGTTTAAGCTTGGATGATAGCGTTTGGCAGTATAAAAAGCACTTACTGCGGTAATGTGCGATCTTTGAGGATAAAAGGTAACCTCTCTAACTCCTAGGGAAGAAAATTAAAGGGTAGACAATAAATTCTAGGCCGCTGCGATCCGCTATTACACCGGCTGTTTTTGAGTGAGGTATGGTTCAATAGAAACGGAGGAAAAGGTTGAATAAGTGTCACCCATAAACTCAAAAATGGCACTTCAAAACAACGTTCATCCGCAGCTTTTGATACCGAAAGAGAAAAGAAATGTATTCTTCAACCGGTTCAAGGTTCCACTAATTGAGGTGATCTTTTTTTTTTATATCTTGAAGTAGTTGCATTTGCACTCAAGGAGTCCATTGGAATCCTTGAAACCCTCATATTTTCTGTTTGCAAACCATCTAAAAGCTTCTTCCCCTCCTCTCTCTCCGTCTCCTTGTGGGTCCCTAATACACTGATGTCAGGAGCACAACAAATACCTCCAGAACAGCTTGCAGCCCATCCAACCATATTGCCAAATGAGCGCTGGTGGCGGGCTAAGTGATTACTGTTCCTATTAACTGAGGGAGGAAGTGCTGCATGAGTGCAGCAAAAGGAATCCTTGGGCCCACACAGTTGGCTGACGACAATTCACTAACAAAGAGTTCGGGGGAAACTAAAGAAAATCAACAAAATTCACAGCTAAACGAGAAAGAAAGAGGTTGAAATGGAAACAAGAATCCTGTTTACTTTCACTCGACTCTGCAGATTCAATTTGTGTTCATAGATCAAATCCCACTGGCAGATACACAAGCAATACATTTCTTTAAAGAGGAAACAGGACCATTATTTTGCCTTTCTTGTCCCTTTCATCGATGATTAACTGTTTCTTAATGGCTTAAGAAATCCTCGACTTCTTAAGATAAATGGACCATTTAAAAACCAATTGGATTATCGGAAAAATGCATCGACACAGCTGAAAACAGGCAGTTTTTTCTTAGCTCATTAAAAGGTTTACATTTAGGCGATATGTGCTTTTCACAGGACAGTGAGAATCATCTCGAAAAATCCATCCATTATAGAAATTATTGATGAGCCACACAAGTTATCAAACTTGTTTATGCATGGCGATGTGAAGGTTTACACCGTCAGGGATGTCATTCTGGTGAAAAATACTGAATCCCTTTATTTGAATGAAATTATGAAACAGAAAAATACCAGGTTTAAACAACCAATCAAATCCCTTCTGGGGTCATTAAATCCTAAAACTGCAGTGGTGAGAGTGACCGAAACAACTCGTGTCAGGCTACAAAGTGGAGGTAATGTGATTGCTTTCATCAAAAATAATGAGTGCAATTTCTCCAGGGTATTGAGGTTAATTTGTAATGTATTAGGTTTTCTGAACAAGCTGCAGCTGACTTTATTTCCTTAGTGTATTTGAGAGAGCATAACATGGTCACCGTCTAACATAACCTCTTGCCATTCAGTCGGTGTGCAAATTTATCCAAAAGTTACTGATTGTGTTTGTAACTGCAGACCACAAACTAGAAAGACAGAAACCCCATATCATTTAATGATAGTCAGTTCAAGCATTAGTGTTGATAAAAGTGGAAAGCACTGCCTCGAACACAATCACAAGCAGGTTCATAATGGAAATTAGCTCATTTCTGCCGCAAAAAGAATGAATATCAGTCCACGTTCTACTCCCCTTCATCCCCTGACTTTTTTTTAAAAGCAATTCCTTGGCAGTCGATAGATTTTTGGGATTTTTTCAAAGGTGATGAAAATTCATTACATGAGAGAACGCTGCCACAACGCATGCATACACCGGAAATGTCACACGTTTCAATCAAACGCCCTCCCAGTCACAGCCACCGCCGCACCACAGCTGTCGGTGATGAATTGCTTTCTGGATGCATTCTCCCCGCACATTCATAACAGGACACACACATCTGTCATACTTGAATGTGAACAACAACCTCTATTCTCTACAGTGGAACCCATATGTGGCGTACAATCGCCTGCACGGCTATCAATTACTGCACATTAAAGAAAGACAGATCCTCCAATGCAGATGGTGTAGATGCTGTAAAAAGCGTCTGACAATGGCTCGAGGGCCGTGTGTGTGTGTGTGTGTGTGTGTGTGTGTGTGTGTGTGTGTGTGTGTGTGTGTGTGTGTGTGTGTGTGTGACATGAAACAGATGACAAACAATGGTTGACTTACCTATGTAGAGAATCCACATGGGGCAGTTGGCATGAAACAGAAAAAGAAAGCAATCATTAGTTCAGTGATCACAATATTAAGCAACACTTTCTATAAATTAGAAACCGGTGTGATATTCTTTATAAATATTAGGCTGAAACTGTTGTTGGAAGTCCCACAGCTTCAGCTTGTACACAGTGGAATCAGCGTTGTTTACACTCCTCCCTCCTCCCATACCTGTCCTCCCCCTCCCTCTGTTGCTCTCCTGGGTGTTGAGGTACCCCTTAATGATTTTTACTCCACTAGTCAAGAACAAATTAGCATCTTTGCTAGCGCTCCCACAATCAGGCTGCACAACTGGGAATCATCAGGCTTGTCGGGGGGGGAGCACTCGTAAAGTTTACTTTTCTCAGAGTCGTGATCGATGGAGGGGAGAGGAGGAGAGGTAGCGAGGAGAGAGAGAGAGGGCTCCAGGGGCTATGGCCCAAGTGGTAATTAGCAAACTTGTAAAATAAAGCAAGGCGGGAAGCGTAATGATTGCCGATATTCTTCTGATGTCCTTGTTGTGCTGTTTGGCAGATGCTGAGGGAAACTGAGGATGATGTAAAGTGAAAGAGCTAAGTGGATGTGAGCTGGGAGGGAGAGTCAAGCTGGAGAAGAAAGAATGGAAAAAATGTAGCAATTCAGGTTACACCTCAGAAATAAATGACCAGTTAATTCAGTGATTATAAGAAGGTATGTGGAGCAGAAGGGTGTTTTATTCTCAACCAGTCTTAAATGAGTACTTGCAAAGTTAACAGTGAATCTGAGGATGCTCAAAACTAATGGGGGGCCAATTTGGAAGTAATCGATCTGGTCTTCAAGCTGTAGGGGCCTTTAAGAGCGTGTATGATAATAGACAAAGTTTAAAATCAAAGTAAAATGTGTTTTACATGCAATACTGTCGGGCTGCAGCTAACAATTCACTTCTATTACTAATTACTCTGCCAATTGTTTTTGATTGAATGATTGCTTGGTCAATAACATATTAGAGAATGGTGAACAATGTGCATTATAAAGTATTAAATCCTAATGTGATCATAAAGCTGCTTGTTTTGTTCGACCTACTGTGCAAAAAAACAAATACATTGGAAAAGCAGCAAACCAAAACCCTCATAATTTACTTGAACATGGAATGTTTGACATTTTTATTCCATATAACAATTTAAATCTTGAGGAACAAAAACTATATTGTTCAGTCTGGAGTAACATCTGTCTGTCTGTTATTCCTCAGGTAACTATGGTAACAAAACCTCTTCACTTTCACATCATATCTTGGACAAAGACTACACAATCCTCTTGGAGCTGCGAAATGTGATCAACCCATCTTATCATCAGTTTGTGGGTTCTATGGATGTAGCAAATATGTAACCGTGACAACAGAAAGCATCAACAACTAAGTGAGATTAAACAAATGTGTAGTTCCCTTCCCTCTTTTCCTATCAATTGTTTTAAAAAAAAAAAAAAGAGATTTCATTGCATAATTATGGTCCCCTTGTTTATGCGGGTCATGTCAGCTGAGCATCCATGATCAACAACAACGGTCCACCATTGCACTTTTTGCTTGTATTGAAAACTGAGGGGGAACAACGGGGCAAAAGGATTTTAGATTAAATGATAAAGAATCCAAAAATGACAGTAAAAAGCAGTTTTAAAAAACAGGTAAGGAATAATAAGAAACATGTGAATGGGAGAAAGAGAAGAAGGAGGGAGGATAATAGATGTTGGAAAATGATTCAAAGAGACAGTTCCCAATGCATCAAACTCGACACCTTCAGTTGCCACATGTGTCTTTTTTCTTGGCCATGACACAGCCGCCTTCTCTCTCCAATCATCCTTGCTACTTCCACTATGATGGCTGTCATTCATCATTCACCAGTCAGTGTTGCTTGGTGATTTGATGGCCCAGGGCCTGAGGAAACACAGAGACTAGATGCTCAGTAAGACAGCAGGGTGGAGGCCAGAATCTGTCTGCGGTGGTAAAATTATCCTGGAGCCAAACTGCCGAGTTTAGACGGAGATATTCCCCAAATGGCAGTAGGCTCTTATCTCCAATGAGGCTACAGGTCTTTGGATTCTGTTATTTTCAGCTCCACTCTGTCAATTTGACATCCCGTGCAATTTTCCCATTTATTTTCCATCATGGCAATCATTTCTGACCAGTATCTCATCAATGGGTTCACTACAACAACTCCAAAAACACAACTTCACTCCATCACGGATTCTCACTGTGTTTTCATCACATTCAGGATGGTTTTCACAATGGGTTGAATTCTTTTTATATTCTCTAAATGCTTTCATACTTTTTGTCCTACTGGCAAATTGACATCCTCTATTTTCCAACAACACATGCGAGGCACAACTTAGACACAATTACTGATTGTGTTCTGTCTAAACTGACTGCATTGACTAAACTGCTCCTGAAAAAACGTTTTTCTCCTGTGTTGATTATTACAAACCCTATTATCTGAACTGATTGCAAGTCCGTTGGATCTACATGTGCATTTGACATATTGACACATAGACCTGAGAAGCAAGGCAATAGAAAAGGACCCTACCTGACCTGATTAAACTGAAATACAAAGTGGACCCCACCGGTACTGTTTCAGGTTTCAGTTACTGGAAAAGAAGTTGATCTATGAATATTCACTATAGATGTTCTGATTCCATTTTTTCCTTCCTGATACCGATACCTCAACTTGTGTATCAGCCAATACTGGAGAACAGATCAGATACCAGTGCTTTCAAAAGAACAGGTACAGATCAGGTAGCCATGTTGTTCCTGTGCGGCGTATATGAGCTGATAAATGATATGATAACATGATATCTGATCCGCTAAAACCCGATCCAGCATTACAGGCTGTATCATCATCTCTGATACCGATATCAGTATCAGGAAAACCTCATTAAATGTAACTTTGAAGTGGACAATAGCTGGTGTTTTACCATTAACAAATTAGGTGTCAGTTGCTATAAATGACCTGATTACAGGCCAATAAAATCATGTACAACCCTTTTCATTGTGCATATAAAAGTCTTTTTCCAATATTGTCTGAGAGGTTTAGAGTGAGAGTAGAATTGCGTGCAGTCTCACCGTGTAATGCCTGCTGGAGATACTCGCAGGTGATGCGGTGCCAGCCGTCACTAATCACTTTAGAAACACCACAGGGTATCTCTATTCATCTGAGCTGTGAATGTGGAGGTCAAATGAAGAACAATATCCAGAGGAGGTTCTGGTATTCAAACCTCTTTCCTCCACTAATGGGCCACAGAACACATTATCCTCCACCCATCTGCCGTATTTGCTTACCTTCCCAAGTGCATTTAAAGCGGCATTAAGCGAGAGCAACCGCTAACCAAACTTTTGAGGACATTGACGTCCACTGAAGGGGTTATTAGAGGAAACCCGAGACAGCAGCTCATTTCATCACAAACCAGCAATCGGAGTATTTAAGCGCTGTGAGCTGCTATTGATCGAGGCAGATAATTGGGTCCGTAATAGAAACAATGCTGGAGGTAAAGCTCCACAGAGACCTTGCAGGGGATTTAAATATGATAAAGTGCAGTGCTGATTGTGCCTCGTCGAGAAGCTGTCAAAGTGTAATTTCACATCTCCCCCCCGTCCCGTCCACCTCTCTGTCTCAGAATACAGCATGTGTTTGATCTCATTATGCTATAATCTACTAAAACCGACTTATCATCGCTACAACACCATCAGAATAATGAACAAGTGTTACAATCAGCTGAAGGATCTAACAATAATCAGACGTACAATGGATGCAAGACTGCGTGATTATGTCAGAAAGGCTCATCTTGATTATTTAGCTAAATATCATGATCCCGTCGATTAATCACATCAATTCATCTCAATTAGAAAAATAGTTATTTCATTATTTCAGAGCTGTTTCAACTTATAATTACTCACAGTTTGACGCTCTGATCGTGTCTTGGTTTAATGATTGATTTTGAGACGCTAATAATTCCAGGAGCTGATACATTTGTGCTAATATCATACTGCATGCCCACATACTAAATCAGTATATTCTTCATGCTGCCTACTACATGAACTATTAAGAAGGATGTCGAAGGCTCAAGTCTCAAGGGGCCCAACAGCGGCTCCAACCCATCTCTGGCTCAACATTCACCACGATGCACTGTAACATCATCCGGAGAGGTAAACAAATACACTGAAACGCAGAGTTCCTGGTGGATACTTTTTGTAATCAAAGTGACTGCTGCCAAAATGACTTTTCAGAGTTGTTAAATCCTGTCTCATAGTTTAAAGAGCTGCGCCATCTTTTAATGCCTGATAACACTTTAAACCCATGGGTCTATTTATTCGTAAAAAACCGGCACTTGAGGATCGTATTTTATCGTCTCAAAACCTGAAGCGACACGGCCACATCAATGCAGCCTCCTTTATGACGACAATTTCACTTGAAGTTTGAATGCTTGAGGTTAAGAGCAGAGTGCAGTTAAGTAAAGCTAGAACGTCCCTAAGGGGCACTTTGGCTTAGAGACAGCAAAGTGCAGCGATGAATAAAAACAACAATGAGGACATGGATTAAGGACAACATTACTGTTATCAGTAGTCAGGTTTCCATACAAATTTGGTGCAAATGAATGTAGGTGTATACGAGTTTGGTGAATCAAGATAAACTGTTGGGACAGCTGTTTTGAGAAAGCAGGGAAAAGAAAAGAAGAGCCAGATATCAGAGAGCTGACATCTCTCTTTTGTTGCATAAGAATCCTGCATAATTGTCATCTGGGGACAATAAAAATAAACACACAGCAGTAAGAGTTTATACGAAAGCATTCCACGCTATGAAAAAATAAATTGACAGTTATGTGCAGCCATTATATTCACCAAAATGATGAGCTTTATACTCAAAGCAACAGCCATGACAAAATGTTTTCATTCCTACTGCCTTGTCCCTGTTATGGTCCCAACTTACAGAAAGCGAATCCATCAATTACTTCTTTATTACGTGGGGGAACAGTTACAACCTCATTGTTATCACTGTCTCATTTCAACAACAAAAAAAAAATCTCCAAATGACAGATGCTCATCCACTTAATTGCTACAGTATTTCTGCATTGTAATTCTGAAGTCATATGGGTTCACATTGCACATTTAGCCAAGTGAAGTAGCAGCTTTTGATATACAGAGCACCGCACTACTGCCAAAGTGCATTAGACACTTTTAAACGGGGAATAATAAAATTAAAATATAAGTTATCTGTGATTGATTGTTCAGGCTCGGCGTTAAAGATTTAAAAATCGAACCACAGAACAAAGAGTCGTTTAAAGTTACACATCTGCTAAAACCCTGGCAACTCTTCCCTCTAAGTGCACACACACACACACACACACACACACACACACACACACACACACACACACACACACACACACACACACACACACACACACACACACACACACCACCTATTAAGACGCTCTCGACACTAGAGGAGATCAGGTTTACGTTTCAGGATAATGTTAACATCAGCCAAGGGCAAGCCATGGCCTTTCGGAGTCAAATTTGTGTTTCACAGAGAGGCAATTCAGCTCTTTTCTTTGTAATGTGGGCCGTGTGTCCTTGATAACTACAGTAGGACTCAGCTAAGTATATGACTCAGTATCCCTGAGGCCAAAGTAGCAGCTGATACAGAGAATGACAGCACAAGAAGACAGAGAAGGAAAAGAAGACACATTCTGTCATGAAGCTCAGTGTGAGGTTTGCTGGTTGGATTTAGCAGAGATGGATGGTGACGTGGACGTGAATGAGAAAATCTAAGGGAGAGCAGAAGGCACATCTTTTTAGGAAGAAGGAGGAATGTGAGAAAGAAGACTCTGCACCACGATTGAGGGAGAATAGAGGCGACGGTGATTACTCAGTCCGTCCACGTTCACAGTGATGCGCCACCGACACCCATCACAGAGTTCGTTGACAGAATGCATTAAGTATTAACATGTTTCTGCAGCGCAATAAGACTTCTCCAAGGGCCTCTACACTACATGCTAATTTCATTAGAGCTGCTATGCAAGAGAGACATCTTTGTATGCAAATGAGGGAGCTCAGTATAAGTAAATTACAGCTCGTGCCTGCCAAGTGTGTGATTATGGATGTGGGGTGTTTGTGCTGTAATACTCATCCAAATATGTGAAGCCTTTTCATGCAGATTCTACAATGACACTGTGTTTGTGAATCTGAAAACTGAGATATCTATCCATCTATTTTTGGCAAGTTTTTTGGCATAAACGTACAATGCACCATGGTACATTACTGAAAGAATCGGCTGTTTCAACATTTTATAGAATACAGCCAACAGCGTTTCAATTATATCTGAATGTCACAGGATTTATCTTTCCAAATATAGAAACAATTGCAGTATTTAGAATAAACCATCAAACATAACTTTGATGACAATTTTGCGCAGGCTTTTTGGTCGATCAACAACAGCAAATGGCACTTCAGTTAGAAAAGATTAAGAGGGGAAACTACATTCCCACAAACAGTTCCGCGTAACAAAAGACACAAAACTAAGACATGACAGTTGCAGCGCTAAAAAAAACCCCGACAGATAATCTAAGAGGACATCTGTGTCGATCAGAAGACCATTCTAGTATAAAACAACTCAAAAAACAATCAATCAGTAAAAATATTATATATTTACTACTTTCTCTACCATTAATAAGTGAGCCTTGGGGGTTTCTAGTTAGAATCTGATTCGACAAGAGGGCATCATCTGCATAGAAGTGGCCATTTTACTTTTAAGGAGAAGAAACACCAGCGAATGCCCAAACTGATTTAAAGACTTCATCAGTACTTTAAAAGTGGCAAAGACGAAGAGCTAGCAAGTGACTGATTGCATGCCGATCAGCTCGAGTAGGAGTAAGATTGAAGGGATTTTATCTACAAATATTGTATTTGGAGCAGATGCGGTATCGAACTGAATGAGAAAGACTTCAAACAAAAAGCTGTATGCAGTAAGATGACCAGAGGATGTTCAAGTCACCCAACATATCATTGGTTGCTAAACACAGAGTCGACACTCGCAAAACAAATGTCCACGACATATTCATATTTCACTGATGACAATAAAACAGCTTGAAAAAAAAATCCTCTGGTGCTAAAGTATCTAACAATATTGTCAGTAATTAGTGATGGCCCTGGCGTCTCTGGTGCTCCCACACAGACCTCCTCATCGCTGCAGTGTGCCTTCCACTCATCTATAGAGTGTCATTCAAATGCAAATGAACACCAGGGTGTTTGTAGCTGACAATGTGTCATATTAGCTGACAAGAAGTATAAAGGCTAGGACCATTGTGGGGGGGGCGGGGGTTTAGCAGGAGAATAGCTCGAAATTACATGGGATATGTTTTAAATATTTTCAGAGTGGGTTTTTATATTTGTAGTTCTATAATTGTCTGCAAACACAAGAAAATGTCAAGAGAAGAGTTTATAAAGGGATGTGTAGCCATTTTTTGGGGTCTCTGTGCTCACAGCTGCCATAAGAAGGATATTTTTTTCAGTGCAGCACTGTTGTTGTGTTGGACTCGGGCAGCTTCCACCTGTGGGTGTACAAACATATGATCAAAGGTATTCTGAGTTCTCAGGCCCTAGGTGTTGTAGGGGGGTAAGCCAGCTCTACAGTGACTGTTTCTCTCCAGGGTTAGAATCCACACCCAGCGTCAGTAGTGTACCCGTTAATATGCATGTTTACTATTGTCTAGAATTAACACTGCTTTTCTACTGTATGCTAAATAGCTACCTGTTTACTGTGAACTGCATTGAATTCGACCTTTTTTGGCAGCAAATAACATTTGGAAGCATTTAAAGAATGCAATCTCGGTAATAAACTGTTTAAACCAATTTATTCCTGTTTAAAAATATCTCTGACATAAAACTGAAAAACTAGCCTTAATTGTGCCATAAATATCTTCCTTCCCACTCAATGTTTTCCCAGAAAGCTGAACCTTACCAGTGAACTGTATAGTTTAACGAAAATATTACACACTATTAGAGTGAAAAATGGATTAACCCCCAATATCACTTAACTGAAAGTTTTGTTTCCCGTGAGGTTTTCTCTTTTTATACTCAGAGGTGCTGCAGGGCTCTTTATCTTGGAGAAAACGGTAGTACTTCAAGGTAGCAGCTAGAACACTGTCAGAGAAGAAGATATATATATATTGAAGGCTTAAACAAGTCATATTTTCGGGTGCATTTGAAGGTTGTGCCTCAACACTTTTCCTGGTATATTGTCATCTTTTTTCATGACCCAAAAGGATTTTTAGCTAGAGTGCAGATTTCTGAGGAAAAATGTAATAATCTAGTATGTCTCCATCTTTGTACAACAGGTGCTAAGGAATCACAGCTTTCACCTGGAATCATTTTCATGTGCCATAAATATCACATTGTGTTCATAGGAGTATGAAGTTGCTTCCCTTTTTACCTGCAATCTGCAGTCAGACTCATTTTCTGTCATTCTTACCATCTTTCTGGTGCAGAACAGATCGCCCCATAAATTTTCACACAAAGAAAAAAAGTGCGCTGCTTGTGTCAAACATTTGTTCAAGTCGTCATTTATGTGAACAAAAGCACTTCTTCAAATCTGACTAATTGCCTTTAATAAGCTGATTTCATCACCAGTGAAACCAATCTCATCTCACATCTTTAATTGCAGTTTTTTATTGTATGATTGGATTTGATTGAAGACCTTATAATCTCACAGTTCCTAATTGTCATGTCACAGTTCTGACTTAAGTGCTTAAGGTTAGATTTGCTTTGCAAACAGTACATCACGTTAAAAGCTAGGGGAAGACTGCAAGAATTCTGAGGTTTTGATTGCTTGAAAGCAACTCCTGCTGTTCTAGATAATTCATTGTGGATGGAAAGACAAACGGGCAACAATTAGCCGGGTGTGAATCCAGCTCTCCGTTTCTAGAACTGAGATGGCGAAGCATGTATGGCAGGTGTGACAATCCTTCCCCCAACACCAGCTGGGTTTAGACGCTGACTGACAGCAGAGGGCTCGGTGGAAACATGCTCATAACCGGGAGGTCAATGATGTAGAAGGAAACTTTAACTAGTTTCCCCACGGGAATCGTTAGAGTCTAAATGAATCTAATTTGTGTACAACCAGTGACTGAATTAAACACCTGTCAAGCACCAAATTCCCAGAACATTTGTCTTAGTGGGTAAATCAATAGGGGCAACAGTAACTTACTGTACAGAAACATTTCAACACCTTGTTTATGTCAAGTCTGAAGCTTTGCCTCTTTTACGCTGACCATCATAACTCAGTGTAAGCCGGTCCTATGAGAGCAAAGTAATGACCGCATTAACCTGTCTGTTTAAATAACTGCATAAATGTTTCTCCATCATATGGATATTGGTTAAAACTGTGTTTGTAGAGCAGAAAAGCTGGAGAAGGACCAACATCGCCCTTTTCTCCAAACACGATGAAGAAAATACTACGTTTTGACCAGTGGAGAATTGGGAATTTGGAGAAAAAACAATAGTTGATTGATTCACAATCACAATAAGATATTAGAGCGGCCATGGCCTTAGGGTTGAGCAGAATAGCCATGTCATCAATGTTCTGTCATCTCTAGGATGTCAGCTATCAAAATACAAGCCTAAAAATGTGCCTGAAAAGCACACCTGTTTTCAGCTTATCAGATGAATACTTGCGGGTGTTCCTCGTCATCCAGCATAATAAACTGCACACTTTGGGGTTTTGGACCACTTTCAAGATAAAACAAGGAATCTAAGGACATCACCTAATGATCCTTGGCAATTGCGATTGGTATTTTTTACAATTTCATAGACCAAACGAGCCGAGGAGCCGAAAACAGTTTGTTGTTAAGGGAAAAAGTTTCTCCATTGTCCTTTTTTTGCACCTCCTGAAAATGCTCCAGGCAGTACTTTTTCCAGACATGAAATAATGCTGTGGGAGCATAATCTTAATCGCTTCTGTCTGGTGGGCTGAAAAGTTGTTTTTGGACACCAGAACAAGAACACAAAGGGTTTAAAACAATATTTTCAGCCTCAGAAACCCCCAAAATTCTCTGTTGATATTTGTTTTTAGAGCAGAACTTGATATCTTGGGGTATTTGTTGGTGGCATGATAGCAATGTAAAGAAAGAAACCTATTCCCACAAGAGGTTTTTGTCATTTTACGGTTAACTTCAGGTAAATAGGACGATATTGAACTGAAACACAGTTTGAGGTCACAAAACGGCGCTCGAGTGGCCGAGGAAAGCACTTCTACAGCCCCTGTGTTTGATTGTCTCTATGTGTGCAGGAGAATATGTTACTGCAAAACAAATAAAACAAAATATCGGTGTGCAGGAGAAAACACATCCTCTATATCGACTAAAGAGATGGAAAATGACAAAGAAAAGCCTGAGAAGGAAATCAATCTAGTTTCCTGTGTGAGATGGAATTGGATTTCGAGAAGAATAAAGGAAAACAGTCGTGTTCGTCACCTTCTGTGCTCAGGTTATTGTAGTGCTGACAGCAAGGCAGCCTTTGTTTCTATTGCATGTTGTATATGACTAGATGGTAGTATTCACACATGATCTAGAACGGTCATGTTGCGTAATGGAGGTGCCAGAAACCTTAAGAGAAATGATGTTACATTTACATAAAGCACCTTTCACAAAGACACACACACACACACACACACACACACACACACACACACACACACACACACACACACACACACACACACACACACACACACACACACACACACACACACACACACACACACACACACACAGAGACTACTGTTGAAGTTACAGTCACGTTCTCAATGGCAGCGAGGGTGAAGCTCAGTTTTCTTCTTTCCCTCGCTTCAGTTCGCTTTGATCTGGCATCGACGCTTTATTCCCCCTGACTACCAGCCGCAACTTGGAGAAGAAATAAAGTTTTGGTGTCCTGAAAAACGCAGGTTGAAGAACGCGGGTGTGAATTTGAATTGCAGTCGAGTGCACAGCAGAGACGTTCGTTTGTCCGTGGGGCTTCCAGCTGTGTTCTGTGCGTGTGCATCCCAGCGTGTTACACTTCTAACTTATCTTCATGTGTCTTTCCTCAGACCCCTTTGGGGCTTTGAGGACAGTGATTCCATCATCGATCCATTTCATTGGATGATTTGTCTTCATTAACGCTGAGCAGTGTTAAAGGAATCCCCAGTGGATGGGCGAGAGAAGAGAGCGGATGAGGGACTCGGGGATACGCTGCGCTGCACGCCACCAAATGTGCCGATTCATCTCAAATGCAAAGAGGGGTCAGAATGCTGCCCCGGCGCCATGTGGCTGTGCATTGGCGTTAAAGACAGCCATGTCTGGGCCTGTTTGGGATTATAATTGACTAAAACAGTTTTTTAATTAAGCAGGAAAGTTGGAGAACTTCAGATCTGGATGGAGCTTGTTTTTACTCAAAGGTTGAGGCCATTTTACTTTTTTATCATTAACATCAAGTCAATAAAAACACCAGAACCGACAATGAATATATCATGCTACCAGGTATAGTCTGCCGAATCTACGAGCATGCAACAACTAGAAGGAACACATATAAGCCGAAGTGCATACTCATTCAACGCCACAATTGAGACATCGCAAAAAGAAAACACAGAGACATGTTACTGCAATCAACGTGATTTTCTCTTAATATGTTTCGACAATATGATCCAATCAACAGAAGATAAACATCCATACAAATGAATGTGCTCCTTAATTTAAGGTAAATCTGCTATAGCTCTAAGCTAGCTACATCATTTATGAAAAAGTTTACTTCGTCAAATTTTACACTATCAATACATTTTTGAAATTACTCATATAAATCATGATCATATTTTTAATACATCTCTGAAGCATTGGCCTTGGGTCCGAGTGCCCCTCTAGTTTTTTGGTTATACTGTTTTAGAACAAGTTTAGGAGGAGTTTCAATCAAATTGATGTTATTATAATGGAAGTAACAATTATGATTAGATATAGCCAGTTGAGAGACGACAGGAAACAAGACCGCTAGATTTGACTCAGGGACGTTGTGGGCGAACGCCACCATTAGTAATGTTTCATCAACATCCATCAAAATCGTTATGGTGTAAATATCTACACGTTTATTTAACAGGACTTCATCTTGTGCTTCCAGGACTTTAAAACTGGTTCTAATTGCTCCAGTTTGCTTTTTTTAAAAAGTCCCCAAAGATCCTTGAAATGCCATGAAATCATTTTTGGCGTCAGCTGCTGCCTCATCAGAGCGTTGCTGCTGATGCGCTTTAAATGAGACAGCCAGAGTGTAAACCGCAGCTAATAATTGAATCACTGGCAATGATCATCAACAATCAGGGCCATTGCGGAGACTTCATCCAAACCATTTGAGATGAACGGATGGAAGTGGTTAAACTACGTCTGTCATGAGGCTGGGGAGCTGTGGAGTCTCTTTGCTCCAACGCACAGTTTCAACAGCGACCTCTGTTCATAAAGACGGATCACTCCATGCACATGCTGACAGGTCTTCTCCTGAAGTGTTTGTGAGTGAGAGTAAAGGTAGCTGCTTTATCATATCTCTTCCTTAAAGCCTTCAGCATCGCATTTCTCTCCTCTGCAGGTTTGTAACTGACCGTGGCTGACAGACACCCGTCCTGTCCTGACCTACTCCATCAGCGGGGCAAGGGTAGGCCGCTAGGGCACCCCGTCACTCCTGATCGCGCTAAGTGACAGTCAAATGCAGCGCACACACATAGTCAACCAGCGGAACCTATTAGTGCTCTAACAGATCTTACAACGGGAACCGCCGGCGGCGTGTATGTGTGTGTGTGTGTGTGATGATGTGATTCATTCGGAGGGGTGAGGGAGCGCGGGGAAACGAGTGTGTGATCACATGTGTGTATTAACAGGGAGGTTGGTGTAAAAATGTCAGCGGGTGGGGGCGGGGGCGGGTCGAAGGTTCACGGGGAGTTCACGGTGACTGTCTCTCGTTCTCGCTCCCATCGTCCTATCCATCCAGGGCACACATGACAGCAGGTTCTGCCTGGCTGCGAGGAGACCCCGACTCCATGTATCTGAATCAGTCACACTTGTCCGGCCTCGTCTGCGGGACACGGATGGAGACACAGGACGGCGAGAGCGAGGGGTGTGTGCGCTGAGGGACAGCTGGGTGGCGGCGTTTATTTCATGGGCTTTTTTTTTTTTATTTCACTGGCTGTCAAATTTATCTTCCAGCTGTCAATTTTATGTTTTGTTTCTTTACTATATGCACAGTACAAGGTGACCATAAACTCCATCTGTGGGTGCGTAAAATACGTCTCAGCGAGCATCATATTTTCTGTCTTCTGCAGACACCTACAAAGTTATTTCTTGGGAATATTTCTGGAAAACTTTGGGTCAAATCTCAGGATAGCTGGAAAAATTGATTTTTCCAGGGTTAATAATTAAACACTAAAAGAGCTGCCTTCCATGTTTTAATTTTAATAATTTGTTTGTTGTATCTGATTCATCTTCAAATTAACAGTCAGACCTTCAAACACGCTGTAGTTGCAACTTTTTCACTCATGATGTAATTTAGTAATTTAAGTAATTTATGGAACATTAAATAGTAATGCTTAAACGCTTGTTAAATTAGACATGAATGTTAAATTGTACTCACAAGCTATAAATGATGCATCAGTACGTTTGTTAAACATCCCTTAATCAGAACAGACTGTGTGGCTCCTTCAGCCGAAACTGCTCTAACCTTTTCTTTTACAACACTACAAGGTACTTTTACAGGATTGTTCTTTACCTCTTATGAAGTATTGATACCAGTGTGAATTAAATGCAACTATCTGAAGTCTCTAATTTACATCTGCATGAAATACCAGCTAATAAACAGCAAAATGGAGCTGTATTTACTTGCAGGTGATGATCATGCCACTGCTTTTCTTAAGACAACTGACAACGGATGGAGCATGCTAATGCTAATTGAGGAGTTTTAATGCATCTTTTCCATTCATTATTTGTGTTAAAACATTTAATTTACAAAATACTTTTTCACTTAAAACCCCAGATTTGCACACAGCTCAGATTGTTGGCTCAAGAGTCCCTCTAACCATTAGTTAACTTGCCAGCTTGCTAAATGTCACATTTCACACTGTTTGCATTTGACCATGAGGTGAGATATCCCCAAGATCAATAATGCATGTTGAACCACATCTTTTAAGCCAACAGGGATAAGAAGTTCTCAAAGTGTACCAAAACATCAACATCTAAAAATTCATGACTACTGGGCACACAGCATCTGCTGTTGAATATCTTTTGGGTTTTTACAATTAACATACAGTACAGGCTGTTTTCCGAGCCTGTTGTCAGAAAAGAATTATTAAGACACTTGCAGGCAAGTCATGAGTCAATATCATAAGCTCATAAAATCAGCAAACAAACCCAAAAATGCTCAATTTCAGGCCTTGTATCCATTCTCTAAGACAAACACCCACTCAGTCCATTCCCACCACACATGCTCCCGCTCTGTCTCGCTCGAGGCGGTCCAATCTAACGAAGCTTAATAAGCAGGAGAGTATTACTGCTGGACGGGTCATCGGTGGAGTAGAAAATCAGCTGTGTTCTGAGATTAGCCTGTGCACGTGCTCTTAAAGTCACCTTGGCCATCATACATGCGTGCGACGCCCGGCTCCTCGTCGGCGTCACCTTGGCCCCCGGAGCCGCACGCCTCACCTCCCCACCAGCCATGCGTCCGCAACGGCCTTTCAGACAAACGGCGGGGCTTAGAGGGTAATAATATCCTACGTATTATATCATGAGGGCAGCGGGGCCGCACGGCTCCGTGAACCTTGTCGGATTGATTTATTACAACGCCGGTGATTTCTTTCTGACGGATGGCTAATGGAGGCCGCAGGACAGGGATGGAACTCCCTTTGTTGAGTAAAGATGTGTGTGTGTGTGTGTGCGACATGCACTGTCTGCATTCGTGCGAGTCACGCTCTGTACACGAGGCACGCATCGCTCACGCTTTGATAATCTGCATGTCCGACCGTTTACCGTCGTGTGCGCCGTTGCATGACTAACAAGCCTTTTCCTCTGTACACTTGTTACAGTCACAGTCCTGTCAGAGCTCCACCGAGACCCCGGTGCAGCCGTCCTCTCACCAAACTCTTTCCCCGAGCTTTCAATCACACAGGCCGCAGCAGGAAATTGTGAATTTCCGTGTCAGAAACGACAAACATGTCCGTAGTGATGCACGTCACTAATAAGGTAATTTTGAATATATTTTAAAGGAACGTTAATGCGTCAAATATTTTTGCAGGGAACAATTGATTTCCATTAACGAGAGACTCCCAGCATGCTTGGGACTGAGAAGGTAATCCACTATGGTGACATTAGTCTCCCATATTATTTTATTCATGTGGTGGTGCACTTACATTTTCATAAAGTCTGGTGAATTTGAGGAAAGTCCAGCTTTCAACGTTTGATAGACGGCGACCTTTTCAATTCTAGAAAAAGAACCTTGCTTTGTTCCGACATCCATATTTTTTTGTCGCCGAGTCACTTCCTAGCAGAGCTTTAAAACTGGGCCATGCTAAGAGCAGTATTATCACACAAGGATAAGACATGTCTGGGGAAAAGTGACCAACACCTCATTTACACTGACTGTAGCTACCTCATGCATGCAAGTGGTTTGAGTTGGATTGTTTTTACTCTTCCAAAGTGTAACTATTTCAGTATGTAGTCTATGGAAGTCTCTGCAAGTTGCTTTTTTATTTTATTTTTTTAAATCGAACAAAAATAAATACAAGCATTGGTAATCTAGAAAGTAGGAAATCTAAATGAGCAGTGTCGTATGTGCGTCTTTGTAACTGTAAACAGTTCAGTTTTGATTATTCTATGCAGGTAAAACAATGTATAGACAAATAAAAGATGCATACTAAGAGTAAATGTGATCATGCTTTAGTTGGGGAAACTTCCACAATGTAAATATGTGGATGACATCCTAAGCATGTACTCTGTTTCATATGAAGTGTCAGCGCTCATGTTGATCACTGAGCAGCGAAAAAGATGGCTGAAAAAAGATGGTATCTCGAGAGTTGTACTTCAATGAAAAAAGGGAGTGTATCCAGTGTGTATAATCATCTACAAGTTCTGCTTCCTTTGTCCTTTACTAGTCACAACTCGCACAGTGATGTATTATATTATATTTCATCATGTGTCCTCTTTTATCCGCTACTACGGTGCTCGTGGAGATTCAGATGACGACCTTCCCTAATGTGAAGGTGCATCAAATGAGAGCGTTCTCTCATGAAATAAAAAAATAAATAAAAACACTGCATTATACCTCCGTCTGAATCCGACCCCCTTTCATTTATTTTTAAATCACAGAAACCTTTCAAACAATTCAGCCTATTGAAGTCCCCTCCGTCTTGCCTCCTCTGAGTGTGCGGCTGTGGTGGGTGTCGCCCCATGCTTCGTCATCCAAGGCTAGCGGAGGATAATGCCTCGTCTAAAAGTCCACTTGAGAACAGCAGAACTACCTCGCTCACTTGACAGCCTCTGAATGCAGCACTGTATGGAGGAGCAGATGAATGGTATAATGGGCCTGAGAGTGTGTTGCTAAGTTCTTTGTCCTCCCTCTATTTTCAATACTTTCAAATGCCCCCGTGTCCCCCGTCTCTTGTCCTGCTGCTGGTGACTATTGTGAGCTTTTATTTCTTTTCATCTCAGACTGAAGTACACAAGACATATGGGTACGGTGGCCCTGAGAGCTCAAACCACTGCGAATAGAGGTATAGAGAAAACACAAGCAAATGAACCAGACACAAACACAGAAACAAGTCAATATGGAAACGTGCTGCAAAGACGACACAAATATATGAAAGTGATGCAAAAACAAAAAAACACAGCTAAATAAAAACACAAGCAAATACAAAAAAATAGAAATGAAGTGCAGAGAATATCGCTTACATGTGTTAAAACTGATGAATTTGTTTCTCAATTTCTTTGTCGAGTTAATTGTTAAATGTTGTGCATGTTTTGGCTAATTGGTGGAGATGTTTTCCTCATTTGCTTATGCTTTTATTTTCATTTGTATTCTTCAGTCGCAGTGCATTAAGCTCAATTGTAAAAAAAAAAAAAAAAAAAAAAAAAAAAAAAAAAAAAAGTTTGTTTTTAGTTGAAGGATTTCTGATGAGGGTAGCATGAAAAAAAAACATGATTTATCTTTTGGTTCGCTTAAAATCAGATAAAAACATTCCGTTGAGGTTTGGCGCTGAAGAGAATTGATTTAAATACTGCTGCTGCACGGAGACTAACTCTTGTTTTGAGGATTCACGTGCACACCTGCTCTGTTATTCAGCAAACAAAACAAAAAAAAATGCCTTCAGGTGGTACCAGAAGGGGGGGGGGGGGAAATTCAGCAGTAGTGTCAAACGGGCGCCGCGCAATTTCGCCCACAACACATTTCAACGACGACGGCGACCACACAAACATGAGTAACCTCTCATGAGGCGCAACTGGAGCACAGACGTGAATAGGTAATTGGGGTCGCGAAATCACATGCGGCGCTGAGAGCCCCCCCCCCGCTCCTCCTCTAACACCACCATGTTTACGTGTGGGTGTCTCTGGGTTAATGTAAAAATTGAACACTACTCCGGGGTCAGCGCACAAACTCTTCCCCCCATCAGCTTTGCACCCGGCTTCAGCAGACCAATAAATATGCATGCCTGCTCTCGTGCCTCATTTGCATCCTTGAACTACGCCTGTCTTCGCATATGCTAATGAGGAGCTGGAGAGGAAGAGGAGGGAAGAGAGAGGGTGGTGCTCGAAAATATGACTAATGCGGTAATGTGTGTGTGTGTGTGTGTGTGTGTGTGTGTGTGTGTGTGTGTGTGCGTGCTGAGGGCAGTTATCCCCGGCGGCCGCATGCAGGTGTTTAAGCTCGACTGAGTGCGTGCGCTTGCCCTTCAGCTGGCCAAGGTTAGTGCCGCGTTTGACTCCGACACTTCACCTTTCTGTAGCAGCTCTCCATGCTCTCGAACAGGCGCAGAGGGAGGAGGAGGAGGAGGAGGAGGAGGGGGGGGGGGGGCTTGAAGTGGGAGGTGGGTGAGAAGATGAGAAGAGCGGCTGCATGCCAAGAGTTTGTGCCTGCGGTTGTTATGCGAGGGGAAAGACAAGAAGGGATAGAGAGAGAGAGAGAGAGAGAGAGAGAGAGAGAGAGGGCCTGTAGAACTCCGGATCCCTGCGTTAGCTACTCAGAGTGAGCGACTCAAACTGAGCTAAAGATGGCGGCGATAACTGCAGGTGTTCCAGCAGGAGTTCAAAATCAAAGGGTCAAGCTTCAAGAAACGCCTTGTTGACTGTTTTCTGTGCAAAAAAAGGATAAAAAAAATGCGTGTTTGGTGAAAAGATTTGATGACTAAACTCAGATATATATGAAGAGCATCTGCTTTTCCGTCGCCGTTTTGTTACCCGTCAGACAAACAAACACACTTGCTGCACTTGTTTGTCTTTCAAGTGGTGTTGACAGGTCGTTTCTCCTCTTCCGACTCTTCAATCTGCCGTTGGGTTGCTCTGTATTAGCACGCGGCCCTCTTGAAAAGCTCTTGTTTTTGTTCTCGTTCACCGTGGAGTCGGTGAGGACGGGTGTTGATTAAGTGGCGCCACTGGAGACTTGCTTGTTTGTGTGGGTTTATTCTGTTCTGTTGTTGTTGTTTTTTTTCCATCGGCCGCAATAACACAAAAATAATTGAGATGAAGATGCAATCTGTTGGCTCAAGCTCAAACGGTGACGTCATGAAGCCGACCTCGTCACAGATTCTCAGGCTGAACATGAAAGAGTCATGGGTAATTAGGTTGAATTAAAAAAAAGAAAAATCTAACTTCAATAGCTTGAAGTTTGGAAAACAGATATTTTCAGTCTCATCAAATCGCAACTGGAGTCCATGCAGCGAACACAAAGACGAGGCTTTTATCCCGAGTGATGACACTGATTGATGAGCCTTCTTTTTCTTCTTTTTTTTTTACAGCCGCTGTCGCTGTTTGTTGCATGTTTCCCCAACTTTTACTGGCTGCTTTCATGTTTATCAACACCGGCAGGGGGCTGTCATTTCTTAAATAAATGCCGCAGATCATTCTGCTCCTTTATGATAAGACGCAATGAAATAATCCTCATAAAATAAAAATGATTAAAGGCTTTGCGTTTCATTGCTAAAGTGAGAGTCGCGCTTGTCGGTGACATTTATTGCGTCAGCATAAAGTTGTATTGAACAACATAAAATGGGCTTTGTGTGCGCCCTGCTGGACTCAACGGCCGCATTCCATTTGAAAGTTACGAGCTTAGAAACCACTGAGGCTTATAATTAAACATTCAAACAAGAACTTTAGCATTAATGAAGTCCTACTCAGCTCTCCCTTAGTCTCTGGTAATCTACACTTTCACTAAATTCCCCTTTTTTGTATCATCTCCTTTCACAGCTTTAGGAAATATCTTTGCGTGTGTGTTTGTGAGCCTGTATCAGCTTTTTGAGGCGTTAAACAGCTCGGCAACACCAATTTTTCATGGATTACCTCCGCCACGAAACGTATCCACACATAGCGCAAAAGACTAGCATCTGAATGAAAACACTAATCTCTTCCCTGTTTGATCTTGATTAAACATCTTGTCAGATTTGTATGATTATGGTAATCACAGCGACTTTTGATTTTGGCAGAAGGGGGGGGACGAGTCAAATCAAACGGGTTGAGCCGATTACACAGCTTTGACGTTTTCCTTGAAGACGGAAATACATCTGAAAATTATGTTTTGCTAACGCCGTGGCAACACCATGACACAACACATTTTGATGATTTGTGATTTGTGCAACTCTAAGAGTGTGTGTTGTTGAAAATAACAGATTTCTGGTAAAAAAAAAAAAAGTGATGTTGGTTCAAAGTGAATCAAAGTCAAGGCTAATGGCATCCTGTGTTAGAAGGGTTTGATTAGCAGCAGGGGGTTAATCTGTCCTTTCCTCTTCCTGATGACATCCTTTTCTTCTTTCCAGCAGCAACTTTTGTTCGCAGTGCTGAAGAAAGTCAGTGTGCTCATAACCCGTATCCTGGACAAATTAGGACTAATTATGTCCCTCCACGTAGTTGTGAAACAGTAAGAAACTCGCCTTAAAGCAGTTTCATGCCTATTTATTCCCGCTAGCCTCGCTACAATTTCTGCTTCCAGTATGTCTGAAGAAGAAGTGCCAGCTCAGTTTGCCTCTTAAACCCCCCAACAATCCCTTTCAGAGCCTCACTTCTGAGGAGACAAACTTGTAAAAGGTGGAGAGAAACTGAAATGTTCCCTCTGTTTTTCTGACAGCATGTCACAAGGTTAAAACCTTTCACTCCGGAGATCAGATATTACGGCAGAAGGCTGTCGTGTCAAATTGAGGACACAGCGCCACAATGCGACACCTTGAGTCTTTCTTTTGTCGGCGTTCCAGGCTAGAAACTACACACACACACACACACACACACTACTCTACTGTAGGCAAACACCGGTTGTCTTTCTCTCTCTTCACACACACACACTTATACTCGGCTCAGGACACCAATGGGCGTGCTCTCGCTGGGAGAGGTGTTCATGTGCCGCATGTGTCACTGAGCCGCTGTGTTCAGGCACAGCGAGCAGGAGACATTTTCTTACCCGTTTCACCTGCCTGCCTTGAAACGCTGTATTCCTGTCAGAGTCACACATTCCTGTCCAATCTTTAAGCCTCTTCTCCAGCGTTTATTTATTTTTTTAGCCCCCCATGCTCTTTGCCTCCATCGCTCGATTGAAAAAGACACACCACGTGCACAGAAAAAGAAAGAGAGAGAGTCTGCTTGTGTTGCTCATGTCACCCTCACAGTGACATGGAAATAGCATCACAGAACCTCCGCCCCCATCCCCATCTGCCATAGACAAGGCCAGGCAGGGCCAAGCCCCCCTCTCCGTCTCTAAAGGGTGAGGAAGCTCGGTTTCAGCACCACAGACAGCGCCGCTGCTGCTGCTACTACTAGATACTGTGTGCTGGGGCATTTCAGCACTGGCAGCCGGACAGCTCCCCCTCCAGCCTGCCTCCTGGCTGGCCCAGGGCGGAGAAGAGGCCAGCTGGGCCGGAGATATGTGATCTTCAACCTGCCGGGGCCCCGGGGTGAGGGGGGAGGAGCCGGGGGATGAAACGACAGAGAGACGGATCAAACATAAAAACAAAGCAAACACAGAGACAAAGTGACACGTGGCAGGGTGGCTGAGAAGAAGAAAAGAATTGGTTCTTAAAAAAAGAATCCTTCCTCCTCCCCCCTGCTGAATGTCCACGTCTTGCAATTTATATATATATATAGTTTATTTTAATTCCCAATAGCCCTGGATCCAGTGTTAAAAAAGCCTCTTATGTATTAACGCCGTAGTCAGTGTTATCACCCACTGTTCAGTAGCACGGAGGATATAGAAGACTCAGATTACAAGCCATTAAGTTCATCTAAAATACCAGCACACAGAAAGGAAATAGAGCCGTAAAGGCAAGTGGAACGACACTTGAGAGTTCACACACACACACACACACACACACACACACACACACACACACACACACACACACACACACACACACACACACACACACACACACACACACACACACACACACACACACACACACACACAGTCGTCGTCCTTCCTGTGAACCTTGTAGTCACAGTCTGGGGACAGTGCTACAGTGGGACGGTGGCCTGGAGGTTCAGCAGTGAGCTTGTTACAGCAAGGTCGCCTTTTTAAGGACTAGACCAGCAGCTAAAATCTATGTGGGGGGAAAATTGAGTGAGAAAGGCTTTCCGCTCCCTTAACATCTTCCGTAGAGGTGCCCTTGAGCAAGATACCGAAACCCCCACTTTGCTCGTGGGGAATAGCTGAGTGGCCGACAGCGATAGAGGGCAGTTATACAGAGCAGCAACAGTGTCACTATGTGTTATAGCACAGATGTAACGGAGGATGAGAGCTCGGTCAGAAATCCCTCGACAAGGTTTTTTTTTTTTTTTGGGTCACTGAGATGAGAACTAGTGAGTGTGGAAGTGCTTTTCTTCGGGAGTAACGAATTGTGAAAGGAGTTGAAATGATTTCGAGAGAACACCAGGTTCAAGGACAATCCGCACCACCACCACCACCGCCGCTGCTGCTGCCTGCCTGCCAAACAGAAATGTGAGGTGGAGGAGTAAAAGCGTGAAATCAAAGAGACAAAGCTCAGAGGCAAAAAAAAAGAAGAAGAGCTCAAGTTAAAATAACAGGGAAACAACAGAGCAAAGAAGCGGGATTGAAGTGTCAAAAGTTGGCACTTGAAAAGAAAAACCAGCCCATTAACAGCTAACCTGCAGACCAGCTCACCAACAGCTGTGAACGCCATCCTCCAGGATGCGCACCAACCACACAGTGCGGTGAAAGATACAGTACGGAGTGTTAGGATCCAAGCAGTTGTTAAATGGAGCGAGCCAGACTAATCACCAGAGGCAGAGAGACAACAAGAGGCCGTGTGCGCTTTGATGCAAGCAGACAGGAACTTCTCAGAGGCATTCACATGAATTAGGCTCAAAGTGAGGCCGGGGCGGAAGCTGACACACCTGTTTTCTGCCGCGCCACGAGGACTCAGCCCGCCGACCGGCCCTCCCGCCGAGCCGACCACAGTAGCACTTCAGAGGGTTCCCTGGAAATCTCTCAGAAGCCAAAGTTACGGGCTCAAACGCTCACCGCTGTGACGCCGACTGGAATACCCATCAGGCGTTTCATCATTCATTCGCTCGCGTTTACTCGTCTATATTGAAGTATACTGAAAAAAATATACTGCCTGCTGTTCATTAATGATATCAAACAGCTCTTGGTGTAAGATATGTGGTTTCAGTGGATAACACACACACGCTGAGATATTTTCAGATGGACCATAAATACATTCTCATGGTATTTGCGCCTCAACAATGATGCATTTTCGATTTACGCGTTTGCTCGTTGCTAATGAAGATAAGAATTTTCTTCAAGCAGCCTAGAAGATGAACTACCAATCACTTGCTCCTGTTATAGAGTCGCTTAGATTATAGGTGCAATGCAACAAGTGCACATCTGCTACATAAAATATGTAAATATAAAAGAAGCAGATAAAGCAGGCTGAGGGAAAGTAAGGACACGACGGAGTGAATATAAATTCTTTCGTCACAAAATAAGCCTTTAACATCTTGAGCTTTACAGCTTGAGAACATGTGTAGGCAGGATTTGTCTTTTCAAACCAAAGTTCAAAAGGAAGTTTTAGCATTTGTTTATGCGGCATTACTGTTACAGCAGCTTGTGGCTGGACTGGTCAGATCCCAGATGCCAGTTTGAATAAATGTATCACAGCCGAATAGTGAAAACGCTTTCATACCTGTGAGCAGCCCATAACACTGTTAATCAGGGAGCTGCTGGGCACCGAGCAAATCTGGGGATTAAATGTCTCGCTCAAGGGTTCATGCACAAAAAGTTGCTGATTGAGAGGAAAACATTTCTCCAGAACTAGATTTCCGCAACGAGTCTGGGATTTATTTCATGTGCAGAAAGGGGGAATTAAAGTCTACACATCAAGGATGAGAGACAATGGCTCCCCCTTATCTCACCGAGGAGAATTATTTGAATATCAACACAGGATCCCGTCTCAGCGACGATGAGACACGGAATATTTGTAGGTAGCAGAAAGGAAGACGGGGATCAGGGAGAGATTCACTGACTCAGATGGGTAAATAAGACAAAGACGGGGGAAAGAAAAACAGACTGAGGAGGGAAAATGAGAAAGAAAGAGAATGAGAGATTTAGTTTTGACAGGCGAAAAGAAAGAAAAAGACTGAGGGAGCGTGAAGGCAGCGGCTCATCATTAGCGCCGTCCCTCCCTCCTCCCTCCCCCTTTGTCACCGACAACCAACACAGCCATATCTGCATCCGAGCATCTAAACGGTATCGAATGGCCCACCGAGCTATGAAGCGGAGAAGAAAGGTGGAATTGCATTCTAACGCCTCCGATTAAGCTGATCAATAACGGTCTGTCGGAGTTCTGCCGGCAACGCGACAGAGGAGAAGAGCAGATGGGAGTCAGGGGGAGAGGAGGGAGGGGGGGGTGGATAATGAAGGGATGATGAGGATGTGGTTGAGGGAGAGAAAAGACAAAAAAGGAGAGGATACAGGACAGAACAGAGGGTGCAAAGTAAGACGAAGGATGGATTAGAAGTGTGCTGAGGAGTGATGCACAAGAGGAGAAGAGGAGGGAAAAGTTTGATCACAGCAGATGGCCAGATTATTATTGTGCTGCAGGAGGAGCTGAGGAGGGGCACAGGTGGAGAGAAGAGGGGGAGAAAAGCAAGGGTAGCACAACACTCGAGTGAAAAGACAACAACATCTCTCCTCTCTCCCCCGTTGGTGATTTCCCCAGAGAGGGGAGGGGGGGGATTTGGTTTTGGTTGAAAATGTATCCGTCTGTCTCGTTTCTGTTTGCTTCCTTTCCAGGTTTCATTCTGTTTCACGACATCCACGTCGAGCGGGACAATATAAATATGTCGCGTCAAATATGGATTCTCACCGTCGCTCATCTTCTCAGCCTTAATGCTGAAACCGCGCTCATTATTGTGTGGATCGGCCGATAACGTGAGAACAAACAAATGTCAACAGAGCAAGATGTAGAGAAGGATAAATGACATCGAGCAGACTCAATGCTGAGCTGTCATTGTGTGCAGCCTAACTGTCTGATAGCGGTGATCTGCTTGCTAAATGATAAGCCGGCCTCCTGAAACATGCAGAGCACATAGCAAACAACAGATCTGAGTCTGGGCATGCAAGCATATTAGCCATTTCATGCTCAGTGTGAGCTACAGGTGCAGGTACACACACACACACACACACACACACACACACACACACACACACACACACACACACACACACACACACACACACACACACACACACACACACACACACACACACACACACACACACACACACACACACGAATGTTTTAGTGTCACACACATAAGTCAGAAGGCTCAAACACTTTTCAAATTCTGGCTTTTAAAGTCACATCTAAAAGGAAATCTACATAATTTATTCCCATTGCATGAACTATTAATACTAAACAACACGCAGCGCTCGTTGTTGTTGTTTATTCCTGTACAATTTAGTTAATGGATTAATCTGAGTTTGTGGATGGCGTCTGGTCCATGAGTGCATGTGTTCCTCCACGTAACTGTTACTGCTAAAATGACCTTAAGATCAGCTGCATGCTAAAGCGCCGTACCGCCTGCTGGTTCAGATCTCTGCTCTCTCTGGAATACATATGTGCAAAACATGCGTCAGAGAAATTACTTTCGCAGATGCTCTGCTGCTGTAACTCTTGGGGGAGGCTTATTAGTAAAAATAAATAAATAAATAAATAAACATCTTTGAAGAAATATTCCCTCCACATGTATTGGACGTTAAGCGTGATTAATAGAGTTCTCTACAGATGTAGCATTTCCCTGCTGTGAGATTATCAGATTCACGATGGACGGTTTAAAAGCAAAACGATCAAAATGCATGCACCCTGTTCCAGAGAAATCTTCTTTTTTTTTATTCCTAACATTCTTCTTCCTTGTAGCAACAACATTACCCACAATGCAACTCGAAGACCAACAGTTGATCTGGGTCTTGCCAATAACAGTCGGCTACAGAGGTCTCATTAACTCACTTCTTTCTGACGCCAAACAACCAGACGTTCTGGTTTTCAAACTTGTAGTATTGAATCCCAACTGATTCTGACTCAGGTGACATCACTTGAGGCAATCTATCAGATTTCACACACCTCTCTCTGGAGCAGCAAAAGGCTTTTCAAAAACTTACAAAATCCACAATTCTCTTTTTAGGGCCACATAGAAAAAAGTTATTTGCTCTCGACTTTTTCATGCTCCTACAACCTTGACAAATAATTCGGAACTCAAGATTAATTTTGGCAAACAGGCTGCTGAAAACCAAAAATGTGGAACTTGTCCTCCAAGGACCCACTTCATGGATTTTCAAGGGCTTTTTTTAAAGTACGTATTACCATGTGAGTGTTGCATTACAATGCATTTTAAAACAAGTGAACGCATCCTTTCATATGTCTCAGAAAAGCCTCCACAATGAAAAAATGAAATGACATAATCCATTTCAGTGACAAACAATGTGGGTTAAATGAGGCAGTTTAACCCCAATTCTGCAATGTTTTCTGGAGGAAAACCTTATTAGCCTTTGCAAATTACATCAGTCTCGGTTTGTCTGTGATTAAAAATCTGCATCTGTACTCAAGTTTTACTTTTTTTTTATCTCTCCATAACGGCTTTTTCATAGGAGGCAGGAAGACAATAAAACCCAAGAGTAACTCGGTCCATCGTTAAAAAAAAAAAAAAGAAAGTTTTAATAAAGGTTGTCTGTTCTGTTGCTCCCAGCTCAGCCATGACGCACCACTATGGGATCTGCTATCTGATTGGCTGTTTGCCAGCGTTACAAGAGGGGAGGGATGGATGCGGGGGGGGGGATATGCACCAAGCCTTCAGAGCTCTGCAGCACTGAGAGCGCTCCAGATGGCTGTGATTTATGGACCTCTCAGAATGGCGGGACTAATGAGCGCCACTCGACATGTGTTTGGGACGGAGGGACCGTGTTGGGCCATCACTGCGTCTTCTAGGAGGGGGTCTCGGACGCTGCATCATAAGAACTAATGGCAGGTGAAAGCTCTGTAGACGCAGGCTAGTAATCCACCTGTCGTGTTGAATGCAAACGGATCAAAACATCTGTAAACATGAGAAATAAAACTATTTGACCAACATCGTTCACCCTGGAAATGTTTCCATTCATGTTGTCATCCATTTTATATCATCTACAAACAGTCTAAACTGTCATTTTATGTTGTCAAATATCCCCCTCTATGACTTTACCATCTCTAATCCAACACTTATTATTTTTGCCAACTACTTATGTGATTACTGAGCTATTTGCACAGCAGCAGAGATTATTACAGTTACCATTTTTATAGTAGATCAGTGTAATCCCATTACATGGATGTGTTGCTCCTCCACCCTGGCTTTTTTTTTTTTTTTTTTTTTTTTTTAAATGCTCCAGGTAAGTATTAGCGAGAGGTTAAATTGATAATGCATGGTGTATTCAGAAATGCCAACTTTTTAGGGAATTAAGAAAATCAGCCCTGCTTATAAAAAAGATGGTGTTTGTTTCCCCCCCGACAGTCCCACGTAATCCCCGAACTGAAGCAAAACACGGACGTCACAAAAGCGTCGACGGTTTCCACCTGACGACGACCCCTGCTGCTTTCTTGCAGCTGAATGTCATCAGTCACGAGCTGAGCACTAAACTGTTTATGTACAATCCCTCTCATTATGAGACACTATGTCATTAAACGCCTGCCAAAGGAATGAAAAGTTAGAACTTATGACAAAGCAACGTTACGAGAGACAGCATTAAAACTTATTTTACCATTATAACTCGCTCAAGTAAGCTTTTGTGGACAAGGTTTACTTCACTCCATATGAATCAGATTCATTGTGTCAATTCTCCTCCTTACCTGAGTCATCTTCAAAATGAAAGACACTGAACACTGCTCTCCTTTTTCATACAATAGTATTGTATATTCTCAGTGTATTTTGAAAAGAATAATTCAGCATTTTCACATATATACTTATTTGCTGAGAGTTAATTGAGAGGATCAATACACAGTCATGTCTAAATGACCCTGTCCAAATTATATTTTGATGGTTAATCACATTAACACATGACGGTATGTTTGCTAATTATATGTTACGTTATTGTATACGTTTATGTATGTGTGTGTTTTCAAGTGTGCAATCATTGGTCAGGGGTTTCCAGATTGATCTTTACACAAGTCCAAATAACTAATTATTGCCACTTAGCTTGGTCTGGAATATTTGTAATGAAACAAGTTGAGTCAATATTCTTGTTTGATCGGGGGAAAACAATCTCTTTAGCCCCAAAAGGTTTCAAGGTACGTTAATCATTTCTATCCAACCGTGGTGGTGCAAACACACTGCACCAAATCTCTGAGGAAAATAAATTCAGGTAACAAATGACCTACTGAATTATTCTACATTAGATGCAGATTTATTGCAACACTACCAGGGGATTTAAGATATGGAAATTCTTATTTTCCTGCAAGCCCTGTATATTACAATCTGTACATTAAGTGTAATTATGAGTATTACACTTAGAGAACTATTTCTTGGCAAGGATCAGTTGCCGGGCAACCAGCGGAGATTCCAGGAAGTTAATGGTCCCGGCCAAGAAATAGTCTGGCACATAAGCCCCAGTAAAACAGCTATGTGATGTTTTTACACACTTTGTACACATCTAACAAACAAGATATAGAATGTAAATCAGTGTGAGATTTAGAGGTGATAGTGGGCGGATTGTATCTCCTTTGGACGGTGCCAGGCTAGCTGTTTCCCTCTGTTTCACGTCTTTATGCTAAGCTAAGTTAGCCGGTTGCTGGCAGTAGCTTTATACTTTGTGTAAAAACATGACTTGACATTAATCTGCTCATCTAACCCTTGATTATTGGGTTAACTGTTAACTGTCCTGAAGCATTTTAGAGTGGAGACAACTTACTTAAAATAAAACATCTCTCATTAATGTAAGAACACATTTATAGTGTTATTAAATTGAATTTATGGTTTATTAAGCTTTAGGGAGCATTGATGGCAGTCTCCTCTTCCTTTCTTTTCTTTCTTGCACATTACCTAAAGAGCATTAATCACACAATATGTTTCATTAAATATGAATAAATGTCAATTTTGCTCCTCTATCAAGGATTACCCCCATAGTCATTTATCAATTGAATCATCCAAACACCAACGACGTGGCTCCCTCATCTGTGCAGAGATGCTACAATGGTGATATGGTCTGTTAATCACTAGACAGCATCCCCAACGGCAACCGTCTCAGTCAGATAGAGAAAAAGTCTAGAGTCAAGTGGGAGGAAATAGAGCTGCAAAGGTCTAATGATGACGATATTACTTTCGCTAAAGAGCTTCTCTGAAGGCAGCTGAGTGTGACAGAGGTGTCATTTTCAAAACGGATGGAAGTGCGACGTGATAACACCTGTCAGAAGTTAAACTGCAATCAAAAGAACAATCTTCAGTTCTCAACTACAGCAACTATATTCTCCAATGTCAACAATATAAATGAATAGAAAAACAATGGGGCCCCAGGATAGAGTCCTGTGGGACCCCAAAGTCCTACATGTCTCTTGCTGAGAAAAAAGTACTTTGATGATAATGGGGAAACCTTTAACGCAGTTCTGATGTTTGTTTAACTGTTGAGGAAAAAAACAAGAGCCTGTTAACTCGGTCTAAATGCATTTATTTGGTCTCATTTATAAAGTTTATTTATTATTTACATGCTTATGTTTTCAATAGCACATCCATTAAACTAATTTGTGATTTACCAAACGTATATTTCTTCGTAAAAGCTGGTTTACCTTTTAAATATAATATAGGGTGATGTGGAAATTGTAGTAGAAATGTTCAGAAAGTTAATTTAAGCACAAATTCGGTCTTCTCACAATTCATAGAAAGGCCTGTTGTGAATTGGGCTTTGATGGTTTGCCATTTTTAAAACACTGCTCTTAATGGATATAAAGATGAAGATCTGCCAAAGAGAACGCTTGTCCATCAGATAAGAAAAAGATCAACTGCGTCCATAACTGCCTTGCCAGAAAGAGAGAAAAAGCCTGCTTGGTATACGCTTTGGGGTTCGAAATAGAGAAGCTAAAAGTCTGCCTCCAAGTTAGTCTTCTTGGCTTTGCTATTTAGAAGGCAAACATAGTTGATGTAAGCACAAGGCAACACACAGACAAAAGGTTTGCCTGGCTCAGACCCAATTACACACAACTGTGACAGCAAGAATTGAGAGATGCAAACACACACATTTACACTGAATATATCTACGAGGAGGAAACGTCTGAACTGATTCCAACATGCACACACAGACGGTATCTCCTTCTCGCTCATGCAAACACACACACACACACACACACACACACACACACACACACACACACACACACACACACACACACACACACACACACACACACACACACACACACACACACACACACAGAAAAAAGCGAGAAAAGCTGAGACAGGTAGAACCCAAACCACAGTGAGACTTACTGAATATTTCATAATGTTTTCACTGGCCTGTCAGGAGTGTCGGAGAAGCACACAGTGTGTTTGTATGTGTGTGTGTGTGTGTTTGTATATGTGTCTATATATGTGCAGATTTAAATTCTATATGTGTGTGCTGACTAGTTGTTTTGTTTGTGTATTTGTATGGTGTGTGTGTGTGTGTGTGTGTGTGTGTGTGTGTGTGTGTGTGTGTGTGTGTGTGTGTGTGTGTGTGTGTGTGTGTGTAGGATATGAGCTGATTCTGAAGCTCATTGGTCATCTGCCTGCAAAATCTGTCACTATATGTGTGTAAATCAAATAATATGTGGAATATAATTTATAATTTAAATATAATTTAAAATGTTTTTTATAGTACAGCTAAGTTGGGTGACAATCATCTTACACTGTTCAAATAGCATATTGTTTTTGATTCACTGTTAAAATGAAAACATTGACAAGTGCAGCTCTAAATGACTTGTGTTATTAGTTTCTGAATGATTAATGTGTACCAGAATATTCTATGGCACAATCCCTGAATACTTTCATAAATACTATTAGTATATTCCAGTTGATAAATGATGATATTAAATTATTGCCCAGCAACAGATACAAGTAGCAGCTGCAGCTGCTGCTGCTTTCCCCTGGTGGTATTGATCCATTTTCAGACCTAATCTTAGTAAAAAATGATTCCCCTTGAAGGCCTCCAAACAATAAACAATAGAGGAACAATACATTAGCTGGGTCAGGTTAGTTTTGGACAGTTTTACCTCATTTAGTCACTATTCTTCATCTTTTGGAGTAGGAGCTTGAAATAACTTAGTAAACAGCAGAGATATTTTATTATTGGTTAAAGAAAGTAAGGAAGTTCTACTGTAGTAGAAATAGAACTCGGAGTCTTTACACCTGAGACAAAACTCCTGCAGACATCTCGTATTCAGAAAGAGATGCTGCAGCATCATCGGGTCCTAATAAATGCTGGAACAGTCAGGCAGTCGCTGGTCAGCTTGTTAGAAGACGAGCAAACCCAGAGCTGTGGTGGTGTTGAGGTCAGCTTCTTCTCACTCTGCCTTTCCTCACCTCCCTCCCCTCCTCCCCTGTCTCTCACCTCCGTTTGTTTATCTATATGCTTGTTACCCTCTCAGTCCATCCTTTCTTCGTGTCCCTCCCCCCCTCCCTCCCTCCTTCTCCCTCAATCTCTCTCAGTAACAGGTGAGTTCCCAGAACTAATTACAGGAGGCTATCCCAGGGTGCACCGGGGGCCGGCTCATTTGCAGGCGGCGGGAGCGCGAGAAGGCTGTCTAATAACATTTTCTAGCGCCTGATTAAAAACAGCCCATAAATCACTTGTTCACACGGGGTCTATGCACACGCACACGCACACACACACACACACACACACACACACACACACACACACACACACACACACACACACACACACACACACACACAGAGCCATCAGCCACATGGTTTTAATACACATTAAAATACTGTACAACCAATTTGAAGGCCTGAAGGACAAACGTTTCCTCAAACACCCTGTCTCACTAACATATAAACCACCGCAAATTAGGCTGTTTATACATTCATATAATGTTACAGTGAAGTCGTTTATATAGTTCCCATGTATGCAACACCTCCTGTGTATTTTATCATTTATTTTATGTGATGAGGGAATAAAAACGTTAAAGTTAATGACCTCCGTGAAGAATTTTGAACAACGGGAATGAATGATGTCAAGAGGATGTGCAAGTGATTCCGGTGATGAGCAGAGAACTCATTAATGCGTTTCACTCTGCGACACTTCCCCCCTCGCCATTGATTTTCCTCGACGGCCTCGTTTGTTGTTTACATCCTTACATGACCGAACGAGGAAATGAACGTGGGGTGTGGATGACAGGCGGTCAAGTGAGAGTGCATGAATAGATCTGTGAGCTTCCATCCAGGATGCGGAGGGTTAATGTCCGGTTATGGAGCTATTGTGCGTTTATTAAATGTCGGAAAATAGTGAAAACTGCTAATTGGAATTTACAAAAGTTTAAAGGTGATACCATCATATTGTTAGTTTTGTCTGAACAAACCATCTAAAACAGAAATGTATTATGATATATCACAAAGAGAAGCATTTAAATCCTCCATAACCAAAAAGGTTGGCGATACATTTTCTGTCGATTACCTAAATAATTGATCTTCATATATTTCCCACTCCATCTAGTGTACAAACTTAAACCAGCTGGATTTTTATTCAAATCGATTACAATTTATCATTTATGGACACGTTCTGGCAGATTAAAATAAGCCTAAATCAGCAACCTGAGCCGACAGCGTAGCGACGCTAAATCCATCTTGTATTTCATAAGTAATCTGCAATATGGTAACATGATTAACATAATATGTTTGTTTATAGACGGAGTATTGGAGATGATAAAATATCAGTTGTGATTGTTGTGTTTGTTTACTCTAAAGTTCATGTGTAGTTGTTTATTCCTGCTGATTGTGGTGCCACTTAACTCTCTGCTTCTTCTTATTTCGCTTTTATTAGCGGCTTATCACCAAGTGGACTGGAGAGACTACACTCTAATTCATGGGCTTGCAGTGTCATTATGTCTCATCTAGTGTTTTAGCTTAATATTGAAGCGGTTTGCAGGTTTTTCTGCTTTAGTCATATCCCTTTTAAGTGCATGAATTAGTGTTTTTTTTTTATCAAACTACAAATCAAAACAAATCAAACAACCTCAGTATTTCCAACATCCCATTTACAGCTTACGGCCAAACTAAACAACCATTTTAATACTTTTTCTAAAACGCTAAACCTTCTCAAACTATTTATTTTAACAACTTTTCACTTTTCAATTCAACCACCCACAGACACAAACACCAAGGTCATCACAATAAGCCTTATCTCCCCTTATAGCATGAAACACAGTACACTGCATACCCATAACGCACACGTGCACAAGTTCTAACTGATCACACTCAGGTTCATAATAAGTGCCATGTCTTCTGGCAGCTCCCAGCACAATAACCCATTCAGTAGATCAGTAACGATAGCATCACCGGGCCCACACAGCAAACAATGGCCGCCCTCTCTTTCTGGAACACTGATGCAGGGCCATCTCACATGACTCTTATGACAAACGGGGAAATACGTTTTCACGCAAACACTCTCAACCACAGTGTTGAGGTCATTCCTGTGGTCAAAGCACATGAAATCCTCCCGGCTGAAAACAGATTTTTTTTTTTTCAGATTATTACCAGCTGAACGGGAAGAAAAAAAAGCGAAATACCAGGAGGTGAAAGTTGGATTCCATGGCAGACTTTCTTCAACAAACAGCAGCAGGTGAAATAGCAATATAGGTGTCAAAAATGAGGCGAGAGTGAAATCTAAAGTGACTTTACAGTTCCTGCAGACGTGGGAGCCACTGATATCTCCTGCTGCTCAGATGTCAAGCTGCTATGTGAATGTTCACGCTGAGTCATGGCTCGCACCACCCATCTGAGGCAAACATACACCCAAACACATGCTGTGAGATAGTCAGCATATCGGTAACACCGCTTAATAGCATTTCACTCCGAAATAGTCATAAGTAATCTAAATGATTCCTAGGATATGTCGTCATTACAGCCTGACATTCACATTTCACAAAGAGCTCAGTGGTGAGTGTTGCTCCGTTGACCTCACAGCGCTCACTTTAAATTCTTTATTCCTCGCAGCTTTCTACAACTTCTCCCAGAAACCGCAGGAGTTCAGCAGCTCCCTGTGTATCCGGGAAGATGGCGCAGATGGCTGAGCATGTTGAGCAACCGGCACACTGAGTGCATCTCCCTCCCTCTGTGCAGCTGATGGTCTATCGGGCCTTCTCATGATCACTTGCTGAAGTAGGAATCCCGCCAAGAGATTATGATTGGACTATAATCGTCGGCTAGCTGGGAGCTCCTGATTTTGATTCAGTGCTTGAACTTACTCCTCCACTTATCTGATTTTCTTGTCATCGCAGAGACGCGCGTTGCATTGTTGAACGTTAAATTAAAACTTTGCGCAATTATCTCAACATCTCAAGCCGGTTGCGTGGGCCTAATATGAGACACGGGGGGGGTTCCAGAGAATCTTGAATGTTTGATTCTGCATGCCCGTGCGTGTGTTGTTTTGCATATAGTTTTGCTGATGCAGGCAGATATGGGCACTGCATCTCCACTCAACGCTCCGAGCCTTGAGCTAAAAAAGGGGCAGAACTCAAAACAGCGAAAAATCAAAGAGTAAGCAAAAGCCTGAAATAAATACGCTCACAAACAAACGCACACAGCCGCAATCTCTCCCCCTTATAACTCATTTTCCACTTTAGCAGCTCTTTGCAAGAATCCTATTTGATTTACACACATATAGTGACAGACTTTGCAGGCGGATGACCAATGAGCTTCAGAATCAGCTCATATCCTTTGCACACACACACACACACACACACACACGTTTCTGTTGCTAAGATGCAGCGCTCGGGGGCTGAGGCCTCAGAGTCACGTCGTCCAAATCCATAACCGGGAAAAGACTCCCATTAAACAACCTTGGAGTGACACAGCATCCGCCGAAGCCGGGGCCATGCGTCACGCCGAGCTCCACCCGCTTCATCACAGCAAAGACTTCTGACTCCTCACAACCCGGAGAGAGCGACCGTGCCACATAACAAATGCTTTTGTTTGGGAGGCAGAGTGCACCCTGGGATGCTGGAGCAACTTTGCCTTTCGGTTTCCTGTTTTCACAGGTTGTACGAGTGAACGGTTATGTAAGCGCTGTGCTAAAAGCAGGGCGAGGCGCGCACACACACACACACACACACACGCACACACACACACACACACACACACACACACACACACACACACACACACACACACACACACACACAGTAAAAACCGTAAGGGGAGCAGTCACACTCAGGGGACCAGTGTTCCCCGGTACGCTGTTAGGTAACAGTCATAATAAGTGTCCTGAGTTAAAGAAGAGCACAGTTTTACCTTCTTGTCCTGTTAATACAAAGAAATGGCCGTCATAGTGCATATATATAGACCTTCTATCCCTCTATAGGAGACATAAAATGAAAGATTTGTTGATCACCCATAAGCTAAGCTATGAAAATGCATTCCTGTTTTCTCGTCGACTCAATCTTAACTTAAGCAACAATTGTGTTTTTTTACCACATCACTCTTACTGTCCCCGGGATTCCTCCACAATCCCTCAGGTGGAAGGAGCAGAGAGCCGTGATCAGTATTCACAAGGCTAACAGATATGGTTGGGAAGAGGAGGATCAGAGAGAAAGAGAAAGAGAAGAGCTAAATTGTTTGCTACACTCAGACAATAGATCAATAAGGCCAGCCTGCAGTGTGGCGAACACTGTTACACTACACTGCATCTCTCTGGCAAACAACACAGCACAAACCTCAAAGTGGAAACAATAAAATGTCCCTTTTTTTTTCGTTTTATGCCGGATAACCAGATATAAACTGCTGATGATTTGAGAGCCTTGAGAAATGTGTTAAAATAATTCACCTTAAAGAATTCATATAATGGGATGTTCCTGTAAATTCTGGGTTTGTTTGGTATTGAAGGTGTTTTATTCTATTCACACGAATAATTGGCCAGACCTAGGACTAAAGGCAAGGATTGTTTTTACAGTAAATATCAGTTTTTGATGTCAGGCCCTCAGAATCAAAGAGAAAGTTTTTCACTGTTGATTAACTGTTTCTTTTCGCCATCGCTCAAGTGTCTTACTGGGAGCGACTCATTATAGAAAAGACAGCTTCTCCAGAAAGAATCAACAATTGTCCTTTTTACTCTCACTATTACTGTTCAACATTGGGAGTTGGTGACAGGCATTCTGGGAAATAACATCAGCATGCTACATGCACAAAGTTTAGCGGCTCATCCTGAAGGAAACAAATGTCCGAAGTAAATTGCATGGCACTCCATCTGAAAGTGGTTAAGATATTTCTGCCTGGAGGCAAAGTGGTCGACCAACCAACTGTCATCATGATTTAGCGTATAAATATGGATAGAATATTCACATGGATTGATATTAACCTTGCTGTGATCTTTGTTATGATTACACATCTTTTAAATGGCTTCTGGAGACCCTGAAACATGACAGACATTAAAAAAATACTTAAATACTATAATTTGACTATTGTGCAAATTGTTTGACTTAATGCCACAAGCAAATATCCAAGCCAGTTTTTTTTTTATTAAGTAGACTTTGTGAGAAAATATGAATGAGTTCTGTATGTTTTGTGTCCAGCGAGTTGAGTGATTAGTCATTGTGTTAATCCTCGCTCCGAGGCCCGCCGCTGTCAGAGAGTTGGTTGCTGTGTCTAATCTCAGTCATTGCAAGGATAATGATAAGAGCAAAGCAGGCCTCCGGGGCGCACCGCTCGCCACGTGTGTCACCAAGAATTTCATGCTGTTGTCAAATGAGTGCAGCTTTTTTATGAGGAAGAGAAGAGAAAATAACGCAGAAGTGTTTAAAATGTGCAGGCCAATAAATCAGGGCAGCGTTATGAAAAAAACAACATTTCCACGTTTTTAAATTATAGTGATTATCATTTAAAGCTTTACTCATTGACAACATTACCTCACATCAGTCATATTGCAGTAGTTAGAGATGCAAACCAAACGGGTAACAGGAAATGCATGACGGACTGTGAAGGGATAAAAAGGAGACAATGAGTCTTGGTAATGGAACCAGGATGAGCAAGGACAAAGCCCGGGCCCAGGAGTCCCACGGAGGGAGGTGCAAAGGTGGAGGGAAACAGTGGGCAGTGTAACAATCACACAGGTTATTTTGGGGTCTCTCGGGGAAGTGGAGGGGTACCTCAGTGAACTCCTCATTTCTGTGGGGCTTTATGTACCGTGACGGTTCCAAATGAAACTGCCCGATCATGTGGGAGCGCTCTATTAATTTGTGGCTCAGGCCACCTCCTTGGGGAGAGAGCTGCCACAGCCGCTGCTGCATCCCCCTTTTGCAGCTTCCAGCAAAGCTTCTCGTTGCTTATTGACTGAGGAGCTGCATTGCAATATTTCTCCACATCCGCGGCTGTGGCTGTGGCTTTTCGCCTCAAGTGCCGAGACGATCTATCATTTCTTTTGGTCGCCGACTGCAGACTCTGCAGGATGGATGAAAAGCAGCGTGAAATAAAAGTAATCTTGGTTCTGGGAGCAACGTACTGGAATACACTCTGGTCCTACAATATCGCATGCTCTGAGAAATCTAATCAGGTTCAGTTGCAAAGGCCTGTTGAAGAATAACCACAGCAAGAGGCATTTAAAGCTAACAAGATAGCGGTGGGATTGTGTCTGCCAAATTGTGGATTAGTTTAATAAAAACTCAATGTCCTTAAAATTAGAATCATTGAGTTTTTACCAGCATATATATTGTGAAGAGAAGAGAGCGAGGAGCCTTTTATACAAGCTGCTATAGCAACAAAATCACAACAAAACAATCTGTATATCGGTCATCAACCATTGGTAAACGCATTAGAGGCAAAAATAAATTAAAATGATCATGGCATCTTACCATCTCAAATATTAACAGTTTGTTTTTCTGCATGTTGATATTGTGAGTTGGTCTCCTCGGTGCTCATTACAATCAGGATCTATCAACAACAACCTGCTGGCTAAAAAGGCATGTGTTAACCATGCAAGAGATCACAAGGCTCTCTCAAGACTCCAGCCCTGGAGCATACACATTCACATGAAAGGATGGCCAACACTGGCACTCCTCTCCGCAAATCCCTAATCTTGATCTACCTTTAAATATGCACAAACAACATGCATGCGGTCCAATTAGTGCCAGACAACAGTAATACGTGGGTCTGACTGAGTATGAAGACCAAAAATGATCAGTTCTTCTGTGCACAAACAGGAAAAGAAAAACAAGGTTTGGTAGGTAGGACAGTGAAGTCTATCCTAAAATATCCACAGCAGAGTCCCTCATGTGGGTCCCTGTGATTTCAAAGGCAAAGAAGGACCAACATGTGAGAAAACTTATTTCACCTGGAATGCCTGCATTTCAGTGAAACTCCTAACTAAGTAAAGATAAGACGGGTTCTTTAATTATTGAGAAATCCTTTGTGTATTCCCATGGAGGAACACATCCTTGGGAGCTGTGCGAACGGTGGGCGGGAACACAACAGTCCCAGAGTGGCCACATTGGGAGTAGGCCAACTAGGAACGACTGGAAGTTGTGCAGATATACAAAGTAATTAAAAGCACGCCTACAGTTTGTCTGCCGCGCCTCACGAGTGCTTGCAAGACCATCCCTATTACGCTGAGATAATAACACGCTTGACAGAACCACCCTGAAACAGATTTACTTCAAAATTCCAGTTCGCTGAAGAGTCAAATGACATAAAATCCATAGGTGTTAATAACTATATCGAGCAGCAGAACAAAAAAACAATCATTAGCTTCCAAAGCAAATAACAGTAAGCATGGGTGCTGCTTGGAAAGCTTCCCACGTAGAGGGAGCACAGGATATCTTCCCCGTACAGATGCTGGTGATGAGACTCGTGTGGGAGGACCACGGAACGGAGCGAGCATGTGAAAAGACGAAAGGAAATAAAAGGAGGGGGGGGAAAAAAATAGTGGAGAGAGGAGTCAAATGAGAAGGGATAGAAACAAAAATAAGCCGGCCCACGTTGCATTAGGAGATTCCTTTTGAAGATTGCCCGGCGCGGAGAGGCAATCAGGAGAGCAGAGACTGTTTGGCCTCACTGCGAGCTATTCTGCTGCACCGCGGCCACATCTCTAGTGTCCGTCCTCCTCTTTCTCTCTCATCTATTACTCACTCTCTCTCTCTCATTTATTCTTCATCAAGCACTGCATCCCCCCCCCAGAACAAGGATATTGGCCACCAGGCAAGAACTCTAAGAAGACGGATCCCTTTTCAAGATGGTCTCTGCACCGTTTCCGAGAAGAAGGCACCCTCACAAGGACACCGCACATCCTGAAGGCATCTTAATGCTGGGGAGTACCAGTGGGACACGGTGGGTTAAGCAAGGATATGGCCTCGACATTGCAGACTTTGTCCCAGCCGCTCTTTAGGAGACCATTGTGAGGTGTGATTGGCAGCTGGGTTGATCTCCTCCGGCGGGTCAGCAACGGGAACACATAGCTATTCACTTGAGAGTCCATCAATCACAATTTGGTTTAATTAACCAGCAGGAATGACAAGCCGAGGGCCCACTGCCTGAATGGATACGGGGAAATATGATAGATACAATACAACACAATCCAGCACAAGATAATCTAATACTGTAAGCCCAAAGGAGAACTCAAGACTGCAAGGCCAGCAGAGAAGAGAATACAAAGCAGATGATGCCAGCCGGCTCACAACATCCAGTTAACTACTACAGTACAGTCTTCACTTTCATTCCCCCCCCATCACTTGATTTTAGAGCTGATTTTATTTATTGGTGCTGCCAGTGTTATTAGCTGAGCTTTAAACAAGTTGGTGATGCTGACCACGTAATCATAACGGCTACAGTCTGAGACCTTTGACATCCCTCCTCTCTCAACTAATTTCCTGTTAACTCCATATCAAGAATGAAGTAAAAAAAAAAGCTTAGAAATGCATTCGAAAAACAACGTAGATAACATATTGCCCTCCATCTCAATTTTAAAAACTCTTATAGGAGATGAAAAATAAAATGCAATTCCATGACAGCAGGGGAAAGTCCATCTCCTGAGGAGGATCTTGTGATAAGATCAAAAGCTCCTAAAGCTACTAAATGAATCATGTGGTGCAGTTGTTTCGTAAACATTTTCAAAGACAAAACTCCAAAGTTCTCACATGTTGAATACTGTTAAATATTGTACAAAACTGTCTGAATAAACTAGTAAAAATTTAGATTTTCAACAAATATTTAGTAAATTTGATGCAAAACTCTTTGATACAACAACCAAACTGATTATTTTTCCAAGACATTTGTGATATAAATCAACATGTTCATAAAGACAAAACTCAAATGAATACTGTTAAATATTGTACAAAACTGTCTGAATAAACTAGTAAAACAAAGGTAACATTTTGATCTACAACAGGGATTATCTCAACAGATAATTAGTAAACTTGAAGCAAAACTTGACACACACACACACACACACACACACACACACACACACACACACACACACACACACACACACACACACACACACACACACACACACACACACACACACACACACACACACACACACACACACACACACACACACACACACACACACACACACACACACACACACACACACACACACAGCTTAATAAAAGTCCACTCTCCTGCTCATGTGTCCAAAGGCCTGCACCACTCTCTCATTAGTGTCTGCCAGCCAGCACAGCTACAATTAGCACTAGGTACTTTCACAATCCCTGTGATGGACCATGCAGACATCCGCCAGCCTGTGTGGGCTAACACTAACTAATGCTCAATCAACGAAGGCCCACATCCAGCAGGGGGAAGCTGGAAAATATTGTTCTTTGTCTGTCAATAGATGGCTCCTCTTCAATATGTGTGTCTCAATGTTAGCACATTCACCTGTCTGTTAATCTGTCATCCAGCTTCCCCTTCCTGTCACCCGTCTGTGTCCATCTTACTGCCTTCTCTGAGTCCAAATCTCATCCGTCAGTGTGCCGGTACCCTCTCCACTATACTGCACCTGCTGCAGTGCATCAGTCCGCTTCCATGAAAAAGTCATTTTAATGATGACTCATAAAGAGGTTTTATTATTTCAGTGTGTGTGGATCTGCTGTGCAGCCTCTTGCAGTAACAATGTCTGTACCAACTCACTGCTCATCCTTATTTATGCATCCAATTTTCCTGCAAAGTTCTTGTCTCTCCTTTACGTCCAGGAAACTCCAGTTTTATTCTCGACGATAGGATGGCCATAGCCCACGCCATTTAATGTTGTGGTTCCAAAATGTTATATTATTGTTTCCTTCCTGGTTTATGTTTTCCTAAATAGCTATTCTGCATATGCCTTCATGCCACAATGATGAAGTAACATTTAGAAAAAAGAAAGCGCTTGAAAGGTTTTTGATGTTTTTTTTCATGTCAAAAGCCCCTTTTAGGAGTATCAACAAATAACGTTGTTACTCTCCTTCGTCAGGCAAATTGGGGCATTTGCATAATGGCCGTATAAGCGCATTGGGTCAATGAATGGGATGTGGTAACTAACTTGCACTAATATTCAACACATGCACTTATAATCACATATAATCACCATACACAAGTTTTTGCATATATTACCGAACACAGATTTTTGGAGACTTCATGGGGCTTCATGAGCATGAAAAATACTTAATTTCCATTGAATAGATTGTGCGAAATTGCAAAAAAAAAAATGTAGACATGACCTTGGTGTTACACCCATAACACGTGAGCTACCTGCAGAATAATCCCTGCTACTTCAAACAGGATAGGAAAGACATTTTCAAAGACTATTTTCCTATTTTACTCTGCTAGACTATAAGAGCAAGAACTGCTGCTTCTACTAATAAATAAGGGAATTAGGACATTATATCAGGAAGTAAAAGCAAGTGAATGCTCGGTGCTGGAGCCGATCTCAGCTGTCAATGGGTGAAGGCAGTGTTCACCCTGGACAGGTCACCAGTCTGTCGCAGGGCTGACATATAGAGACAAACAACCACTCACACTCACATCCACACCTACGGGCAATTCAGAGTCTTCAATGGTTAAGCTGCATGTCTTTGGACTGTGGGAGGAAGCCGGAGAACCCGGAGAGAACCCACGCTGACACGGGGAGAACATGCAAACTCCACACAGAAGGTTGTCCAGCCCGGGAATTGAACCCGAGCCCCTCTTGCTGTGAGGCGACAGTGCTAACCACTACACCACCGTGCAGCTAAAACATATTTATAGATATTGTTGTTTCCCCATAACATCTCTATTTTTCAGCAGACCCACACATTCATGCTGTCAGTGTTGATCAAACTCTGAGAAAAGAAGGAAAATCAATATCATGTCGTTGTTCAAGCAAGTTCACACACACAACACCTCTAATTAAACACATCTGGTGACACATTTCAACCCCTTCAACCACCAGCCCTAACACAAACATCAATATCAACTTTTAGAATTGTTGTTACAGTAAATATATTCACATTGTGAACTCTAGAAGGCCGCAAGAAAATAAAATAAAAATGTATGGCTTAAAAATATGGCCTGAAAGACATCCCAAAGTATCAAAGAATCCTAAGAGTGATGTCATCGCTTATCTAAAGTCCATACGCCAGCCGGACCAACAGACAGTCTGCTTCCATTCCATGATGATTATGTCTGTACTGTGTCATAGAAAACTTTGTCTGCATTTCATAACGTCCACATGGTGCAAACCCCAAGACCTCATTCAGCGCCGGGGCCCCATCACGGCGGGAGGGGAAACTCTAAAGCTGCATCTGTCGTGATTAATGCGGTCTAAGTGGGTCACTAAAACTAAAACTGGAGTGGTCCTCCAGCTCTCCAGCCATTTCTCTGTTCTTCATTTAATCATGCCTTCCGGTGCCCAAACCCAAAAGTAAAGCCCCAGACCAACAGCGCTGCGTCCCATGACAGGATGGAGGCCCAGACTGTGAGGTGTGTGTGAGAGCATGACGTGCATGAGCTGCTGCAGAAATAAAGTGAGCAATGGGAGAGGAAGACCTGGAACCACTTCCCCCCCTTCATCCATCTGTCAGTCAGTCAGCCAGCGCGCCCCACTGATGCCGTCGTCACCCTGGCATCCTGGCTCCGCCTATTAGCCTGCTAGTTAGACTGGCATTTAGACTGGCGTTCGCAGGAGCCAAAGGGGTCTGGGGCTTGGCTAGCACCAAACTGATGTAAAACAGTAGACAAACCCACAGGCGCACACAGCGACATGCAGCAGCTGTCTCCTCCGATCACGTCAGTCTGGCCTAATTTGATTCCATCTCGACAGGATTCAATTACATTTTATTAATTTTGGCACAGTGCGACTCCATAGAGTTCGATTCAATCTCTAGCAATGCAGTTTAACTAGATGCAATCAGATTCACTTGAATTGAATGAATTTTTAAACATAATCTCTTCCTCCCTCTGAATAAAATCCTCTCACTGCGAGCTCCATCCTTCCCAATTTCGCCTTTCTGGGATTCAGAACACAGAATATAAAGAGCGACACCAAACTCTCCCCACAAGAGGACCCCGACTGCTCAGTGGATCTACATTTTCTCTTGGCTTCTGGTTTGGAGAGACTTCCCGGGGAGAACATTAGTCACTTACACGACAATAATGGGTAATTTGAGTGAAAATAGGTCGAGGATGGCAGAGGGCATTATTGTATATGCTTCCTCTTTTCTCCATCCATCGCAAATAACGGACGGTTTCTCAAAACCAAATGCCGAAAGTTCACCCACTGGAGCTTTTTGTTGTGGATGTCATCTCTCTTCTCAGTCCCTCTGCTATTGCGAACGTTACTTAAAGCACAAAATGTGTCATTAAAAGACAGAACATCTTCAAATATGTATGAATACATGTGCAGCAGTGTTCTCTTAATCCCTGATACTAATCCTGTTAAGTGAGCTGTGAGCTGATAACTGCACAGCTTGTACACACAGCTACCCTTGAGCAAGGCAGTTATTTTCTTTTAAGGTACTGCAGCAGGGCTGACCTCTAAACCTCCTAATCAAGTAGTACTGTTCATGGATGGATTAAGAGACAATGGAGCCCTGGGCAAGTAAAAGGGTAGTGTCTGTCGTCATTTTGTGTCTTTGTAGTTGTTTTCAGTCTCTTGGTGTTCATTTTGAGTCTCTCTGTATTCATTTTGAATATCTGTGGTAGTTTTTGAGCATCTCTGTGGTCATTTTGAGTGTCTTTGTGGTCTATCAGCGTCTCTTTGTGGTCATTTTTTGACTTCTCTTTGTGGTCATTTTTAGATTTCTTCCTTTGTGGTCATTTTGTGTCTCTTTGAGGTTGTATTTTTGGTCTTTGTGGTCAATTTGAGTTTCTGTGTGTTCTTTTCAAGTCTCTTCTCGTGTTTTTAGGTCACTTTGTGAACATACCTCCATGTGGTCAATTTCAGTTTCTTTGTGTTCTTTCCAAGTCTCTCGATGGTCATTTTAAGTCTGTTCGTGGTTATTTTTTGTGTCTTTGTGGTCATTTTGCATCTCTTTGTAGTAGTTTGATTGACTTTCCACTTCAAAACAGAGGCCGTGGTCCAGTAATTCAGTAATCCATCTATGGTTATGCATAAATGATTAGGTTGCATAAGAGGAATGTGCATGAACTTACTAGAACTGCTGAAACCAGGCATTTGGGCAAAGGTTGAGTCACACAGCCTATTCCATTATTTAATAGGTGTACAGTTATTCAGATTGGAAATAGACTGGAACATATGCAGGTAGGAGTTAGAAAATATGTATGTTGTCTCTCAAAAACGACTGCTCACTGCCATTTCTATTCTAAGCAAGCTGACAACAACCCTGCAGCCCAGATGCTTTGCAGGGCTTTTCTCACAGATCCAGGTGTTGAGAATACAACACTCTCCGCCTGTATTACATGCGGAGTACAAATTCAATGCTAAGGCCTGAACTCGGTGGCTTGAGCGCTAAAGGGCACACATGAGGAATCAAAAGCTTGCAGGCAAATAAATAGCATATCCATAACACTGAGATTGCCCTTTGTACAATTCAGGGGCCTGCTGACTCTCGTCGTTCCTTAAATTGATTTCTCATACGCCGCTGCCTCGAGGGGGCGATTCCATTTTCATATATACACTGGCTCTCCATATGTAGGCTCTCCGTCCAAGTCTATTAATCAAATAATGCAATCAATTTCACCTTGCAGGACCAGGACACGGGCCATTTCTTTTGTGAACAGCTTTGCATGTCTTTAATAGGAGTTTGTGGCTGCTGTTGCACGGTGTCAAAATGTGTGTGCAGCATTGTTACAGTGGCAGAATATCAGTAGCATGAGATGTCGGATAGCAGGGATTTTTAAAGGGACAGATTCTGGATTGAGGCTCAGCACAGTGTGCATGTTTCGGTACGCGTGCCCCGTTCATGCTCGCTAATATGAGCATGTACATAAACCAGAAGTACAGGATGTAAGCAAACCTCAACCGCGTGCTTAAGCACGGGCTCAGGGTGCAATGAGAGACACTTAAGCGCAGGAGCATAAATCTTTTAAACCCTGAGCCCTTGACATTTTCCCCCAGAGATACAGCGAAATATCTTAATTACGCCACTTAACGTCACATTGGCGAGTCCCGGGTGAACCCAAGCAAGCATATAATTCATTGTACTAAGCATCAGTAAAAGCCAAATACATAAACCTTCAAGGATGCATACTCAATGCAGGATAGACAGAGAGCTGGGACTTCAAAAGCAAATGTTTTCTCTTCAGGAGCCAGAGGGGGTAGAACACAGGATATCTGCAGAAGCCACGGCACCTCGCTCACTCCTGTCAGAAACTCAAGCTGCTGCCATGGATTGGCGAGAGCCAATAAAAAAAACCTCTTACTGGTACCAGTCCTTTCACTGATGGCTTAGTGTCTGATCCAAGTCCCAACAGGGAGATTTGAAACATCCAACCCAAACACCCCTACATACCCTTTAATCTCAGAACTAGCTTTGTTAGTCACATAACAGCAGCTTCACCATCTAATAGGTCAATTTGTGTGGACTTTGCTATCATGAAAAGCTTGATATGAATGCAAATTGGTTGGTAGGGTGATGTAATAATACTGCAACAAAGGGAAAGTAACAAAGCAACGAATATTCCAGTTAGGAGCTTACGAGCAGAATAGTCTCTTTGTTTTACCTCAGTGGGATTAAATGTAATAATAAATGAAAATACAGCCCACTGATGCTCTGGGTGTACCATCCTTCTCATCTTCCTCTTGATCCAACAGCCATGTCTAGCAGTCTTAATGATTGAAATGATGGAAACATGAACTGCCAATAAAGTCCCGTCAGAACGTCAATGATAATCAAACTGTGCCTCTGCGGCTACTAACTACTCTTAATGTATGAGCGTAAAATCTTTATATCGATGCTCTGCTGCTATTTTTAATGCCACAATCCACCAAAACAAACAAACCATTTTGACTCCAAGTTAATGCGGTTCGATCCCAGAAATCTGCACGTCAATGAAGGCTGTATGAAGGTTAATCGTTTAAAAATCAAATGCAACTTCCCTCTGCACAAGTTAAAATGACACATTTGTCGTGTCAAAGGGTTCAGATGCTTGTTTAAAAAGGAGATGCACTTATGACTTCTGGTGACTAGTCATTTTTACAGGTTATGTGTAGCATATTGATGTACAGGTAAAAAAATGAAATATGCATCTGTGATTCTCCACTTTTGCTTGAGGACCCTTTGAACCCCCCTTTTGCTTGACACCCCACTGCCATGAAGGACTTCAGCAGAGCAGTCTGAGTGCACCAGAAGCACAACATGCTCTAACGACCAGTGGCTTATGGCTTCACTCTTGGCACCACTTTGCAGCGCTCTACCCCCACCTGCCGTTGTGCGCCAGCAACCCAGTGCGGCCACACTGCAAAGAAAAACCTCCCTGTTTTGTGCTTTCACTCTTTAGACCTGTATCAAGTGGTGGGTGGTGGGTGGTGGTGATGGTGGTGGTGGAGAGAAGATCACATTTCTTATACTGGCTGCAAATGAAGTTGTTGCAACAGAAAGCATTGAATGCATGCACAGGTACACCGAGAGAGACGCAGTGATCTCAAAGCTGCATGCACAGATGTGTGTGTGTGTGTGTGTGTGTGTGTGTGTGGGGGGGGGTTATTATTATTTTTATTTTTTTTCAACCTCTTCAAGAAATGGATTACAGGTAAATCTGAAGCTACAGGAGGCTGTGCACGGTGACGCGCCTCACTGACACACACACACACACACACACACACACACACACACACACACACACACACACACACACACACACACACATCAGGTGCGCCATGCACATGAAACCCAATTAACGCAGATGTGTCCCACTAAATGCGGCTCATATTCCCCAAACTTTGCCTGCAGTGTCAGTATACAGTATTCAGCAGTGGACACAGTGGACTTTAGAGAGAGGGAGACAGCAAGAAAGGCGGTGGTCCAAACCCTTAAAAAAAAAAAAAAAAAAAAAGATTCACCATGCGTTATTATTGAGATGCTCCATGTATGATGGCGACAGGTGAAGTTGGGCTACATCATGGATGTTTAGGATGTACAGTGTCTGTGCAAATGAGATCCATCCCCCAAAGGGAGGCTGCTCTTTAGAGATTTATGGAGGAAAAAATACCCACTACTGGAAGGTAAGCCATGTCAAATGATTAAAAGGAAACTGGGTTGTTTGTCCTGTGAGTGGAGAGTCTATTTCACCACAGCTCACCCACTCCAACAAAAAAAAAAAAAAAAAAAAAAAAAAAAAAAAAAAAACCCATCATAATCCCCCCTTTTTCAGTAAGAAAAGCATTCTGGCCCCTGCAAGACGTGCCTCAACTACAAAACAAGGTCCAGTTAAACAATCCAGCCCTCTCTCTCTCTCCTCCATCCCTCTCTCTCCTTCTCTTTCTCTCCCTCCCTCCCTCATCCATCCCTCTCTCTCTGCTGCAGATCACGATGGCAAAATGCTCTCAACTTGTCCACAAAGTCTCCAAAGCTCGGAGAGGTTTTTTGCCTGCCTACCTTGAGCGCCGCAGACGAGCATCCCGAGGAGGTGGAGCAGCAGGTGGAGCATCATGGTGGGGTTAAGGGATCGGGCTGCAGGACGCTGCTGTAAAAAACGACAAGGGCGACACACAAGCTCGGCTCCGTTCATCCGCCGTCTGGGGCTCCTGGCGACTGATCTGCCTCCTCTCCTCCCCCTGCCTTCCTTCCTATACGCGCGCTCCCGCTCCTCGCTCGTGCACAGCGCTTGCTCTGCGATGGAGACCCCCCCCCCCCACCCTACCACCACCACCAACACCATAAAACACCACCTCCTCCTCAGCATCACTTTTCTCCATGCTCAAAGTGGACAAGAAGGCAAATCAGGGAGTTATTGGATTTTTTTTTGATTATTTTTTTTCCAAAAACATGTCTATATGCCAGCCCTGTGATAGGCTGGAGACCTGTCCAGGGTGAACCCTGCCTTCAACCATTGACAGCTGAGATCGGCTCCAGCACCCCCGCGACCCTTAACTGGATAAGCAGGTTATGGATGGATGGATGTTGTAAAGTTGGAAGGGTGGAAATATTAAGGAAAAGAAAAAATGTATCTGGAAATATTCATCTACTAGCAGGGGTGTGGGGCTGCACGGTGGTGTAGTGGTTAGCACTGTCGCCTCACAGCAAGAGGGGCTCGGGTTCAATTCCCGGGCCAGACAACCTTCTGTGTGGAGTTTGCATGTTCTCCCCGTGTCAGCGTGGGTTCTCTCCGGGTTCTCCGGCTTCCTCCCACAGTCCAAAGACATGCAGCTTAGGTGCATTGATGACTCTGAAATTGCCCGTAGGTGTGGATGTGAGGGTGAATGGTTGTTTGTCTCTATATGTCTGCCCTGTGATAGGCTGGCGACCTGTCCAGGGTGTACCCTGCCTTCACCCATTGACAGCTGAGATCGGCTCCAGCACCGAGCATTCACTTGCTTTTACTTCCTGATATAATGTCCTAATTCCCTTATTTATTAGTAGAAGCAGCAGTTCTTGCTCTTATAGTCTAGCAGAGTAAAATAGGAAAATAGTCTTTGAAAATATGTCTGCCCTGTGATAGGCTGGCGACCTGTCCAGGGTGAACCCTGCCTTCACCCATTGACAGCTGAGATCGGCTCCAGCACCCCCGCGACCCTTAACTGGATAAGCAGGTTATGGATGGATGGATGTTGTAAAGTTGGAAGGGTGGAAATATTAAGGAAAAGAAAAAATGTATCTGGAAATATTCATCTACTAGCAGGGGTGTAGCTAGGAATTCTCTGGTCTGTCTCTTGTGTTTTTTGTGGGTCCCTGGGTTCCACCACCCAGGGGGGAAAAAAACACAAATGTTGCCCTGTGAGAATAATAAGAAGGACATTTCAATAAACTCTTAACTGCACAAATCTGTTGTAACGGTCTGACTCGGTATGCAAACAAGTTTCATTCATTCAACATGTCTAGAAAAAGGGAAAGTAAAGCTCTGGTCGGTTAGCATCAGGGTAAATATCGCCGTCAAAATGCAGCATCCTGGTGTTTCTGACTAATAACATCTGTTCAAATGCTGTCCTTTAAGCACAGCATCCTAATTCAGAGGGTTGATGTAATGCACTGGTTGGACTGGTGTCATCAAGTTCATCCAGTACCAACCACATTCAGCAATCTGACCTTCATTACAGCATCCACCAGAATAATTTCTTATCAGAGACAGTGCCTCAGGGCAACATCCATCCAAGCTTCCTCAAATTTTAAGCAATTGTTCCGCAGATTTTTTTAATTAAATGTAGCCTTTAGTTTTATTGCCTCCAAAAGCCAGAGAAGTTCTGAAATGTGTCATCCTAAAAAATTCTGTTAAAACTGAATAACTGTAGCAGTTATTTCCTTTAAAAACGTGAGGAACCCTGTGAATGTTACCTGAAGGGGCATACTGAATGAAAATGGCCCTGCACATTTGATTCTGACTTATATATTTATTGTAGATTTTGTTCCTTCAGTAAATCATTGTGCAAAGAAAGAAACGCTCCTCACTTAATCATCCTAACGATTCATGCATTAACTCAACATTTCCAAAGTGTTGCTGCAGCATATCAACCTTTCTTTAATGTCCTGCATCATCCAGGCTGCGATTGGTTGATTCAGGAAAAGTGTCATTGATGAGTACATCAATTTTAGGATTTTTGTTTAAGACAAACCCTGCTTATCCTCCAGACCCAAAAGCAGTCACACATGAGGAGCTGAGGATTAATTAACGGTGATTTAATCAAAACAAGAGTCCAAAACAAAACTTACATGCAGGTGATGACAAAAGTAGTGACGTAAAATCCAACAAGGGAAAAAGAGGTGAAACAGGAACAAGTTATATCCAAGGGAACAAAGCAGGGACAAAGCAGGGACAAAGCAAACACTACAGATGACACAAGAGGCAGGGAACTTCAAAATAAAACAGGAAACAAACAAAACCAAAATCAAGATCGTGACAATCTCATCCCGACTGACTTCTGTCTCAGCTTCAGCTGCAAAATCGTGACTAACATTTGAACTGGTAATGCTGGGTTAACTGGGCCGTGCTCTCTGCTGCCAGTGTACCTTCAGACTCACTAGGCCGCAGGGATTTACTGGAAACGGTGCTAAATTAATCATTTGTTATTACATTTGGCTGCATCAGCCTCAAGGGACTGCAACCTCTTCTCAGCCTTTCAGCACCAGCTCTGCATGTTTTTCTCTTTCCATTTGGCCCTCTTCCCCCACCGCTTATTTCTCCGAATGCCACTGAACGGAGATGGGAAGGGGGCGGGGCCCAGGTAAAGTTAGAATGAACCGGACGGATGTAAATCTCAGCAGGCCGCCAGCCCTCTCGCCTAAAAGCGCTTTGTTATTTTTATTCAAAGGTCCCAAAATGTCTCTTGATTATAAAGCAGGTCTATTGAAACACTGTGAAAGTATTGAAACGCTCCACCCACTGAGAAATGAACACAGAGCCTATTCAGAAACTGCCTTTAAAGGTTGTAAGGTTGTGATGTCATAACAGTCGACGGGAGGATTGTCGCTAAACCAGAAGACGGACAAAGTCAGCTGATGAATATTTAATGATGAAATGGAGGATTAAGCTTTTAAAGCGTTAAATGTTCCCAATAGATACACTATAAAGTGAGAATATCTCAGTGTTATGTTGACTTGTTTTGCTGCCCATTATCTTAAAATATGCAAACATACAGAACAACACAGCTAAATTATAATACTCCGAGAAACTGAACTTTTAATTTGTTGAGCGAGTACAATAGAAAGAGTGTTTGGATCTAACAGAGAACACTGATTGCATCTAAAATAATTCATCAACACAATTTCATTCAATCACATTCTCCCAGTCCTAACATAAGGCATAATCGGATTTGTGAAGGCAGTGATTATCACCTCACACGGAGTCAAAATGAGACATTTTTAGTCTGAAAGTGTCTCAGTTGGGAACAAACGAAGTGAAAAAAACATTGATCGACCCAGCCGAGTAAAACTAAATGAATCTGGATATTGGATTCTATGGAGTCCTCATTTGGGAGTGTTATGGTGTGGTATGTTAAAGTATGCTGAAAAGTGCATTTATTAAATTGGTGGAGATGGGAAAGCCCGATGCAAACACCTCTTTTTGAGCTGCCAAATATTGTCAAAATCATTCATGTCACGTCGGAGTTGACATCTTATTTGATTGCTGGATGGATTTCAATCTAAAGGTCTCTCTCTGGGTTTCATTTCAGGACAACAACTTTTTTTTTTTTTTTTTTTTTTTTTTTTGTTGGCCCCATGACTTGACCCATATCGCTGTGCTCCTAACGGACACATGTCAGAAGGGCTCCATGGCTGTAATTCCCAGCAGTCGCCTGACAGACTGATGCAATGAAGGTAACGGTGTAAAGATAAGGAAAAGTCACAACCGGCCTAACAGCCATCCAGAGGTGAGCTGTTGGCTCTAAGGAGTTCGTTTCGCTGCAATTTGTGTCAAACTGTGGAAGTGGGAACGGGTAAGGTGTGAAAATGGAATCATTTCTCACTGAGGTCTGTCTGGAAAGCAGATTTGTATTTTCCACCCAACAGAACATGGAATTCAGCTGAAAATGAATATAGGTGAATTAATCTCTAATTGGTGTGAATAGAAACCATTAATTGTCACTTATTTTGTCGGAGTAGAGCTTTTTTTTTTCTCATACAGCTAAATTAAGAGCCATTTAATATTCCTCCAGATCATTCCTTGCTGAAAGGTGTGATCATTATAGAAAAGGAACTGAATCGGGGAGTAATGTTCTTCAGAAGAATTTCACATCAGTTCCTCCGGTGACGAATCGCTCTCCCCGCGGGAAAATTTACGTTTTCTAATTGTTTTAACAACCCGACTCCTTGAGTAATAGAAATAGCAAAGTTCAAGTTCTTTTCTGTCGGGTAATGTAAAATGTCTACCTGCCCTTTAACAGGACAGCGGGGGAGCAAAAAGTGACCCTGTACTGCAGAATTATTGAAACCTCAGGTGAAATATTCATGACATGAACAAGATGGTTTAAAGAGATGAGAACATTCTGGTCCTGAGGTCAAATGTTTGCTTGGTCTTCTATCCTGGTTCATTTAGGTTTCCTTTTGCTGTTTTTGGTCGTCTACAGTCCAAAGATACAGCACTCTAGATTTATATTTTATTAAAAACCAAAAGCTGGAATACGACTTGTATACCCACCACTTATTGCACTTATAACATTCATGCCATCATAGGACATGACAAGTCTATAAAGACAGAACATGTCACACACGTCACACTTTCAGAATGGTAAGTGGAAATATATCAGCAAGAAAATATAATTTGCATCATTACATTGCTGTAAAAAGGCACATGTTCCACTTGCTTTCAATGAGTAATAACATAAATGCTGTCAGAGTATGTCCGACTGTATTTAAAAGCCACAGTCCATTTCACAGCAAAACATCTCCCTGGTATGGACCCGCCACTTCACTGTTGCAATGTATTGCATAATGCAGCTTCCCTTTGTGCCGGGGGGGGAAAAAAGAGTAAGTGTTTTCGCACAGAGTGGAAGAACTTGTGGCCTGTCTTAAAGTCGGACTGTCAGTGATCGCCCCATCATCGCCGCTGTCACCCGAGCCAGCCGGGGTTGCCTTAGCAACCACGTTTAAATGGCTGTATTGAAGAGCGGGGCCTTACAGATAATTCATTGTTGTGGTCTTTGTGAAGCACAAACAAGTTGAGACGTGTCATCCCAACAATTAGTGACGAAGACGCATTATCACTCCGAGTTCAATCGGAGACACAGTGGTAGTGCAGCGCTGACATAGCAAAGCCTGGACTAAGTTTGACCTGTGATTATAACGCCTACATATGGATGTAAAAACATGTCTTCACTTGTTTATCAGTATAATAGCTTTCATTACATTAGCCTTGAACAAATGTGCAATGCTCTGCTTACTCACTAACATTGTAGTATCTCAATGCTCACCTGAATACAGATTTGTCTACCATACCAATTAAAAATAGGAATGAATTTACATTTGCTGAGATCATGAAGAATGATTGATGAAGAGGATAGTTTGATAACTGCAAACTTAAATTTGGCTCAGTTTTAGAGGACATTCAAGCCAAATGGTTAATGTTCGGATTAGTTAAATGGCCGTGCAGTCACACTGAAAATGTACACATGAATTGCAATGTTTAATCTGTTTTTTTTTTTAATATCATTCTTCATTCTGTTGGGAGACCTTGAAAATACATAAAAAGAAGAATGTGACAGGTCTATCCTCAATATGATTGTGTTTTTCTATCAGGATATGCTGTGAACAAACCAGTCAAAGTCAAAAAGAATTGTCATAACATGTTATTTCTCTAGGGATTTTCTACATGTCGAGTATCGACCTGTTATATAGCAGAGGGACGGCCCCACCCTTTGTTTCTGCCTCTCAAAATGTATTAAAATGTTTTCATCTCTGCAGATCTCCCTCAAGAAAAAGGCATATTTTTATGTATGACTCCTAAACTGAGGAGTCAGCTAGCGCACGCCGAAACACATTGCATGGAAGTAAAGCTGCACACTTTCATGAAACAAATAGAGTTATGCCCATCATTGCCTAAAGTGTTTTTTTCTCTCAAGTGAGAAGAAAAACATTGTGTGTTTTGTGAAATTGAGGCGCTGAAAAACAAGTAAAAAAATGCTTGGCTCAGCAACTTCGCATACACAAAACACACTTAATATTCAACACGAGAAAAGCGGGATTATTATGATTAATGTGGCGCACAAATGTTTTTAAGCAAACGACAGCGAGCCGAGCTACGGGGACAATGTTGATTCAGAAATATTACACATGCTTAGAGTTGTGTGTACAGTAAATGGACCAAAGTGATGTGGACTTAGATAAATTGAATGCCTGTCAGTAGAAGGAACTTCCAGATGGTCTTCCTCGTCAGAGCTCACACCGTCTAACTCAGCATGACATATTAACAAATACACTATCTGAATTTGTGGGTGCTGTGTTCACAAGTTTGTTGCCCTTTAAAAAATATGTCCTGTGACCTTTTCTGTTATTTCGAATACTTCCAAAACGCAATACTTTATCTGCAAAACAAATATCCTTCCTTGTAGGAATTCAAACTGAACGGATTGAAATCTATCAAAACGAGGAGAAAAGTAAGCGATGGCAGGGAATACATGCAAACCAAACTCCTGCAGAAAAGTTAATATGCTAGTAACCTGCTTTGCAAAACCCATGGAAATTGAAATATGCAAGAGAGGAGTTTCCACCGGTGACCCTGGTTCACATCCTACATGTGACAGTAGAAAGTATGAAAAAGTAACAGTAGCTGACAGACAAGAAGCTTTGCAGCAAATATGCATGATATGAGGCAAAAAGAAAAGCCATGTGCATGAGATCTCAAAAGATCAAGAAAGCAAACAAATGAGGGCACATCTTTATTGGCTCAAAGTCATTGAGTGAGCGTGTGTCGGTCCTATCTTTGGCCTGGAGGGGAGACCAGTCTGGTCTGTGATTGAAAAACACCAGGACAGCCTCCTGACTCAGCACAAAAAACGTGGACAGCAAAATAGAGGAATCACTGAACCCCTTGGTAGTAAAAGTCACCGGCAGCGCACACATCGTCTCTCCGTCTCTGTGGGACACACATTCAAACACGCCGTGTCTTTCTGCAAAGCGCCTGCTGATATCTTGGAGTCGACTCTGTTTCCACAACATTTCTATCCACACATAAATCAATGACAAATCCCGTGGCTAATTGTATTTGGACAGACCGCGAGCGCTGTATGCAACAAACAGATGCCTGCGGGAGTCGCCGGTGGTGGCTCTCTCTCTCTGTGGCACATTAGTTTGAAGCGAAGAGCTTCTTGGTTGGAGTTAAAATACTTCTCCTTCGACTCATGTTAAACTCAAAAGAGCAGATGTGCAAATTAAAATTGTAGAAGACAGATTCCCAGTGGATATACATTTTCTAAGCAGCTTGATTTAGATCTTCCAATCTCACTTTCGCCAGAGTGTAAAATGAAAAACATTTGATGAATTAATGAAAGATGTTTATTTTTTTAACCTGCTTCTTATTCTCATAATTGTGGCCATTCTGGCTTGATTTATGTCATTTCTCTGTTATTTTTTGAGAAAACCTGCTTTTGTTGAAATTGAAATGAAAGCTACTAAAGACAATTCTAACAAAGTAATGTAATAATGCAGATTATATAATAGAGCATTAGGTCCACTATCCATTATTTAATAAAGCATGTTGGAGTGATTTGATGTCTTATTAAGTCTATGCTATTCCTTATATTACAGCATTTATGCAATGCAGCGTTTTATCAAAGTATAAAACGTTAGATATCAAAAGTATTCCTCTTGGCATTAATTGTTGCTTCATGTTAAAATGTTAAAAAAAGGTGGAGGGATCCTCTGTGTTCATGGCAAGTTTGTATGAATGAAGAAGAAATCTATCTCATCTCATCACGATGCATTGCTGGAAACAAATGTTGCACTGAATATTAATATTACATTTAACCTTTAGTCTCTCCAGTCAGTAACGCTTGTTGCTGTGCAATATCTCTGCACAGCAACAAGCATTGTCTTTTTTTTTTTTTTTTTTTTTCCACTGCTAAGACAGTGACGCAATTAAATGACTTCTGGCACTACAATTGTCCACAACGTTGTTGAAAGGATTCATTTTTAGATTAGGATCCTCAAACTTGTACATTCAATATTCATTTTGTCAAGCAAGGCCATTAAGCACTCATCATTCTTTGAAAAGTACAAGACAGGTGTCGAAGGCTGAAAATGTCATTGTGAAGGAAAGCCTTTCATTCTTACGTTATTAGACAGTTCTGTAAAACAGTAAAGGGAAGATGATTTGCAGCTTAAGGCGAAAGCATCACTTAAACCCATCAAACGTCCATTAGACTTCATTTTTAATCTCAATCCATTGATCCAGAGTGCCACAGATCAACAACTCTATCACAGCTATTAAATTAAAAGGGTTGATGCCTGACAGGTCATATGGTGAAAATAAATTACAAAATATTCTACACTTCAAGGTAATTCCACTCAAAGTCTGAATTCAAGTCATGCAGGATCTTTGTCAGACTGATATGTTGTCTGTGCATTAATACAATTCATATTAGTCAGCTTCAAGCATGATTTTGTTCTGCTGGTGGCCATTCTGCAGCTTTTTTTATTCTTGCAAGAAAACCATAGAGACACTCTGCCAAAGTCTACTCCCAGCATATTCTTTATGTATAGGTATGTGACACCGCAAACTTAGGTCTGACTGAATCCATAAGTTACTTTTACAGTCTGTCAGTTGCCTTGGAGCTGTAAAACGTATGGGGTCATTCTCATCCTACAACTTTACTGTAACAAGTACAAGTTCTGATAAACCCACTGTTCACTACCTGCCCATCACTAAACAGCAGACAGACAAGCAGCTAAATGGCCAGATATTTCCCCTAGGAGCTGGTGGAGACCAAAACAGAGCTCAAAGGAGATTCAATATTGGACTCTATGAGGTGGACACAAACAGGACTCCAAATGGAAAATGATGCTACCTGCCACCTGATTGTGTATACAAGTACCTGCTTGCTAACACGCCATATCAACTTTATAAGGGTGAAAATATGTTGACAACAACTTGCTTGAATTCTCCCAAGTGGCTGAAAAAAACAAACATTATTACTGCTTTAGAGAGAGGCAAGATTTATGACTTGACAGGTTAGTCAGATGGGAGGGAAATATGCTTGTTTACATCTATTTGTGCAAAATGAGGTCATCGTCAAAGTTGTTTTCCAGGAACTGACAGTTTTCCTCAGAATGAATGTGTCCATTTCATGATTCAGCGTGATTAATGTCGGCCTGCAGACGATGGAAAACTCACTTCACAATTAAAAAAGGTTGGTATTTATTCATTATAACCCGTCCATTACTCAAACAGGCATTACATCTAAAAGACATTTAATCGTAACAATTTGAGCTCTGCACTTATGACTGCACATACACATGTTGCCGTTCTTTTTATTCAGCACATGAGTGGGGCTGTTGCTGAGCATCCATGCAGCAGGAGTGTGTAGGCAGTGGGGTGGATGTGAGGGGTTAGGGGAGTCTTGCAGAAAGTAATCCCCCAGCGGCACGCCAAGCGAGCCTCTCTGTGGTCAGAGGCTTTCGTCATCCCGCTCATTAAAGCCCCCCCTATCTCTCCTTCTCTCGGCTTCAAATTGCCTTCCCGGCTTCATACCGCACCGGGGCCAGAGGGTCAACAGATTATCTTCTTAATCCCGTTAATCCGTCCTCACATCAGCCCGGGATGATTCTCACCATAATTGTATTCGCTGCCGCCTCAATTAGAAAGAGGCAGGGGTCTGTGGAAATGAGGTGGAATGAAACATCCCGGCGGATCAGCGGCGAGGACGCACATGCGTTTGTGGGCCGCGTGCGTGAAACGAAGCAATATTCAAGGCTGTGGAGAACGGTCGGGGTTCGGTTCATCGCTGCGGGTGGAACGGCGACAGTGACCGCTCTGTGCGCCTGTCATCTACGGTGGCCAAAGCTGAAAGCATAGTTTAAGGAACTTGGTGCAGGTACATGTTTGTCCGAGTGGATCAAAAGATTGAAATGAAAGATATGACTGCTACCAAACATCCATGCACGTGTGCGCAGACATCGTGAAGTATAGAGATAACATGGAAATATCACGAGTTCACAGGGCTCAAGCATCTGTGAACTACTTTCCGCTTCTCCTATTATCCATGTCAGTGTGATGAGTCAAAGGTTAACCACTCCTAATGACTGGACATCATGTTAATTAGCCCATCTATTAGCATTCTGTCAGATTAGGCTCAGCCGACACGATGCGCGGTCGTAGGGCGAGAGGCTGAGAAAGAATCTGAGAGGGGTTTTAGCCCTTGGAGAACTTTATAATGCCAAAAGCTCCTCGCTGTGTGGCAAATGTCTTCAAGCTGGGAATGATGTTATAGGTAATGGCCAGGAACTAAAGACATCTAAAGAATGTGGTGCAGCACACTGAAGAAGCACTTAAAGGTTTGATTGCACCTGCAGTTAGTTTTTATTCTGCTTTAACCAGAGGAAAAAGCACTCTGTCGTGTTTAGTATTTGCACAGTGTTTGATTACAAGACAATGTGTGCTTTAAAGGAAAGTTAATATTAACCTGCACATAGCTCATTGGACTGAGATTTGATTCTCCTTGTCTCTATGCTTTATGGATTCATCCATTCAGCCATCCATTAGTAGAGTAAGGAGCCCAAATGCCCTTCTCCTCAGCTCCTTCTGTGGATCCCAAGGCGATCCCAAACCAGATGGGATATATTATCCTTTCAGCCTGTTCTGGTCCCTCTTTGAGGTCTCCTCCCAGTTGGACATACTGTGCGTCAACTGGCTTTCTTAAATGCAAATGAGCCCCTTCCAGTTGTCACCCAAAACTCATTTCAGTTGCTTTTCTTTAAAATATCTACTGAAATGACCCAGTACCAAGTAGTATCGAGAGTTCTCCAGTCAGACGATACCTGCATTCAATCCTTTTTGTACCAAGATCTAGAAACAAAAGACTATTTGTATGGTTTTCTTTGCACACAACTACATTCACATGATATGTATCAAAAGTACAAAGAGGTGTCAAATGAAGAACTCTATCGGTATCGCAATCACTTTAAGGGTACTGGTATCCTCATTTCTTAAAGGATTCCCAGCCTTAGTCCTGGTCAAAGGCAAGGGTTGGAAGGTCAACCAACTTGTAAACTGAGTTTCACCTTCCTGGTTGACTCCTCACTAAGCAGGCATTGCTACCAACGCTGCCTCTTGACCTCAAGATACTCCTTTATTTGGGGGAGCAACTCACTCCCAAACAAAGGTAACAATCCAGCTGCTTCTATTTTGGCTGCAAACTTCCCATACACCAAGCCACAGATCAATTAGGCCAACAGAAGTACATCATCTGCTATCCTGCTGTTACCCAACTGTCCACCCCTCGGCTGCACCTCGAGACTCTGTCCAGGAGAAATCACAAACAGATTAAGTAGCAACGAGCAGCCGTGGTGGAGTCCAACCCCCACTGTGAACTGGCTTTGGGCGAGCACTATGCATCTGCCTGTATGGCCGTTGAGAGCAGTTAAGAGCACAAGCAAGAAATAGCTGAATATGATGCTTCAATTGGCCCTCACTTAATTTTCTTGTGCCAGGCTTTTCAAACATGAGGAACTGCTGGCTAGGAGGTGTCAACATTCATCTTTTGTCTGTGAAAACATGGTGTTTTGTGGGCTATTTGTAAGACAGCGGATGAACAGTTTGTCCAGTAGGAACTATAAGAGTTTTGAATTGCATTCTCGCTCTTGACAAACTGCACCACGGCACAGTACACTTAGAGGAGGACTGAGACCTGCACCGTCAGACCTTTCAGTGCTGTTGTTTATTTGCTTTGAATGACCTGTGCTGCACAAACAAACTGCACTAAAGGAGTAAATGGTCCATACTGTAGGTCTAAAAACTCCACAAACATGTCTGATGTGAAGGTACACACGCAATTATTCCAGTGTGTGGACAAAATGTAAGATATTATTGAAGTTTTGAATGTGAAAAAGTAATTGCAACTAATACAGAAACTGCTTTACCATTTGCAGAAGTTGTTTCCTAACCGACTGTTATTTTCAGGATGTTCCAATAATTTAATTTTGCAAGAACCCTGCATGCTTCAACTCAGTCACATTACAATTTCCACCCAGATAGACGCCTTGTGAATTTCTGATTTCTCATCTACAAGCAGAATAAACTCCTCACCTTATAAAAGCATTGCAATTTCCATCTTCATGATTGTCTTGGCTGCTGAATTGTTTAAATCCATTTCACAGCTTATCCATATACTGTATATTTTATTATCTTATCCAATACGGTGACTTCATGATTACATCCGGAGTGTGTAGAGCCCAGGGGCCCCACTTATCCAGGATGCTCCACTAGAATTAATATGGTGCTTGATATTACCAAGGTTCAGTGCTCTGCTTCAGGTCTACTCTACCCACTGTCGCTGCCTCTCTCATTGCCTTGGTCACCTTTCTGGATGGGTAACAGTTGTCATTTTGTCCTCTCCACTGAGAAAAAGAAACCCTTACGTATTATCTGTCATAAACAAAAACATCCTGAAACACTACAATCTTGCAAACGTGTTGCTTTCGGAGAATTAAAAAAAAGCAAAAATGCTGGGAGGAAATAGATCTGGGTGAAACAGAAGGTGTGGTTGTCATCCTTGTGAATGGATTACCCCTTCAATCTCCCTGACCTTCAGTGTCACCATGTCGGCTGGTGTGAAGTCGAGCTCGGGTGACCTTTGGATTTTTTTACACAGGACTCCTGGTCCACCGACGTAACTCTTATCTTTCTCTGTGGCTGATAGTGCCTTTCCTCCCCACACTCATCTTGATGTGGAAAAGTCAGCTTTCCTCATATCGCTAGATGCAGTAAGAAAGATTATGACTTGGCAGGCATGTGTGTGTGTGTGTGTGTGTGTGTGTGTGTGTGTGTGTGTGTGTGTGTGTGTGTGTGTGTGTGTGTGTGTGTGTGTGTGTGTGTGTGTGTGTGTGTGTGTGTGTGTGTGTAAGAGCAGTAACCTGTGTGACTGTGAAAGACGGAGAAAAAGAACATGAAATTGGTTAAATTGCCAGAATGGTGGGTTTGGTTTTTTTCCAAAGCTTTTACATTTGAATCAAAGTGCAATAATGACCTAGCTTACTCTTGAGGCAGTTTTCTTCTTCTTCAAGAGAACAAAAAAAAATGCAAAACACATAAAAAAGGGCAGCAATAATATTTGGAAAGCTGTGCTACTGGTGTTCCCGATCAATAACTGAGTTACAGAATTTGTTTGAATCAATGATTGGGGAATCATTTGCTTCTCATAGATTTAAAGTAGCTACAGCCAAACTACAATGTTGACTCTAAAAGCAAGAAGCTTCTAGTAAAGTCACTTTCTGTTGTAGCTTCTTAAGCACAAAGTGTTAAAATCCAGCGTCCTGCTTCCATGTTTACAGCCTCCTACAAAGACCGACGACTGGTATTGACTTTTTCTGCCATGTACCACTATAACTGCATCATTGTATGACAGTACATTACATGCTGTAAGCGATGTGACCTCTCTGAGGCTTTTTTCTTCACAGTACATGCTGTATTGCAGAGTGAGAGCTAAGAACATGCAGCTACAGTTCCATATACAGTTACAGTAGCTGACCATAACTCTCCCTTTATATGTCACATAATCAGTCCCTCGTCGGGGGTAACGGACAATAATGCAGAACATATATCAATCGCAGCTTTACTGCTTCTTCCTTCTGCATTGCATGTCAATTCAATATATTCATTTCTCACCTGTTTGACCTGTGGAATTGAGCTAATCTGCTTTGTGTGAATTTAAAATCGTTTGGTTCAGCTGTCCTCTAAAGACGTGTGTGTAGAGTTTGATGTCACAAACGGGAACATTGCCTTATAACACAGATCGATTCCCTGAACTGGATTAGCGATATCCTCCTTGCTACACAACCACAGTGTAACGATTACATGGGAAACAACACAAATGGTCCTGCCAGAGCTCATTTGGCGCTAAATGAAAAGGTTTAGAGAGAATCTTGATTGATCCTGTTTAAATACTGATCAGTCTCGAAGCAAAGAAAAAAAAACAAGCAATACTGCAACACGCATGCTGCTTGAATGGTGAACGAGTTCAATGAACATTCGACAGGCTCGTGATTGAGAGCACTTATAGCTCTGCGACGTCACAGAGCTATAGATCATGATACAGATTGATTTAACAATACCTCATGTACAGCAATACTGGCCTACAAAAGAGAAAACAGGACAGGACAAAGTATTTTAAGTAGATGTATTGAGAATACATACAAAATAATAACATTTTCAATTGAATTAATTGCAATGCATTGGCTAATATTTTAAAATAATAAGTCATGGAAATGTGTCATTTCCGTGAAAACAGATTTGCAATTTCCACAAAGTTCACAGGCGTATATTACTGATAATATCATTTTTTTTAAATTAACATCTTGGTTATTCAGAGAAGAAAACAAAACGGCTAAATTCCGGCCAAAGCGACCTAGCTTAGTGTTTATAGTTGGCGTTTGTGGTGTGATGATGTTGATCCAACCTTGCAAAGTAAAACAGACTGGATCCTTGATAAAAAAAATAACACTATTTTTCTGATTTCTTTCACGTAAATTTGTGTCTTTAATATCAGAAAAATTGCGGAAATTATGAGCCTGCAATGGCCTTAACATGACGTCTTACTAAAAGGCATAAAATGAAGGCATTAAAACTCTATTTTCACTCTTTGTAGGACAGATTAGTATTTGAGCTTTCATATTTGTCAAAAACAATATAAATACACCACTAAACAAAGTGTATGTACATCCTATCTGTTTCTGTTTTGGAGGCGTATAACAAATAGTATTCACGAGTTCCTCAAAAATCTACATTTCTCAACGATTTCAATAATAGAAAACCTCCCTGGAGTCACCAGACGCCCTGCTTACATCAGGCAAATTAGCAGCAACATCTTTTCCTTCTGCTACCTGACACAAATGAATACTATCTTTGTTCGGTGCTGAGTGTAGAAATATATATTTCACAATAATAACAACAACAATATATTAATCTTCTAATCTGATGACTGGCTCTAGCTTTAAAACTAGTGATTGAAAGTTGTTTTTTCTTACAGTTCCTCTGTTTTTCATTCTCTCTTTGAAGACACAAACAGCTCACTGATATGACTTTTGCCTTTACACACATGCACATCGTCACTCTTTCAATTCTATTTCTCATGTTATTTTAGTATTTTTTAGTCTTCTTTTTTCTCTCTTTCTCTTTGAGTTTGATCGATTTTATAAGAACCCCATTTTTAGTCTCGACTTCACAGACGATTGTATCAAGAGACCAATCAAAATGTTTGATTTTCTTTGCTTTTTCTCCACTGGTGAATGATAATTTCAAGGGAAGGATGTGTGAATCTGAACAATGCTTTGGCATTGATCGCTCAATCAAGTTCTCTTTATGGACTTTCAAAAGCTTTTAACAATAATGTTTTTGTTTCTTTTGGCAATGATGAAAAAAAAAAAAAAAAAAATGTGGAATTAAACTATTTCTCTCAGCATCAAATATTTATTTGATTCCATCTTCCTAGCTTTAAATGCATCATAGTTATAAACAGAAGATAAGTAAGATATATATTTTTAAGGAATAGTTTGCAGTGTTAACATGTTTTCGCCCCTGCACCAACTTTGTAACCCATTGCCTTCAGCAAGTTACCACAAGTGAGAAATCATTCATCACAATCAAACAGGTTCATCACAAGTTGAAAACGATTCATTATAACTCATCTGAACCGTTGTTTATTTAAACAGTGTATAGGTAATGGTGTGTTATTACATCTTTTTATCTTCAGAGTCATATATATTTATCTTCAATCCAGACTCTTCTTTTCAACTCCATCACTAGACAGGAATATTGACTTTTGCTTGCGATGCTCAGAAAAAAATGCCTCTTTTGTTATAGATAGAAGAAAAAAAAAAAGACGACCTTGGAGTGCATTTCTCTACAGCACAATGTCCGTGGATATTATAACAGGGTTGTTGTTTTTTTTTAAGCATATAATACTGGTTAGTTTTGTTTAATCATACATTTATTTTTGAAAAGCCTTGAACAGTAAAAAGGAAAGTAAAAAAACCATACTGGGTTAGGGAGTATACACCATTTCCCACAGCTATAAAACCCCATGCAGCATTCTCAACACTGATTTACAGCTGCCATCAATCAGCCCCCACCCAAGTTGGAGAAACTTTCACTCATGGCTGACATAAAATTATATTATTGCGGTAGGCCTGGTCTGCCTCTGGGACCTGGATGCAGCAGTGCTTGTGGCCCCATCCTCCATCCTCCTCCACCCGGAGTCACACTCCCTAAACAGGAGTGGCAACAGGACGGGGATAAAACACTGCACCAAGGGAGCTGCCCCCCCTCAGCGACCTGCTTCTCCAGCCATCCATCTCACTCAGGAGCCTCCACACCGGCCAATGGATCCCCCTGATTCAATTCCTCCTGGTCCTAACAGATCTGCTAGCTCGCTAGACATTGTGTCCTTTGTATGAATATGTAACTCAGCGCTAAGCTTAAACTCTTATGTACTCTGTCACAAACTTTTATGCCTCCTCATCCCACCCGGTCACTCTCTCCTGCGTCCTCCCACTGCTTTGTGTCCACATACGTGTGTGTGTGTGTGCTCTTGTGCATTTGACAGCTTCCGCCAGCACCACGTGATTTATCCCGCAGTAAAACACTTGTTATGCAAAGCACTTATTAAAGCGTCAGCGGGGGGAGGATCGATAAACCATTCTTTACGACAACAGCTTAAGAAAACCTGGTCACGGAGAGACGGCGTGCAGTGGTTTCGCCGTGATAAACGACATCGGCGGGTCAAAATTAATTTACTGATGTGAATGTGAGAAACGCCACGCCAATATAATGGCAGGGAGAAACTATTATGAATCAGCTTGCGTGGCTGTCTGTGACCATAAATAGTAAAAACATCATTAGAGACCTAGAAAGGAAACATCAATTATAACGATTATTGGCAATGGAGATCTATGGGACTGTGGAGGTGCAAGCAAAAGAGCTCATGGGACTCTAATGACTGCGGGCACGGAGTATTTGTGAATGATGTTTGTGAGCCGAGTACATAATTGTGTGTGTATGTGTTTACAGCGGAAGTGAAGAGGGTGATTGAGAGAGAGAGATCACCCTGATATGCAATCCAAACACAACCCATCCTATATGAGTAACACTGACTAAGCACATCCCGATGTTGCAGCGTCGTCACATGATTGATCCGACCTTAATGGAGACCTGTGGAGCGCTCATCTGGCTCACTGGGCCACATTATGTGTGTTGGTAAATGACGGTGGACTCCTTAACTGGGCTTGAAACGTTCACATGCATCACGCCACGTCTCCTGGGTGAAAAAGCTGGGGCTATGGTGCTGGGAAAACAACAACGTATGGGCCATCGGCACGCTTGTCAGCTGGGAAAATCAGCCACAGGTCAACTTTTCATGGTCGGAAGCTGCCAGATATGTTTCTGTATGTTTCCGTGAATAGCTTCTGACAAGTGCAAAATAGATACAAAGTTAAATTGCTGTTCAAAGCCTTCTTGGTCTGGTTGGCTCCAGTATAGGCACAGTAATCAAGTAAAAGCAAAACTACAATGTAGAAATAAATCATTATTATGAGTAAAAGTATCATGATGCAGAATTATTCCTTTTATTGTGGTACGTTATCATTGAAGAGGACATAAATCCTCATATACTATCAGGCAGTTTAATCTATAATGAAGATCATATAATAAGTAAACCTTTTCAAAATAAGAGTAGCAGAGTAAAAAGCACTATATTTATCTCCACTGCTAACCCTGTACTGCTCCCGTTTGATAAACTACTAATAAATGTATCAGTAATTATTCTGAATGAGCTGCTGGATCCTCTGTTGGTACCAATGATAATCTCTGAAGTCTTGATATTGATTCTCTTCTGCTTATTTTGGATTGATGCTGACTAATTAGCTCTTGCTTCTGTATCGCGTTATCTTTTCTGATTTAAAAAAAAAAAAATGATGCAACAGCATGAAAGGTAAAACCAAAAGCATGAAAAAGAACATGATTTCCCCGTTCACGCTGCCAGAGACCATCACATAGAACATGCAATGGAGCCAATTTTGTCAACCGGCGACTGTCGAATCAGAATCGATTTGTGAAAATGTGTGCGAGTGATGCATTAAAAAGATAATCTTCCAATCGTTTTCTCACACGCACATTATCTTCTGTACCACGAGCTGCATCAGATTGATTCAGCACGTTAATGCGAGACGCAGCATGTTTAATCTACCTGTCGAGCTGCAATAAAGTTTAGGTTTAAGACTCCGGTGGTATCGTTGACCTTCCTTTGGTTTAAATGCATTCCTGTAAAAAGGTATGCAATGTGGAATCTAAGGTAACAGTTGTGTCTTTTGTGAGAAAACTGAATTTGTTTAGTAGAATGTACATGATTATATCCTCTCACAACAGAAAAAGCTACTCCTCGTATTTGATCCCTTTCACGGAATAAATGAGTTTTTACAAACGTCAATCTGACATTTACTTAAGCGGTGCGTGAATGCAGAACTATTAATGCTATTAAACGAGATTGTTCTAGTACATCTGATTCATGCTGGGAGGAATCACTTGTCAATCTTCTTATACAAGTGTAAGTGTCTTTGCACAGTTTAGTGCAGTGGGCTCAGGTGATTGATTTATGTGTTTAAGACAAAAACATTCCCCGCTAAAATAAGTTTTATTACTGAGCCTTAACACCATGTTTGTACAAGTTTTGAACATGAGCGACAGATGTGAATGATGCTTTATCCTCAAATTATATGTTAAGAAATTCAAAAGGGCATGTAGGTCGATAAAAGCCGCCGTCACACCAGTGTGGCTGTGAAATGCAAATGCTTTTATCTTCACAGCAGGGGGGACTCTGTGCAAAAAGTCACTGGTCGAGTTTAGGCGACGAGATCCGTTTTTAAAAAAAGCCAAATGAAACCGTTTGATCACAGTGTTCATTCTTAGTACTTTGTGTGAGTGCAGGCCAACACAAAAAAACAACAATCTGCATTAATAACAGCTTAAATACAGAAGCCCAGAGATTTGTGCTGATCCCTTTTCAAAGTCTGATCGACATTGTTTCCTGTCCTGTGTTTATGGCTTAAGAACAGGTAAAATGAATTTTTAAAGTGTTTATTGTTGTAATACTCATTTACCCCATGTTCTAAATCGGACTAAAAAGCATTTGTGTTTTCTTCCAGGTGAGTTTTAATTTCTCCGTGCACTCTAAACAAACGGAAATTATGTTGTGTGTTATCAATTTATATAACCTCTCTTTTGACTAGAAATGTATTCTAGTCAACGAAAATCTGCCGTTAGGGAAAAAAAATAATGCTTTTAATTATATTTAGAACATGAGGTAGTGGTAAACTTCAGCCTCTCAAACACAAAAAATATCCTGACAAACAAAAAACGTCACATGGGAAACCCCTTTTTTTTTTTACCTGTTCTTAAGTCCAAACAGTGGAGAGAAAACTATTTAGATCATACTTATAAAATGGATCATCAGATTTTTCCACTGAGTTTCTGTTTCGCAGTGCTTCAGAATAGTTATTCATTTATTATATCCCCTCAAACTCACATCCCATTTCTGTCTTGTGTCAATTGTGTTGACACAAGACCTGTCTCCACAAAAGTCTCCACAAAAGAAAAAAAAAAAGTTCCATCACTGACAAATGTTCCTCCGAGTGAGGGTCACCCCATCCAACCAGGAACACGACCACAGCCACAAAGCGGTTCCTGCTGCCCATTTGCAGGACACTCAATTCCATTAGCTTTTCCTCACCTTCTACATATTTACTTGACAAGTTTATTCATATATTTAACTATTTACCCACATGTGGTCCAAAAGGTTGGTGAAACAGCAAGCCGTCTGCCATTTATGTGGGAATAATTACATGGAAATGGTATTCAGAGGCCACTGTGTTGCTCCGGAGCAGCCGCTATTGAATTGACAGCAGTGAAGTGACTGGCAGCAGTGGGAATAGATTGTGCTCAATGATTTGCTTTTCCTTCCAAGCCAGGCGTGTCACCAGCCGGGCTCGGAGCGTGTGCGCCTCTCACGCGTGCAAGCCTCGACAGAAATCACTCAATCTGAATAGGGAGATGTCATTTTCTGATTTTGCTTTGCTTTATAGCGTTGCGGTTTCATCAGGTTCTTGTTGTTAGGGGTCCTTGCACTGGACTAAACACGTTCTCTTCTCTTTGTGCGGGTTTAATTAAGTTGAAAACTGTAATTGTTATTATTATAATTCACAAATAGGCATTTTTACTTGTCATTGCACATTTACTGCACCATTGACTTCAGTACATGTTTTTATTGGTCGACGGCAAAAAAAACGCTGGAGATCTTATTGCAGCAACAATGCGAAACTTGCAATGAACGTTGCCCTGCACAGCTCTTTCCCAGTTGCATTATCAATCTCATTTGATGAGAAAACGTAAAGTAATTAGTATGAAAAATATTCGTCTCTTTGATATAAACTCTAAAGTACTGTAGACATAAAAACATAAAGGGAACACTTTGGTCCAAACTTTGCAGAGGATGATAAATCTATTCAAATAAAGGAGTTAAAAGCCCATTTACACAGCATATAGGGAGAAAAATATGAAATGAAATGAATATGAATACTGTCCAGCTGGTTTAGAGTGCTAATGGCTAATCTGACCCTGCATGTTTCATTAATTGTACAAAAGCAAACATTTCCATTAGCAGCATTTTACACTTGTGGCAGTAAGAATGTGCCATTGTGTTTACCTTCACTGAGTCCGTCCATTTAACTCTAAAGAGTCTCTCTCTCAGTATTGCTTATATTCAGAACTTTAACAGCCGAGTTAGGACTTTCAGTCAATTAGAGAAACACTACATGATAAAAGACTGAGACAAACAGAGGTACTTGCAGTTAATTGATTGGTAGCGGAACAATGCTAACACACAATGATGTACAAGCTCCCATTTAATTACCAGCATTGTGGGGGCGGGGTTACTTGGGGGTGGTTAAGTGAGAAATACTTTATCTTTTAAGTACGAAGCACATCAGAGGTTGTCTGGGAAAATGGCTTCTTATTTTTAATTTGCCTTAAAAAGAAGTGGAAATCTGCATAAACCTGCAGAGGAATAATTAAAGGGACGAGGATGAATGTATGGCAGCTGATTGTAAACAGCACATGTTTACATTTCATTAAGAGTTTCTGTCCATTAATGTTTGCTGAGGAGCGTCTATAGCCAACATGAAGAGATGCATTCTCACTTCGACTCTAGTTTATTTATCAACATCATATTGCAGCTGGTTATGTGTCATTTTTTCTATCCAGTGTGTTACCAACCTAACTCAGCCCATTTCACACTCTCCCTCTCTGGGCCGAGCCGATCAGAAATCATTACCACAGATGATTTTTCTAAAGGGGGCTTCTATAACACTGTTTTGGAAATACCATGTTGGTAGTTATGTAGGTGGGCACCTCTTTGAGAGGCACTAAGTGCATACAGGTTTTCAAAAGCAGGGCTGAAGCAACGTCAAGGAGAAATACATGTTTCTTCTTCAGCACTTTGCGGCGCGCCACTTTTTATAATGTATCATAAACATGGTTATCCAGAACGGCTCGGCCTAACAGAAACCTAATTCCGCTGCTCTTGTTTGTCTGATTTTACAATAGGAGACATAAAAAAAAAGTTGGATCTGCTCAAAAGTAGACACAAGAGGCAGAAAGGATACAAAATAAATGGTAAATACTCCATTTTAGGCTGCATCAAGAGGTTCAACGCAGCTGGGAAATGAAAAGAAACGGAACCAGAAGGAAAAATGGTTTATTCTGATCGTTCAAAACAATTGGCCCGGCTCAGCTGGATACTCGGCTACATTTCTATACAAAGATGAAGTACTCAAAAATACAGATTTTAAGAAAATATTGGTATTTTGTCTCCATGTTTGTGTTTGGCTGCCACCTTCACTTTTATGTGCCAGGAACAATTTAGAATTAACCTCTGGGAAATGAACCGATTCCATCCGAAACACGTGTTCAAGTGTAATAGCTGCAGAGAAAGCTGGAGGAACATCCTTCTCTTCCAGTAAAGTCATTGGGGTTTTTTTCTGTCTGTAATTGCATTGGCTCAGCTGAATTCCTTTTTGGTTGAAACTAGAGGTCAGCCCAATAGGTTTATGTAATAACATCATATTGACATGTTGCTGTGGTCTTCTAAATCCAGTTAGCTGCTCCTAGACAACCCCACTACACAGATTAGGACGGAGGTTTATTGAATAGCCACTGAAACAGGTTGTTTTTTTCATAATGTGGTAACGACATTGCAGAATGTGAACAGTGGAATCGGTGAATTGATGCGGTCAGTCAATTTTAAGTTAATCATTGTAATCGTCCTGCTAATGCTTTTCTAATGGTGATGTCTGTATGACCGGTAAACATTAGCATCTACATGATCCTCTGAAATGAATCTCATTTTTTCCTGCCCTGGGTGGATCATTTCCACTAAAATAGTCAGACTGAATGTAATGCATTCAGCAATCTCTGTTATTATTGCTAATACGTTTTCAATGTCCCTTGCTGTTTTTCAATCTAATAGGATTTTTTCACCCCCGTGGTAAGGGTTTGGAGTCAATCTCTAAGATTTTATGGCGAATATGAAGCTGCGCAAAAAAAGCATAAAATGTTTCTGATTGCCTTCAAAAACCAACGGCGCTCTGATGAAATTCTCTGTGTCCTCATGTGTGACATTGGAGTCTATCCGAAGGGCATCAATATAATCTTTCCCCCTTACGTTACTGTGCTTTTTCTATAACCTTCAACATGAAGATGGCTTTTGTTCCTGACACTGGCAAAACCCTGATTTGTTTCCTATCAGATGAAAAAAATGATAATGGAATAGAGAGCGCTGATGACATGGAAATATGTATCGGCTGGTGAATGAAGAGTCTAACGGGCCCATAAAGCATGCATTTCATTCTGATGCTATTCGAATGTTCATGTTTTGTTGCTGATGAAAAGGTGAGAGGTGCCTTTGAGAGTCTCATTCACACACTGAGGTCATCTATTGTAACGCTTACCCTCCTCTGAACAGTCATTAGAGGTACTTCAGAGGCCAAGGAGCATTTTATATTACATTATTTTGTAGGATGTTGGGGGACGATTGCTGCTCTGTCTCTTCTTTATTTGATTTAGAAAAGTTTACACTCCAGCAGCTCCAGCCAAACTCCAAGCTGGCGTTATGTTTGCCAACAAGCCCAGACCCAGGGTTACACAGGACACCGTGTACAGGTGTGTTGAGGATGGATGGCATCATTCAGTAGTGGTTTGTGGGTAGGAAATTACTCCCTCTCTCTCTCTCTCTCTCTCTCTCTCTTTTCCCTACTTCTGCCGGGAGCAAGCTAAGGGTCGCAAATGACTGCGGTTGCCAGACGCTCATATTTTACCTTCTCATTAGCAGTAAAGGAGGACGAGGTAATTACTGTGTTGAAGTGGCAGCCAGGCTCTGAGGTAGGGGAAGGAAGCTCCAAATAATGAGATGTGTGTTTTTTTACCGAGGCTGGAACCCCGACAGAGAGTAATCTAACTGCTAAACTGTGCAAGAAAACGTGTGTCTTTGTATGCATGCACATGTGATTTATCCCTAGATTGTAAATAAAACAAAACAAAACAACGCTCAACCAATTATTTATTCAGAGATACAAAGAAAGAAATCGAGAAGCCTGAGGGGGGGGTTACACAGCAGTGTTACACAGCAGTGTTACACAGCAGTGTTACACACCAGTGTTACACAGCAGTGTTACACACCAGTGTTACACAGCAGTGTTACAGCCTGTGAAGCTCGTTCACCTGTTGCTTACAGATGTGCTGAAAACCTGCAGAGGTGTTTCATGAGATTCGTTTCAGATAAAATCAGGACAATTTGACACCTAATTCCTAACACAGGAGCTGTTCACTCATCACACACTTATCAGACAAAGTCTACAGCGAATGCAACAAGAGCCTAAAATGACTTTTCAGGGCATGATGACCTGACATTATGTCAGAGAAAACTTTTTAAGGGCAAAATCTTGGGGTGTAAAATAGTCACCTCCTAAATACATTTATATTCCAAAGCTTCAGATTTCAATATTTGTTATTTCCCCGCAGGAAAACACAAATTTAAAGTCCTGACTGAAATTAAAACAGCAGAAAATCACACTCTTTTGTTGTGAGGCAACGTTATGATTCTGATTTGTGTTTCTCTATAAAGAAATGGTTGCCTGGTGCTGTTTTCATCAAATATGATTGTGACAAGACAAAGATGTGCACTTATACATTTCATGCACGGAAGTGAAATTTGTCTCTTTCTATTGCGCTATCCTGAAGGTTTTCTTCATCTGTGTCTACGTTCGTTGCATCACTTCTTTCAAAACAGATATATCACTTCTATAAAACAGTAATTTATTCAAAGAAAAATAAAGAAAATCTGTTCTGCCTTTATTCCTCTGTGGGTGGACTTCTTCCCGCTGTAATCTTTTCCATTAATTCTGTTTTCCTACTCTGTCAAAGCCCCTTTTATTCACGAAGTCTAACATCAGCGTATCTGACCGATGATCTCTCTGCCTGCGGGTTGTTCTTTAAATATCATAACTATCACTGCAATATCATCGCCTGTCACTCTGTCTGACACATTATTGTGGAAGCAATCACCTGCCCATCTCCACCAGGACCTCCAGGAAGACTGCACTGAGAGTCTGCATCAACCACCAACCACCAGTGTCCAAACCAGGATTGATTGGTTAGAATCAATCTCTTCTGATTGAAATTCAACCGTTATGGTGAAATGTATGGAAACGCTTAACATTAAGGTTCTTGTAAGTGTTACTTAATAGATAATAAGGCCCTTTTAAGTCCTTATAAGATGCTTGTCACCAATAGTATGTGTTACTTAGACTATATAAGTGTTAATAATAGCATTATATATACATATTGTTAGATAATAAGACATTATAAGCACAGTTTATACACTTCTTAAGAGCATTTATCAAAGCCTTCTGAGATTCTTCTCACTGTTGGTTCTTGCTTTATTAAGATTGATCATTTTTTTTATTATGCACTTATTAGCAGTTAACTATGCTTTCTACCGGATTCAAAGCAAGAACAATGCTTTATTTAGGTCAGGGAAAAAATATTTTATTTTGCACTTTTTAACAATTAACTATGGTTTTTGAATGAACCGTATCTAAAGTGAGAACAATCTCTTATTAAGGTTATTCAATGATTTTTTTTTTTTTTCATTTTTCTGATATTATTAGAAACAGAATAATCTAACATGTTATAGAATAAGATTATTGTCCACGATTATGGATTTAAACCTTCAACAGTCATATGTATGTAATGTTGCTGCTGCTGTCCAGATACTTTTGGCCACATAGTGTCTCTGCAGCGTCTTGCACACCAAACATCTATTCTCAGAACGTGCCAAGCGAAGCGGTCATGACAAAGTTTTGATAAAGCCTGTAGCCATAGACTCATCTGCTGCTGCTGATCTTTGCAACGGGTCCTCAAACAAATGTCAAGGTTTAATTAAAGAGCTGTGATTACACAAAATTGATTTAAATATTCTGCAGGCTACTGAACACGCTTTGTGGGTCGGATCCAACTGACCAGGGTTTGCATCTGGGTCAGAAAGCAGGAGGAATGCACATGCAGATGCTGATCTGACCTTTACTATTCCATAGAATGGATTGCAGCTGTAGAGCCTTTAAGATGTCGCCTATAATGAGGCTACTACCTCAGTGGTCTACACAGAGAATACAAGATCCCCAACCCAGATCTGTCATATACCTACACACACACACACACACACACACACACACACACACACATCTCACTACTACAAAATGATTGCCTAGAGCACAATCTTTCGATCCTGAAATTCAGCCATACTTTCCTAAAAGCCATACAGCAGGATATAAACAAAAGGGACAGCGCTTATAGATTTACAACCACATGTAAACAATGACTACCTCAACCTTGATAACCAGGTAGGCAAATGCTGCCCTTGTTACTGAGAATAAAGCCCCCAGACGTTTGCAAAACGTTTTGTGCTTGAGCAGAATCAACAGTAACAATGGGAGGATTTGAAAGTTTCTCTCCAACAAAACTCTGCTTATGCGGTCATCTGACTCAAGCCACCAGCGGGCCGTGAAACAGACAGACTCACAGATCAATAATATGAGTAACTGTTCACATCCCTGTTGACCCCCAGCAACCACGTAATCAGTGGAATATTGTGAAATCAGAGATAAACCTGAATAGAACGATGACACACTCATAAAAGAAGTTCCTTCGCACTTCTGGTGTTCTTTAAATAAGAATGATTTATGAGATATAGACACATCCTTTTAGGGCGTGTCTATAAACAGTGAACATTTGTTCTGTCTATCAATATAAGATGAAGGTAATAAGAATTATTGAAAGCTAAAGTGCATGCAACAATAAACCTGGAATCCCTTTGTTTTAAAACCCAGACACTGCACTTATAGTGGGCATCTTTCTTATTATGTAGTTGCTAGGTAACAACCAAAGCAGTAAATTATTAAAATTATTATTAGATGCTAGCCTTTTTCAATAAGTTATGCTCTGGAGGTAGACATGTTATACTCTGCCACCAAAGTACAACAAAATTGTGTAGTTAAAATACATTTCTGATATATTAATAGAGAACAAAATGAATTGTAAACACACAATCTATTTTGCAAACTATTTACATAAACAATATGTAGGAAAATAAGAACATCGTGAGAGAGCAACTCATGGGACAAAGCTGCACACAACCAGCCACAGTGACGTATTCAAAGCACCACTTAACGTATTGTTTTATGATAAATACCATCTCATGCGTAAAGAGCAATTTAATATAGAATCTGGTGCATAATTTACATGTAATCAGGAATGATCCGTCAGACAGAACACAGCCCACAGAGGCGTTGACCACGGAGACACCGACTGTACAGCCGGAGATGAGTTTCAGCACCACGGACAGCGGCACCTTTTCAATCAGCGTCCAGATAATATTGGTAAAGCCGATGCGTTTGAAACAAATTACGGATGTGGGCATTTAATTCGCAGACGCACACACCCACAGATGAAATTGGATTTTATTGCCTGGTGTGAGGAGTCCCCCCCACTTGCATTACGTCTGCAGCATATTGAGAGTATTGCACTCTCAGTATTTGACTTCCTGACACGCTAACTAAGAAACCGCCGGCATTGTATCAGAGGAGAGCCATTACTCGTCGGTTGTGGGAGAGTGTTATGTGTGGCAATGACTTGTGTCATGTCCCATTAATAATGGTAATGATAGCATTAGGGGTGGGGGGGGGCGCTGTGGGATGTAATTCAAAGATCTGCCAAGTGCGAGTGACAAGGTCAGTCTAAATGACAGTGAGCAGGCCTGGCATTCCTTCACGGAGAAATGTGTATCTGCCTTTTCTTTATTTATTTTTTTTTTTTTAATCACTCAAAGTAGCATGATGCCCACGCAGAAACAAGACGTTCTCTCTGTTATTAATCTGTAGCAAGCAGCAAAGGCCTCATTTACATATTTGTCTATGTACATGGCTGTGCTTTCCATATTTTGATATTTTTAGAAATCTTAAAGAGTTTCAGCTGATGCTCATCATGCTTATCTTTATATTTATTTAGGACGCCAAGGAAAAAAGTACATTTCCCACTTTAAATAACTGCAAATTACAGTTTCGATTCTATTTTTTGGCATTAATAACGTGCATACATTAAATACACACCACATGCAGAGACTTTGGTAAAACATGTTGATATTTTGCAGACCGGTTTAACATGTTATATATAGATTTTTCTATGACAGACATCAGATTGAATGAGAGCAACACAGCTGTGGTTAACAACATATTTCACCCCCTTTGGATCACGCTGACAGCAAAATCTTAATGCGCTATATATAATTAAGCTGTGAACATCACACATTATTCATCTGTCAGAGGCGCCCCCCCAAAATTGACGGAAGGAAATTTACGCACAATTAATCAAACCTATCGCCTTTCTCTGCAGCTCTGTCTGTTTGTTTTTCCACTGTGCTTTCAGCTGAAATCTCTGCTGTCTGAATTAAGTTTTAATTTCTTCTCCAAAACAAAACACAGTGCAAACAGCAAATCCTCAATAAGTCATCAGATAGTGATTGAGCGTGATCATAAAAACGGTGCAGCTGCTGGGCTTTTTCACATCGAGACGCTTTTCGGAAATATTATCATCGCAATGGTGCCCTTGAAAACACTTGATCATAGTAATTATAATGGTTAAAACATGCACTAATGTGTTTCCCCGCAAATGTTGCTGAATGATAAGTTATATTCTCAACTGGAAAATATTTCACTTTTGCTTTCTTTTGCAAAAGAAACCAGTTCCTCCAGCTGAGAAAACATATTCTTTTATTCAGTGCGTCTGATGTTGGACAATCTTCTTTTGCAGTGTTTCTGCTCGGGAACACGCCTATTTTGTTCAGTGCGTTTAAGCACCTTTTTTAAAATTTCCATAATAAATGTTTCTACAGCATAAAGAAAAATCAGTTAGATTTGGCAAAACGATTCTGCTCTTTGAGGGAGCTCTCAAATATCCATGCAGCCATGAAGTTTCTGCAGAAAGCACGAATCCCTCTGATGCATATAGATAAGCATAAACCGACATAAACGTTAAGATGAGTAAAAAACCGATACCACCGCTTCAATCACTTATGGAGAAGGTTTGGGTGATGGAGGAAGTTGCAGCAGTGGGCATTAGAAATCAGTACAGTAAAAAATGATTACAGACAGGAAAGAAATATTGCCCCACAGTAAAGAGCACACAGAAACGTCACTGAAATGCTGTAACTAAAGGCTGTTTGCGCCTGCTGTCATCATGCATATGTAAATCATACATAAATCTCATTATGTATCCATTTTTCCTCACATAACATGCATACATTTGAGAAGCCATGAACACCAGAATGTGATGAATCCATTCAAACCTTTGCAACGTCTGAACCATCAAAAGGCTGTTCTGCGTCTTCAATAAATACACACAAAGCTTGACAATAGTTAAACTTAATTCAGCCAGTAGGTTGCAATGTTTACATTAATCACACAAAACATATTCTTTAAACATGTGGCATCAAAGTTTTGGCCACTAAGAGAAAGCTCAGCCAACGTTAATGCCCTTGTTTTAGCCTAAATGTGCAGATTGGTGAGATCCACGGTGCGTATCACAACACAGTTAATGATTTGTGCATCTGACTGACGATATATTTCCTTATGTTGAGCTCTTTTTGTGGACTGGACACCTCCTGTACATTTCAGAGTGAATAAGGCGGATAAATAAGTGAGGCACAAACTAAAAAAAGGAGTGAAAGACTCCCCTAGAGATGAGCTGCAGTGTTTCTACTGGGAACAGAGCTCTTATTCAGTGTTTCTAATGGAGAAGAGACATTTTACTAAGAGTTGTGTTTCTTTTACTGTGTAAAGAAGGGAAATATTTTACCTCCGAGTAACGTCTTCACCATAGGGCGACATCTGTCTCCAAGAGCTGTGGTTTCTGCTGTGGAACATCGTGCAGTCCTTGTTCCTACCGGGGTGAACACACATATTTTATTCAGCGCCGTGTTGCTGCAGTGTATCAGTCCAACTTTAATGCAACAACAGTTGCTCCAGCTGCAGGAGCCGTTTCTATCTGATTGAGCGAGAGTGCCGTTGACCTTCAACCATTTTTACTGAGACTGTATTAAAAAAAGGCCCAGCCAGAACCCTGATTTTACGGCCCAGCCTTCCCAAGGTCCCGCTGACCTGATGGGTATTACGAGGATAAATCAAACTTTCATGCCAACACGCTCATCCACAGCAGGGGATGAAGCATGACTGCGTTGAAGAATGGCGTGACTCCGTGTCACTGTGTGTGTTTTACAGCGTTAGTCTGGGTGTCCCTTTAATAGCAGTGCAGTATTTCTGTTTGCATGAATGTATTAAAAGGTGTTAAAAGACGTTTTAATGTGTTTGTGAGAGTGTAAGCGAGACAGTCAGCATATGAAACAGTCCGGTTTGACAGAAGCATGGAGTATAACTCATCAGTGAATGGGTTTCTGCGGGAACCGGAGCTCTTGACCAGCTCACGCCGCCGTGTCACTGCTGTGAAAGCGGCGGAGCGGAGCGCTCTTTAATGTGCAAGCATCAACTCAACATTAACAATGCAGACACACACAGGGTGAGTGAGAGGACAGCGGTGGATGGGGTGGGGGGGGACTCTTTCAGAACTGACCACAGTGCTCATATCCAGGGGCAGCCGGGGTTTGTCATTGTGGGATTTAAGCCCCAGTGTGTGCTGACAGCTTGATAATGCCGCCCTGATTCACACACCAAGCTGTGCTCCTCTGGATTTACTGCGAGCACTGAGGGCAGATAGTCTTAATGACACGCATGTACTCAACGACTTCCTATTTCTGACTGCGAAAGCCTCTTATGTCCGCTGATCATCGCCTCTAAAGATGGAAGCGGCTGAGCGAGTCGAGTGTTACACGACTTCAGATTAGGTATCAGACAGCGCGTGTTTCGTGTAAAACAACAGTTCTGATTCCGATACAATGTTGTGAAAGTTTAAGAAAACTAAAAGTTGAGTTAAGTAAAACACAAAAACTAATGTAGAGGGTGAGAGATCAAATAATTAAGAGACTACCATCTACTGCACCTTTATCAGGAATCTTAAAACAAGTCTAAACATACTGTACAGAATGTGGTCTCTTCTTCAATTTGTTATTCGAATATATATATATATATATATATATATATATATATATATATAGAGAGAGAGACAAAAAAAAGAGGAAGTAAAGAAATGTAATCATTTCTGTAAACACATAACAAGCCTGATTGTTCTGAAATCAATGCTGTTTACAGTCAGAGATAACACCCCAGAGGTAGCGTTTGCCTTTTGCCAACTAGACTTCATATTAGCATTCAAAGGGAATCACAACCTTGTGGGTTTTGTGGTTTGCTATGACAGCTATCAGTTCACGTGCTGAATTCAAACAACAACAACAACAACCAACAGGAGAAAACAACACAAAGGTAACTAGTGATAAAAGCTATGATGACAGCTAGACATGATGACCAGGAATGTTTTGTTGGAACTGCCACTTCAATTTTTTGTCAATCCGACCTTTTTAGATATCGCAGATAAAAAAAACAAATAAGAGTAACAAAAATCCTTCTTCGGTTTGCTTCCTCTCCCCAAAGAGTTTCTTTTCTCAGTTGCTTTGTTTCCCATCGCAGCATTTCCTGTGCCTTTTTATCATAAATCCATTTCTGTTGTTATTGGGTTGGACTTACTCTCCGATGGGACCTCATGTTGCTTTAAAAACCAATAACAGAGAGCCTCTGGCAAGTTTCTGGACAATTTATCATTGTTGCTAAATGTAAGCAGGGCATTGTGGTGATGTGTACAAATTTAAAAGCAGGTTATGGGAGACTGTGTGTGTGTGTGTGTGTGTGTGTGGTGTGTAAGTGTGTGTAAGTGTGTGTGTGACCACGCTCACTTTCTAAAGTGTCAATCAGGTGGTGTCTGAGGAATCAGCCAAATAAACACACAATTTTTCAGAACTAACTTCCAGAAGGATGCAGAGGTAAAAGTGACATTTTGATTATTTGATAAATGTATGAATGTTGAAAAACATCTAAATGTTTAATTGAGTTCTGTGTGCCGAGGAATTTACACTGGGGTTCTTTGAGGACAATATTTGAGGGGAAGTGAAAGCTTTAATGAGGAATACATTGAGTTACTGCCTAACAGTTGTTGCCTCCGCCAGTCAGGTGGCAGTTTACATCTATGTTGGTCAAAAAAAGTCATCACTTCATCATCTCATCCTAGTAGAAATGTGAGTGAAATTGTCATAATATGAATGCTTGAGTTATGCTAAGACGTGTTTTGTTAAGTCACATTTGAGAATGAAAATCGAATCAGTCCATCTTTGAGTCCAAGTGGACGTTTGTGCCAGATTTGAAAAAAAGTCACTCCAGATATCTTTAGAGGTCACGTTTAAAAGAACGGGACGTATGTACACATTCATTAATGTCTATACATGTATGATAATATCAAATTACAAGAAAAGAAGTAACATTTTTGGATCTTAAATTGGGATTTTTAGGATGAGGAAGCGAGGAGCATCAATTACGGAGAATGAGAAACTCTTCTTCAGCTTTCAGCCGCTGAAGATAAACGTATTTCACTTACTTAAGCATATCTAAATCCTCTATATGAGAAGTCCCCAGATACTTCAGGCACAGGCTCTTGAGAGTGAGCTCGCTAGAAGCAGATCATTGCAGGTATTAGGAGACTGATCTGAACATCAATAGCCAGAAGTTCCTACTTTAAAAACACTTTTATAACTGAAAGAACACGGTGCAAACTCTGAGTCCGACTGTGGTGAGGTGAAATGCTTCCGCACTGCGTGGGCAGGGGAACGCACATGACATGAACACCAAAGAAGGAACATTATGATAAAGAGCGCGGGCAGGTCCATCATGCTTAATTAAAGTTATACAGCCTGGAATTGAATTTGTTTTGACTCCCACTGCCAAGAAAATCTCAGATTCAGGCAGAACGGCTGCTTACTAAACTGTGCGAGGCCATGTGCCTTTGGTTTTCAAACACCGCTTTGCTTTTAATAAGCCGATAGATGAATCAAATCCAAAAGTATGTCTCTTCCAGAACAGGAAACAGAAGTTTCCATCAGGTTCAAAGTCTCGTGGTACATTTCACCACCAAATAACCTGCATGCAGCTGCCAAGCGTTGCTTTGGCATTTGAGATGAAACAAAGCTGAAATAGTGTTTGCATGACTGACAGGATGTTGGGGATTTGCCCTTTGTGAGAGCTCTCCTGATTGGCTAGATGATTCTCAAAGAGGTTACATAGAGAATGTCAAGCAAGGAATCTGAACCAGAGCTCGACATCGCCCGAGAATAAAGAACCGTCTTGTGCCGCCGACTTATCTAAACGCTATTTCTATTAGTCGAAAGGAAACTTCAGCGCTGATGTGATAATGAATAAAAGATCAAATAGGTGATTGTATCTGGTCCGGTGATCATATCTGGTCTTTACTGCACTGTTATACTGCACAATGATCCACAAGTATTCAATGTGAAATGTCACTAAGACTAACGACTCCATTTTCAGTTAACTGGGAACATTTTTTTGCTCATGATGGATGTGTTTATAGTGTGGCAAATGACCTTGACAACAGATGGTGATTATATTTCCCCTCTTCTTCTTTTTTATCCCCTCTTTTTCTCTGCAGTCCTCTCCCAGGCCAACAACACAGAGCAATTAACACAATTACAGAGCGAGCTTCACAGAGATAGTGTCATGTAGGATAAAAGACACAGGTGTCTGCAGGATTTCCAGATTCACATGTTCATATGCTCTACTATCGTTCAACAAGCTAATTAACCCATACAAGACCACTCGTGTTATGTGGATCAAGTGGCTATGCATTGGCAGTTAATGTTATAAGTATTTACAATTGTAGTATTTACAAATTTGCAAATTTCCCCGCTGCGGGACTAATAAAGGATTATCTTATCTTATATTGAACATGTACGTTCCTTCATTTCTGATTTGAAGCCTGATTTCAGATCTTTTCCCAATGTCTGATAGCTTTTTTTTTATGCCAGACGAATTACCAAAACATGGCAATCCCAAGTCTATTAAAATGCATCCACATTTCACTCGCTTGAGTCTTTTTCTTGAGTCTCTCCATTCATCCCCGAAGAGAGGGAAGCAAGGAGAGGACTCAAGTGAAGTAAACATGGATGCAGTTGAAGGCCTTGTTCAGACTGCCAGCTCAAATCTTTTTTATTTTCTTTCACATATCCAGATTGATTTAGAAAGTTTGGACAGCAAACAGAAAACACATGAAATGTGATTTTTTTTGGGGGGGGGAAATCCAAACCACATTTGGGGATTTTTTTGAAACGCGATTTCAATCTACAGATGCTTCTCAGTCCAGAAGCTATGACGGCTCAATCAGATTTCAAAGCGTGAGAGCTGGAGGAGAACAACATGGAGGAGAACCACAGATGCAGAAATCAATTGTCTGCTTGCACTTTCTGCCTTCTTTCACTTTGTGCTGTTTCCCTCTGACATAAAAATGTATTCCAGCCTCCTGCATCGCTGACACTACATACATCAGGTAGCATGCTAATGCGCTCCCAAATGCAAAGCTTTAACATGCTTTTGTTGATACCTCTTTTTTCTTTTTTACACTTAAATATTAGTTTATTTTTGTGAAGAACAATAGTATAGAACAACAATATCATATCCAGGTATTGTGATACCCAGAACACATTCTATATTATGGATTAAGGGCAGGAGGTCTTCATACAGCACTTCATAATTAGCATATAGTTTTCCATAATTGTCAAAGCAGACAGTTAAATGAAGGTCAATGACATTTTAAGCAGTGAGGATGAGCGGGGCAACCCACAGAGCATGTTCCTCACTCCAACATATATATTATCATTTTTGTCCATACTGTTTTGTATAAATTGTTTCTGAATCTTAGTAAGAAAGTTATTCTTTCCATCTCCTAAATCTCTTGGATGATTTCAAGCCAGTTATCTACAGTAGCTGGACCGGCTTGTAAACATTTACGAGTGATTGCTTTTTTTTCTTGCTGCTCCTATAAATATTAGCAGGAGGTATCTGTCATATTTTTCCTTGAGGCAGATCGCCAAAATAAAGTGATATAAATGTCATTGGGATCTGCAGCCCATAAATCTGCATCTTGATTCTCCAAATATTTTTTATCCAAAACAGTTGCATCTTTGGGAAGATCCCCCAAAAAAACAGAATTCAAAGTACAACATCGAAGAAGAAGTACTTTTTTAGGTATTCTTAAAATACAGTCAGAGAGCTCGTGAGTTCTAAACACAAAGAGGAAAGTGATCTTTTACATGAGATTGAAAACACCCACATGAAACATGCAATTCCTTTAACATTTAGGTAACTTTTAACATGTGCACATCATTTAAAGTAGTCGGTAAGTTTCATGTTAATTACCGAGATGTCACTAAAACAAAGGCAAATATCAAAGGCTGTGTGAGATATGCATCTCATTTTCTTCCCCTTTTTTCATCATAATTTCCCTTACATGCCTCATTTACTCATTAAATATTAATTGCTCATTATAAGTCGGTGTCTGTGAGAGCTTCAATGACGTTAAATGCTCGTGTTAATCCCTGCACATAATGAAACATTATTTCTTATCACTGCGGTTATCTTTAAATGTTAGATTTAGTGTTCTCTCTGTGTTTCCAACTGTGGATACAAAGTATGTGCTGTTTACGACGGTTTAATCGCTCATTTAGAAAACCGGATCTGGTTGATTTGCGATGTTTTCCAAAGAAATCTGTGATGTTTTAATGAATTTTGATTCATTGCTTTGGCCTTTTTTCCTGAGCTCACATCACTCTGTACCTTACTTAAAAAACGGTAGAAGAAAAGAGCATAACTAGTTCAAACACTAAATGTTTAACACGAACAGTAAATTGGAGCTTGGATCTACCTCAGCGCTCAGCCAATTTACCGATATCACCGTAATTAGTTTCCTTGGCGCCACAAGTTCAAACACAAAGTCGTTCAAACAGTCATTTGCAGGGCTTTTTGGATAAAATGCATCAAACAGCGCGTCGATTACTTAACAGGGTGTTTGTGAGGAACACGGTGTTCCAGACGACGATGCCAGGTAAAGAAAAAAACATAACTAAATAAGCTTCATTCTTTTTGGGGAACAGTGCTACAGTTGCTAGGCAACTAATGAAGAGGACAGGATTTTTAAGAGAAACCAAATTTCATTGTACAGTAAACCTCTGAAAAACATTTTAATTCATAACGTACGCGCTGATAAATCATTTCAAGCATTAGATTTTGTCCCACTATTTAGAAAATAAATATCACCCTGAGTTAGTAAAAGGAATAAAATGAAGCCTTTTACCACAATGCTTTTTGTTTAATCATCCAGCAGAGCTTCTGATTATGAATAAGGAAATGGGCTTCTTTATTTGGAGCACAAAGACGGAGAGCGGGCAAAACATCCGCCCACCTTCTGGCCCGAGAGCAGGCCAGTGTGTTACCAAACAACAACACAAAGCAAAAGGCTTTTCACTCCCGTGCCCGAAAATACAGAGCAGAAGATCTGCTGCATAAACATGGCCTGACATCACAGTTATTACCTTCCCTTGAGGAAATGTTCTGCAAGTGGTGATTCAGCCTCAACCGCTGATTTCGTCTGAGTTACTACTTCATAAGGATGTTAACCAATGCAAACAGATATGAACAGCATCCACAGGCTTTCCCATTTGCTGAATGTAAAGAAAGAGGCTCATAACATGGAGGTGCAGACAGTTTTCAGATTGATGTTCAAACATTCATTGAGGTTCATCCTCAAAGACTTTCATCAAGTTTTCTCCAGATCTGATGTGCAGTTCAGGACCAAGCTGTAAAGATGCACGTCTGGAGTGGGGGAGTGAGGGAGTGGGGAGCCGTCTGATATTTTCTTTAAAGAGCTTTCTCTTTTTTTTTTCATAGACTCTTCAAAACTGTACGCTCATCTGGGCCTCTATTATTAAATCAACAACCTCCAGCTTTTAAAGTCAGCGAAAAAGCAGTTAGAGCAGATTTATCTTCCATATTTTTAGGTTTAATCCCCCAAAATCAGGATGAGTTCATACATGAAGACATGTAAAAAAATCTAACATATATATTAACATACATTTTTGGCATGTCACACGAGATAACTGACCAGTTAACACGTCAACACGAAACTAGAACTTTTTTTATTCCACCCTGTCTTCAAGTATAAGTTATGAGATTCTGCTCTGTGGTACTACACTACAACTTCATCCGTTCTTATTGCCAGCGTACATAAACCTGTACCAATTCAAAATGTAAATATTAGCATTATACAAAAGTATATCAAGCCAGCAGAGTTCTACTGTGAGGCAGCAGAGAGAGAGAGAGGTCTTCCTTACTGAAGCCGGTAATGAGCCAAAAGCAAAATCATCCCATTCCTGTCCTTAAAATGATGTTTGAACAGAAACTTTGATGAGTCACAGCCGATTCATTTTCAACCCATTTATCTTTCCCGCTTAATAAAGATTCTCCAAGTATTCCTCTTTAAATAACACAGTGAAATACTTTGACGTGATCCAAGAGAAACCTGTTGAATTCAGGGCGATGTTTTCATCAAGTGCTCACATTTAACGCAATGCAGCAGGGTCAGGAAGAAAATACCAACTGTTATTATTATGTGAAGATTGAGTCGAAGGCACAGACAAAAGGGGGATATAAAGACTGAGCGGGCTTTTATGAGGGAGAGTATGAGACGGGAGAGAAATCATGTAAGACAACGCACTCGGAAGAGAAGGCCGGGGACTATTTCAGACGAAGGTCTCTCCATTCATCTCTCTTCACTGTGGCCACTGCTGGCATGACGAGAACCACTCAGGTCAGAGGCGTTCTAGGTCATGCGTCCTCTGCAAGCTTGTTTTCTTAATGTTTGCGTTCAATTCCCTCTCAAAGGATCCTCAGTGGCTCCATCACAGTGGTGAGGGCAGACGTTTTAAATAGGTATGTCATTTTAAAAAGCAAAAAGGGCTTCAGCGGTGAATTAAGAGTCTTTGACTTCGCCCCTATTCATCTGTCACTAAATGGCCGCATTTACAGTCGAGCTTCTTTTGTTGTCACCAATTTTAGTGCATTTGGAAAGGAGAGGGGGGGGGGAATCCATGACTGCAAGGGCATCTATAAAATCAGAGCATGACAGGTGCTGTAATGGTTTCTACGCTCACCATGGCTTCTAGCTGAAATATGTCTGCATCCGAACACACCCATACCATTACAAAACCTTGTTTACGATTACTGGGCTTGATTTTCATATTTTGCCCATGTGTGTGTCATCACCTGTGTATGCATCCCTCTTTTAATGATCCTTTCTCATTACAGACATGTTGATATGTCGATGCAGGAGATGTAATTAATAGCATTGAGGTGAGCTGGTGACGGGGTATTGTGAATGGATCCTCACTGTCTAACTGGGTCTCTTATTGGACCTTGTTCAGGATATGAGCTACACATGTGCCCATCTTGCTACAAACAAACAAAGATATATATATCTACACATATCATGTAACAAGTTCATCATAAATTTGATACTTTACTGTAGATTTTCTTCAATAGTCACTCATGAACACCGTCCATTTGGTTATATCTGCTGTTTTTACATCTTTAATATGTCAAATAAAGATGAAGTCTGTAGGAAGACTGTTGAACTCAACACTCAAACAAGATTTACGGCCCCTCTCCCTCCCTCTGCCTTTCTCATTATACATCCACGGCCTTTTCCCTGTCCTGTGCATGAGCACAAACACCCCCAACAGCCTTTTTTTGTTGCCCATTTGCGGAATGGACCGTGAGAAGATACTCTTTAAATCTGACAAAAAAATGTACTGGATTCGAATCGCTGACTGCACCTGTAATGTGCAGCTGAATAAAGCAAATCAGCTGAATTGCGAGGCACACCTGTGGGCTCTAACATCCCCAATAGTCACCTGACAGCAAGATTTTAAAAGACCTAAACAATCGGAGAAACAAACTAAATAAAGCATGAAATGGGGTTGAAGTGTAAAAACGTATAAATGTATGTAAATGATGTGAACGTCGTACTTCGTCACCTGTGTGCTATTTTCCCAGTGCGTCATTCCAGAGGAGCAGAGTGGAAACGGCTTCAGATGATGCAGAATCTTAAGCAGATAAGAAAACACAGCAGCTGGGTGAAGTGGATGATACGGTCTGTTTTTGTTGCAGCGAGCGCTCCTGCTCAGGAAAAGTCGACATCGTTCACAACTGACAACCAGCTACAAAGCCCGTACACCATCCTCACCTTTTATCCCATTACTCCTGTCTGAGCCGGAGCTGTGAACAACAACATATCTGCCGCAGCCTGCTGCTAATATGACAGCCCCTATAATCAGCCCGGATCTATTTTCCTTTACTGAAGACAAATTAGACATTAGGCCTTTTATCGCCATTTAGCCAGACCTGTTTAGACAATCAGTTTTCTGACAGAGGAAAAGCTTGGATAGAGCGTGAATCACATGCCATACAACTTTTTAATTCTCGGAGCGTTTTTCTCTCGAAGTTGATCATAGGGTGCACCATCTATAATTAAATGCCAGTCATAATCACGCGAATCTTTGTAGTGGTGTTTGAATTAGATTAAGGTACTGTGTGAATTAGATTTCAATCTCCAAATAGCCTGGCGTAGGCCAGCGTCGTTAGGCCTGCTTATGAAGCCCTCAGACACTCCATTACGTTGTTTTCTCATTAATTTCAAAGTGTGTGTTCGGTGTGTAAATATCACAGACAGAGGAAAGTAAGTTGGAAAAAAGTCAGCCGACTCTGCAGCAGCTAATGTATTCTCACTGAACCTGCATCCACGTATAAGAAAGCGAGGGGGAAAAAAATAATCCATTCTGCGCTTTCTTCAGCCGCGAGAAGACATGAGAGAATAACACATAAATCTTTATTAGAGCCAAGGGAGAGAATGGTATATTAGTAGTTTCTGGGATTGGAAATACAGACACATACAGGAGCAGGACGTCTCTTAGTTCACTGAGCCCTGCTGATCCACAATTATGTCCGTGATGTACTTCTAAGAGAAAAGAGATGTTGAACTGCGTTACATCGGGTGCAGCCTGTCTCATCCATCAGCATGAACACAAAAACACAGCTCATAGGAGGCTGCGTATTACTGCCCTACAAAGACAAGTGTGCTGCATGCATTACAGGTAAAAGCATGAGTGCGGCTTGGATTTCTTTACATTTTTAATATAACTTAACTGCCATTCCTGGAGGGAGATCCTCACTAAAACACAGTAAATCGGTGATTGCATCTCGTTGTCTATTTTGTGGTTAGTAGCGTTGATAACTTGTCGAACAGACAACGTGACAAAACATCCAGTAAAGCGTCTGATGCCAGAAACTGGTTCTCAAAAACATGTAAGGATCGAGTGTCATTTGGCACCGACGTTCAACGATCACACGGGGAGAAATCCATCACGGTGAAGGCACAGATAGCAATTTCCTCACTGACAGTCGCCTCAATAGACCAGGATGCAATGCAGCAACTGCACATCTTTGCAGGTCTGTCGCCAGTCGTGTGGAATAGACTCTCTTGGATCATGAATGTAATTTGACACAGTACTCTACGTATATGAACTGTATCTCAATACATGTAGCATGTAACATGTGTGCTGTGCCGTTTTGTGAATATTCATCATGTTGTGTTTATGAATTTTATAAGATTATGTCTTTTAATTTATATTCACTGCATTCTTAACCAAGGAAAACATAAAATAAGGCTACTCTGGCTCATTTACAGGGTGTTTCTGCTGATCAATGAACACTCCTTGTCAAATATCATATTTACAGGTATTTTTGATTTAGATGCTTGTCTGCATATTTTGGGATATCAATTATTGTTTAGTTTACTGAAGGGTGAATTTCACTCAAAATCCTAATCGAGTTCTGTGCAGGATTTTGGATTACGGAGCGTGATACATTAAAAAAAACAGACATAAAGACAACCTGGCGGAATAAAATGCTTTACTTTATAATTTAAAGTACGACTGATATTGTAGCAGAACAAAATGGAGCCAATTTGAACTGGTTCATATACAGCCGAATCTCAAAATACCTAGGAAATGTACATAGTTACTTTCCACCCCTGGAGACCAACAAACTAAATACGAACGTGAACATGACGGATAAATGTGAACTGGATGCTGACATGCATCGCTGTAATAAAGAAATGGGCCAGGTGCCACAGGAGAAAGATGCTACAAGAGAGAGCTGCACTCGTTTTAAGTCGTATTCAAAGCAAAGTTGATCTAAATCATTTTAACAAGTAGAGGAGTAATAGAACCTAGTTGAAGAGACATCAGTAAGAGGAGGTACACAGCAGATCTCTGTGACTGGTCCAGATGTTCATATCAGAGGAGAATGTCACCAGTGTTCTCCCCGCTCATTACCAGCCAAGAAAATGTCTTTGAAAGGCTTTTCTCTTACTCCACGTCCACTTATTAGCTTATCTTTCATAGCCGTCAACTGCATCTCATGGTCTTCATCTGCATATACAAGTGCAACTCGCATGTCTGTATACTAAATATGAAGCAGCAGATGGTTAGCTTAGCTTCGCATAAAGACTGGCTTTGTCCGAAGGTAACAATATTAGCCAACCAGCACCTTTAAAGCTCACTAATTCAAATGTTATAGGATTAATTAGCTCAGTCCATACAAATACTGAAGCATTAATGTTTGTGTCGCTGTTTTTAAAATCGGCTGGAATTGCCATCCTTGCAAACTATTCCTTTAAATAGAGAGGAAGAAAACAACACAGAGAGGATGCTGGTGATTACCATGTCATTGTCAACATCCAGCTAATGAATTAATTGTCTTCTGGCCCCTTTGTGTGGAGCGCTTGATTTATGTTTGTAGAGGCATTAAGGTTTGTTTGGCTACATGAACTCTTTGGTGATTTGTCTTTAACGGACACACTACTTAACCGAGGAGGTGAATGTGGTGATAAAAAAAAGCCTTTTAGAGTGATTCGTGTAAATTTAAAAGTTCCTGTTTCGGGGTACAATTCCCAGAGAAATGCTGATATCTTCGTTTTACTCATCATTTCACTGCAAAAACTTTTGGAGTACCTTTCATTGCATCACCACATGACTCTTGATAAAAGAGCAGCAGCACACCTTCATCTTCGACTGATGCATGCTGGTACAGTGGAGAAACGACTTGCAAAGAACAAAGAGCACAGACGGGGAGTTTGATCCCACAGACACGATCAGGAAGTGAGTAGAAGACCAAAACAAAAACAACGTCTCAACTGATTTCATCCTTTAAAACAACCATGCAAAAGACGCATTTTACTTCATAGCTGGTTCATGAAGGCCTACTTTATATTCAGAAATGTAGATACGTCTTATGAAGTCGAAGAGAAAAAAAACATATTTCTTTTCAGAATACGGAGTTTTTCTTTACAGTTCTTCTCGATTTCAAAGATATGCTAAATTAATGATTAGTATGATCTTCTTTTTATCACCTTTTCAGCTCAGCAGAAGTGAGAACGCCCTTTCATTGGTTTCACAATTGTCTTTCACACAATTTGACAAAACAGTTAACACAGATCTCATAGAAAGACTCCGAAACATCTATTCAAAGTTGATTGAAACTACTTGCATGAATATGAATCGCTAATGCATCTGTGTGAAACTCCTTTGCACAACTCTTCAGCCAGAAATATAAATATAAAATATGTGCGCTGAGTATTTCTGAGTTTTGGTGAAACTCTTCATTGGTCCTCTGGTGAGGAAAGAAGGCAGTAAAGAAAGCTGTACCATAATAAATGTCTGGCATAGAAATGTAGCAGAGAAGCAGTATAAAGCAGCATAAAACGAAAATGCTCAAACAATGTACATGTACTTCAAATGTGTACTTATGTACAGTTCTCAAATAAATAGATTTCCACTACTGATGGGTACAGTTAACAGGGTTTTTTCTTGCTACAAAGTCTGGATTTCAAAAGTGCAAAGTGATTAATAGGGAGAGATGTAATATCAGTATTTCTCCTCCCCATGGCCACTCAGCTGTTTTGTAGGAAGGAGATACCAGAATTAGAGGGTATTCCATCTGGAGGGAGGAGTCCTCGGGGCAATGTCTATTTCAATGCGTCCGCCGAAAGGCCTGGTTCAAAAGGCTGGGCAAAGATAAAAGCCTGGAGAGCAGAGGAGCGGGATGTTGTTTGTCATTGCTTGTTAAAAACAAACTGTTGAAGATCATTGAAGGTCCCGTGCTTTAAAAAATGCAGACCTCAGGCCTCAAACAAAACAAGAGAGGGAATGAGGCACCCCTAATCAAAATGAGGGTCCTCACACCCCCATCTAGTTTCCCCCTCTCGGGCTGTGACTGATGTTGCGTGGCTCTGCGGACCGCTCGTGCAATCCATTACAAGGTATCCCCGGGGTGTTTTGCCATCACGTTAGGGTCAACGCAGCTCTCAAAAACAACATCTTCATAAATTTGTGGCCATCATTGGAACATCCTGGATACTTGGAAATGTTTTCTTCCATCTCCAGGCGGTGCCGCTGCCCTCTGGGGCTCAACGGAAAAGCGGACGTGACCCGTCGCTGCAGGAAAAACACATTGCTGAACAATGGAACAAAAAGAGCGGCCATGTTGGAGGCGCATGGCGGAGAGGATATGGGGGGGGGGGGGGGAATGTGAAAATGATGGAGAAGCGCTTTTTAAAGGCGCCAATGAAAAAGACTTATAGTGACATATTGTTGTTGCGATTAAATATATCAGCTAAAATGAAATATCCTATTAGCGTATGGTCGAAGTAAAAAAAAAAAAGACCCCGTCAATCTACATCAACGTGATATTCATTGGATATTCAAGCCATGCAAATGCAAATGGGAATACTTCCCTCTCATTAAACGTTTGTAATTAATTTCTTAAACAACAGAGGACCTCTTCCTCCACACATTAATTTCATCGGTCTGCAGAGACATATCTTAACCTTTTCCAGAATTAGCACAATTAACCACAGATGAATAACATTCAGCGGGCCATTTGAGACTGCGTCTGCCTCTTTCCTCTCCGTTTCAGTAACATCATATCTAACCGCATGACAAAAAGTGTCCACTATATGAACGCATGAATTATTGATACTCGCAGCTATATCTGTTGCCACTTCCCTTGGGTGCTCTCTTCTCGTCATGATGTTGGATAATGAAAGGAGTGGATTTGCAATTTATTTGCAAAACGCCTTTCTGCAGCTGTCTAAAGCCTTTTTTTAAGCGTGCCGTCTATCTCCCATGCTGCCTCTTGTACTAACAAAGCAACAGCACGAAAGAAAAAACTATTGCAAGGGACAAGAATGGGGTTTTTTTGCTCACAATCTGACAGCCCATGTCGGTACAATACGTTCTATATAGTATTATGTTGCAATATCCCAGATGTGCATTGGTGTTGTTGTTACTGTCACACTGTCAAAGAAACACCATATTTAGCAGGTTTCCTGACTTCAGCACTGAGCGGGCAACAACACCGAATCTAAAATAACTCGAGGGCTTCATAGCTGACCTCTTCACCTTTGTGATGCAATAAGAGAAAAAAGTGACACGACACAGCTTCACATCAAAGAAGAAGGATCCTGGATGCAACCACTGCCTCAGACAGTACGTGACAAGACATGATGTTGTGATTCAGAGGTGGGAAAAAGTCACCACATCGGCCGCTTGTAGAAACAGAAAAATTGGTGTTATTAAAAATGACCAAATTTTCTCTTAGTAAAGAACTAAAATCACGAATGAATTAAGAAGTTTGCCTTTATCTGACTGAATAGTTTAAAGGTTTAAAAAATAATGATGAATTGCTCTGTCTTGTCCCACCGACCGCCTCTCATCTCAGTTATGGACCTTTTTGTTTAGATGTTTTTTTAGTATCATGTCAAGCCATTCATGCTTTATTTATTTATTTCACATTATGGATTCTTCTTTGGGAACATTTTTGATCATCTTACTTTCCCAAAAAGTCCCAAGACTAACAGTTAATTATTTACTTTTTAAAAGTAATTAAGAAGCGCGACTTTTAATACGATAAATTTGCACTCAATACTAAAAAAGCAATGTACTTTTTTTCCAAAACGCGGTGGATTTTCTGAGCTTTTTTTTTCTGACCTTCGCAAAATGAATAAAAGGCATCAACCAATCTAGTTGAGCAGAACAGGATGATTTTTGCCGATATTTATGGAACAACAACACAGAAGCTCTGTAGTCCCAACCAAGACTACAAACTTTATTACTCTTTTCAACCCTGACAAAGGCAGAAAAGATCCACGCCTTCTGCTCTTACCTTTCACAATAAAAGCCCAAGAGTAGTAGGTAGTTAGTTTAGAGTATTCCACATTTTTCTGAAACTAAAATTAAATAAAACATTGGTGTTAAAGTCAAACTATTTTGTCCAGACAAATCTGAAAGCATCAAATTCATGACGCTACATCAAGTCCTGTGACTTGAGTCCACACCCCTATGAATTCTAGTGGACCAGTTATGGGAGCTTATAACAGTGTCATCTGTTGATTGGTGCTGCGATTTTTTCTGTTAGCTGTGGACATTGTGACAACACATCAAGACTTTTCAGGCTTGTTACTGACGTTTAAGGCATAAAAAAAACCTCGGCTATCTGAAACATCAAAGATAAACGGCAGGCTTTGACATCAGCTCATCAGAATGAAGAGCAGGGGCATATTTCTTTGCACCAATATCCATGAGGGGAGAAATCCATCTCAGACGCACCCATTTCCACACCGACAGCTGCCTCACTAGAACATAATGCAACACAGCTACAGGGTATTTCCACTGATCTGTCACCCTTTGCGAGACAAATACAAGCCTACTTTGACAGCTTTTTTTTGTAATTTGAACAACCTGATGGAGCCTTTTTTTTTTTTTCTTGAGTTTAAAATCTCTGTTATCACTGTCATTCTCTCCACCCATACAATATATTATGCCTCTTTCTTCAGGGGTTGGAGAAGGGGGAGGGAAAGAAGATAAAGTTCAGCAAAGTTTAGGTCAATGCTGGCTGTATTATTCTCATTCCAGGCAAACTTGTGTCAAGGAGGAAGTCTGTGAAGCATTTGCGTTAGAAAAGTACAAGGCACTTAAATGCTTTCACTGTGGCGGAGGTCAGTGCTATTAGCCTGTAGCCAATGAGGCAAGTAACCTCAGGGCAAACAACTTTGTCTCAGAGTGGATTTTGTGGGCGTGCGGTGAGAGGAGGTCAAGCACACAAAAATCTATCTGCCTCTATGTAGATCTATCAGCGGTGTAGGTTTTGGAAGTGTTACAAGACGTCCTGTTCTCATTTTTCACTTCAACAGAAGCTTTTAATTTGAATACATTTATTGAATTTCAAACAAAGAGATCAAACCCTTATAAAAATGTCCCCACACGTTTCTTAAGAGTCCTAATTTATAATAATCGTGCCTAAAATCTCCTCAATGACTCCCTCCACTTATCTCCAAATGCCTATGAATTTGTGGCGCTTATGTCATTACGCTGTTATAAAGTGGAATATCAGTTCAAAAATATCTAGACATAAAAAGGCACCAAAAAAAAAAAAAAAAAAAAAGCTCTCAATCTCATTTTACCCGGCTTGTATAGATCTGCTTCTGCAATCCTTTTTCATTTCTCCCCGAGGAACCTGGACCTTGATAGATTCAGACAACCGTGTCAAGCCATAGAGTGACACCATCTTTATTACAAGCATGGCGACCAGGGAGTACGAAGGTGGAGGTGGTGGTGGGGGGGGGGGGGGGGGACATCCGTGGAGAGGATGTGATGAGTTAATGGCAAGGAACTATGTTTGATATGGGATGGCAGTTGTTGTTCAGTGTCCATCTCCATCATGCTGTGAATGTACCGCCACAGCGGACAGAAGACACCCGGCCGCTGGGGGGGGGTTCTATTTAAATCACATTTTTATATAGATCCGACTAGCTGGACATCAGATACCCATGGGGTTACCAACATGATGTGACCGGAAACACTCAAGAAGACCAAAAAAGAGCAAATCTAATAATTGTCAAGGTAAAATTGATTGGAGTAAAAGAATAACCGCTGTGATAATGGATGTAGACTATCAATAGACAAAGAGAAGCTTGCAGTGTAATCAATTTAATGATTAAGAAGGTTATTAGCTGAAATTAGTTTTCCATGCAAGTGCTTCAGGAACGTCATTAAGTGGCAGGCGCCAGAATGAAAGGAAGGCGTTTTAAGCATATTATAGTCATTTTGACTTGGTCTGCAGGATAAAATACAGATACACAAGATAGATATTATAGTGATGTTTTCTTTTGCGTCTGGTGCATGACCTTGTCCATTATATTATGAGGCGTTCTGACCACCTCCTGAGGTTTAAATTGTATTTCTGACCCCAGAAACAGTCAAACAACATTAATTCATGAGTTGTCGTGGAATTGTAGACGTCTGCAAGATTGTGTTGAACATCTAGACCAAGTTGGCTTCAAGTGAGAGAGGGATGAAGTCTTTTTTCCTGACAAATAAATAGACCTTGTGGAAAGAGTTTATAAACAGCCATGACAAAAGCATACATCCAAACACATAGGATCACACAATGACACACCATAATGTCCTGCTATAGCCGGAACACATTCCAAGTTTGCAACCTTATCATCAATGACTTTATTCGTACGTTTAGCCACCAGTGTTGCCATTTTGGTCGGTGACTAACATTATTTCTATGAACCATCCTTTAAAAAAAAAAAACCATAAGTGTTCTTTTCACTGGTGCTACTTTCTTTGACTAATGCCTTCAAATACCAATCCCTAAAGAGCACCATTAGACATTCTTCCAGGCCTCCTTCCAACACAGCCAAACAACACACTCAACTGCATTCACAGATGCTCACAAGTTTCCTTTGTTGGTTTCTTTGTTGTTCAATGTCACAGTAGGCAGACTAAAAAAAGAAATCCCAACACAACACTTGAATATCTTGGTACAAACCTTCCAAGGACGAAAACATGTGGACAACTGTGATGACGCGTTGAAGAACTTGTTATTTCATGACACTTCTTATCCGTTTTATCTAAGTTTTCAATAGTCTTGTATTGGTATTTCACTATAACAGCAATTACCAGCAGTTATGGGAGCATTTTGGAGGAATTTCTAGTCTCTTGAAACATAAATGCAATGTATTCTTCTCAACTAAAGAAAAAAAGGAGCATTTTTAGCTTGCAAAGTGTTGTGGATTCACACTGGAGCTACTGAGAGCTGTAAGGAAAATCAATTTCACCTCAAACTTTTATCAAGGACAAAACAAAAGCTGTCACTTCCCCTCAGTTTATGGATGAAGTCTTACTTGTCACTTTTGACCAAACAAAGAACTGCCCAAACTTCTGTACATGGGAATACATCGTATACTGTTGTAGGCTGAAAGCAGATGACTCAATATCTGAACAACCGGTAAAAATCATGTGGCTTTACAGTGACTTTAAAGAAGCAGAATGGCCTAACAAAGCCCCATGAGGTGTTGACTTTGTGAAGGACAACTCCATCTATGTTTTGTTCCACACTAAGAAAAGCCAATTTATCGCAGCTTCTGTGTCCAGCTGGTCTGAAGCTGGCCTTGGGCATTTATTGCATGTTATACCCATCATTCTCTCTTTCAGGCTTCTCTTTCTACGTCAAATAAAGGCAAAAAACATCCCCAGAATCTTAAGGGAAATGGTAGCACTAAGAAATAGCAGTTTCAGAAGCCTTAACCCTCCTCCCACTGCACCACATGTCACTTCTGTCCAGAACCGACTGAGTTTCTTTGCTGGAAAATATGAGCCGCGACACCCTGAGTGAGGACTTCACTTCTCAACTTCATATGCAGCTATTGTACATTTTCAAGAGCAGAGAATGTTTTTTTTTACCAACATGTGAAACAAAACAAAGCAATCTACAGCTCTAAATATGTCGTGCAAATGTTTATGTGGTGACTGAACACTCGACAATGCAAAAAAATGATTTAATTATTTACCAATGTTGATAAATTAAATGTAAATTTAATAACCAAGGACCTCTTGTGATTGCGGTGATTCACGCTTTTAAACATATTTAATTGACGTTATGTTTTATTACTTGGTTGCAAATTGCAGATAATTATATTTATTCATTTATTCCTGAGGTAGATTACTACAACATTTGATTAGGGTGGGATTACGGCAAGAAATTACACTTAAGTAATATTTTTGGGCAGGTCTGCGAAAGCACAAAATCTCCGCTCTCCCACATTAAAGTCCGACACTCTACTGACATTTCTATTCCCCACTTTGACCTCCTGACCATGACTTCCTTTATTGGCCCTAAATATTTAGCACTGGACATAAATCGTAACTTGTTAAATCATCCATTATGAACATAATTCCTGGAGTACTGTGCCGACATATTAACCACAGAACACTAAACTGATGCACCACTTCTCTCTGCAGAGGAAGCAACAAATCTGCTCCCTAGTTGGAGAAAAGACGCACTGAAGAAGAGTTTCTCTCAGAAAGAAAGCAGCATGTGAGAAGAAGAAGAAGAAGCATCCCTCTAGAGGGAATGCTCTCTAAGGATTGTTGACTTTTTATTTTGAGAAACCAGTTTCTCCTGTTGGCCTGCAGGGCTTGGCTGTAATTCAACATAATTCCGAAACTGTGAGAAGAGAGGCAAAGCTAGAGCACTGTCTACCACAAATACGTTTTTTTTTTGTGGCCTGGGGTGGGGTTCTTGCCAGGAACGGTACAGTGTGGGAGCAGACTTTTTCTAAAACACCTGCTGAGAGGAAGCTGTGCCACGGAGGATATGCTTATACCTCAGAGTCAAAGACATGGTTTAAGAGTCGCACAATACCCCCTGCTATTAGTGCTGCTACTAAAAGTATTAATAGGTGCCATGCTTAAATGATGAGCTTATATATGATAACGACAAAACAAAGGCCAGCAAGCAAATCATTTCAGTATAGGATACTAAAATTCGGCAAAGGAAGATGTTTAGATGACTTTGAAATGCATTACAGGCTCACAGAGTGGAGATTTGAAGAGGAAAATGTAACGCAAGGTGGGTTATCTGTGTGGATGTCTTCCAAAATCAGGAGGAGGATGTTAAAAGACTGTCCCCCAGAAAAAAGCAGTAACTTGGATATGCGTTTCATGATGCTGATTATGCATTCTCACCAGCAGCCTGGCACTGTCATGACCGACCCAAGTGGGATGGAGGAAGCTGTGTGCCATAACTTCTTCTTCTCTTCTTCTTCTTCTTCTCATCCCCCCGTGTGGCAGCAGATGGGGCTCCCTCGCCCGGTGACACAGGCAGAGACAGAGACACACGATGCTGCAGAACAACCTGTGGTCGACTCTAACTAAAACCCCCAGGAGGCAGTTGACACTTCCTGGAGTTCAGCTGCCACCTTAATGAGGTGGAAGCCTCATTTTAACTTGCCTGAATGATGCTTTACTGTACGAAGGTTCATTTGCATTTAAGTCTGTGCCCTTTGCAAAAAGAGTAACACTACATTTGCTGCTTTATTAAGACTAACAATGTGTCGGTAGTTTTGGGAAAGTTTGCTTTAGTTTCTCTTTAATAAAAAAGTTCCTCCAGGCAACATTTAAAGGTTTTATTCCTGCCTCATCTCGTCGGCACTCGGAGATGGTTTTGTGTTCGGAGAGACCATCCTTCAGCATGTGAACCCAGGGTTACGGCCAGCATGCTGGCAGGCATCCAGTCTGCTTCACTGTCCTTTAGAAAGAAGCTCTATTAGCTCCCAGGGTGTTTTTCAGCTGCTGACCCTGAGCTCTGACCTTCCTGTGGAGGGGGGGCGAGGCAAAAACAGAATTGCCCAGCAGGGATCACTAAAGCATGTAATTCATTCATTAATCCTTCTCGCCTCCAATTAAGAATATCCGCGTACAGCTGATATGTGGGTTGAATACGGCTGTATCACTGATTTTATGAAAATGGCCTGACCTCTGTATTTGCATAACTTGAGTTTGAGAAAATGTAGTGATTTCGTTCATTTCTTTCAACTTTACAACCCAAAAATAGATTTCCAATTTAGATTTATTATTTCAGAACGTACACGAAGAGAAAGTGAAGATGGTTTGAAGGTCAACCATCATTCTAAAACGAAGTCAAATATAGTTTATCAACCTGATTAAAACATTTGTGCAATTTTGTATTCAATGTAATATATTGGTTGTTTGTTTATAGTTATTCTATTTTTGATGATGGGTATTATTTGTGTTGCTTTGTGGCTTATTGCCTAGTAACCCTGATTCCTGTATTTTTTATATCTTTGCATCAAAGACCACAATGACAAATAAGCCTTGGACTTTGTGTTTGATTTTATGTCCCTCTTCTCATAATGTAAAATAAACAACAATATTTGGAAAAAAACATAGTCACTTAAATTTCTCATTAAGATCATAACATTTACTGTGAAATGTATTTTTGGGTCATTATTGTGGTTTCATTGTTGGCAAAAGGTGCAGCTCGTTTTTGTTTTTCATGCGATGTGTCCTGCTATTTGATACAGAGGCGATCTGCTCATTGCAACACACCAAAAAGATATCTGGGAGTTTTGTTGATAATATTTTCTACACTTCGGATTATATACTGAATAAATTGGCAATGACACGTTGATGAAATCTCGACACTAAACTATGCAAAGAACGTATATCCCACAAGGGCGTGAGGTCAGGACAGACAGATGGTTCACAGTGTGAACTGGAGTGAGCTGCAGAATTAAAAATCTGCCGCCTGGCATCATCCCCTCAAAGCTAAATCAAGTCGGTCTCTCCAAGATGTAAGTCATCATTTAATGTGAGTCGCTGTGGTTGACTCACCCCAAAAAAGACAGCAATCAATAACGTTCACCCTCCAGGCTGCGTGATGGTAATGACTTTGCAACAAACGACACGTCACTGCCCTTAATTAAATTAACTTCCATCTTTATTGGCATAATTGTTTGTGACAAGACGTTCTCCCAGACATGGACGAGGAGGGTGACGGGGTAAATGATACGCCGACGAGTAATTAATGTGTTTCTTAATTGGTCTGGAAGCTGTTGGGTTATATGTGGATTAGCACTTAAATTTAACAAAGTTATCCTTCATTGAATGGATGGGGAGATTCCTGTGTGTCGTCTCTTATAAAGATGACTTTAGGGTTGATTTTTCCAAGGAGCTCCTGTGCATTTTGTATCAGAAGACGGGTGAACATTTGGTTTTAAGATTAGTTCATTCCATTTCAGATGTGGCCAGCCAACACACCTGAGCCCCTCTGATGTGTGGTGCATTAAAGCAGCGCACTGAGCTCCTCCAACTGGATTGTTTGTGATAACCCATAAAGTCTGTGAGCGCTGAAGAGATACAGCAGCCTCAGTAAAATGTATCCCCAATAAATGTGTCTATTAAAAAGAGTAAATTGATTCAAATACTTAGAACTAAATCCGTTTTTATTATTGAAACTATCAAATATTTAGTCTTTCTGAGCGCTATTCAAATAATCCAAAAGAGACTCTGGCATGTTTCTGTGCTTCTTAGTCAAACATTTGCTCTGAGAAGCAAATTTGTGATTTATTATCAAGAAGACACAAATGAAGTTCTCTCTTAACAGATAAATATGAGACAACACTTTTGGTAATTGAGGGATTTAGTATTTAAATGCACAGGCGTCCTCTAAAATAAAACCAAAGTGCTGCTGAGATTGAAATATGCTACTGATTGAGGGTTTTTAAATACAAACAATAAAGACAAAAATGTATAAATTAATAAAAGAATGTGAGTTAAGTAATCTGTGGCACATAGAGCACTTTAAGACTCTAATATATACTTTAAAGAATCTACTTTATTCCTATCTGGATGGTTCATTGTCTGAGGCTGAGAGAAATGGCCTGTAATAATATAACAAACACTTTGCATATATTTAAACACTGTTAATTGTACTAGCATTTATTCTCATGTGATAGCATATATACTGAAGGGGTGATATCCCGCAGAGACATTTCCAGTGGAGCTATAAACTATATATGTAGTTAGACTGCACATGATTAATCATCACATAAATCAGAAAACATTGACAGTCAATGTCAAGTTTTGCTGTTCTTCATTTAGAGTGAAGAATAAATGGCTTCTTTGTAGAATCCATTATTTTCCAATCAAACTGAGAAAAATCCATCAGAGATTATAGCCACGAGACATAGTGCTTTTTGAGGATGGGACGAAGCTCTCACTTCTTCTTCTTTATGGGGGAAAAGTCAGTCTATTTGTCATACTTTGCTATTCCTGTCTGTTAGTTAAAAGTAGATCCTAGCAGTAAATACCACAAGGTCAAACAAGTTCTCCAAACAGTAAAAGAAACTCCAAGCTATTGAGCAAAAATAGCTCCTTGAATGCGGAAAGCGTTTAACATGCGGCGTGGCCCGTCTCAGTCCGTCGATCGCGATGTGATGACTAACACATGACCTCCAGGTTATGATCTCGTCAGACAACACTGCAGTGCATTTAATCCGCTGTCAGAGGGGAGATTCCTGGCTACTCTGGACTGATGATCACTGGATTGGAAGATCCATCGCCTGGGATTTGTTAAACTCTGACACTGTTATCAAGATCCCATTGATGTTCCTCCTCGCTGTTATACAACTTTCTTAGCTCTGCAAGGATACCAGCTAATCCCTACAGGCAAGGTACAGTGATGAAATGTGGTGCTGGCTATGAATAGATACCGTCCAGAGTTTTAATATGACACTGGTTCTCTCTCCTTAGAAGTAATAAGACAATAGACAGGACTTAAGGATAACAAGGCCACCCGGCAGTAGAAAGCTGAGATAACGAGCCTCCTGACAGACAGCTAAGGTATGAAGCGGCGGGGAACTCGGAGCTCCCCTCTCATTACCAGAATCTCACCCTCCGATTCAAAAGTTTGCTCAGTGTCGAGAATATGCTGGTGTGCAAGCTGTGACATCTCCTCAACAATGAGCCGAGGATGCCAGGGGCTTGTTTTTGCCTTTCTGATGACAGGCTGGGATTTAGTCGAGCTGACAGCAGAACTCTTTAGGATCAAATGCTATGGACATACATAATGCGGTGGGTTTCCAGAATGTAGTGCTGCTGTTTAGTATCACACACGTCATGATCACGGATAGAAACCAGACACCAAAAAACGGCTGTATTCTTAATACATTTGCACCATTTTTGCCAATAAGTCATATTTTCATTTCCCTGAAATATTTTGCTCAGACTTGTGGACACATCGTTACTGTGTGGGCGAAGACCAAGAGAAAAAGAACATTTGGGCAGCAAATGTCTCCCATTCCTATTCCAGCAAAATTACTTTTCTAACTTTTTAAGGGGGGACCACAACTTGTGGTTACTAATGTACTTTAAAGTTAAACCTCCAGTTAAAACGCAAACAAAGGGGCCTAGTGTGGATGGGGAATTAAATGTTTTTTTTAAATCATGAAGCAGGCGTAATTCTGGATTGTTCTCTTATTGTCAACACATTTAATGAAAAGACCAAAACCAACAATGATCCTTCATTATTTATAATTAATGTAATCCTGTTGAACTGTTTAAAGACAAAAGGCTGCAGTTGGCGCTTTCATTGTAGCGCTGTTGGTATCTGCAGTGTGAAATGGTACTTGGGGAAACGTGATTTGGCACATTGTTCTACATGGTGTAATGTAGCATGTAGCATCCTCCCTGGTCCATGTCTCAGTACTTTCACTCTAACCTAGCCTGTCTCTGCTCTCATCAGGTGCACATTTGTTCCTCCCGAGGATGAAAATATTTCAGTACAACTCTCATTTTTAAGAAATGCTAAATTGGTTCCTAAAGCAGCTGGACACTGTGTTGTTTTGCTTTTTTTTAGGAAACGTTACTAAGAAAGTAGGAAATAGAGCATTTTCTTTCTTTTAGATGGTAATTTTGTGAGCCAGCATGTATTCATAGCAGCAGGATCTCGTATGTGATATCAACTCTAAATAAACAACAGTCCACTGATCTGTAGCTAGAAGCTGTTTGGCATAATGAAGATCTTTGGCACAGATGGATAAGCTACATCAGACTATAGGCCACTTGTTAGTATGATCCATTTACTGTTGGCCTTGGTTTTATCATGGGATGTGTTGACAGTAATAAAATAAATATATTATCTTGTGCTATTACTGCCACCACTCCTTTGGATGTACACATCTTATATTCAATACAAGGGTTATGTGCCTATGTTTGTCTCTACCAAACCTTCTCAGAGCTGTGGAGAGTGGACGGACTGCTACCATAATGCTGTGTGTGTGTGTGTGTGTGTGTGTGTGTGTGTGTGTGTGTGTGTGTGTGTGTGTGTGTGTGTGTGTGTGTGTGTGTGTGTGTGTGTGTGTGTGTGTGTGTGTGTGTGTGTGTGTGCAAGAGTGAGAGAGATCCATGCATGTGTTGGTGCAACTTTCCAAAAAGCCTTCCGGTCCATTGGCACTCAAATGAACCAATCTGTCTCCGCACAAACATTGAGGGGTTAATAGGATGTTCACCTTGGGGATGCCAAACTGAGGAAAAGCCCTCTGGGATACGTCGTAAGCACCCCCACCTTCCCATGATTCCCAGCACGGGGGGTGCCTGATTCATGAGGACAGCCGACATTAAACTGTAATGGCAACTTGGTTTCTTACATTTGTTCTGCTTAACTCCATAATTCTTGCACTTGTTAGAATTTCACGCCGAGTGAACACGATGAAAATCCAATTGTGTGTTTTAGATCCTACTGCAAGAAAATACGATGAAATATATGAACACTTATTAGAAATACAGTGAATATGAATCATAAAAGAAAAAAACATGATGCAGCAGTCTGCGTCTGCACTGAAGTATGAACGAAACCCTAGCATAATAATATTTGGTAATTAGCAGAAATTACAAAGTAGAGCTGAGGGGAGTGTCATTAGTTTTGCAGGTATTCAGTCATTGATCAATGTACTGGACTAATTGATATTTAACCTCATGATTGCGTCACATGAAGAGCCAAGGGATCATAGTGTTATTACAATTCATGGTAATACTTTATATTAAGGTCCTGCTAATAAGCTTTAGTAAATAGGTAAGTAAACTTCTTTAAATGTGTTTGTAATGCTATTATAAGCAATTATAAGAACCTCATAAGGCTTTTATTAATGTTCATAAGCATGCTATAAACTGTTATCAAGTGTTTATAAATATCTTCATCTAACAGTGAACGGGTTTATAGCGCTATTATTAGCATTTATGCAGTCTTATTAACACATAATGATGATAAGCATCTAATAAGCACTTATAAGGGCCTTATTACCTATTATTAACGCTTATATTATTACTGTACATTTTGTATAGCTCCATTGAAATCATGGTCCACTCATATTTTAAACCATCCTTTAGAAATATCTTGAGAGACAGACAAACTAAGACGGACAAAGTGATAGAGTATCCTTCTTGGCAGGAGCTACAAATATTTTACTTTTTGAAAATGGTTCAAAGTTCTACAATAAATGATCCTCTCACGCAGCTGTTAACATTAACAACTGTTTGGTTTCACCTTTTTGTTTTATGTTTGTCAGATAATCTAATCACCCGCACCGCCTGTTTTTCCCTGATATATTCGTGGAATAAATGAAATGCTGGCGCCACCATGCCAGGACACAGGCATTAATTTGTTCCATTCACCATCTGATATACAGAAAGCCACGGCAATACAATGCCATAGGTAGTGGAGTTAATTACTTTTCTTTAGCGGGCATCGTGGCAACATTTATCTCTGTAAGAAATCTCAATGACATTTGTCCTTGTAATACACAACTACAGTACACACAGCCAATAATTGCTGTGATTACTGCAAAGGCCAAATCAAATCAGGCACATTATTTGTAGGTCGACTAATTTCATGATTATTTTTTTTTTTTTTTTGCTATAACATATCTCTCACCTTGACAACCTGAAAGGATAAAAGAAATCAATGGGGCTCATTTATCTTGAATTAACTCTTTGTGCTGTTCTCATAGCCTGGCTGTGACTGTTACGTGAGCACAGCAGCAGTGACTTTAATAACTCCCATGAGGTTTCATGAGCATGCGGCTCACTCATTGACAAGGAATTAACCGTTTATGGTCCATAAAATGGGTGCCATTAGCTCTTAAATTTGAAAGGTGCTGTTTTTGGAAGATGCCGGTGGAGAAAAGTCCGGGATGAAAAACAAGCCCGTCTTTGCATCGACCGAGTACCGGGGGGAAAAAAGAAGAGAAAAAGGCAGACAGAAAGTGTGAGAGAGACAGAGAGAGATTGATGGCCTTATCCCAGAAAGGAGAGCCGGTTCTTGTGACAATAGTGCAAGTAAATCTAAAAACAGACAAACCCCTCCCAGTGTCCTTCCTTTAGTATCACACTCCAAGCTCTCCCTGCTTAGAGATGCTGATGAATCCATTCTTACTCACAATGTGTGCTTAAAGATGCAGATAAAAAAAAACAGTGCTGTGAGTCAGTAAAAAAGACCTCCTACAGAGGCTTTTTCACAGAAACGTATGGCTGGGCGGATATTCATAATATGACAAGATATCGTGAAACACAATTTAAATTTCAAAATTCATAATAACAAGCACATACTTCTCTGAACATCTGGTCAATCAGTACAATCTATTGCCATATTCTGATTACTTTAACTTATTAACTTAGTCTGTGCATGGCTGGAAATGTTCACTATTTTTTCTTCTATGATTTCACAGAAAACTTACTGAAAAATTACAAAATTGTCAGTACTTTTCATTCGTCAAGTATTGCATTTACACAGGTGTATACAAAAATATGCATATCATGTGGTCATTTCATATAAACTATGTATTTATTTAACAAGAGAACATGCTATATTTCGATCTATATCATTATTAGGATATGAAAGGTTATCGTGATTGAAGATTTTGCTATTTTGTTTTCCATTTGGAGGTTTTTAAAGGTCAATTTCAGCATCTTTATTGTTGTTTTTCCAATATAAAGTATCAGGTTAGAAATAAACTCTTAAATGTTAAAGATGCTTTGGGAAACGTAATTTGTAATTAAGTGACTAAAACTGTTTCACGGAGCAAAATCAACACAATAAATAAAGCAGTTATGACCACTGTTTCCAATGCTATGGCAACCGTCTGCTTCTTGGCAACAGATAAAACAAACAGCTTAACAAGTATAAACTGTCACATCTGAGACAGCTGCCACCGGTTGTGTCATCCAGTTGTTAATGTTGCTTGAAATTAATTACATCAATAAAAGTTTTGTTCATCAGACATAACTTATCGCACAGTCTTGGGATTTTTGTTTTTGGATTCCTTTTCATCTGCTCTTTCCATCGAACGTCGTACAAATCTTCTGCTTTTTTTACTGGCTACAGAAACAGCAAAAGCCTGACACACAAACCAAAAGGTTGCGAATCGATGACGTGAATCTCCTCACCTCACCAACAACCATCCTCTGACGGTCTGATATGAGGAACAGTGTGATTTTACAGCTACAGTATGTCTCCACACAAATCTCAGATCTGAAGTGGCCATAAGGCACATCACCTATGAATAAGATTAAACTGCCTTTTTATGAAGAGGAAGGGAAGAAATACTTACACAAAGACAGGTCTCGCCTTTTGTGTCATTAATATCATAGATGTGCCCTTCAGTGACACATTATTATAAAGTAGCACCAAGGAAGTAGGAGTCTTACAAAACCTCCAGTGGGGCTGGAGAAACACTGCACATGGCCGCCACATGCTCGTCTGAGGCTATTCTACAATTTACATTTAAATGAATCACTCTGGTCATATCATGCACCAGCAGAATCCCTTTATATAATCCCTTCAAAAGTGTGTTTTATGAATTAATCTGCAGTTATCAGTAAAAGACTCCATTAAATGAGACATCAAAGTTTTGTGTTGTGTTTTAATGGGATCGGATTTGAAGTAATTGTTATTATCTCTATCATTTTCCATAAAAACATGATTATGAATTAGAAGAGGCAGACATATCCAAAGGGTTTAAAAACTGAAAATCTGTGAAAGCAATGTGTTGCCATTAACAGACTCCTATGTCAACTTCTATACGGAACATTTATACTAATAGCGGTAAAGAATCCTTATTACGTTTTTTTTAAATAAGCGTATTGTCGCAAAATCATCTCTGTTTTGATTCAAAATCAATCGTGACCCTGCAGGAGAGTCGGCCATAAACACAAAGGTTGGATTAGATTAACCGCCATCAATTCAACTTTTAGCCATGAGGGTTTCCACGTCTCTTACACTAGCAAATAACACGGCCAAGGAGCGTCTCTCCTTGCTTGTGTTAAAGTGTAATAATATCTGTCATAATTCATTTCTATCGGACCCATCATCTGTATCGTCGTGCCTCCCAGTGTTTTATGTGGTGCTGCAGAGGGTGACCTCTGGAGGAGAGAGGCGTGGGAGATTTAGCTGAAGGGGCACCAGACGGTCGTGTTGAGGCAGTCAAAGACGACGGACTGGGAGGAGACAGGAACGGTACGTCATTTAAGTTTATGATCGGTTTGGCGAACAGGAAGTGGCCCGGAGGTCAAAGTGAAACAGATTTGAATTGTCAACTTCAAGAAGCTCGACAGTCGCTATGAGCGGTCGGTCGGTCGATTGTCAATCTTTGTCATTTCATTTGGAGGACTGGTTGATGAAATTGAAACAATCATTCCAACTGACTTTGCACTGTGTGAATAAAGTCTCTTGGCGGTTTCTAACTGGAGATACAGGCTCCCTGGAGAACAGTTATCCAAAGACAAAACTTCAGTTGCATTACACAAGCACTTTCATCCTCTGCATTAAGGTAGATTTTGAAACACAACACCACGCTCCTCTCTGCAGCACTTAATGAAACCCAAAAGCCCTCTCCTCTCCGCCTCCTCATGCCCGTTGTGTTGAACTTTTCAAAATGGCATCGTATGCAAGAGAGCGTAGAGATGGCAGAGAGAAAAACTGGGTGCACATTACTGGTATCCTTGAGAGGAAACTGAATTAACTGCACCTCCAACATGATTTCCAATTGAATTAGGTGCAAATACTTGAAAATTGCTTTTTCATTGTGATCTAATTGCTTTTAATTGGCAAACACAGACGTGAAAACAGTTTGATTCTCCAGGTATATGTGCTATACGTGTTGCATATTCATTATTTCTGTATGTTTGATGCCCATCATACAAATTTATACTGTTTTTCTCTTTTCTCTGTTCCAATCCTACAGTATGTGAGATTTAGACAACATGTAATACATTTTATTATCAATAAAACAAAGCTAAGGAAGAGTTTTCATTTGTGTATTTACAAGTTTCCCTCATTTTAAAACACATTTTATTTTCAGGCTTATGTTTAAAACATTTTGGACCGCAGCACCAAAAGCATTTCTGCGTAATTACAAACGGAGATAAACAAAACTGCTCTTGTTCCTTGAACCATGATGTTTTCCATTTGTACAAAAGTAAGCTATTCTCAAAATGCAAAGTGTTTGCTGTGATACCACCACCATCAAGTCTAATTCCATCAATCCTGAAGGATTACTGAGAAGAAGGATTATAGTTATATTCATCATAGAATATGTGCTAAAACAAAATGCATGTCTGTGATGACATGGTGTGAGTTTACTTTGTTGAATTGTCTTTGCGGTCACATATTTCAATACTGTTGCACGAGTGATCTTGAATGCATAAATGTGGATGAGCTAAAGCACAGATTAACTCTTCAGGGATTAATAAATTTACATGCCAACCTATCGGGCCATGAATATAATATTAATAATGTCTGCTCCCATGTGCAAAGAGATAGAATTAATTCTGTGAATTAATGTATTAAAAACAATAGGTGGTATTACGTTGAGCTGCTCACGTTTAGGGAACCAAAACATTAGGGAAATATTAAGATGACTCAATAGTTTTTATCAATTAGCCATGACCATGAAAATAAGGATACAAATGTTAATCATGCTTAACTGACCAGAAGATATTGTACAAAAAACACAAATGAAATATGTTGTCAGTGAACTTTGTGAGAAACGTTCATGAAGTTAATTAGCATTCCTCATTATGTTGATAAAAAAGTGCAATCTGCATTAATTAGGTTTCTTCCTAACAACATTGCTATTGCAAATAACTTATAAACATCATTCTTCGGAAAGAGGTTCAGCAACATGGCTGCCTATTGTCACACAAACTGAGGTCTTTCTATAAATAGCTAGCCAATTGTCTGTTTATCATGTTTATGAAATTCTGTGCTTTCTTCTTTTAAATCATATTTTTTCACACAATTTAAGATTGTCACATAGTACATAATTAAAAGGGTGATGAATGCATAAAAAGTGCAAAAATTCAATCTCATATTAACAAACTGAACGTGCATGTTATACTTCCCCCACAGGTGTAAATTGAAGATGTAATATAAATAACTTATACTGTTTTTACATATAGAAAAAGTGAGTTTCAAAGCCATTCATGAGGACACTTAGTGCACTATATTTCTCCAATTATGACAGACGTTTCATACAGCTCATTCTGTGGTTGAACATGTGTTTTTTTCAAAGTTCTGGACTCACGGTGCTTCTGTCCTTTCCTTATCCCTCCGAACTTATATCTGCTTGCTAGTACCTGTGCCACTGCCCTCCTTTGTCATGCCAAAGGGATAGATCTGTTCTTTATCTCCCACGTTATAGAAATAAATTGCACTGCGCAAGTAAAAGACAAGCAATACTGCTGCTGCCGAGATTATTTGTGTTTGTCCAGAGCGTGTTTTTAATGGTTTTTGGTTGGCAGCGATCTTTTGTGACTCACTTGAACAGCTGGAAATCCATTTTCCCCTCTCCAAAGTTAAACATGCAAAGTGTTTGTTTCTATAATTCCTGTTGTGTTCGCCATAACAAACGTGTACACACAGATAAGCAAACAGAGCTTTCCTCCGAGCGAGCTTAAGCAGTTGACTTTGTTCATTTTTCATCAGCAGTGAATTCAAAGAGCTGCTGTCAAATAAAAAACACATTTCTACAAAGAGTCAGATTTTTTATGAATGAATCAGAACGCTTTCCTCGTAATGTCGTCATTATATACATGATATTATACTAAACTTTCATTTAGAAGATGAACTCACCCACATATTTAATGTTTCTGACCAGAAGAGGTATTTTTATGAAGGTAATAAAACTATAAGAAATGAGCTAATGAAAGCTACAGAAGGAAGCTAGTTAGCCAGACATGCTAATGACTGCAGCTTATCAATTCTTACATTTTTTGTGTTTTTTAAAAGACACCACGTTTTTATACAAGTAATATCACTCATATTAGTGATGTTTAGGAACCTAAAGGTCAAAAGGCCTGCTATACATAGTTATGGTTGCTAAGCTACAATTGTATAGACACAGTTCAGGTGAATATAGTAATTTACGAAAGCTGACCTCGGGATACTATATTCACGATTCTGCAGAACTTAGAATGCAAAGAAACCTCAATTTGGACCATATGGATGCAATATGTAGAGCGTCATTTATCACCCCAAATGCCACACTATTAATATATGTTTTATTTCCCCCATAATGAATATGTTTGGGAAAGAAAGTAGAAGGTGTAATTTAAAAGAAATAACAGAGCTGTCGTGAGTCTCCGCTCCCAAAAGTCTTAAAAAGACTTCATCAGAGGGGGGCAGTTAAATGTCTCAGCAGGTTAAATGTTGTGCTGGAAAAGAAAATATATTTAAATAAAATAAAAAAAATGTAAAGTTATCTATCAACCGACATGCTGAGCTCCATGTTGGCTGGAGGGAAAATAAAACCGACACAGGTGTCAGCTTCACTCGTCTTCTACAGAATTAAATCTCATACAGCCAATGAAATTCCTCATTTACTGCTATTTTTAGATAGCACATACACTGTATTTACTCATTTCCTTATGCAAATGAATCCATTAAAACAGTTATGAGGGGAAAATCCATTACGCTCACGTTACAATTGCAGCGATGCACGTTGTTGTTATTCAGGTCAAAGGTTCTGGCGGTGCTATTATGTCTGCGGAGCAGCGACACGCTGGAAAAGCAAGGCGCTGCTGCACTTTCATCACCCGCTCATTTACCAACTTTTGCGATCATGCTGTTTATTTCCATATAAATAAAGCACTTCCATTAAAATTGGGGTGTGAATTTAATATAGAGGCAGGTTTATCTGCAATATCCCACCATTATTTGTGGGGGGGAAAAAATATAGCAAATGCAACCACAGCCTGCTTGTTATTTTCGCTATATTTAATTCATGTTTGGCATGTTTTTTTGTTTTTTTTCCATTTGGATGCTGCTACCCAAAAGTGTTGAAACAATAACAGTGTGACTCATAACTATATTCAGGCACAGAGCCGATGATCATGGCAGATGCACATGGTGTAAGTAAGCCACAGATTTAGGGCCGTATTCACGAAGCCGATCACATTTGATCTCTGAATTGTTTTGTTGCTGAAATTCCATCAAAATACAGGCCGTGACCAAATAACCTCATCACCAGAATAAAGAGCTCTTTACTGGTGTGAATGGCCTTCTTTGGCTCGTGTTTTGCCTTCTCCAAGAAGGAAAGGTCAGCACTAATCACAGCCAACATAATGACTTTGACTGGTCATTTTGGCTTTTCCGTCCTCATGACGACGGCAGAGAATTATGCATCAAATGCTTCTCATCCGTCTCTCAAAAGACGCTTGGAGCATATTAAATTTGGATCACGTCGGATTATCCAGAAGGCCGTGGCATATTTCGAACATCATTTGCTGTCCAAAATGACTCCCACTTTACCAAACGGCCACGAGAAATGCATCCGGGGAAGAGCGTGATCACGGAGAGATAACAGATGAAGCAAAAAGAGGAAAACACTGCTCGCAGATGTTAACACATCGTTCCAAAATCCTCTGAGCTGCAAATGGAGGTGCTGACCGTCTGCAGAATTTAATGATTATTTATGAAAGGCTCATATGTAAAACTACTCTCCTTTAACTGCTTTGTTATCCCCCCCAACAGGTGCACAACCTCTGGCAGCTGAATTGACTGTAAGCCGGGGAAAGAGACAGGTATCAGACGAGCAGAGCCGGTAGCGCTGGCTTGCTCCAACCTCTGTCTGCTCTCTCCTCTGCTGTCAAGTACATCTGTGTTTGAGTTTGCTTGTGATGCTCTGTTGCAGTCTTTGTGAGGGAGAAACGCTGATGCCACGCAGCATCTGTTGCATACCAATGCCTTGCCAGTGGTGGGCGGCTGTGATGTTCTCTGCACATTTTGAGGGCACTACAAAGATAACAAACACGAGTTAGTATTTTGATTTAGAGGAAAAAAGAAGGGAAGGTTAAGTATCAGCCTTTTGCTGCTCTTTCTACAGTACTGCAGATACAGAATGTGTTTATTAAATGAATAACAAGTGGAAAAACAATCATCCGTCAACACTTATTGTTAATATGAAAGTCAATTAAAAAACAAAACCCAGTGAACTCGGTATGAAATACTTAATGGGTTAAGGGGGAATAAAGACAATAAATGAGGAACAAATCGTGTTTAGGAGAAAACAGTAATGTGATGTCATATTGTGACTTTTCAGCAACTTTTGGAGCTACTTTCATTGGAAAAGAGTTGACAACACCGTACAGGACACACTGAATTTTGTTTTCCACAGTTTATTGAAACACCAAGTTGTCTCCCCTTTATTCCTTAACTTGCTCTTATCTTGTGCTACTATTTATCCCAGTATAGGTACCCAGTGTTTTATTTATACCCCATATATGCTATCTTACTTCCATTTATGTGTTGAAGCATGAGTGAAGGTTATTGCTGATTGGAATAAAACTCTTGTAACTCTATGTAACCAGGACTTATTTCTCTATGAGGTTGGTTGAAGATAGTTTTTTTTATACACAATAAAATGGATAATAGGATAGAGGAGTCGCACAAAGTCAAAACTACAACAAGAGTCGACACAGTGGATTATCGCGTTGGTACAAAGGCAGTTTCTTCTGGGTTTAGTTTGGAGACGGAAGGAACAAAGAGTATCTGCGGAGGCTTTCCTGACCCATGGGCATTTTAAACCCCTTCATGAAGACACAACACGCTCCACTGAACTTTTGAACTCAAGCCAGGCATCGAGTCTTGGTTGGTGAAATATTAAATAAATAAAAGAATACACAATAGCTCCGCAATTAATATTTAATGTGCTGCACAGACGTGTGGAGCGCAAGTCCCCTTTCTCAGCATGCTATTGGCACAGGACAAGTATGCATCGGGCCACCAGCAGCTCCGAGTCATTCAGATGCAAAGAGAAGAGAGTTTTCTGTATGGATAGCTCAATCTAACAGTCAAACAATGAGTGCCTCGCTGTAGATGGAATTTCCGCGGGGTAAAATAAAGTTTTGATCTTAAACTTGAATATGAAGTTTTTGCTCAAACATGATACTTTTAGAAAAAAAAAAAAATGCCTTCAAAAGTAAGTGTATACACACTGAGCAAATACTGTAGATTTTTGATAGCAGGCTAGAAATGTGTTATTAAACCATATCCCTCCCTTCAAAGTCCCTGTGTGGTTTGTACGAGTCATTACAAATACCCAGCACTGTCATGGCAGCCACAGCAATTAAAACACCCAAAGACTGTCTACGTGTCTGTGTCAGGCTTCACCTTAATAGCGTCATAATATCCAGAATAATTTGTTACACAGCGCAGCGGAATTAATGGGAAAAGAAACTGTGCTGTTTTTCCCTTTCAATGCTGTCAAACTCCAACAAGTGTTTGTAATTTTTCATCTTCAACCCTAATACACACCGTGTCATTTGCTCCGAACAAAATGATCAAAACTGTCCGAGGCTTTGTTGTTAGCTGCTGGAAAAACAAGAGAGGCGAGGGCCGCTTCAGACCGGCAGCCTTGTTGCAATTCTGGCAACACACTCCTCCGCCTGTCTCTCTAATGAACCTGCCGCATATTAATCCCTATCACTAATGAGGCCATTCAGAATGATAAGCTTCCCCAGCATTCACTAATGAACACATGCTAAAGCTGCCTGGGCCTCTGCTAAGCACTCGTCGGCCAGTCTAAAATCACCCGGCAGCACCTGCCCGTCACCGCAGACGCCTGAACACGGCACAAACAAATTACAGCTCAACAGTCTGATATGATGTGCACGTCAAAGTTCTTTACTGATTACTCATGCAGCTTCACAGACAGACTGTCAGTTCAAATATTACCAGAAAACATACTGTATGTTCCCACTGATGGGACTATTTATTTGGTAAAAAGTAGTCCAAGTGAGTCTTCCCAAAGTAATTAATAATTTGCCATTTAAGAGAAGAAAAGGAGGAGGCAGTGTTCGATTTGAAACACTACCCTGTTGAAATTCAAACACGACACAAGGAAGTATGTAGTGTGTACTACATGGAAGTGTACGAACGGAAGTTTTCAAAGTGAGACACAGCTCATGTCTCCAGACAGGATATTTTAAATTAGCGACAGCTGCAGATTACTTTTTTCTAGAGTCAAAGAAGCCGATAGGTCGCCTTCTTTGTGACATCCGTTACCACTTCCATATTACATATCCAGCTGTGAACACCTTGGTGTAGAGCTCCCAGCGTGTTTTCACTGTGGATGTGTCTGTGTGTGATAAAACCCACAGGGTGTCATGATACAGTGTGCAGCAGTTATAATGAAGGTGCGTGCCTGCGACCCATCTGCTGACACTCTCCCCTCTCTCTTGCAGCTCGTTGCTGCTGGCGAGCTCCCGTGTTTGAGTTTCCCACTGCCAGTGAAGAGCTCCACCGCCGCCAGGACTCCTGCCACATCTCTCTGCAGCCCACATGGCCTGGGCTAAGTTAAAGGATTTCAGAGAAGCAGTGATGTGCCGGGCCCACCGGGTGTGTTGATGCTCTTAGTGCTGTCTTTATGGGTAAGTCAAACGCAGAGGGGGGCCACCACAAAAAGTGCTGTGTTGGCAAGCTTTGATGGACTGGTGATCTGGCAGCCACGTTGAGTCCGGTTCCTTTTTTCCAGCGCGTGGGGAAGTCTTCCTGCCGATGGACACGTTCCCCAAATATGAAGCACCGGGTCTGTAATTCTATCCTAACATCTCGATACATTTTGACACATCTCTATGATGCACCATCTGTGCTGCAGTTTATGAGAATGCCTAATGGGAAGCCCACGAAAATCTCGCATTGGTCTGCTACATTTTAACCGAAACTGAACCGAAAAAGCATGCAGCGCACCAGATGAAAACACAATCTCAGAGGTGTCACTGCAAAAGAAAGTGAAAAACGGGAGAAGAGAAAAAGCCGGAAAAGGCACACAGCGGGGTTAGCCTACAGACGAGTTGGTTTAAGGTTGGACATAAATCTTCTGCACTATTTGAAATGTAAAAAAAAACAGAGACACCACATTCTCTCGGTGATGCAGGTCACACAGTGCTGTCAAGCTCCAAATGTGACTGCTCCCCACAGGTGATATGCATGGTGTTACCTGCGTGTTAGCTAATTATGATAGCGACACTTCTTGGCGAATACATTATGAATAGAAGTTTGAGAGTCTTGCTGTGAGATGTGAAAATGAAAACGAATAAGTACCTATAGCTGCAAATATGAGCTTATTTTACTTCATCACCTTCTTTAAGGGCAACAATATGCTTCCCGCTTGTCATTGGAGCATCAAAAGTCCCTCCTCCCTGCCTCCCACACATCTGTATCTGCACGTAAAGGTTGTCTTTATTATGTGGGGACTCGATCGGTTCCACCAAGCGCTGCGACCTGAGCACGGGTGATCGGCACAAGAGCGTCGTGACATTTCCACTAACCACAGTGGCTGTGGGCCTGTAAAAGAGGTCAGGCCATGTCGCAGCAAATGAAACAGTCAATCCCTTATATTACGCCCTCTGCCACATGCAAAAACTTTCTGAAAATGCTCAAATATTTCTGCAGGTCATTATTAGAGAAACAGACACTGATCTATTTGCTACGGACACCAAATGTCAGTAGATATTGTGCTCATGTGGAGTTATTTCCACCCATGGACGTAGCTCAGCGTTTAAGCCGCTCGGTGAGACAGCGGCGTGATTTATGTGATACCTTGACATTTTCCAGCCATGACCCTTTGATAAAATGAGGGATTTTAACAAGGTTACCAAGCTATTTCTGTGAAAATGAAGGATAAGAGCATGTCGTTTCCTGAGTGAGTCCGGCCAAAACAAATAAACAACTCAAATGTAAATGCCAAGAGGAAAGTGCAGCAGATAAAAGGGATTAAAGTTGATTTTTCATTTGGCCGACAATAAACACACACGAGTATGATTTTTGTCCTGCAGAGAGAGGCATTCACACACCTCAACTAGCGTGGTACATCGCTGGTATACGTGCTGAATCTGAAATAGATTCAGAGCCACTTTTAGCTCACTGCGTCGATTGCCTAAAGCTTTTTTCCGAATGCATTCAACTTCCCCTCTCACTCACGTTAAGATCTTGCAAAAACATAAAGCCCGGATGCACTTGCCAAATAGTCGTAGAACTCATTATGGTCCTCTTCAGCAGGAAATGACTCTGCCTTTCTGGAAACACACCTACGTCCTCATATCACTATTTCAAAGTCAATCGTTGGTTTAACACATTTTTGTGTTAATGCATCACAGAGGAGGGGAAAGGTGTCCATGTGAAAGTAGGCCATTGGGAAGACTGATGGATAGCATTACGCCAAACGGGCCATTACGAGAGGGCCGTGGATCATAAACAAATGACATAACGATCACGAGGTGGTGTAGGAGTGGAGGGGAAGATGGGTACTCTATCTGGCAACACTAAACGCCGCGTTAACGTGTTCCACTTATGATAAATCAAGGAGGCAGTGAAGGGAGGCCAAGCCAGTCCACTACTTGTGCTCTTAAACACCAAACGCAGTCCGTCAGGGCTGCCTTTATCTCTCAACCTTCATTTACCTGCAAACCCTCTAAAACACAACCCCTCTTCTTTTCCATCTTGATCTCCGTCTTTGTAGCAGCCGTTAAAAAGCGTCGGAGCGGCTCGGTCAATCGGGCGGCTCCGTGATCTATGTTGATGACACTGACTTGCAAGCACCTAAAGTCCCGCAAACTCCATCTGGAGTGACCTTAGTCATAACCCGGTCTCACACTGCTGCCTCCGATAGATACCGTCATTTATCAGAAAGGATCCTCAAGTCGGCCTCCTGACAATGAATTCCACATCACAAATTAGTAAATCAACAACTACATACATATGGAAATATACAAATTGCTGTAATTATCTGCAGGGAGGCAGGCATAATCAATCATAATAACGGGTCGTGGCAAGGTGGGGGAGTTGTTAAAGGGACCGTCCCATTACTTTAACGGTTTAGGAGACTTTACAAGGTGTCCTTAAGCAGGACGTATCATTACCCTACAGGGCTCAACAGTAACGGTTGCCAGTTACCATCGGCAACCATTTTTGCCGTCTGTGGCAACCACTTTTTAGGATGTAAAATATAGAGACTGCAGAGAGTCTGTGGGGTGAAAAGTTCGACTAACACATTAATATCACAAAAAGATCTGTTAACTGATTTAAGGGACAAAGAACAGGATGAACCTTTCACATTTTCATTATGAAGCTGACATATAACCGCATAGAATCTTAATAACCAAAATCATAAGGTGACTAAAAATGGCAACCATGTGTTCAGTTGCGTGGTTTCTAACCTGGAAACCACTTTTAAAAGGTTAAAAGTTGATCCCTGCTTTTATTATCATACTCAGTTTTGAGCCTCTCTGCACGAAATACAAAATGAATAAAATACTGAAAATATCAAAATGCAGGCAATGCAGGGCCTCATGATTAGATAACAATGTAAGACACGCCCCTTGTCTACTGCATGTTGATATTGTGATTTAACAGTATATATATATATATATACACATATACACACACACACACACACACACACACACATTTGCCACTTATCAAATTATCAAAAACCACACTGAACCACTCTGCCCGGTTGGTAATCCCTTCTTGATAAAAAGTCTCAATTAAATGTAATATAAGTGGCATAAATTAATCAAACGTGACTCATTTTGCACTACATTTGAGGACTCCACTTATATTCAGTGTATCATCCATTAGGTGTTTAATGTGCTACCCCTCCTTAAGCAGCATTTTGTGTTTTGAAGTCAGACAACATATAATTTTTTTTATAGGTTTATTTCAACTTGAAGTTTTGATGTTTTTTTGTATAAACTCAGGGCTGAATGAGCTAATCAGAGACTGTTTTTAATCACGGTGCTCCAAAAGTCTCCTTTTTTTAAAGCATCTAAAGTTGAGTCGAAAGTAGTTTCACAGCGTACTTGATGTTCTCTTCACTTCAACCTCCGTCACACTGGCCAACCCATCAGTGGAGGATCTGTCAATCAAATCTAGACTCAGGAGGAAGGGATATGAGCGGATAGGAGCCGCACATCACTTCCTATCCGCTCTGGAAATGACTGAGCAAATTCAATTTATTCCAAATGAGTTCAATTAATACTCGATTTAATCTCATTTGAGAAAAAAACATGTAGGGCCATTATCAATGTACTGTAGCTCAATATTCAACTCCTGCAAGATATTTTAAAATGAGTCACAGAAGCTGTTTGCACAGAGGTTTAAGGATGCCAACACAAAAAATATGGACTCTGATCTTATTCTTTTGTTAATTGTGTCCTCTTGCAGTCACAGCCAAATCATTGTTTGTAACCCTAGTCCTGTTAGAAACGTACTTTATGTCAGAAATATATATTGAGCTGCCGGTAGCCTATATTTTGTGTATTTCTCTCCAATTTCACACCAAAAGTTTAACTGTTCCTCTCAAATGTTCTGGTCTTGGCAGGATGGAGGAGTCTACCGAGACCCAAACTAATTAAATTGTGATTGATGAGTTGGAAACTCTTGACGGCAGAGTGACTCGCGTCCCTGCTATTCAGTGGCAGGAAAACTGTGGATTACATTAGCGAGTTTAAAAGCAGAACTAATTTACTACAACATCATTAGACGGCTAAATTAGTACACGAACGTGCAAAGAGAAATTATTTCTTTGTTCCTGGAATGAGCTGCTGTCACATGAGCAGGGACTGACTCGACTGTCAAATCAAACTATCAGCTCCCCTTTAGAAACGCTCACATTCAGCTGAACAGGAATCAATAGCAATGTTCTCCGTTACAGAGAGGCAGCCTCCACATGCCGACACCTGACGCAGTGCCCTGAAGGAAAACTGTGAAACTGAATAACTGTTTAGATGTGCGAGCGTGTGAGAGAGAGAGACTAATAAAGCGAGAGCAACCGTCATATATTTTCTTACCTTTTTATTGTATCTTTTGATCTCGACATAATAGGTTCCTTACAAGCGGTTACTACGGCAACAATCGTTTTTATGGTGCGACTCAAGTGTGGCAAATAGCGACAAATAATAGGCAAAGAGTGGCAAAGAGCATCTACACAGATGCAGGTAGAGGGCTACCCAGCATGATACAGGTTCACCGTTGACAAAATGTCAATCTGATTTATTGTAATAAAACTTTAAACTCTAAAGGGATGTGAATTAATCTTTGCAGGACCACCACATAAATCATTAATCAAAAACCAATACAGTGTTTTTGATAATCAATACAGTATCAAAAACATTAAAAAGCAATACTCAAACTGTATGGATTTCTTCTTAAACCCTTATGCAGGAAGCTGTACATCTAAGATTATTTAAGATAATATGAGGCTGAGTCAAAGTGGTTATTTCCAAAGTTACGGCTCTTTTTGCACAAAATTCTCTTTTTTGTGTTCCCTGCTGAGCTTCTACACAGGGATAGTAAAACAAAAAGGGATTTTTAAACTTATAAAAGCATAACTTTGGATGATACTCACTTTTAATTCAGACAGCTGAGGCCTCGTATGAATTTCCTCTTAACTTTAGAGTGGGTTTTTTTGGGGGGTTGCATTAAAAAGGAGAAATAACTAAAGCAACTGGTGACTCCTTTAATGTACATTTGAGACCGACTTGAAGAAATGTAAGTTTTAATGTGAATGTGTTTTGGTAGGTTTTATTTGTTACTGAGAGGAAGAGAAATACATAAATCTTGGACGGAGATCGATTTCAGAATTACGCAAATGTGCAGCAAAGTGCAACTGAAACTGCATTTAAACACCAGTTACAAATCAGGACCGCCCTTCACAACAATCAGCACACATACTTCCAATTCACATGCGTTCAATAAAACACATTGTCAGTGTTGCACATCCTGTGATTTGATTGAAATTGCTGTCGCATAAGATTGCCAATTACAACAAGTGTGTGATTACAGTGATAGTTTTCAAAATGACCATCCCTGAATGTGCTGTCACTCTGGCACATTTAATTAAACCAATCGCAGTGTAATGTTTGCCTCTCAACCACTCATCACACGATCACACAAACAGAGAGCCTCTCTTTGAATTTTATTGGATACATGAAACCCAGTTGTGGATATCTCTTTTGATTTTCTTTTTTCTTACATTTGAATATATAAAACCTATTATTTTACATGTGTTTGGTACAGTGGTGTTTTGTGACGTGAAAAACCATTACAAGCCTCCCTCACTATAATCATCATGGCATTTTCTGGAAAAGAACATTTTGTTTCATCCTTTTTTTTTTTTTAAATGTTTTAAAATTGTTTTGTTCATGTTTTAACTTGAACTAGAAGTCACAGCAAATCTTTCCTCAAAATGTGACAAGTAGCCCAACAATTCAAAATGTCACAGATCTCTTTAATGACTAGGTGTACAGAGGCACACAAATGAGATGAAATTGTCTGTCTTCATACTAACAGCTAAAAACTGCGGGGGGGGGGAAATCAATTATCTCTGTAGGAAGAGCATAGTGTTAAAAACCAAATAAAGGGCTGTGAAAGCTAAACACAAATTTGCTTCCTGCTCCCTTTTCTTCTTCGCTCTGTTGTTTCACCTTTATCACTTTCGCTACTCATTGTCGTGAACAATAGAACAGACACATTTTGCTTTAGTTTCATTAAAGTTGAAAATCAAACACTAACTGTGGAAAGAAATGTGGAGGAACATATGTCCTAATATATCCTAATTGATACATCCCACACTTCAGCATTAGACTACACAATTTAGCATCTAGCTGGTCTTGAAGGAAACTGGTGATGAAGGAAACTCAGAATGCCTTCATGTCAGCTGACTGGAAACTGAAGAACATTATTGGTTAAATGAGCTGTTATTGTACATTCACAACAAAAACAACTCATTGCCAACGCAGCAGAGCGACACGACACAGGTCATTTAACACCACTAGTACACATCATAAAGGACCGCACACACATGAAGCATGGCATTTATTGAAGCATACCACTGAATGTGAAGCGCAATACTTGTTTCTGGGTTTTTTTAATTGTCCTTTCAACAGGAAATGTCTCTTTATATTATCTCGAAAAAGGAGTGATAATAAGTCTCTTCTTGTCCACTGTAACAGCTACACAACCACAGAAGACGACAAGTCATTAGCAGTCATGCATGTTCTGACTGAGTGCTCCACCTATCATTTAACAAAACCTACAGGCTCCTATATGCAGCAAATAATGCAAAATATTCTAACAAACATGCCTCTAAACAAGACAGCAGACTCAGTGTGAGCTCGTTCCAGGCGCCGCTCTCCATATTTATGAGGCAAACGCTGAACCGTGTGTCAGAAGCAACTCAAACACTTGATTACTCTGGTATTTTCCCAGCTTTGACCCAAAAAAAAAAAAGTTATCAGCATCGGTTTGACCGAATGGCCACGTTGCCATGGCAACCCCACCGAAAGTGCCAAAGTCCCCAGTTTCTCTTTGAGAGGGAAATGATCTATGGCCCGGCGATTATATTATATATAATCTATTGGCATCTATCATTCTTGTTTCCATTTTCATCTGCCGAGCTAAATATGTTGCCGTCCAGCAAATGTCATGACTAATCTGTCCGGTGTGCAGCGGTCACGCAAGTGTGGAGACCTTTTCCTTGTTTCCTTGTGAGGCCACTTTCACAGGATATGCACCAGATTTGATCCACATCTTTCATGTTTTTTCCATTAGACGTGACTTTACTTTTGGCCGTTAGCGGACAGACTTGGATTCAGAACATTCAAAACAAACTGACGTGTTCTTGGAGAGGCTGCGTCAGTCTGGCTGATCAATAAATCAACAAGAGATTCATGTGAAGAACACAGAGCAATGCAGCCCAAAAGTATGCATCACCGACAATCTCACACAAACACACACAAATCACAATATGCTAATTAAACACATGAATCACAGGAGCATTTTTATTCACATGATTTGTAGTCTATTTCTACTTCTCTTCTATTTTGTCTTTGTGTGTTAAAAAAAGTGATAAATAAAGTTTGGATTGAGTGATACGTTCATGTTCCAAGTTCAATCACACAGAAGCAAGCAGCCGGTCCACTATTGCTTTTATTTGAATGGCCTGCTGAATTAGATATGATCCTTTTCAATGATAACATGAGTTGGTGGTAATGATCATGAGGAATAATCTTCAGCATCATCCGATTCTCTTTTTTTCGTAAAATCTGTAACAGTGTTAAGATTACAGCTAAAAGTCTTCTACTCTACCATTATGTTTAAAACATTTTTTTTTTAAAGCACAAATTGTGTATAAAAGGACAGACAGACAAGGAGTAAACGTAGCCTTCTAGTGTTCTTCAAATTACATGAAGTGGAACAGAAAAATCATAAATTAAGATCAAAACATATCTGATTTACATGACAGGCTGCTTCGTTTCCTCTTTGCTTTATATGAATGGATTACTTCACCTTAGTTTCCATCTGTTCATCCCATTTACTGTACATTTCCATTTATGAATAATGGCACGCGTGCTTTAGTGAAAACGCGACGCGCTGTTGGCAACTAATGTTCCAGATTAGAGTGTGAAATCATCAACTGGCAGATTGTAAAATCAGGATGAAATGCCCCTAATAAACCACTTGAGAAGAAAGGCACGCTTTCATTTTGCAGTTTTTGTAACTATTCAACCAATCAATGCAAAGTAATGAGTTGCATTAACATAAAACAAGCACGCTTTGCAGAATTGTGGATCTGCCAGCTTTGGGGAAAACTCAGCTTGATGTTATGTTAATGAATGAACTGCATGAATACATACTTCCTGAAGCCACAAACATGTGACGTTATATGATACCATGGTGGATTTGAGTGCTAAACATTTTCTCTTAGAAATATAGAAGTACTACTTTTTAGGTGAGGAGATCCCTGCTCATACAGGCTGCTGTAGTTTTTGTTTGATTGTGTATATATTTTATAATATTTCGAGCTGTATGTGGATCAGTTTTTTTTTGAACCAACATTTCAGGTTTTAAAAGTCTGTGTTTCTCTGACTCTGTTTGGTGGACACAGGACGTCCCGGAGGGGCTACGAGCCGTTTGCTTGAATGTTTGCTCAGCTTGCTTCTCCAACAACTTCAGATCCAGATGTTTGAAGGCTAAAATCTTTAATCGGGTTAAAATATCTGCTTTATAACAACCAGAATATATAAAGTCTATAGACAAATGTGGCTCAAACTGGATAAAAAGTCAGCTTCTGGCAGACAATGCTGATGCATGTGCAAAAGGGGCCAAAAGAAAAGATTACGGATTTCTCCGTGATTGAAAACAGTAGAAATTATTTGAAACATACAATACCTTTAACGAGATGAACTGATATCAGATGCTGCTTCCTTCATCTTTAAACTAGATCTTAATTATACACGTCAGTTATTATGTAACACAAATGTGCTGAATTGCAGTGAGACTCAGCTGGAACAAAAAGAGAAGAGCGCAGAGAGAGAGAGAGAGAGAGAGAGAGAGAGAGAGAGAGAGAGAGAGAGAGAGAGAGAGAGAGAGAGAGAGAGAGAGAGAGAGAGAGAGCATAATCTACCTGCCTCTGACTGCATTAATATCAGAGAAAAGGTTTTAAAAAAACGTTCTGGGGAAGCAACTGAAACCAAAACTAATTTTGCATCTTCGGATGCGGTCTGTGATTCAAAAAGCCCTATGCATAATAAATGGGTTTTATTCAAACTCACACAAAGAGGCAACAGTTCTCCCTACAGATTATGTAACTCACCCTGAGCATATAAAAGCAAATATGTAGCCTGCTCCACAGTCCTCCTGATGAAAAGTAAATAAGTGAAAGAAACACAACAAGGTTCTGCTGTTATTCCTTCATGCTGCATAATAAGGACACTAGTTGTGCTGTGATGCTCTGCTTTAGGGGTAATTTATCAAAACATGATGTCATTTGTCACTACAGGACGTGCCTTTGGATATATTGTAAAAAGGGGCTGCACTTATACTGCACTTCTCTACTTACACAGAACAAAGCTCTGCACAAAGCCTGTCATTAATCAATTTATACACCAACACTGTCTCCTGGTAATTACCTTTATATACTAGTCATTTGTTTTTACAAGTACGTTGTGATGGATTATGTTCACAGTGATTGAGTGAAGGAAGCACTACATTTTTTGTACAATTCTGCTTTTATGATATTTGTTTTTTTTCGTCAGAAATGTGATAAGGTCATACTTATAGGTGGTGATTTACACATTATATTTAGAGGTGTTTCTATTTGGTGACACTTGAGAAGAGCAGAATATAAGAAACCCTTCTGAATATAATGAAGTTAAACACAACACCTCCACTAACTATTTCCTCCATAACATCGATAGCAGTGGAAGCCGCTGTTTCTGTGTATTTCTTGCAGTAAAACATCCCTAAAGGGCAAAGTCAAACAACATTACCTGCAACAAGTCGTCCTGTCAGACATGAGCAAAGTTAAATATGAATTTACATTGTTTAAAGTCAATAATACCACAGGAAAGTACATGAAAATATAGATTTTAACTTATCTCGAAATAATCTGGGCCTAATTCAAATTCAGCTCCTAAACCCTCTTCTTACACACCTCCACTCTGTTTGTTTGGGTGGAGGGTCGGCCATATTAAGGGCCTACAAGTAGTTTACTCTCCAACAACTGCTTGACTGATAAATATAGTAAATCGCTCAAATACAAGACCAAGAAATATATGATGAAGTATTTATTTTATGATGCATGGAGGCTAGACAATTTAACTTAGTTTAAGGACTGTATACAGGAACATTATACATACAGTAGCAGTCAAAAGTTTGGACACACCTTCTCATTCAACTACTTTGAATCTAAAATACAAAACATATTCTGGTTTGTTGAGCATTTCTTTGTTTACCACATAATTACATATGTGTTCCTTCATAGTTTGGATGTCTTCAATATTAATCTACAATGTAGAAAAAAATAGAAATAGAAATAAAGAAAAACCATTGAATGAGAAGGTGTGTCCAAACTTTTGACTGGTACTGTATATATATGCTCTTCCTAAAGCAAAATTATATATTATAATATATGCTCTTCCCCGTTTGTGCTGCCCTTTATCTGGTCCCTACAGAGAGATTTAATAATAAAACATCAGATTTTCTATATTTACTGAGGTTAATCGCTGCTGATAAAATATTCTGGATGCTATTTGTGAAATTTGTTCGGCCACTAAACAAATATCTAAAATGCGAGAGATCCAAACTCCGACATCTCTCCCATGTTGTGATCTGTGAAGTTGACTCTGCTTATCACCGACGCCGGCCAAGTCTTACAAACAGCCAGCTGGAGCGTAAGAGTTGCCCAAAAACTTCCTCAGCCAAACGGCTTTCTTTGCCACCGCTACACGCTGGAAAAGCACACATCTGATGACTACGGCCAACACGGCGAAACAAAGAGAGGAGAAACTACACAGAGTGTCAATAAGACCTGGTAAATGCTATTAATGTGATTTTTAGAGTTGTGTTCTGGCCGTTCATCAAGCCGCTTTTGATTAATAACTTGTTATTTTGTCTGTACAGTGGAAACAGCTTTTCATAGTTCATTAGTTCATAGTGGCGCCCGCTATGAAATAATCCAAGTAATCTCAAAATAGTATTGAATCCAAATCTGATGCGACCAAAGCCTCATTTGGCTCCAAAGTGAGAGCTTAAAAACCGGAGTTGTGTGCACAAATCAAGCCTGCAGGAGTTGTGAGGAATCAGCTGTAAGCTCCAGAACATGCTGGGACTTTCTTTCGACACTGTGGGTGAGGTGTGAGTGTTCAAAAACAAGACCATGTAATCGCTTGGGTTGTTTTGCAACACGAGTCTCAGAGGGGAAGTAGTCCTTTTTTGCCCAATTACCTCAAACCCACAAGTCTGTTTTTTTTTTTTTCCCAGAGGCTTGTCAAAATCCCATTCATTTTTAATGGGACTTGTGAGTTATGGCCATCTTATTTGGCTTATCACTGGGTACTCACACACTTGTACATAAGCACACTTTCAAAAAGTATTGGAAAATTCTAATGAAGTGCCTCAACGACATTTCTTTTTTTTATCCTGAAAATTTGAGTGGATATTTGTATACACCTTTAATATTCAAGAGACATTTTGTCAATAAAAAAATGTACCAAAGGAAGCCCAAGGTGAGACAAAATGTTTCGCATTCCAGTATCCAATTATGGAAATAATAATAACACTTTGCTGGAGTTCAGGCTCAGTTTTGAACAATAAAAACAAACAAGAGAGAGCAGAACTTCAAATTTCCCCTCAGGTTATCATCTAATAACAACATGCATATAAGGGGATGTTTGCCAGAGATTTACATCTAAGACCGCTAAAGTATCATTATGTATTTTCATCCACAACAATCAAATGGATAACATAGGTGTTCCAGTCTAACTACAGTAGTATATTATTAAACACAGCCCTTCTGCAATCATTTCAAAAGGATTTAAGAGATTTTCTGAACACATTCAGGATGAATATTAATGTGTATTGATAGATACTTTCAATAAAAATGTGCATATTTGCATTTTGCTAATTTAAATAAAATTGCATTTCAGTCAGAGATCTCAGCATCTCATGAAGTAATCCCTTCATTCAGCTCTCAGCAGAAATGTAACTTACTCAATCATAATGTAATACTGTGCTTTTTTTGTCTCCTACTGACACCAGTAGACGAATTCTTTTCACATTTGCCTGCCTCCACAGAAGGGTCAGAGGTCACAGTCGGAGTGTAGGCACTCATCGTCTAGCTCAAGGCCAATGCAGCAGAGATAGGTATCAGTTCACGCAGAAGCCTGAAGATGTGGTTAAAGGTCAGTCTCCTGTTCTCACAGCCTACTATCAAAACTCCATGTAATTTATCACAACACAGAGTGTCTGAAAGAGCCGACGGGCGCACTAGGTGCATTACTGTCAGATCCATAGCATCCACATCAATCACAGGCTTCCTGGTTATATTCAAATGTTCAGTCATTCCAGCACTTTGGTTAAGACTGAAATATAGAAACTACTATTGGAGGGTTTTTCCATGAAATTTGTTAGAAATATTTATGGTCCTCTGTGGATGCATCCTACTAGCTTAACAGGTGCAGAAACTTAAAACATTCTTGTGAAATTGCTCAGTTTACAGCTAAAATTAAAAAGATTGTCGCCTGTTACCCTCCCAGGAGTCAGTATCATGCATTATCTCTTTCCTTTACAACAATCGTACTGTGTACCTTGATAAAACCTAAACACCGGTGCGACTACGGTTTCAAAAATGTTAGGGTCATCAAACACTCAATTCAAAAAGAATTGTGTGTAAATGGCGCTCCATTCCATTCATGTAATAAAGGCATTTGGGATGCAGTTTGGAGGACGACAATCTAAATCGAATCTCGTAGTTTCCCCTTAAAGGTTTTCCTTGCAGGGCCTTCTCTCTACGGAGCGGTTTATATAGATCAGACAGAATTCGAGAGGATAAAGTTCAGCAATGAGGGAGACTTTTTTTCCTCTCATTCGCAGTTAACGGTGATTCCCTCATAGAAAGTTGGCTGCCATTTACAGGGGCCGTATGGACACTAATGTTTATTCTTTTCATAGCTAGGGAAGCTGGTATAGTTAGCAAGATATACTTCATAAAGTTTTATCTTTAGCGGAAAAACGCGCAAATAATATTCCCTTTCAAGTCTAATGACAGGTTGAGGTAATTTCCTTTCATTCATCACACAGGCAGGCGTCCAAATGAAAATCTCCAGCTGCAGGTAGGGGTAGGGACTATCATTTTATTCATCACTCACTTTGACTGATCTGAGTATCATCAGTTCGTCACATCTGTTCAAATACAGAATGTGCTTCTGAATGATGAAGAGAGGAAACCGAAAGGCAAAAGGCTCATGAACAGGGGTGAGGCAAGAGTGTTGGCCAGGGGTTCCCCCTCCTCCCCCAGAGTCAGAAGGTGATAATGTATGTTATTGGCTCGTTAGTATCATTCACTGATGACAGAAGAAGCTTCCCAGGTACTAGAGCCTCAGTAGGAAGTGAGTGAGTTAAACGTTCTGGTTGGAAAGTCAATCAAACAACCAGAAAGAGACTCCAAACAACCACAAAGACCTGATAAACAACCACAAAGACCCGCAAAACAACCACAAAGACCTGATAAACAACCACAAAGACCCGCAAAACAACCACAAAGACCTGATAAACAACCACAAAGACCTGATAAACAACCACAAAGACCTGATAAACAACCACAAAGACCTGCAGAACAACCACAAAAACCCGCAAAACAACCACAAAGACCTGATAAACAACCACAAAGACCTGATAAACAACCACAAAGACCTGCAAAACAACCACAAAGACCTGAAAACAACCACAAAGACCTGCAGAACAACCACAAAGACCTGCAGAACAACCACAAAAACCCGCAAAACAACCACAAAGACCTGCAAAACAACCACAAAGACCCGCAAAACAACCACAAAGACCTGATAAACAACCACAAAGACCTGCAAAACAACTGCAGAGAAGAAAAAAAAAGGCCACAAAAAGACAAACAGAAACTTGTTCCTATGTAGGAGTTACAAGTAGAAGATACATATTGATATATTTCATTGAATTGCATTACAGCCTTCCTTCATTTGCACTGAATAAACTACTTAACATTCAATAATTAAGTGCTTTAAATGTGAGTATAAACATTTCAATCCGTTCCTGAAGTGTGAAAACACTTAATGCATGCTTTGCAAGATAATGTTTCACACAGATTTGTTCCTGAGGTTCAAACTGAGAAGACCGTCTTTCACTTTCTGAACTTTAACCCCCTCTGTTGTACATGCTTAACCTTTCCTCTTCTTGTGAAAAACGTAAATCTATCATCATCACATCCTCACAGGAGACCACATTTATGTTTTTTGTTGTTCTCATTTAGACCCCATTATATGGTTGTAAAATAAATGTCACGGAGAAGCACACACACACACACACACACACACACACACACACACACACACACACACACACACACACACACACAAATCATTAATTCTAAAAAACTAATTCTGTATGACATATTGTGCATTTTATCAGCTTAACCACTTGGTGTGTCTGTCACAAATGGAAACAGGGACTCGGTGAGGACGGAGAGCTGCTTCCCATTAACGTCCCCCCGTTAGCGCTTTGGTCTAGCTCTGAAGCAATGATCCATGACACAAATGATTCATGAGTGCGAGACATGTAATGTTTTATATTGCTGCGATGAAACTTTTATAAATGTCACCAAACCAGGATTGCCACGTGGAGTGCTATTCTGAGATGGAGACACAAGAGTGAGGGATACAGGATGGAAGATTTGGTGAATCTGTGCTAAACTACATAAAGCTTTTGCACGTGAAGGGTTACATTGTTGCACACCACTGCACACTTTGAAATGTGATTCGTTGTCACAAGAAAAGATGGTGGAGCTTGCGCATAAGTGTCCATATGTGTCAAGGTCTCCTGGCAGCATCAACACAATGTTTGAACCGTCAAACACTTGACAACAGTGTAACGCTGCAAACTGCATCTTCTGTCAGTCATTTTCACTGGATTTGTGGACATTAAACCCTCATGAAACTGAATTATTAGACTGATTACATCCAAACGATGCCACAAAAGTACAAAGATCCCCAGTTGGAGTAAAATGCCAATAAATATGCACATAAAAATCAAAAACAGCTGTAATAAAATCAGAGCTTTCTATTGTTTAAAAGCCATGAAAAGCTATTTTGTCAGTCCTGAATATGTCATGGAAAAACTGGTTTTCAGGAGTTTTGAGAACCTCATCCTGGAAAACACAAACTAACGCGGGAGCCTAAAAATAAGTACTATTTTTTATAGCAATTCAATCAATTTATTAAAAGAAAGTATACTTCTCACCATTTTTATGTTTACCAGAAAATGTGCTCACATCCCTGTAAAATCTCCTCGGGCAAATTCACTGTATCCACTAAAGTTGGTGTTCCTTCCTCTGACAGCACAGAAGAGCAGCTCCAGTTTTTTCCTTTTGATGATTTCTTGGCTGCGATGCTCGTGTTTGCAAATCTAGGCTAAGATTACAAAAATAACACATTAATTCTGCTATAGATGGATTTCCTTTCACTCCCATAGGTGCTGCAGAACATGCATAAGGGCATTTATTTTGATTCAAATGAGCTTCAGCTGATTCTTTTTAAAGCAGCAGTTCCAGATATTAGTCGGCTACATTTACTTTCTTTTTTTTGGTAACTGAATGTTTATCTTATAGCCAAAGTCACATTTTGGAATTTAAACATCTTACCTCAATCCATTAATCGTTATATATTTTAAAAAAATGTCTGTAAGTGCTCACAGATTTAAACAACCCAAACTTGTTTAAATTGTTTTGAGTTCTTCTTTATGTGACCCTGAACAATCCCCCCTCCTACCTGCCCACAAAGATCAAAACTGGTAAAGAAGATCTCTTCTGTGTATCCAAAATATCTTTCCAACTTCCCTAGTTAACTGGCAACGTAATGAAATGGACCGTTGACTCTCCTATTGTTACAGTAAACAACTGCACTTTTGTTTGTGCAAAGTTATTCAATGTGCATTGCTCCAATTATTTATAATTAGAGTGTCATGTGAGCCCCGGGTCACAGCGACACCTGTAATTACAAAAGCACATTTTACAAGAATGCATCATCCGAGTATCTCAGCACTGTGGCTGAGCTTTATGATTTCAGCATTGTTCAGTTGTTCAGAGGTCACCTTGATGCACTTCTTCAATGTATGTAGATTTTATCCAAACAGAAAAGATATGAATAAAAATAAAGAGCTGCCACCACGATTATCAAATGTGTTTCATCAATTACTAATTCTGTTTAACAATCATAACCTCTTAATGTATTGAGTTTACATAATAACCAGACTGCACACAGTGGTGCTTAGAGATACATGTCAACACTAGCATAGCAACGACAACGCTAATGTTCTGATGTTTAGCTATTTGTTCACAATCTTAGTTTAGCATGCTAGCAGATGAATTTCTGTTCCAAATTTAATGGAAATCCATCAAATATTTGCAAAGTAAAGGTCATAAACTCATAGGTTAATTATGGAGGAGCATGAAGCGCTACAGGACTGGACAACACACACACTCCATTACATATTCATTCATTTCTCACAGCTTTTTGCTCAGCAAGTCATTTCACATCCGGATTACGGAGCTAAGATGTAACTCCCTCACAAACAGAGTGTAACTCACTGTTTGCTACATTCCTTCTATGGGCCAAATGTAGTTTTGAAATAACCCAAGGAGTCACACATGAGCAAACAGTCTAGCTCTTAAAAAAAGGTAAAAAAAATAAAAAAGAATTCAATTTGAGTAAAACCGTTGCAGAAATCAAATTAACTCCCTTTAGCGTGCAAACAACAAGGCTAAATGTAAATGCCCGTCACGGCCACTTTTTTTTAATGTGAGAGGGAGAGAAAACATTTTGATATTCTTGTATTAAACAAATGAAACACTCATTTACTTTGATAATGTGGTATCAAAGGATGGAAGCCAGGGTTTGACTTCCTTTAATCCTCGGCTCTGTAAGCAGTGTGGTCTAACCCACACCAACTAACACCGTCTAAATTATTCAGAGACCTGGGCCACTGAAACTGAGATAAAATATTAATGAAATAACACAAGTTTCTGAATTCAAGCAATTAGCTTGAGTCCTATCATCTCTCCAGAGCGGTTCACGCAGTGGGAGGTTTGATTCTAACCACTCTGAGCATTTGAGATGTTTAAAGAAAAGTGCATTTGAGAGGACTGAGGCGGTGCTTCGTTTTCCTTTAGCTAATTATTAGTTTAAACACAAACTTTCCCATAGTTGGTGCTGAGAAAACACTGCATAGCGGTTCATTTTTTTCTCCTTTTCCACAGAGCGCCAGAAAGAAAAGAGTAACCTCTCACCTCGTCGCCATGAAGCAGGTGACATTATTCCCACTGTGGGGAACCGTCCGCTGCACATACAGGTTAGCCTTTAGTCCCAACTCTTTTAAATAAGGATTCTACTCTGTTTTTATTTAATCATGACCAAAAGTTGACCCTGGCTTCATCCTTAAATTCATCAGTGTGCCTAACTTTAACCAAAGTATTACTTGCCCAAAATAAACTCGGACAGTTTATCCAAAGTTTATCTTAAAGCGAGATTGTGTAACTTTTTCTTTTTGAAACTGTGCATGATTGCACTGTGAATGATTCAGGAGTTTGTTGCCTCAATGTCAATAAATGTTGCAATTTATTGACAGGACTGTATTGAGCGTTTTTACACAATCTCTTGAGTATCTGATGAAATATGCATTAGGGAAGGTTGATTATGGTATGCTTGTAAAATGAAGTTCTAAAACACATTTTAAAAAAAAAAGGTAAAAATGAGGGATGTCAAAGATTAACCGGTAATCAGCTAATCACAGAGAGCATTTTTAACTGGTTACTTATATCTGCCTATAGGTGGATTTAGGGTCTATATGTTGCAAAACAGCTGCACACGTGTGAGTTTACAAATGAATGCAAATTAAATGACATGAATGGCAAGAAAAGCAGATAAATGATCGATCAGAGCAGCCGTGAGCTGATCAAAATGATGCATTTAACTCCTGCAAAGCCAACCAAAAAATAAATACAAAGGCCCAAAAGACATTTACGACACAAAACATTAGAATAAGATTCATATAGTGCTTCAAAATGCAGCACCAAAGCTGATTCAGTCAAAGGTGCACCTCACTAAAAGGAAAGCACATCTTGAATTCCACATTTAGCTAATCAAACCCGACGTCGGCAGTGAAAATATAAACCAGATGATGAGTTCTTATGTTTTGACCTCTGATTCAACTATTTTAGCTACAAAATTCAACTTTGCTGACTCGTGATAACAAAATGTCAGATCTCCGCAGCCACAAATATAGATAGAAAGCCAAGAGCCTCTGCTGTTTACATGGCCTCCACTTGTCTGCTGCAAAAAATAGCAGCTCTCTGGATGTGGCAGGCTCATTGTCAGATCGCTCTCCAAGAGTAACTTGGCAACAGCTTCACCCAAAGGCTGCTCTTTTTTCATTTAGCCATGCCTCTCGTCATGGATGATCTGATTCTCGCCATGACAAAGGCTAATAAATTGTTAGCCAGGATGGTTTTTGATTGACAGATCGAACAAAAATAGAGCTTGTGTCTATGTGAGAATCGTTCTTTTGACATAAATCGCCAGTCAAGTCGGGAGTCACCTTAAGATCTCTGAAGCAAAGCCTCAAATTAGCTACAAATGTCAAATTTGTTGTAGAAAATAATGAAACTAGACTTTTTCTCACGGTACACGACGAAAGATGATTAAAAGTTAGTGAATCCAGGAATCCACAAACCTACACTGGTAATGATTAACTCCTCTGAACATCTGATGTTTTCGGTAAGCTGCCTTTTGCTGAGTCCTGAAAAAAACCTCGCTTAGGGCAGTGCCAGTCATTTTACAAGTGCTGATCCTCCTCCTCCTAAGCGGATTGGGGGAATGTTTTGACGTTTTGCCAGCCTCGGTCAGTGATAAGGATGACCCGGTCATCTCACAGCATGCTCCTACGCAGCACTGTCTTTTCTTTGGAGAGTAAGACAACACACTCTGTCCTCAGCGGATGCCCTTGCACGGAAAAAGGACAGCGTCCTTTGACAGCCACTGCACCAGAAGAAGACTGTGAAACAATTTTTTTCCAAGCTGTTTTCAGTTTCTATCTGTTGTTCAGTTGTTGACAAGCAGAGCAATTTAGAAGGGAAAAAAAGAGCTGCGTGGCTTTTCTGTGTAGCCGCTATGAAAGCTCCTGATAATAGATAAAAGCAGAAGTTACGCCTTAGAAGATAATATTGCAAAACTCCAAGACAAACAATATTCGAGCAAAGAAAGTCAACATGAGCTGCAGCATAACTAGAGCTCACTAGTTTCCTTTCCCTTCCACTTTCATCTGCATTTATCCATTCAGAAAGTTCTGCCACCTCCACAAAGCTGTGAGGCGTCACAAACGCAACAAATTGCCAGCCTTGCTGCAGCGTAGAGTATATCCCTTCAACAAGATGTTGCAACCAATTGGCCAGCAAATTGGTCCAGTTTATTCTGAGAATTATGGTAGAGCAAACTGGGTGGGGCGCAGAGGTCTGCGGTCAAAAATCAAAGAGCATGTTCCTTTATGCTTTTAGATTTTATTGAATTCGAAAGCGAGCAGGAAAAACAGAGCCTTTCAAAGCTCAGCAGTACGTTCTGTGAGAAAGTGACACTAATAATGGCCTTGCGTTGAGACGTCTGTCAACGCAGCGTTCTCCGCAATGAAATAAATTATTTGACAAAAGGAACACGTCTCCTGGCTTCTGAATGCAGCCCGCACCATCTAATTTTTTTAAATTCTCACCACTGAAAGGGTACCAATTTGCGGAGGCGGGAGAGAATTTTCAATTTAAAAATCACTTCAAGCGTCCACCTCGGCGACATCAAACTCAAACCTCTGAAGACACTGAACACATGGTAGAGACGCCATAGAGGCATGTGAGACGGATCATGGAGGCCCTGTGGAAATAAAGGACCTTCACACATACATCCTTTTGGAGAGCGACGTACTCCGACGCCATTGTTAGCTTAGAACTTGATTTAAATGAATATGTCTTCAGGAGCTTTGAACCACATCTGGTCTTTCTGGGCAGAAAGAGTTTGTTGGAAGAATGAGTCACAGAACCAGGAAGTGTGTTCACATTCTTTGCAAATGGGGTTTTGGTTAGATGCCTGAAATAAAGTCCGTAGTTAGCACAAGATTTTTTGATGCTACGTTTACAAGCTAACGTTTTTACCTATGCCGATTGAAAACCAGGCTTTTAAAAAAATCATAAAAAAGTAGTTATCATGTGGGGAAATGATCTTGCTGAACAAAACATGTAGTTATCATAAACTTATAGCTTATTTTCTGCAATAATACAAAATCCAATGTTGACCTAAAAAAAATACATCATCCCAGCAGCACGCTATCTATTCACAAACTAATTAATTAGTTCTCATGTTTACAACATATGGGAAATGTGAAAATACACTCCAAATCCCACATCCGTGTTCCTGCACATGACCTAGAAGATGCATTCATTATTAAGCATCAGCATAAATGCGTGCACGGGGTTTCCTGCTGTGAGCGGTGGTGGCTGCAGTCAAGTTAACCTGATAAATGAGTTGAGATCCAGAGAAAGCCTGTGTCCTTGGTGGGCGCAGCTCGTGTTAGTCTTACGCCGCGCTGATTGATAGTGGCGGATGCTAATTCCATGGCAAATGATGCTATTATTCAGGGGCTCAAATTGAATTACTTCATCCATTGGATCTGCTTAACATTTTCCCCATGGAGAGTTTAGCAACCAGTGTAATCTCCCCTACTTACTTACAAGTCCCGTTTGTCATGCCTCGTCTCTGTCTCTCTCTCGCTCCTGCTGCTGGATGTTTTCGTGGCAGTGTTGTTTCAGTGAAAGCTCTCTTTGCATGAGTCATTATGCACCGGTGTGAGCCCAGACACACTCAAACATGGAGAGTGATGTCACAGGTGTCAGAGCAGGTCAGGTATTAAACACGGGGGGACACCTGTTTAACATCGCAATCATTATCCTGCTTCCTTTTCCACTGCATTAAAACATATAATCTTAAAAGGTTATCTAATGTACATGCTCTGAAATTGAAGCATAAAATCTGTTTAATCAACTTTTACTTTTTTTATGTAAAGTGTTTCATATGTTTATACATTTTTATGCTCCATTTTGTATCTTGTTATTCATTTTATTGTATTTATTCTGTTAAATATATTATGTCCATGTTGTTTCCCTACAGAATAAAAACAAAACCAGAGCAACTGTGTCTTTATTTGAGATCGGTTCTACATTTTAAGGTTTTATCATGCATGATTCGAAGAGATTTCGAGCAGAGTGGTTGTAATAGAGATTTTTTTAGTTTTTTTGCCATTTGTAACAATTACACTGATATTTAAACCTCATTTGTCACAGCTGTACACACCACAGGATAAGAAGGACACCCTATTGTGTGACATAGTTTATAAGAGTAAACAAAAAACAAAAAGCTTTAGGGTTATTTTACACAGAATGCTGTGCTATTTATTTCCAAATTTAACTAGCTACTTGACTATGTATTCTCATTCTTTATTAATATTTAGTGAATCATTTGGAGTCATGAATCATTTGCCCCTGAATAAACTATTTAGTTTGTACTATTCCCCTGCAGACATTCACCTTGTCACTTAAACATGATGTTGATTTCACATGTTGCAGGTCTGAATAATGAAAGAGTACGTTACAACAGCAGTCTTACTAGTTTAGACTCGGAGTCACGGATGCTCACAGATAGACACAAGAGTACAACGTCCTGGCATAACGTGATTCTGCGTGTAGAGTTTAAACTAATCATGAGAGACTAGGAAGTAACATATCCAGTAAAAAGCTGCGACGTGATCCAAGAGGTCTAAAGTGGCAGATTTGACTGAGAAGAGGATTTTACGAACTATGCAAGATGAAATGTTTTTCAAAAGAAGAAAAATGCAGAACTTTAACAGCTGTTCTGCCTCCCTGCCAAGGATGAAATAACCAGCTGAACGGTTTCCTAACAGGATGGCTGACTCTCAGGCTCTGCACCTGGTTCAACAGTGTTACTGGATCAGGTATGTCAACACACTCATTTGGTGAGCTCAGAGAAATACGGAAACTACATATTTATAACAAGGATGAAAAGAGTGGCCCTGCAGAGATGATGATGCATTTTGAGGACAGTTCCTGAGCTCTTGATGGATGATACAGAAAACACCAGTTAAGGACCATTACTCCGTGAAGCCAATTTTCCACAAGAGCTTTGACATCGATGTCACTACATGGACTCCAACAGAACCCAGAGACCCTGTGATAGAGAGGTACAACTTAAAATACCACGCTTGGTGAAGTCCCTGCATGGCCTCTGGCAGCCGATACGCTCCACTCGTGCAAGTGAGTTAAATTGGTGAGGAAGAATTGCTGAGCAATGTTTGCATTAACAGGCTTTACTGCATTAAGGCCCAGAATAGGTTCATTGTATTCACAGACTGGAAAATGTATTCGCTCTGTGACGTGAGAGAGGATGAGCCTCTTCTATTCCGAGGTGGGACATGAAGAGAAAAAAGGGGCAGCTACACAAACTCACAATAAATGGGACTAATTCTCGAAATGGAGGCAGTAAAATGCCCCATGAGATTTATTTGTGGCAGCTGTAGCTCAGGTGTTAGAACCGGTCCTCCTTGAGTGACCCGCTTCATAATAATGGAACATTTATCAGGGAAAATTGAGGGAAAAGTTGATGAATGATATGCCAGTTTGGACGTTGCAATTATTAAATAATAAATCTGTTTGATTACCCCGCAGCAACTTAATACAGTAGCTCTGTTTACTTTACTGAACCCCATCAGCAGTGCTGCGCAGAAGCACACTACTCAGTAGATAGGTGAGCATGGAAACACCAGTTGATTATCATCTCAAGGTTCATTTCATTTAATTAAAATGATCTTCAAAAACAGGCTGATAGTAAACTACATATCCAGCGCTAAACAGCAGATGGAAAAGACTGAACGCTCGCGACCAAAAGAGAGTAGATATTCATCAGGTGGCAAGAGAATGAAAAAACAAATTAATAATAATGTTGCTCCGTGTCTGTCGGATGTGTAAATTAAAGTTGCCTTCAGCATAGAAGTTATTGAGTTCTATAAAAGCCGTAGTCTCAGCAGGAAAACATTTTTTTCTATTTCCACTAAACCTGCTGTCAGGACTCGGCTCTAATATTTGTATTACTGTCACCGCTCCTGAACCTGCTCTCCACCAGCTCTGTGTTTTACGGAGGCGGCTGCTCGTCCTCAGGTGAACCTCACAGGGCCTATTTGTGCACAGAGTATCCCAAAGTGATGAGCCAGGACGGTTGGACAGAACAACAGAAACCAGTTGTTTTCGCTCCCCGAATGGGAATCCCAGAGCGAGAGGCGGCCCGTCAGTTCCATCGACGTCGGGATAATCCCAGAGACGGCATTTTTTTATTGGCCCGTGTCTCGCTCCAGCACCAAGACCACCAGTCTAATAAGTCATTGATGCCTTTTTCTTCCTCTCTCTGTCTCCTTTCCTCTCTACTTGAGGCCTTCTTTCACTTACAGCTCTCATCTTTAAAAAAAATAAAATTAAAAAAAAAACCTGTCTGGCCTCTCGTAGATATAAGTATTGACCGACCTTTTTTTGCCTGTATTTGTGTCTACAATAGTTCCTCTGTATTCTGTTGCCTTATTATAAACTGAGACATCCTCACAAGAAGGGATGTATGTTTACATGTTGGGGCATAATATTCTGACACTATTTTTTCATTAAATTATCATTGTCATCAATCTGTGCTGTCAAATTCATTACAGGGGTTATAATTGACTTTTTCATGGTCAGATTATCCTGCACCCGTGTTTTTTGAACTACATGAGATGGTAACAAACTACATTTCCATAATGTGTTGTTTTTTGGTTTTGTTTTTGTTTTGTTTTTTGGGTTTTTTTTAAATGGAGCTTATCTGTCTTAGTTTGTTCATTTTGCTGTAGAGACATTGTCAGTGAGAGGATTGAGGAAAGAGCCAATTAAAACTGACATCCAACAACTCACGGCAAAGAAGGGCAACATGTCAGTGTAGAGTATAACATGAATAATTATTATATGTATATACAGTGGGGGAAATAATTATTTGATCCCTTGCCGATTTTGTAAGTTTGCCCACTGACAAAGACATGAACGGTCTATAATTGTTATGGTAGGTTTATTTTAACAGTGAGAGACAGAATATCAAAAACAAAATCCAGAAAAATCACATTATATAAAAGTTATAAATTGATTTGCATTTGATCGAGCGAAATAAGTATTTGAGCCCCTAACGAAACATGACTCAGTACTTGGTGGAGAAACCGTTGTTGGCAAGCACAGAGGTCAGACGCTTCTTGTAGTTGGTCACCAGGTTTGCGCACATCTCAGGAGGGATTTCGGTCCACTCCTCTCTGCAGATCTTCTCCAAATCCTGAAGGTTTCGAGGCTGTCGCTTGGCAACTCTAAGATTCAGCTCCCTCCACAGATTTCCTATGGGATTACGGTCCGGAGACTGGCTAGGCCACTCCATGACCTTAATGTGCTTCTTCTTGAGCCGCTCCTTTGTTGCCTTGGCCGTATGTTTTGGGTCATTGTCGTGCTGGAAGACCCATCCACGACCCATGTTCAGTGTCCTGGCTGAGGTAAGGAGGTTGTCGCCAAAGATTTCACGGTACATGGCCCCGTCCATCCTCCCCTCGATGCGGTGAAGTCGTCCTGTCCCCTTAGCAGAGAAACACCCACAAAGCATAATGATTCCACCTCCATGCTTGACGGTGGGGATGGTGTTCTTGGGTTTATAATCAGCATTTCTCTTCCTCCAAACACGGCGAGTTGAGTTGATGCCAAATAGCTCGATTTTGGTCTCATCTGACCACATTACCTTCTCCCAAGCCTTCTCTGAATCATTCAGGTGTTCATTGGCAAACTTCAGACGGGCCTGTACATGTGCTTTCTTGAGCAGGGGGACCTTGCGGGCGCTGCAGGTCTACAATCTTTGCCCCGACGTCCTTAGACAGCTCTTTGGTCTTGCCCATGGTGGAGAAGTTGGAATCTGATTGATTGATTCTGTGGACAGGTGTCTTCTATACAGGTAATGAATTGAGACAGATGTCTTTCATACAGGTAACGAGTTGAGATTCAGAGTACTTTCTTAAAGTGAGAGGACTAATCTAACCGGTATGTGGGAGCCAGAATTCTTGCTGGTTGGTAGGGGCTCAAATACTTATTTCACTCAATCAAATGCAAATCAATTTATAACTTTTATATAATGTGATTTTCTGGATTATTTTTTTTATATTCTGTCTCTCACTGTTAAAATAAACCTACCATAACAATTATAGATCATTCATTTCTTTGTCAGTGGGCAAACTTACAAAATCGGCAAGGGATCAAATAATTATTTCCCCCACTGTATAGATATATCATTTCAATACTGTAAGATGTTTAATGTTAATAAAAACAAGTTCACCCACTGAAAAACATTAAGATATGAAAAAATAATATTTGCTGAATTCACAGTAGGTACTGCCGTTGACTTCCATTAATCAATGTTATATTACAGTGAATATAATGATACCATATAGGAAAAGGCCGTGTTAAGTAGGTGTTGCATGTAGCATTCATTCTCCATCTGTTGTCCAGCTAAATGAGGTTTGCTTGCTCCTGTACTTTATAATTAGCCTCGTCTGAAACAATTTTTCTATATGCTAAATGTACATACACGCCTCATTTTCAAATCACCTGTAAATTGGACTTCTTAATGTTTAACAGCTGGCACTTTCGTTCTCAGCTGATGTTGACTAATTAGCGAGTCAGTTAGTAGCTTAAGCGCATGCAGCAAGCACCGGGAATACCGGTGATCTCCACCACCCACATGCAGATCTCATTACAGGAGCAGAATTGGTTTGTAGATGGAAAGAAAGTGCCTGAGAGCAATAATAAATGTATAAACGAATAGTGAAATACAGTTCTCTGTCAATTTTATAATTAATTTAATTATTATTGTCATTCATAGGGGTTATTTGAGTTAAAATTATAAAGAAACATGTGATTATAATTCTATTTAAATATTGCCTTTGCTCAAAAAAAATCTTGACATTAGATTAGACAGTAGTTTTAATTATGTATTAAAAGCTCCTTAGAGCTAGTGTTAAGAGTTAAAACAGATCATAATTCCTACTCTTATATCCATGTTATTTTCCTCCAAACAACTGGATTTATTTAAGTTTCTCACCTAAAACAACATTTTAGAAGATTGCATTTGAACATATCAAGATAACGTTATAATTATCCTTCCCCCATTACCTATTTTTACTGAATAGAGCTTGATCGCATGATGTATCTCAATAAAAGCTTACTTTAAATAGCTTTCCTTCTGTCTCACACACTACGTAAAAGTTCCACACCGCCGCAATTTTTTGTTATTGTCGCAGTGTTTTAGAAACTAACGATCCAGATATCGTTTTCTCATGAGATCCAATTTAGCGCCTTTGTATAGGTGCCCAAAAACTATTAAAAACATATTCAGGATTTCACCGCCACATTTGCAGAAATGCGGTTTTACCCGCCAAACTAAAAACTGTTTTCCCTCCCATTTCTTCCGGTGCTGTCTTAATGGATTTTTAATGGGTATTTCAGAGGATCCAGGAAAGGCTGTACTGGTCTTGCTTGAGTCACGGTGAACAGATGGCATCGCAGGCAGGGGAAAAAAAGGGGGAGAAATCAAAGAGTTTATTGATCCAGCAGCTTAATTAAACAAGACTGAGTGTCAGTGCTTGGACCGCATAGCGACTGAACTTCACAGCATCTGGTATGAACCCAACCAGACAGAAAGGACGCGAGGAGCCAGGAGATAATTCAGCCTTTGTAGAAACCCATACACACACACACACACACGCACACACGCACGCAGGTTCAAGTCTCTACAGAGCTATAGGCTCAGGGAAGTAGATGAAGACGGAGAAGCAAGGTGTCGGAGGTGCATGACAACAATAGCTGTGCAAGCACCCAAAGGATTGTGGGATATGTCTTTGCAAAATAGGCTCCGAGGGAGTTTGCTGCAGTTTTTCACCCCTTGGTCGCTCTAGCGTTTCCTCTTGTTGTGCATGTTGACGTTGCTGCTTGATTTCCTCCAAATATTTTACGAGAAAAAACGTCCAAACACACTCTTGACAACGCTCTCAAAAAAAAAATCAGCTATCATGTGAGAGTCAACGCAAAATGTTACTAATATGTAGCAGTGAATCGGTCTTTTAAAAAGAGCACACACACACACACACACACACAAACACACACCTGAGCGAGCCAATATTGAGCCTGGGCTCCAATCCGGGGGGCCTGTCAGAGGGAGACTGATGGAGGCTGGCAGACAGGCGTTTAGGGAGGAGTCCGTCTGTTCCACGGTGTGGCAGAGCCAGCCTCCATCCATCTCCATTACACACATCCACATGCCACTGGGCAGGGAACAACTCCTCTGAGAATGACCAGGGGGGTGGAGGGGGTTGTGATGGGTGCAGAGGAGGAGGGAGAGTCTGTCAAACTCCTGTTATGCTGTTGTTCTCCGGCTCCTGCTCCTCCTCGGCTGCTGCATGTGTAAAACACTGACAGAGAACGAGGAGAATGTGGAGGCACGCGATCTGAATTCAGTCTCTGCTGTCTTTCACCTCTCTTGAAATGCATTTTTCATTGATTTTTTTATATATTCTAGTTTAAAGTTAAAGTTTATTCCGTATTTACCAGCTAATCCCTGTTAATTTTGTTATCGAAGACCAAGATTAAATATGTATATCAACAACCTTTTTTTCAGGATTTAGACGAGTAGAAATTATTCAGTCATTAAACACCACTGTAGGTATATCAATATGCATAACTGTTGACACAAAAGAGACTAATCTGGTGTCGTTTAAAAAATAAAAACATTACCAAAAATCTGCAGAGATGTTTTGCTGGGTACACGTCTGGTTGTATAGAAGTCTATGAGAAAATGACTCTACTTCTCTCTTGATTTATTCCCTCAGTAAACATTGTAAACATGAGTTTATGGTCTCAATCTCTAGTTTCAAGTCTTCTTCAATACAGCATGATGTTCATTTAGTAAATTATGGTTTTATTTAGTAAAATGTGCGTTGTCCGTGTTTTCGTCTTATAACTTTAACCCTTCCACAGTGTTTTTTCAGTTCTTTAAAGTTAATTGTAACATGTGAGCTGCTTAGCTCCACCCTCTTGTTTCACTTTTGGCTGAGAAAAAACAACATTAAGATTGCCAAAATAACTAACTCGAGGCTTCAAAACTGTAGTCCACAAACTAATTGGTGAGATCATGGGGTGAGTGAGGTTAAACGAAGCCTGGATGCAAACACTGTGCATAGTTATCCAGGGACTCGCATTTCTCAAGGCGTCGTTTCAGCCCTCATGGAAAGCTATAAAAAAAAGCTTTTTCCAAGGTCAAAAATTAACATAGATATTCTATTAATAAACACGTCTTTAATTCCCAGAATAAGAGTTTTACAAATAGCACATTGGTTTAATATTTGATACTGCACAGTCCTACCTGAATAAGATATTTTAGGCATTTTTGCCTCTTGTACTGTAGAAAATGTGTGAAACAAAGACATAGACAAGGCTGCCAGAGAGAGAAGGATGACATGACTAAACCCAAAATGACCACACCGACATGGATCACTGAGCCAGCAGGAAGCCCCCCCATTGTCAACAAAATACTGAGCAACATAAAAAAAAGAAACTTAAATCTATCTGCAACAGGCACCTTCAAAAATAAATCATGATTCTCCCCCGACTCCGGGGTTGTACACATGATCTGTAAACGGCCAGATGATTTAGAAGATATGAATGAGAGCAGACATAAATGGCTGGCTAGAAAATATTGTTGCCATGGGAACAGCAGCCGGAAGACTGCTCTGATGGGGGGAATTATCAATCACATTGATCAAGTTTTACTGAACAAGACTAAGTATGGGAAAGCTCTGTCGAGGATCTTTATCGAGTCGAGTCGAGTATTTAAAAACATCATATACATTAATGTTTTTCATATATTTTCACTATATTGTAATTATTTTAATATTGTTATATGTTGGTGTATTCTGTAAATCTTTTTCCTGTCGGTCCATCCATCACCCGTTTTTAGTTTTTCTCTTAAGTGAGCCCCTTGTACACATTTGTGTGCAAGGGGTACTGTACTGTATTGATTTAAATATAATTGACTTGATTGAATCGAAGCTGAAAACATTTGCAGTATCTCTCTCTCTTAATTTCCAGCCTTTTCATTTAGTGACTGCTGACGTCCACTAGGCTAGTTACTGTTGCTACGTCTACAAACAAATAGTTTAAACAAGACAGAGGTCAGACGGATGCAAACGTCTTATTTCTAGCCAGCAAACATCAACTGTCGCTGGCAGGTGAAGTGTTTTAAAAGAGAAATCTTGTAAAAGAGGTCTTGAATATGCACTTATTGTTACTCAATATGCACAGGCTAGATACTTGATATAATTGTGGAAATACTGAGGCCAAAGCTTCCAGGTCTACCAAAAGTCTGCACCAGTTATTGATAGAAGACATGCAACACTAAAACAAAAACAGCATTGTTCTTGTATTGCAGTGCAGGGCTCGTTAGTCTTGGCATTACAAAGATAATGAACTAAAGATAATAACTGTAAGATGAGACTGTTATTCTGTTCCAACAGAACCCTGTTTGGCTGCGTAGTTTATATACTTCTTCCACTTTCAACGTTACGAGAGAAAAGGCTTTTACGATGAGGACTAACTGATGTCTTTGGCAAACACGACTTCATCTCAGGTAATGTTGGCTGCAGTGTAAACGTCCCTGAATCCAATAAAGAGCAGGACAGAGACGCTAACATTAGCCTCAACTCTAACAGCCTCTAGGACCGGCTGCCCCTATAGGGAAATACTACACAGTGGATGTGCTGGACGGGATATTTTAACATATGTAAGCCCACAAAGTAATGCAATTAGTTCCACGGCCTTAAATTGTTTAATACAGGGCGGTAAGCTCGTTAGCCAGAAATGCTGTCAGTCTTTATAGAAATACAGAATTAATTGTTTCTCAATCTCTCTTTCTCTGCTCTCCTCTCTTTGCACATTACAACAGTATGAGGGATATATTCCCCCCCAGACACAGGTGAAGAGGGCCTGATGTTAAAAGTGGAGGCACGCCAGCTGGTATGTAATCACTGTTTTAACCTCCCTCTCGGTCATTAATCAAAGTCAACATACTCAGGCAGGAGATGTGATCCTCCAGCCTCGTCCGCCGCACGGGAGCTGACGCCCGGGAGGTCTGATACAGGCAGCTAATCAGGGAAACAATGGAAAAGCTGGGGACCTGGATAAAGAGTATTTATTTGAATAAGTAGTGATTTAAAAAGTCAGTAAGTGTTAATCTAAATGTGTCTGAGGCGCAGAGCCTTGCCAGAGGCTGGACTTACACCTGTCATTTGTAATCTGCAGTGAGTGCAGCCCACCACATGTCACACAGAGTTGTTGTTTTCTTGTTGAATTTCTTTGAATAGCTTTAACCAAGAATTAAGCCAATTCCTGCAGCACCTCTGTTTTCTTTGAATACACAGCATTTTATCTTTGATTGTGCCCAAAAGGCATCTTTGGCTACTTTTAAGTACTTTGAACTTGCTTGCTCATATTTTTTTTGTGATTTAATTGTATTTACAGGCCATGGTCACTTTCCTCTTTTCTTTATGTCTGTTTCTTATGATTTCTTACACCTGTGTAAGTCCATTAAACCCCCTTAAGTAATTCATTGTGGTCTTAAAGTCTAAGATTCAATGAGTTCTAATGCAAAGATGATCTTTGTGAATGTATTTTGAATCCAGGCTGAAATTATTGGCAGGGCATAATCAAATTTCCGCCACATACAGAAAGTCCAAAAATAATGTTTAGTTTGTATAATTGGAGAGACACATTGGTGCTTCTGTAATTATGTATATTTAGGATTTTCGGCTAAGGATTATCAGCATCGGTATTAAGAGGCTCACGATGTTTGAGGGAGCATTTGTAATATTAAAGACTGTTCTTCTTCGTGTCTGTGAGCATTGGAAGGTCTAGAGAGAAGAGAGAAATTATTTTCTCCAGAAGAGGATTACATAGTGTCATCCAAAATATTCCACGCTGCATTTATTGCTACAAGTACTCCACTCAGACCCATTTCCTGCTCAGTCCTTTCTGATTAACATCATTACTCTGTATCGAAACCAGAAACTTATCATCTACTTTCAATCTAGAAGATCTGGGTTCAAGACACCTGCAACTCCACAAACACTTGGAGATTGATGGCGCCCTGTATAATTCGGTTTGACTTCCATGTCATCATTTATGATTTATTTTCATTAGGCGAGGCGATGCTGTTGTGCAATTCATTTCTCCGCAATAAACAGTGACTGCGAGAGCAAAGCTGCAGCTTCATAAAATACCACACGCATCTTCTTGAGTAGTGGCTGTGAAAAATGCAGCTAACAGGCACCAGTTCCTCCCACTCCACTCCCCCCGCCACTCCTTCCAACCGTTGTAAAGTATGAAGTGCATTAGTGAGATAACACCACTATTATTTTTAACAATATTGCTGCTTTTCAGTGGCAACCCGCTGTTGGTTGTTAGTCACACTTATCAACTCAGGGGAAGCACGACTTCAAAAGGCGCTCAGATCTGAGCCAAGCAGTCAGCCATTAGAGAAGAAACAACATATTAGCCCTGCTGTGTTTGATGGCTCCTTCTTCCAACTTAGAATGACAGTGTGAAATTAGACTAAAGTGATTTGGAACAGACTTTGAAAAGTTCAACCTCAGGACAGCAGCATAGGTTTTTTTATTTTTATTTGCTTGCATCTCGGCTTATTGAGAGTGTTTGTTCTCACTGCTCTCATAACAGCTCCAGCTGCAAACAGAGTCCTGTGTTTGCTTGAATACCATGTTCTATAAGGTAGTATATTTTTAGCATAGTTTTTATCTGGAGGTTATTATATTATTAAGGCCCAGTTCTTTATTTTAGTCTATATACAAGTCTATTATTGAGAGCATGGTTTTGGTTCAAATAAGTCCAAAGATAAAGGGTTAGGGAGACATTGCGTTATGGGTTAAAAATATTATATATTGTTAAGGTTAGAGGACCAAAAAGCAGCAAAATGAAACAAGTTGTGTGTTTTCTTCCTGGAGTTTTGCCAGGCAACCAAGAATCCAGGAAGTCACCGCCCGCAGCCAAGAGATACACTCCTGGTAATTAGTGAGCTTTAGAGATGTTGGTGGACTTTGATACAGTCGGACAAAGCCACGCTAGCCGTTTCCCCCTGTTTCCAGTCTTTATGCTAAGCTATGCTAGCTGGCTCCAAGTTCAAATTTAAATTGATCTTCACATCTCACTCTTGGTAAGCAAGCAAACGGGCATACTACACCAAATTTGGAAATAATCCTTTAAAGTTTAATTGACAGTATAGTCAGAATTAGAGAATACCAAGTATTTGGTATTTAGTATTTAGTACTTAGTTAAGTTTGGGAAAAGATTGTGGTTTGGGTTTAAGTTTTAAGACATCTGAGCATTTTCTTGTTTGACCCAAACGCCCTGTGTTGGTTTATCATTCCTTTATACCTCCTGCTTTCATATAACGTTGATAATAAACATATTGATTTCGTGGGAAATCTACAGATTACAGCGCATTAATATTTGTACGTATAGCTATGAAAGCTGTATGAGAACAGCCTCCTCTCTGCACTGTATCTGTATTACTGCCATGCATTTCAAATGAATATGAAGTGCCGTATGTAAGACTCATCACGAAACAGTCCTTTCTATATATAAACTGCAATGTGAGCATTTACCCGCCTGTGAAGTTGTGTCAGTGCTGCATATCATGGATGGCTGTATTATGAATTTTCCTTTTTCCCGAATGAGTGAAAAACAAAACGCTGAGCAACGCTCTCCTGCATCCAAACCAACACCGACATGCGCTCCTGCTGAGGCTCTTTACGGATTTCTGGCAACTCAATCACTACAAACCACTGGGGAACTAAGAGACAAGGGCCAAGAAAACAGTGCTGCATTCAAAGACACTCAAAAAAACAAAAAAAAACACGGTTGCGCATAAGTGACAAAATAAAATCAACTGCGTTTCAAAACAAAAAAAGACTATAATGCATTTTTTTTCCCATTAGAGCTCTGATTACATGTTTGCACCAGACAATGGCTCCAAGTAATAATTTCTCAATTCATTTCCAATGTTGTCTGCATACAGAGGGTGATATACTGTCTGTCTATAGCTTCCACAATCCTTATCTGTGTCCTCTGTATCCAGCTGTGGCATACTGCTTTACTTCCACCATCCACAAACAGGAAAATACTGCATGGCAGTGGGGGAGAGTTGGGTTGAGATAAGTTTGTTTGCTCCTCTCTGCCTCTGGGGAGCCCAAGGGGAGCACACTACACTCCATTCAGCTATCAGAGCAGCGAAGGGCATTTCGGACATCAGAGCAGCTTATTTGTGTGTGTGTGTGTTCACAAACAGAGTCTTAGCCTGTCGTTCTGACCAGACGGCTGAAAAATAAGTCAAGTAGAGGGGGGAGTATTTATTACTCTATTCTCTGTCCTTGCTTGTCGTTTTTACACGGATTTAAAAAAATATATATTTGTATTAAAGATCTTTAACTGTGCTCGTAGGCATATTTTGTTACCATTGGACAAAGACAAGCTAGCTGTTTCCCCCTGTTTCCAGTGTTTATGCTAAGCTACGCTAAAGGTCCCCTTGCTCCAGCTTCATATTCACCGCACAGATATGAGACTGATATCAATCTTTCTCATCTTACTCTCGGCAAGAAAACCAATAAGCATATTTCCCAAAATTGTGAACTATGACTTTAAAGGTTGCAGACTGAAACCAACTGTATAAATCTCCGCTCACCTCCTCCTTTAGTTGGATTAATAGATTTGTCAATCAACAGAAAATTGATACATGAAAAAAATATCTTTTGAGTAATCAGGAATGAAATAATAATTGAGCAAGTAACAGTACAGTAACTTGTATTAAAGAAAATCTGTTTTCATGTGTCCAAAGTTAGAAATTTCTCTCAACTCACTCGAGGTTATCACAAATGGCCTCTGGTCTTGAGGTAGTTATTTTCGTAGACCACAGAAATTAGATTTATGCCTTTTTCAGATGAGTCAGTTTCGCCTTAAAAACATCTCATATGTTTTTCTGCACACCAGTTCGACTGGGAATATCTTAAAGTTAAGCTCCATCCACTGTGGTGCTGCTAAAATGTGAAAACTGTACATTAAATCTCCCATTGAAAAAGCACTCTTAAGAATTTCTATGGCTCAGACGGCCAAAGCATCTGCAGAAATGGGCTCTTTTGTGGGTGAACCTTCTGCTTCTGTAGCCAGAGGGGACTTTTGTGAAGTGACAGTGGAGTGGATGGCCTGGGTCATCTGCTATTATTGTAGTTTTGTGTGAAATTGCTACATCAATGAGGGCAGGTAGGTTGGGAGTGGAGAGGCTTACTTAATGCGTTCCAGCATTTCTGATATTCAGAAGAGTTTTTTTTATCCTCTTGCTTCTTCTGACTTTGAGCACAGTGATGAAAAACAGACTAGTTTGATCAGCTGAAGGACAGAAACCTTCTACTGTCTGCAGGTACCTCCACGCATAAAACCATCCATTTGTTCATGTCCATGTTCAAAAATAACCACAGAAGAAGAGAGGCTTTGTGATAATAAAGGTTAGGACTTCTTTAAAGATTTACTTCACCAGAAGGAACCAATAAATAGGCTTGGGGCTGCCGCAGACAGGATAGGGAAGTCTAAATGTACTTAAAGACAAATTATACAATAACACTAGTCTTAACATTTAAAACAAACCTTTTAAAAAAGCAGCTATATTGGAAAAACATTTTGAAAATTCTGACCCGATGACAGGCTACATGAAAATAATTTGTCCTCAAGGGATGGTCCATTTTTGTGGTGAATTTCATGGCAGTTGTCAAGATATTTCACTCAGAGCTGCAAATGTCAACCTCATGATGGCGCTAGAGGAGAAGTCAGGGGATCACCAAAGTCATAGGCTTCGTCCTCTGGGGACCATGAACTTTACATCATTTCAAAAGTTGCATTGAACCCAGTGTGATGATGTCACAGATGTAACGACTGATATCATGGACTGCACGCAAGAAAATCTGCTCTGAAATATCACCACTTTCTTTTTCTTTTTGCACAAAACTGCTGTTTATTTTGTCCCTGATATCTACACCAGTGAAACCTCGGATAAAGGATTTTAGTTTCTTATCTCTTTTAGTTATAAAAAAAAAAAAAAAAAAAAAGATCTCACGACTTCTTTTTAAAAAAATCCCTTTGAGGACGCCCTTATTCTCAGAGGCTGATTGATCCAATTGTCTGATTAATACCACTCACCCAAAATCATTCCAGGACTCACGCCTGCTTAGCTGACTTAACAGGTCCCACTCCCATCAAAAAAGGCTCCGAATGAGACACTGGAGAACAATCGGGATGTTGCAGCATCCTTGGTCTCGCAGGTAAAGAACTTCTGAGGAGATCAAGAGTGGAGCAGACCGTCTGTCCAACTCCTTTGGCAGTGTCTATTATCCCGGTTTCATCAGGTCAAAATCCAGCTACCAGGATCAAAACAATCTTTGAAGTATGATATGGTCTTTTGATGTAACAAAATAAAATGTGGATGACCGAAGGTTAACCACTAAGGTTTTTAAACCAGTAGTTAAAAAGAAAATACAATTCTCCGAGGACATTGTCTCTTTTTGAAGCGTCTTGTTTCATGAAAACATGTCAATAAGCTGTCCTTACTTATTAAAAAAATTACTTTGACTTCATAAAAAAACAACAAAAGGTATCTGCTTGAGAGTTTTTCTCACTTAATCAATAAAAAAAGGTCAGAACACAAATCACTTTTAATTAAAAAATGCAAAAGACGCAGCATCTTCATGACAAACAGATTATAGTTGTATCAGATATTAAATATCTTGGCAGAAATCATTTTTTCACACATGAACGTAGATTGTCTTTAGATGTGAAGTAAGTACCCATGAAAATCTGGACCAAAATCTGAACCTAATGCCCATAAATCACCTTTATTTCTACACTCTCACTTTCTTTTTTATCTGCAACTGCTGCTCATTTCTCACCGTTTCTCTGATGGTGAAAAAAACTAAACTATTTGTATTTTAAGACATCATGCATATTAAAGAAAAACTTTCCTGAGCTGGAGTTTAACGGACAAACGCATCGTGATGTAAAAATTGATCATTCAGACTCAATCAGTGGCACTTCATGGATAGTCCAGGCAGAAAGATACACTTCCTACTAATTTCGTTCCACACTTTGATTGAGGGAGGCCGTAAATTGGGACAGCATTTACTTTGATGGTGTCTTATCTGTGCAGCACATACAAGTAGAGCCGGTGATGAGCAGCTACTCAGCCTGCCACTGTATTTACATTCTGCAACCTCATATGACCTTTCAAAATAAAATCCACCATCTAGTGAAACTAGGTTGATTATTCAGGACAGACTGTATCCTTTTTATTCCATTTCTCAATTGCAGGACTGGATGAGCTCCGCGAGAAGACAAGACAGTAATGATCAAAACATTCAACTTCCTGCAGCCTCTCAACTCATTTGTCCTCTCTCTAACTGACTGCTGCAACATGGCTCCAAGCTGCAAAGACCCAAACCTAAAGCAAAGGTTGTAAAGCACACAGACGATCTTGCTGAAGGGATCAGGCTCAAAATGTTCAAATCTTACGTGAGGTCTGGTTAAGAAAACTTTCCCGACATTCAAGAGCTTCATAAGAGCCGAGTAACACATTCTAGACCATCTGCTTAGCCCTTTAGTTGCTGCAGCTACGCCTGAGCTTTCTATCCTCAAACGGCACATTTGAAGTTTTAGCTTTTTAGTTTAACATTACAAGAAGACGGCTTTTAGGATGAGGACTGTGTTTGGCAAATGTAACACATCCTCAGGTAAAGTTGGCTCCAGTTGCTGGTGTGTAAACTTGTTTTGGGTTTTGGAACGGTCGATTGTACTTGCAGGTTTTTGACTTAAGCTTTTGTGCACTTCCCCCAAGTCCTGCCCAAACGTTCACCTTCTTTCCTAGATTTTTGTTGTTTCAATATTCGTGTCGACCAACCTACTATCTCAGAGTAGTTACTTTCTTCACAAACACGTGATTCTTAGCAGATGGACATCCACAGAGGCCACAAAGTCACAAATGTGCATCTGAATAAAACATGCGTCATAAAATCAGATTACCGGGACTTTTTCTAAACCTCATGGGTCCATGTATAAGTTATACATCACTGATAAACAAAATTAATTGCCCTCTCTCTTTCCTGGAGTTAATTGCCTTTGGGCGTTTCATTCTACAGCTTAGCCTCCTTGTTTGTTTTTAAATTATTTATTCATATAGCAAATTATCATTCTTTACGCTCCCTCTCCCGATTTGCTCTCAAGCTCTCTCGTTCAGCCTAATCCAGAGGTTCAAGGTGAGCAGCAGTAGAAATGTTCCATCATGAATAAACCATTTCATGCCCTCTCTCAGCACCACTATTAAGCAATTTACTGTTTGAATCAGTGCAGCTAACATGCCCTCGCGTACCACCAGGGGAAATGTGTTATATTGCTATGTGTTTTAGAAAGTAACCCAACGGTCAAGGTGAAAGGCTAAAACTTCATAAGGCATCAACAACAGTCAAATAAAACGTCCAACCATACTGAGTCTTCATTCCTCCTCTGTTCTACAACCAGCTGTGTCAGGTTGGTGCGTGGCCATCTTTTATTAAAGATTTATCTGGCCGTGCCGTCTTCTTCACATCAATTAATGCACAAGCACGCTTTGATTTTTTTCTGCCATGATTCAGATTCATACAGGACTCGTCATTAAATAGCAAACGGGTACTATTTCCACCATGACCTGGGCATATTTCTACTCTAACTGGCTGTGTAGAAATGAGTGTTTTTATGTCCGTCTGCGGACAGATTTTGTCTCTGCGATATCGTCACAACTCTGCAAGATGCAGTCAGGAAACTTTACAGGTGTGTGCAGCTCACGTTATGTACAAAACTACGGTGGCCTTCAGGTAATGTAAAACGTGAAGTGCTAAAGTGCAGACATAGTTGCTCCGAAAATAAAGAGTTTTGGACGTGCTTTTATAATTACCAATTTAAGGATAAAGTAGAGTTTTGGCAGGCTCCACAATTTAGAATGAAAAGCTCTTGAATATAACTTCTCTTTCAAACAGAGTTCAACTAAAATGTCTCGAGAAGTGCCACTTAAACCAATGAGCTGCCAGCTGTTGAACAGGGTGGCAATATCACTCTGTAAGGAAACGATTTCCTTTTTAAAATGTCAGTAAAAGACATTATTTTCTGACATTCGTTGGCTTCAGTGCCTGAATATCACAAAACAGTAGAAGAAGAAATAAGAAAAACTGAAATAAAAAAGCCAAATACTGCTTTCCATCTCTATTCTCTCCCTTTTTCTCTCTCCTCAGCTCAGAGACTGAGTCGCTGAATTTCTTTGTAGCAAGGCTCTGCTTACCCCTTGTTTTTTCAAACTTTTTTTTATTGGCATCAAGAGACTTGATCTGTAGAGAGGAGGTCGCAGTGCTGCTGGTTATAGACACATATACTGTCCATCTGGGGAGATTCATGAAGATGCTGGGAAAAATAAAACAGAGGCTGAAATGTCTAAAAGGATCAAACCCCTCACAAGGGCAATGAAAGACAGTGCAATGAGGGAAAATCCTGGAGAGGCAGCTTTATCATCTAGAACATGAGGCACATGGCAACACTCAGGCTCATTAGTCATGTTTTTTACTGTCAGCTGAGACTACCACACCCGTCTCGTCTCCCTATCAACGCCTTTACGCTCACATTACCGCTGACGTGGGCTTACAGCTGCGTCTGCACACAAAACCCCTCTCCACCTGTGTCACTTGTGCTCAGTTTGAATGCCCCCTGGAGGGCCGTATTGTCTATGTTAATTCACACTGGTGGATTATGATAATGCTCCAGAGTGTTAGTCAACATGTTGCCATGGATTTCGTGCTGTTACGCTGAATTCCCGCAGCAGGGAGCATCCCCATGAGCCGAATCATACCAAGAGATTGAACTCACACTGTGTTTGCTTTGTGACAGAGATACAGCTTAACATGTGTCAGAAACACTGTTCATGGCATTGTCCAAGTGTCTTTTTTTTTTTTTGTCTCTTGATACTAACTATAATATCCTCTGTGGCTCTGAAGGGACATTTCTGATGTCTAAGATAATAATATAAAAATCTCATTTTAGGCTTGGAGGCTGCAAATTTATAACAGAAAGCTTGAGATACAAGCTGGACATGTGGAGTTTGAGAGAGGTGTGTGTTTGCCAGGAAAGTATTTTAATGACAGTAGCAAGCATGTTGCATTATTGGAAGTGTAAGAGCTGAACCCAATTATCTCAATGTTGTTGTAAAGTTTGAATACTTTAACTTGCATTTTCCTGTGCTTTTAAGCTTCTAAAAGAAGAGTTTGAGAGACTTCCTCAGCCTATATTCTCAATGAATGCTTCACTCACTCTATCAGTCAGATATTGACAAAACAACTTGGCCTGGATGGTACATTTTTTTGTCATAAAAAATATGTGTTTGATCTCTTGAAGACTTTTGAACACTATTTACAACCTCACGTCTGGCAATTGCATAGCAAAAGGTCAAACTTCAGCTTTGATACTATAACGCATTCATTTGCTTGAGAAGTTTTACATCGAAGACAAAGAGTAACACAAGCACAGATCAGATTTGCTTCATGCCTTCTCTGATTGCATCTTCAACCAGCTGAATACAACAACAACAGCAGCAGCCAAACAAGCTAAATAGAATAGCTCCCGAAGGCTTGCCATCGGTGTGGACTGGATGTTGCATGAATGTTAGTTAGAGTCTGATGGTGGCACCTTGCATGGTAGCCTGTCATCAGTGTGTGAATGGGTGAATGATATGTAATATACTACTGACTGTAAGTCGCTTTGGATAAAAGCGTCTGCTAAATGACTGTAATGTAATGTAATGTAATGTAGAAAAAAGGTCTGACCATCACATGAGAGATTTGCATCATGGCCTACCTCACCGTCTCACACACACACACACCACACAAGCTTACATGCGATCACAGTACTTAAACACCCCCCCCATCTAGCGCACCCCACTGGTGTCCATGTCTCAGAGTGATTAATGGTTGTTCATTGTCCCCCACACTCACCTGCATTCAGCTGTTTGATTGATGGGCTTCTATGCTTGACAGATGGACAGATGTGGCATGGCGGAGCACCCAGGCAGGGAGCGACACCTCGGTTATGCCGCCATCAGCAGCCACTTCCTTCTTAATGAGAACAGAGAGAGGAGAGAGTGAGGAAAGAGAATGGATTTAAAAAATATAAAAATAAATCTAATTCTAATGGTGTAGATTTTGGTTTTTTGCTTACATGAGCTGGTCAAAAAAGCAACTGGTTGACATTTGCTGGAAACATCACTGTAGAAAACATGGAACTAAAGTGACAGGTGACCAGGTTTATGTGCCCTCTGAGGCTATGTTTTCACTGGAAAGCTTTTTGATTTGCCTCAGGGCTTCCCGGTGGCTCAGTTGGATTCAGTGTGAGCTTCACCAGAGCACCAAGCGAGGTTTGTTACACCGGTTTACTGGGCTCGGGCTTGAAAACATAAGATTCAGCAGCTGGATGAGGTGTGATGAAACAGTCAAGGAACAGTGAAAATCAAGCAGGCCTTTAGTCTGTACAAGCAGGCAGGCTAAGAAACCAGGAAAACAAATCCACCAGAGTAGGCATAGACAGCCATACTCTAAGTTAGAAGCTAAGGTTGAAGCTGTTGGAGGCAGGAAGAAAGAAGGGAAACAAACTAATCAGGAGACTCAGCAAAGTTAAGTCCATGTGACGAACAAGTGAGCAGGCAGGGTTGAAAGGTCAGCTGACAGGAAGAGCAGGACAACATGTTGAGTCCCTCTAGTGGACAGGATGGGTTGATTGGTGCTCCCAAATCAATAATATATCTCTACATAATAGCAACATGAGCAGGTTTTCAGTTTGTTAGAAAAGTTGTAGTTGGGAAACGGACAAAACTGAGAGTGTGTAGAAGAAAAAACCTTATAAAACCAAAAAATGGAGACTAAAATATTTGGAAAAACATTTTTCTTTCTCTTTGAAGTTTTATTTTGTCATTTCAAAGTTGCATTAATTTGCTCTTTAAACTCTGGATCCCCCGAATGCTTTGACTCATCACCGTAGTCAGTTGAAATAAAAGCTGAAATATAATAAAGCTAATCTTACAAAGAAAAAAAAAGTAGGTCACAGTTTAAAACAGATTTAATGCATCTTAAATACACTCACAAATTATTTGTCGTCTGGGGGTTTTACATACAATTCGTCAGAGTATCTGAACGTAAAACAAATTAGGTTTGTTTTCTGATAGACAGTTGCTCCTCATCCTCACATTAGCAGTCTTTAAATAAAGTGGGAAACAGTGAAAGCGCCTCCACCCAACGTCTTGATAGATATGAACCAATATGCAACATTAGCCACCGTGTCTTTATCTCCATCCATCATGCCATCTATTCTTAAAACAAGTCTTATTTAGCGATACGTGACACCATCTCTTTACTATCCGTCCACACCACCAAATCTCACTGTGCTGCATTGGAGCCACAAAGACAGAAGCAGAGAGAGAGACTCTCTATTCTGGGCCGCTGAAGTGAAAGCGGTGTTTTCTGTTCGAGCGGCAGACAGAGCCATAAATCATACGTCTACTAATGGCAGCTCCAAATGAGCCCTCTCATCAGACAAGACAAGTGCCTTGCTTTGTGTGCTACTTCAGGCTCCACTATAACATCTGTGCGCTCTCAAGCAACTGTGCATGAGATATGTGTCGTCCTTGTATTCATTAGGAATTGTCTACTGAGCCTTAACAGTTCAATTTAGTGTAATTTAGAGCGAATCTGGAAAGCAGGCTGTGGCAAACAATCAGGAGCAGAGAATTCTTACTCTTGTTTCTGCAAAAATGTCATATTTTCAACTCCCTGAAAAACTTTCCTTTGTCATTGTGATGAAAAATCTGAACCTTGAGTTACATTTTAACCGAAAACTTTTCATACAATGCAGTGTGTTGTCAAGATATTTGTATTCTAATATGTCAAAGATTTTAAAGTTTGCAAATCACAAACATGCTTTTCCTTTCTCCTGTGAACTTTGTAAAGTATTGATGTTTTGAGGCAACACTCAGAGAGAATATCTACACTGCAATGATTGGGGCCATAATAAAAAAAAAGAAAAGAAGAAAAACAGTGACCTGAGCCCAGTCACAGCGAGGGTGAGGGCTTTCAAGTGCACTCGTGCCAAGATGAGGATAATCCAGCGGCTGATACGACACCCGACTCTGAAACCATAAATTAAAAGTCATACTGTATTCTGCAGCCTATGAGACCGTGGCACAATTTGATGTCTAGCCCCAGCATGGGTCAGTGTCTCTTTTTTGAAGGCCAAAACCATTGAATGTTGGGCTTTTGTTCCATCTGGCAAGCGTATAATGGAGTTTGAGAGGGGTATGCTGGTGCTGTATGGAGATAGGGAATGAATGGAGGAGAATGTAATTACTATACCTGTCTATGCCACAATGGCTAACCACCTTTGTCGCCCCTCACTCCACTTGAGGAAGCCAGACAGCAAGTGCTGTTGGATTGTGGGGGCACAAAAGCCGCCCTTGCTGCGACTCCCAAATCAGTGTCTTGCACACGCACTCCGACAAGAGGAAAAAGGATATGTCAAAGTCCTCTTTAAGACGTAGATGTGTGTATCTGGATGGGAGGGTCTACTTTTTCTAGCAGCACTGGTGATTTTGTTTTATGTATCTACTTCGTTGCATAAAAAAATATTTCATTTTCAAGATGAATCATGACGGAGAAATTATAGCAGGCATAAAAGTTGCAAACATAAAAATAACTGGGTAATAAAAAATCACAACAACTTAAAAGGAACGGAGAATTATACAAGATATGAGAGTGCAACAAAAAAAATAATGAAATCTGCTGCGTCATTTTGTACACATTTTCCCAAAAGTTTGTTTGACATATTTGGCATCTTTAGAAACTTTGGAATCTCTACAAGAACTTTAAATAGAGCTATTTGGGTTTGAAAAACAGGATGAGTTTTTAATAAGTGACCCATTAGGATATGAGAGGGGTTAAAGACATGGGGTCAGGCTGGGTTTGGAGCTCAGATTCATGCCTCTGCAGACCTCTAATGGCTATCTGAATCCTTCCATCTGCACAGAAGTGGAGGCAATCACTTCAAGCAGTCAAGAAGCATCCTATTAAATACGTCAATACAGTCTCCTCCCTCTCCATGTCTGCTTTTCAGAGAGCAACAATGGCATGCTACCTCTCAAGGCCATAGCTGGTTGTCGCAATAAAACAAGCTTACAGCCACAGGGGCGAAATTCAAAAAGACTGGATTGATAGCACCATGAACTGTGCATCATTTGCACCACTTTGTGCAACGTCTCAAGGTATACAAGTATAAATGCACTTGAGAAGCCTTCACTGAGTTGACTTTTTTTTTTTTTTTTCCTTTTGTGCAATGAATCAAACTTGTGCATACATTTTCTACTTATTATCGATGTATTATTTCACTCACACAGGTGTGTTATTAATAACGTTCTCTTATTTGAAGGCATTTTTTGAGTTTATTTAAACCTAAAGCATTAAGTGCGTCTTCCTTTCAAGAGAGGCGCTGTGCACATTTACGCATGAGGCACGGCAGCGAAACTTAATTTATCATTTAAATCAAAGTTTTTAAAATAATGGCTTGCATGTCATTGCATCCTGAAATATAATAATTTCACTGTAGCTGCATGAGGCTATTAGTGCTAATCTTTGTGAGTGTTTTTGCAATGAGGCTCATTTGCATAGAAAAACGCTCAGTTTTTGCGCTAAATGTATGAATATGACCTCATTTAAATACGTGCAATAAGCGCAGGAGCACCAAGATGCTATTTATGGAGATTTTCACCCTTTGATAGGGACTTTGAGAATCACACAGTTTCTCTTTGCACAAGCCACGCAATCAGTCTGTGGATTAACCCCACAATGCAGTGCAAGCGTTCATATACTTTTGCACCCCCCCTCCCTCCGTTATATGTTGCATGAGAAGGACGAGCTGCTCATCAGGTCACATCCTCCCACGACTTTCGGAGCAGCTTGTTTGAAACGCTGCTGCGAGTCCTCTGGGTTATCAAGCATGCAGCATGAGCACCCTGTCCACTGCAGCCAATTACAGAAGAAACGCGCTGTCGGTGCATGATGATGTCACTCTTTGATTGGGCAACATGATACATGATGAGTTGGGGGGGGGGGAGTGAAGGGAAAGAGGAGAATATGATGATCTTGATTATGAGCATGATGTAATGTCATGAACAAAATGACACAAGAAGGGATAAAATGACATAAGATCTTAATCTGGGCTCGCTCTTTTGAGTTGCTTTTTTTTTTTCTCTGTAAAACTGCGTTCAAACCTTGTATTGGCTAAAAGGCACTCTGTATATACAAGTCTAAAAACAGATCATTGCAACTATGAAATGGTTGTCCTTCAAAAGCTCGTTGCTGCTTCTGCTGGTAAGAAACACTCGCGCACTTGAGTATTTTCATTTATTTTGGTCAAATTGTATCAATTTTACATTATGTGGTCTTCATCTTATTCTATTAATGTAGCCAGAGGGGCCTTGTGTATCATGTAGAGATATAGTGGCTGTTATACGGATTTCAATAAGCTCTTATTATTCAGCTTTACATTGACTGCAGCTCTTCAGCATAGAATCTATTTTATTGCTGCTTTGACTCATAACAAGATTGATTTCTTAATATACCAGGTGGATATGCTTCCAAACAGGGAATAGAATAATAAACTACTCTTTTAGCCATGTACTTTATTTAAATGCAGTTTTGACAAGCCTGATTTAGCTGAATACCTATTACTTAGTATTTTAGAAATTAATTCTGCTATTTTCTGGAAACCGAACAGTAGAGTCAGCGTTCAAGGATGTTTTTACTTTTATACACAATCACTGGAATAAAAAGAAAACCACAGCAACAGTTGTGACTGCGGTATTTCTGGATGTGTGATTTCTCTTAAAAGTTGCTTTGGCGTCTTTCAGCTCGTTGTTTTGGTCTTACGTTGTGAAGTTTAAAGCACCATTTTAGCAGTCATCTTAATTAAGCTGTGGGTTGCTTGCAGTCTGTTAAGATCCTTGCAGCCGCTGGGGAGTCGGTGTCTTGCTCAAGGACACTTCAGCAGAGTGGACACTTTCCAAAAACAGCGACTCAAGCCTGGTTTGGCAAAACAAGAGTGTGTTTGCCCACTGGGCCACTCTGCCACTCCACAATGTTTTGCCATTCCTGCAACTTGAAAAGTGTCAAGCAAGAAGAGATTTCTTTTCATACTCTCTGGCCTTCCTCACTTTTCGGTGACAGCTGCTGACTTAGCACATGTGCATCATGGTCTTAAGCACAATCTTAGCTACGACAGCAGCGCTGACTGTGCACAGACAGAGGGCACTCGGTGGATCTTTGTGATTGGCAAAAAGATATCAAGTGGAAGGACCAAAGCAAAAGCAATTTTCAGGAGCTGAGGGGAATATATTGAGGTCAAGTGAACTTCATTTTTCCCCACATTCTCTTTACATGAAGTCAGGCCTCCAACACATTCATTATGTCGGGAGTAGTGGCCCCGTAACGGCTCATGGCAAAGTCCTGAATACTGATTCCCTGAGCTCTCATGATGGATTCATGCAATAGTTATCTTACATGTGTTAGCAATGGGGAAGTGTCAGTCGGGGGTTATTTCGAAAAATAAAAGACCTGACAATAATGTGAAAAAAGCTATAAAGATTCATGCTTTTTGGACACCTGTGCTTTGATTTGTAGCTAAATTGACAAAATATGACCTTCAATGTCTCATGTAATTGTGATAAAACAGAGTGGTTGAAAATCAAATCAAATGTGTTTAAATTGCTCATCAGGAGAGACCTTGATACAGTCACAGAGGGAAACAATCTTCCAGCTTTTAGAGAGAAATCAAAAACCCAATAATTGCTCATATTCTGTGGGAGCTTATTTTCTTAAGTGTTCATCTCTCCTTAAAGAGCCCTCACACCACACCCAAACACACTCAGACAGAGTGACGGAAAGAGAGCAAAAGGTAAGATGTGCTTGGATGCATGATTTTACGGTGCCAGCTTTAATGTCTGTCTGCGATTCTGCAAAAAGGCATCTCACTCTCTGGGTTTATTGACCGGGTCCTTTCTGCCTCAGCTACAATGACCATCAGATCAGCCATCCTTTGCTTCACAGTTTATGAACTTCAAAGCCGCGCGGCCAGAAGCGAGCCGATGATGGACTGCAGGGACGTTAGAGGGAGATAGCAAAAGAGCCAAGGCTGTGCTCCTAGCTGTTTAATTTCAAATGAGGGGGATGACAAGGCATCCTGTGAGCGGAAAGTATGGGTGGGCCTGCAGCTAGTAAATAAATCAGAGCAACAGCACACTCAGGCACAAGGCCCTGTGTTGCTTTGTAAGTAATAAGCGGGAGTTTGTGATCAATACGTACTTTTATAGGCAAGCTAGCAAAGTGGAGAGCTTGTTTGTTGGAGCCTCTTGGCTGGTGACCGTTTGTATGTTTGGATATTTATAAGGAAGGAGTTGACGCATCAGAGGAGGTGTTTCAAAGAAAGAATCACTTCCTCCTGGTCAATAAAGAAGATGAAATGCCCTTTTTTGGAGATTTTTCCAAGGTAAAAACATGACATAATCTGTCCAGATTAAAGGAATAGTTTAACATTTTGTCTTATTGTGGAGATTTAGATGAGAAGATTGATACCATTCACAAATCACAATGGTGAAGATGAAGCTCAAGCAAGGAGTCAGTTAGCTTAGCATAACATATAAGTGGACATTGAGAGAAACAACCAGCCTGAAGCTAAGCTAAGCTAAGCTAATCAGCTGCAGGCTGTAGCTTCATATTTACCTACAGACATCACAGTGGTTCTTATCTAACTCTCTGCAAGAAAGCAAAGTGTTTCCCAACTTTTCCTTTAAAAGTCATTTGATGAAATAAAAAGTCTCCCTTCCATTTATCTTTGTTAGCGTCCGTGCCGGGCGCAGGCATACAGTATAATGGCTGTTTGTTCTCCAGCGTAGACTGCAGTAATGATTTCCATTAGTTTTCATCTTAATTTCTTATGAAGATGAAATTCTATGTTTGTGTTCAAGCAGCAACAAAAGCAAAGCACACTTTTAAACCTGTCCAATTTCTTACAATTAGAGGAAAGTGTTTTCATAAAACATGATGCATGAGAGATATTGAAAATCCCATCGCCCCGAAACCTGTTCGATAATAAAACTGGGCAACTCCAGGGACAGACTGTAGAAGGGCTTTATATAAATGACTAATACACACTTCCAACATTCAGAGTTTGGTCCATGAACACCAAGGTGATTATGTAATTTCTCGCTTTTATTTTAGTCTGAATACGTTTATTTTGTCTTAAGATCTTGATTGCTAATTTCAGCCAGACAATTGGAATTGGGGCCTGTTGCACACGTCTGTAACGGTTTGTGTCTGCGAGATGAATTTAATAAGCTCAGTCTTTGTGGAGAAAGATGACCTTCTGAAATGACAACGCCAGATAAAAAGACTTTGTCTCTGCTCCAACAAAATAACAGCAAATGTCGTCCCTGAGGTCCAGTGGCTGATAATAGGTTTGATGTGCAACCCTCTGATTTTGACTGTGCCTGATTTAAGGTGATATTTTCCACACATTGTCATCACACACAGAGACAGAGAGAGAGAGAGAGAGAGAGAGAGAGAGAGAGAGAGAGAGAGAGAGAGATTGTCTGGCATAAAAAAAAGATTGGGAGAGGAGTTTCTACTGTCAGCAATTCGCTCCCCGCTTTAAAAAAAAGCAGAAAATCTACATCACGCATGAAATTAAGCGATGCGAAAGAGCAAAAGGTCCTCTCATAGTCCACTTCACAGTGCTTGTGTTTGCAGTGCTCATCAACATTATGATCTAATTTGCATTCTAGCCATATTGCACTTTGATACATTGACTGAATGTGCCGTTATGTTTACCATTAGAGAATAGAGCTTTAACAGCTTCTGTCACTGAGTGTTTCCAGTGCAATCGTGCACAATATTACCCTGTGCCACCACAAATACTGCCAGGTCTGACCTTCAATCGTAAAAATACCAAAACCCATACCCTGAACAGAGATATTCCGGTTATAATAAAGCCTGTCAAGCTTTTAATGCAGGGTGTATGGTAGTAAGAGGAACATTCTAGGAGACTAAACAGTGTGTTCATCTGCTTCAAAGAAGGCTGCAAATGTTGTGTTACTTCTGAGGCCAGTGGCTTTTCTTACTACTTTACTCTATGTGTTAGAGATTACATAACTTTCCCAGCTAATGCTAATGTTAGAAACAAACAAGTTAAATGACAAACACTTTGTCTTGCTTGTCCATGTATGTAAGCTAAGCAGCCATACACATCTTTGGCAGAATGAAATGCTGGTCTGATTTTCTGTTTTTCCTTATCAAATACTAGGACTAACAAGATCTAAATTTAAATGCAAGAACAATGGAGTTTCTTTATTTCTTTAACTTGTTAGGATACCGACTCCCTACCTGCAACAGAACCTGAGTTTACGAGAAAGAAAACTAAACGGATAACTGCTTGTGCAAATTGCATGGAGCACCTTGCTGTCAGAAACCTGGATCTGCAGGATGTTTAAAGTGTTGAGCTCTCCACCCACGCAGATCCAGGTTCTTACACTTCCTGAGGGTCAACACACAACAACTACAACCACATACCTGTTGTTCTTCCTCTCAGGCGATGATTTCTGCCTCTTGTGACCGCTCTCCTCAACAACCATTTCCTGTAACAACACAAGTGGAACCATCATCACAATCGGGGTAACTCTCTGAGAACTGTTGTCTTTTTGCACAGATCTTCTTACGCCCTTACTGTCCCCCCTCTGAAATGACTTTGATCTGCAATATCGGACTTACAATTTGGATTGTTCAGCCAAAATCGCTTTGAGGATTGTCCAAAACGTCACGATAAAGAATGCAGGTATAAATTGATCGAGATGAGTGCAGCCCTCCATTAGCAAGACCCGTCTACCTGCAAGCACAGAAGTAAAATTGCAAGATATTAAAAGGCATAGACTCTTCTTTAAAGGAAGCTTTATTGTACTCAAACATTTATGATCTCCCTAATTGTATGTCTTCTTACAGCCTGTTATACATTTTAATGCAGCTTGTAATTTACATGAATCTATGTGCATAAATGTTGGATCTGGACTCTTTCTAGTTCCTCCACAGGAATTATCCGAGCAGGTGGCTACAAATAAGATCTGGACCACATTTTGTACTTTGGGGAACGGTCTGTAGTTGGTGTTGAAGTAGCTTTTAGAATAGCCTATATTTAGGTGCTTTAATTGCTACACTATCCTTTACAAATGAGGATTAAACATGTAGTGTTTTACATGAAACAATGATGATATGATTGCTACTGCACCACCGGAACCTGAGCTGTATTTTGCTGTTGATGGGCAGGTAAAAGCCACACACACACACACACACAGGGTCACTCGTAGTGTACGGACCAACTCTATAAAACATACATCTCCTTTGGGCAGAATCATTGTCCCTTCTGTGTCTGATTCAGCCCTCAGAGAGCAATCACTCTTCAGTACCTTTCCAGACAGTCGTTTTTCTCTCGCCTATCAACGTCGGACACTACACCTCTCATGATTTCCCTTAGTTCTGATTTGTCCTGTTGCTTTGATTTGACATAAATTCTCTACCTTCATCTGCTCTGAGGATCAGCGAGTTGTCCACCGCCCACATGCATTCATAATGCAAAATAATGATTTCCTATTTCAGCTTGAGTTTACTGCCAAAGCAGAGTATCAGGCCATGGTGAAATGTGTAACCCTGTATTGAATATATATATTTTTTGTTTTTCTGTGGGCAGTTAAGTGTCATTTCAAGCTCTACTCAATATAATGGTATTAACTTTTGTGAAAGGGGTCGCTCATTGACAAACCCACAGCGAAATAACCCATCATGCATTTCCCCTCAGCTCCAGAGAGAGTTTTGCATCTTTAGCTCTTTATATTTTTGTTTTTATGGTCTGCAATTTTACTGTTTTTGCTCGGTCATACCTCTCTTAGCAACCCTTATTTTATGTATATATATTTGTGGCACTAGCGTAACCATCCTGATACTTAGTGTCAGTTTATTTTAACAGTGTTGGAGCTACAATAGTAAAAGCGTGATCCGTGAAACATTTAAATGCACTCTGTAAATATATAAAACAGAGTCAAACCATGAGTGGTTTTAAAAGTAATCTAAATTAAACAGAGAAAGAATCATAAACTGAACTGTAAAAGGAATAAGGAGGAGTGCAGCCAGGCTAAAGAGATAACTTACAACCTAAAAGCCAAATAAAGCAGCTGCAGGCTGAGCAGTTATGTCATTCCTTCAAACACTTCATTTACAGCAAGTCGTGACGACTCCACGTGTTCTAAGTGTCCTATCTCATTCTTGCATCATCAGGGGTCCAAATCTAGCATTGCGTTTGTTGGTTTTCGCATCCTCCCTCTCTCTCATCTTTCCTGTTGTCTCTCCTGTGTGCTATTCAGCAAAGAAGCAATACTTAAAAACAGCAACACCCACGGAGGACTGACATCAGAGTGTTTTAGGTACCCGACAGCTCCCTAATGATTTCTTTTGGCTTTCCAAACCTCGCCTGTCTGCTAGCAAGTAATTATGGCCCAACCCAGCATGGATCAGTGTTTCAGTGCAGAATCGTATGGTTATCTGTGTGTGTGTGTGTGTGTGTGTGTGTGTGTGTGTGTGTGTGTGTGTGTGTGTGTGTGTGTGTGTGTCAAAATCACACTTCAGATTAATCCAAGTTTTGTGCATGCTTGCACACTAAATGGAAAAACACACACCAACCAAAGCAAAGCAACGTGAGAAGCCAAATAAGGATAACACTGAGTGCATTGTTGTTTGAATTTTGGCTAAAGATCCGTGTGATTTTCTTTTTTATCTGACAGCGAGAGACACTCAGCATTTCACATGATTTGCACCTCAGACATCCGATTGCGCTGACATACCAACACATGAAACACACAAAAGCTGTCTGACCGCCACACACATACACAATATTACCATCCTGTGACATATCAACCACTGCTTCATGTCCTCCTCTGAGTCCAGTGCATATTGATTGACGCAGCTATGCTTTAATTAAACCCTGTGTGCCATTGACGACCTTTTGATCCTTCATATTAAAAAGCAGAGAAGAAGCAGTGGATAGTAAACCTGCACAAAGCCCTTTCCATAGTCCACTCACTGTTTCGGGCTACATAATAGCTCAAATATGACACAGAAAAACAGCAGGACATGCATGAAAATACATTAAAATGGAGGCCTGGTGGTGTGAGGTGGAAGGTGCTGCTCCTGAACCACAGCATACCTGGTTGGAGTCCAGCAATACGTCATGTGTGGGTTTTTTCTGCTCACAAGCATGACTCCAACCATGGGGCCTCTCTTCATGGGGCATTTGGATGGAGAAGTCAAAGGTCAAGGCCCTCAGCCTTTAGCCCCCCTCATTGGTTCATAGGCTTGACAGTCTGGTCTGGACTCTAAAACATAAAAGAAAATAATAATAATGCTTTCATGTCTTGTGTTGACCTAAATAAAGCATGCCTCAGCATATTTCTGACCTCAACTGTTGTTTCCAGCGGATAGTTTCCAAAGAATGCCGCCATTTTTACTGTAAGAGACACCTTAATGAATCCGAAAATCTTTTCGCCACCTGATTGGTTCTTAGCAGCGACCACGTGATATTCCCTGATTCGCCACGCCCCCTTTTTACCATGTGACCGTTTTGGAGTGACATTTGAGTGTTGGAGTGACATTTGAGTGTTGGAGTGACATTTGAGAGCAGCTCTCAAATGATAATTAATTGCATGTGTACCCAGAGCAGGAAAATACTCAAGCAATTGCATTACATGTGGCAGACCACATGACAATAAAAAAAACACTGTGCAATAATAGTTAAAATAGTTTTTTTCTGTCTGTAAATATTATATTTCAGTTATTGTGTTTTTCTACTGTTTTTATTGCTTATTTATAATACTTGGGGTTTTTTTATTTTTTATTTTCATTTTTTTATTTTTATCTTGTCTTTCTTTACTATGTCTCTTGTGTGCACTTTACTCTATGCTGCTGTAAGCCTGCAAATTTCTAATACTAATTTTATTAAACTAATAAAGGATTATCTTATCTTATCTTATCTTATCTTACGTCTGCTCTTAAGTCAAAAGAAAAAAATATGCTGAATAATTTATATTAAGTCTGCAAGGAGGAATAAAAGTGAAGGATTTATACTTATATTCAAAGTTTTGACTTAAATACAGGCTCCTTGTGTGCCACGTTCACCCGGGTGTTATCTTTTAACACTTGTTAATCACCTCCCAGTCAGACGTAGCCTGATATAGGTCTGCACTCTTTGACGCAACCAAAGGAAATCTCTTTGACAAACCACACTGACAGAGCTACATATGGTCCAACACCATCAGGGCTTTAACATTTCAGGCCCTCCTCAATTGCTGAAAAACAAACACACCTATTCTCTGGGTTCTTGTTCCCATATTGCCTCATTGGTGTTCCCTCGAGCCGCCCTCTCCCTCACCCTGTCACTCAAAGCTCCCCTCACAATCCTGTTACGCTCTCAGTGTGGCTCCTCTCCATCCCCGCTCACACTTTTAGCCCCTCGGTTTCGCTGAGCCCGGCCGAGATATAACACAACCTTCCTCTGCTCCTTTTTCACCTTTATCTCCTGTCTCCCCCCCAAATTCCACTCGCCCATTATTTGCTTTTTTCCTTTCTTTTCTCTCTCAATCTTCCCTGCGAACACCTCATTATCCCTTATCTGCCTTTCTTATTCTCTCTCCCATCTCTCATTGCCTCCCCCCTCCCTAATCTCCCTCTTTTTACTGCCTCCCTGCATTTCCTTCTGCCGTGTGCTAACCTCCACTTTTTTTTATTTCGCCGACCTTAATCAAACCGTGCATTGTGGTCCTATCAGGTGTGCTGATACCAAGATGTTGATTGACTAACAGCAGAGTGCATGTGGCACATTAGCCCATTGTTTTTAGATGAGTACTCCCATGCAATGAGGCTGTTTGGATCAGAAATGTGATATGATGTGGCACTGAAATCAGTCCACCATTAGCACAGCGGAGAGCATTTGTAGATAAGGGCACTAGATAGCGAGGGCTTTGGCTCAAGTGCTCTGCAGGGTGGTTTCTTCATTTACATTAACTGTATTCAGCTTCACCAATAGATGCAAATTGCTTTCTGAATCTCATGAGCCAGCACTTAAAATCTTTTTAGTAGATACAATAGCAGACCCACCAGCTACTGCAGTTCCAAAACAATATTGTTGTATCAGTTTATCTTGGATTTTGTGCCTTAGGGCTGCAACTAATGATTTTTTTGATTATGAATTAATTGTTCAGTAAATAAAGAGCTCAAAAATGTGATCTTTAAACTGCTTCTTTTTGTCCAAACAACAGTATGAACTCAAAGGTAAACAATTGGCAGTGATAGAAAGCACAGAAAATCCGACCAACGTGCAGTCAAACAGTAAAGCTGATAACGTCTCTACGGGGATACACAGTAAAAAGGAAACACCTCATAAAAAGGCCTTTCAAGTCACTAAATCTGCATTGCAACACTACATAAAGGTGAATCACATTGGATTGCAATTAGCAGGATTTGTCAACGATAAAAAGAAGGTCAAGGAATCAGCACTTTGATATGTGAATCAACAAAGACAGTTCATCAGTCCCCAAACTGCAGATAAAGCACGTCAAAGGAAAAGGAACTCAGAACGACCTCTGCAAACGGTCACACACTGTCCGAGCACAGAGGAACAGCTGTAATGTGACGGTTTAAGGAAGCGGCTCTCAGTCTGTGGGAAACCATCGACCCCTTGTATTGATAACATTTAATACTTTTGTCACGTGATGACGAATAAAGCATCCAACCACAACATCTAAGCGAACTCTATGAGGAGCTGAAGGCGACAAGATGCGGCTGAAAGCGACAGCATCGCTGTATGTAACAGCATTAAATGTGCATTTAACAAGCCGCTGTGAACATTAAGCAGCTGCTCTGTAGGCTCAGAGATCTGCTCATCTCATGCTTTGACTTTCTCCTTCTCTCCCCTGTTTAGTTACATAATGAGACGTTACACAGCGTCCATTAAAGGATGAAAGCTCTGTGTTCTTTAGTTAAAACCAGCCTCCAGCTCCTGGCTGGACACAGTAGATTTAGCGTCTCCTGAGCTACATTTTGTTCCTTTATTTACTAACGGGCTTAGGTCAGACACTGGAAACATCCTTAAATCCATCCCAGATGAATGGAGAAGACTCACAGTTGTCAGAACCACCCAAATATTCCCCTCTCTCTGTGTGCGGTTTAATGAGGAGCAGGGATTGCTGGGGCAGCATTGCCCTCTGCAGGCAGGAAGACATGTCTGCACGGGGTTAAACTCAGGCAACAAACCCCCTGTAGGCTCAACCTAGTGCTGCGTAACCCCCTCCAGCACACAAGCACACTCAATTACCTTTTTCTATCTAATTGTAAAGACAGAGGCACATACCACGAGCCAGAACACAACTTCATTCATTCATTATTAGCTTTTTATTCAACCCTCAGGGTTTTCATGACAGGTTGAGTTCTGTTGACACGCAGCTGACCGCCGGCTGTTTTTTAAACTTGTTACACTGATAATAGAGATCTGATTACCCTAGATAACACACACACACACACACACACACACACACACACACACACACACACACACACACACACACACACACACACACACACACACATATACAGGGAGTGCACTGGCCTGGATACCTATTCCCCACTATGCTTAGACTCTGATGTAAGATGAAAGGGACATTAGCTCTGTAGCGATGGCTTATCATAGTAATGAGTCCTAACACCACTCTCTCCTCCAGATATGGATTATTTGTCTTTTTTAAGAGAGAGTAAGAGAGTAGGAGCTTCCTGTAGTGACCAGCTGCCTGCAGCAAGCATTGTTCCTGCAGAGATACTGCATGGCGTATGATAAATGACATGATGGCAATATGAAACTAGTATCAAATATGCTTTTGGAACATTTTTGGAACAGATTTGACAGAATGTCCACACCGGTTGATCCCCTTAGGTGTTATTAAAGCACATGTATATTCACTTATAGTGCCTCATCAACATCAAAAGGTTTCTCAGCTGTGTATGCTCAGAATACTCTCCATCCTTAAGCATTATTAAAAGGAATATCCACCTACTGAGTGGATGCAGTGGCCAAAGATTTGATCTCTGCATGCAGTCAGTGTCTATCAGCCCACACGTGTCCTTGAGTGAGACACTGAATGCCTTTCTGCTCATCTATTACAAGCTGCTTCACATGTAGGAGCTTTACTTCTACTCTTTCAAGGTGCAATAGGGAGCGTATAGACACAAGCTTTATGGGTGCTGATATTTTCATTCCCATCCTTAAATTCCAAACAGTCAGTTATTTTCAGTAAAACATACTTTCAAAAGTCACTAGTTCTTGCACTTGATTTATCTATTATAGTATAAGATTGTTAGTACTGATGCATCATTGCATAAGCAGCATTTTACTGATCGAGGTGAAGCTAGTTTTAAATATACAGGTAGATAAGATAAGATAAGATAAGATAAGATAAGATAAGATAAGATAAGATAAGATAAGATAAGATAAGATCAGATCAGATCAGATAAGATAAGATACATTAATGGGGTAGTAAACAAGACAAAATAAAGCTCTGCTACACCAATCTGTTGACTTTTTCTCGAGCCTTTTTTATTTCCTTAACTAGCTGTGTGTGTGTTTTTTTAGCAAACACTCTTGTCGGAGTGAATAGTGCATTTGGCAGGGACTATTTTCAGCTGTGGATTAATACACATTTGGTGCTCTTGTGAGTATTTACAGCAGCAGGACTGTGAGAGGAGTTGTTCATGTTCATTGCAGTGAAGGAACAACAGTTTTCACACAGTAATGGAGGTATATGGGACAGAAGGATCGGCTCTTACTACACAAATAATACTTGTAAGTAGGATTAAGTTATTGTTGGTTTACTCTTGTCGTGGGATTTGTCGACAATGAGAAAAATATTGAATCGTGCCCGCTTCATCTTTTAATTATCCTTTTGTGTTTTATTCGCTTAGTCTCTCACAGATGGAAGGAAATCATTTCTATCACTTGACTCTGTATAAATACACTTACACAATGATGATTTAATCACCACATAATATCCTGTGTTTGAAGTATTAAATTGCTTTAAATCTTGTGATTTTCCCTGGTTTCTAGAATTACTACACTTGTTAAATATATCAGACTATAAATGTGATGATAGCATCCAAATCAAAGGAATTGTTAGCAGCGAGCTGTAAATGTACAAAAGGGAAGTTAGATTATTTCACCTACAGTACTTTACTCAGGCTCAGTACCATGAAAGTCTCCTGCCACCATGTGCACAGTACCACCAAGTTCAAGAAGTATTACGTGATGTCATGAAGCATCACAGGGTTACATGTGACCAAATCCAACATGCTACGTGTAACATTTTCAGATGAAAGGAAGCTAAACTGGCAACGAGTACAACTGGCCAAAAACATTTCATCCCACTTCATGGCCCTATCGCTGCTCGCTGTTGCCAAGTGATTCAACACAATATCCAGTCAACCTATTCCCTGCTCACGAAAGCTTTTATGTTTGCTGTTATGAACGCTCCGTGCTGCTGTATAGGTCATTCCTGGGTAAAAATGCTCTGCCGCACAGGAAGTGGTGCGTTTAATGTTTCCAAAAGCAGCTGTTTTATTTGGAATAAACAGAAGAATAACAAAACACGGTGCCAGACACATTTTGATTGAGAGGAGATGCGTTGTCAAAATAAAAGCACAGCAAGTAATGATAAAAACAATGTGCAGTTTGTAGAATAGATGTATATACTTTATCGTCTAGGGAGAAACATCTTTAGCTCCAGTTAATCAAAGAGCTAAGCCTTACATTTTCTGAAAAATAAAGTCTTTTTATAAAGACCAAAAGATTTTTTGACAACACTTCCGACTGTTCTGGAGGTTTTCCCAGAATCCTTCTTACTCTTCTTATCTGATTCTTTTAACCATCTGGATGAAACTCATGACATTCAGGCTACTTTAATACCAACAGCTTAAAAATGTATAAATAAAATGTACAGTACATGCAGAGGTCAATGACTGTGTGCCAGGTGTCACAGATGACATCATCCACTTGAAGGACAGACAGCTAATAAATAAATAAACAGCAAATATGCCACCCATCCATATTTGCTGCAGAGTCTGTGCAGAGTGAGAATGTTACTTTATAAAGTCAAAAACACAGAGAAACAGCTCCTCAATGTTTCCTCGAGGCCCACCTTGAAGTCAAATTGAAATGTTTCGGCCGCGGCAACAATGGAGTTTGATAGCAGAACATTTTTATCCTATCAAACTCTGCACCTACATTTGCACAACAATACAGAGAGACATCCATTGTAGACAAGGTAGAGATACCAATTTCACCTACTGATAGAATTCTGAATAGACCAAAATGCAATGCAGCCTCATTTTATAATCCTCCAGCTCTGGCTGCTTGAGGCATTTTTTGTCATTTTAATAATTGTATAGGCCACATAATGGCGCTGACTTTTCCTTGACATGAAAACTTCCTCTCTCCTTACTTAAACTTGCTCTCCATAGACTTTAAGGGGCTTGCTGAAAGGCATTCTGGGTAGTAACTAAAACAGATGCAGACAAGCAGGTTTGGGGAGGGGGGGAGAGAAGAAAGTAAATTACAACACTTCATCACAAAATCGCTCCTGGAATGGACCGGACGTAACAGATTGATATGGAGGAGTGTGCACGCATAATGAGCGGGGGATTGATGTTTGAAAGCATCTGCTTAAGGGCACCGGTGCATCTGCCCGTCCTGCAGGACTCAGCACCAGTGCACCCATATCAGCTCCGGCATCATGACATCACTCACTTAAATGAAGCCTGCCTGTATATCGACAACAGGGGGTGGGGGGGCAGTAATGAGACAGCACATTATTGCAATGTTCTGGTTGCAAGTGACATGGCCTGCAGAACAGATGTTTCACAGAGTCTAAATGAGGATACGGACCAGCAGACATCTTTAGAGGAAAGTTGATTGTTCAAGCAAATTTCCATATTTGTTCAAGTTTACAATTATGAAAAATCACCATCTCTCTCCTCCTCTTTTTAGTCCTAATAAAGTCCTGGCAGATATTTCTCTCCATGCTGTCTCTGGATGAAGAAGTAATGCAGAATCCATCTCATCAGCACTATGTAAACGTGTTATTAATTTGTCAACAAGGGATTTAAATCACCTCCCATCCTTTAAAGACTCATCTTACTTTTGCATCTCGCGTTATGCATTATTTTGGAGCAGGTGTCACTTTTTTTTTCATGCTCATTTTAGCACGAAGCTCTGGTTGTTTTATTATACACAACGATCCCACGTTGAGAAATGTTTTGCCCAGGGCGGTTTAATTTGTATTAGTGACAAATCCCTGCTGCACTGTGAGACCAGGAACAAAAGAGATGGTGTCTTTGGGCCGTGTGTGTTTTATTACTGGAATGAATTCATTCAGTTGCTCGTGATAAGACAGCATGAGTCAGACAACGGGACTGCTAGGTTTTTTTTTACGACCATAAAGACATATTTTAGTTAGCAAAAATATGATTTGAATGCCAAACCACTCGCACAAATCTGACTCACAACAAGCTCATTAAATACTTAATTATTTTTCTCTTTTGTTTTGTGCCCTTTGTTTGATTCATTTTGGTCATTAGCTTTGTAATTGATGGAAAAACAAGGTTAAACAGCCCAACAGCCTAACAAACAGGTGTGTTGTTAAATATATATATATATTTCAGAAAAAAACATTATCTTAAATATCATGTTAATAATAGATGTGATAATATCATGGAAACAATCCAGTGCCTGTTAAATCATTTTTATACATCCAGATATAGACTCTCTCCACCTCCGACACTCGAAACCTGATTGTAATTAATTTGCCAAAAAAAGGGACTCAAAGCACAAAAACACAGTTAAAGATGAATTTTCTTTCAAATTTTTCATAATGTAAAACAGTTGGAGGTCTTTTTATGGTTCCACTGACTAAAAACACCTCCTAAATCTCTCTGTCTCACTATATCAGCTTCTGTGTTATCTGTGACAGTGTTGCTGACATAATAAATATAATCTCAGTCTCACTATTTACAAGCCATTTACCAGAAATACTAATCAACACCAGCATTCACAAACAGATACAGATGTGAGCGGAGCAGGTGCAGGGTGATGAACCAACGGATGTTCATGTTGAGCCCAAAATAAAACACAACAAACACTCACACATTTTCCAATCCAGTGGCAGCTGCTCATCATGTAGAAACAAACAGAAATAAATACTCAGCAGTCAAGAATTATATTTAAAACATCTTTAATTGTGCGGTTATAAAATTCAAACCGGGTATAAAATATATTTTTTCAAACATCTAGCGCATTAAGAAGAGAGTGAGTGCTGTACTATAGTTTTGAAAAACAATATTGGAGTTTTAAAGTGATATTTCTTTTGCTACAAATACTCTCGTGTGTTCTGACCCAATATCAGCTGTTCCAGGTGTCGGTGTACTGATACCGTCTCCTCCCACCGCGTCCCACTGCAAACACGCAGAAACTTAACTGGGGCAAGGCTGTGTTCCAAGTTGTTTTCTCCCAAATTGTGTTTGTGCTTTGTTGATATGTAATTTTGGCTTTTTCCAGCTATTTTCAGAGTGAAAATGGGTGCAGAAGACAATGTGAGAAAAGCTGGAAGAGCACCTCAGGGCCACCTGAGAGGAAGCAAGTCTGAGGCTGATTCCTGCCTCAAGAGAAATACCACTTTAAAAACAGATACACAGTGTAAACAGCAGAGTGCGTAGAAAATCTGTAGCCCTGTAGACAAATATATTTTTACATGTTTACATTTTTAACAATAAATAAAGAGACAAGATATTTTATGATGCTGCTGGCAAGAGACAGGTGTTCTCTTTTACAGATTCAACAAATCATGGCTGTAAAAAATATACAGTATTTAAGAGAAATGTCAAGACTTTCATTACTAGAATTAAACAAATTAACAACAATGATGTAGTGTAACAACTATCCATGTACAGTACAGCGTAGTGTAGCAAATTACTCCCACGATTCACCTTGTTTCAGTGTTGTAAAAAGGGAAATGTTTGACTTCGAAAAGATCAAATATAAAGCACTTAGCTGTGAAAAGCCACTGGAGGCCTCCAAGATATCTATAATACACCTTTGTTTACATTACAAAATCCAAAGGTGCAAAAATAAATGAAAAAAATACAGTCATTTTTAATGGCGGCATGTATAGAAATCCATTATTCAGTAACAGATATAGGGTTATAGCAGACATATTTACATTCTTTGTCAATTAAAAGCATTTCAGTCGGACAAATGGAGTCCACACCGTCTAACACTGATATTTGAAATAAAAAATAAAGTGTCTTTTGTCGAGTGGAGAGAGAACCTGATATCAAATTAGTTCAGGCAGGTTCTTTGTCATTTCCGTTTGTGAAAACCGTTTGACAGCTTCTGAGCAGGACTCCGTTTCCCATGGTGCTCCTGTGTTTCCTGTCTGTCTCACTCCGGCGCTCACCGGCTCCCACGTCAGGAGTCCGCAGTGTCTCTGTGTTCGGTTGTTTCTACACACCGCTCGCTTGAGACAGAAAGCAAAAAGAGGAGAGCCATGATTGGAGGTTAAAAAATGATGTCATGAGCGTCGCCGTTAGGCCGCGGCCTGTTCGCAAGAGGAGGGAGAGGCTTCTTGAAAAATTCTGTGGAAGGGGACGGGAAAAAAAGGGTTGGCTACGTTAGAAAACTACATCCAACGAGTCCTGAAATAAAAACAGTCAATGAGAGCTCTATCTAAAACAATGTGAGCAAAGAGAGAATCAGCCATGGCGATGCTGCATGGGTTAGATGGGACACGAAGACCGGGAGGATGAATACACAGAGAAGCCTTTGAGTTGATAAAGATGTCTGCCAACATGAAGGATCCACACACATTCAAGCATATGCCTGATGAGATGCAGGGGAAGAGAAAGACGGCGATGTGTGGGTCTGATTAACAGTCAACATGCATCTTAAGCCAGACAGAGTTCAGTGTTTCCTCTGCAACGGCACATTTAGCACAAAAAAACAGCACTTTAGCCGTTGAAAAACTAATGTAGTGCTACTATGTACAATACGTATTTCATTTAAATGATAAAGCTACGAAAGAAAATACTGAGCTGGAGCTGGATCCAAATTACAGCCAACGTATTACTGCATAGAGGAAACAGCGATTCAGTGCCGTGACAGTTAGTCAATAAGTTCATCCACACAAAGACCAGGTTAGTGAGAGAGTGACATGCTGATATGACAAAAAAAGAAGTTATGCATGAAATGAAATAGTGGTTAATGGAGGGTGAAGAGTGACCGGACTTCACAGGCATCTTTACCAGCATGTCTCGAGTCCCCGAGCGGTTCTAGTTTTGGCAGCCTAGAAACTTTGGGTGTGGCCCATCCCACTAAGGAAACAGAGTGAATAAACAGGGATCAGGACAAATCCACACAAACAAAAAAATGATGCTCGGGCTTCCTCTTCATCTGCCTCATCTGATTCCTCTACAGCAATCAAGGGATTAGTCACAATAACAACACTACAATGAAATAAAGCTAGACAGCGACACCGGCTACTTGCTGGATAGAAAGCTGGATTCATTTTATACAAGAGAGCTAACCTAAAGGCGAAATGTGTAATCGCAATTAGATATCTTTTCAAAAATCGTTCACCCCTTAAGTGCTCTATTGATATTTTTCGACAGGGGTTAGGTCTGCAAGAAAACCACAATGGAGCTGTTGCCTGCAGCTGTATTCCTCCCAGCAAGATTGAAAACTGATCTATGGTCCAGATAGTACCATGTGTGTTTATATCTGGTTGTGTAGAACATTTGTTATTGAAGAATCGGAAGTTCTGCTAACTGGGTGATTAATTCAATGCATTTCCTCCAGCTGGTTCACGGGTGGAACATTTTTAACGAGCAGCGGCAGCAGCGGGAAATAGAAACAGTTTAAATCAGGCTGATATTTAAGTAGGAATGGAAACGTAGGTGTGAAACTACACAGAGATTCAGTCAGAAGCTACAATAGGGCTTTGAAAAAGGCAGACTGACCGGGTGGAGGTGGAGGGGTGGGGCTCTCTGCTGGCCCGTCCTCCGTCCTCAGCGGGTCCACACGGTGCTTCCTCTTCAGGTGAAGCTTCCTCGTCTTCTTCTTTTCTTGATCGCCGGTTTTGGCTGCAAGTAGAGAGACATTTTAAAAAAAAAAGGCATGAAGAATCCAGATGTTCAGATTTATGTCTTTCTACCTCTTCATGTTATTATCTTCTTAATGTGTAATCATGTTTATCTATCAGACATTCAGCACTCCGAGTTCAGTGAAAAGAAAGAGGAAACTTATCAGACAGTTGCTTAATTTGGCTCGATATCTCTTCGTTTGTTTTAATCATTTGCTTTCTATTTATCTACAAGTTGACTTTTATCAGATGTGGTGCAATGGTGCAAAAGAGGAGAGACTCTTCAAAAGGTGCTGCCGCCACATCTCGACTGAAAATGATTTATTCTGTGCTTCTCACGGAACTTCTAAATAAATATGATGGCAGAAAGCAAATTTTAAAAAAAAAAACCCTGTGGTGATTAATATCACAGGGCCGTAAAGCTGTATAATTACAAACTAAACAAGGACATTTTGAAATGATTAGACATGAGAAAGGTTTGAGGTGGTGTCATGCTCACCTGAACTGGCATTTTCCGGCGTTTGTCTTGTGTCGTCTGGCTCCTCATCTTCCTCGTACTCCTCTTCCTCTTGATCAGCTTCCGTCTTCGGGCTGTTGGTCCGGGCCTCCCGCAGCTCTATTTGCCTCCTCCTCTCCTTCTCTTTATCATCATACTGAAAGGAACATGAAAGAAATACTTCAAGTCATCAAACAATCTTGAACAGTAATACACCGTCCCGTGATGTCTGTACCCAGAGGTCACACACACCTCAGAGATCACGTTGCTGATTGGCTGGAAGGGGCTGGGCATGGTTTCCTCATCAAGCTCCTCTTCCTGGATCTGCCTGCCCTCACGTTCCGCCTCCTCCCGCTCCTCCCGTTCTCTGTTGACACAACGAGAAGTTCGCTTTTCAGCATAATGATGCACCTCTTACGCTGATCTGAGGTCAGATTTAATAACTAATTGTCTACGATTCAGGGGGATTTTTTCCTCTTTTTGAATATCTGTCTTTTTTGTTGTTACTTCAGTTCAAGAGAGCACGATTAAATCATTTTTATGTGCAGATGTTCCATTTCCATCAGTCTCTTGCTTTATTAACCATTCAACTCCGACCATTCTCTCTCCTTTATCTTTCCCAACCTACATTTCTTTCCTTTATCCACAAAATAGTTCATTTATTATTTATATTAGAACAGCAACTAATTAGTTCATTTGACGACACTGAATATTTGTAATTATCCTCCATCCTTCGCGTCCTCACCTCTCCTCTCGTATCTGCCGTACTCGTGCCGCCCTCTCCTTCTTGTCCTGGTCCTCCTGAGCGCGCTGCTCGGCTGTGTCCTTCTGCACGCGCTCAGTAATGGCCTCGTAGTCTTTAGCAATATTGTTGAGGAGCCACTTCAGGCCCTTCTTGATGGACTTGTCGACCTTTTTGCCATAGCCTAGAACGGCAGAGCACGGCTCCTGGAGGGGAAAAAGTACATTGAGAGATAAAACCGCATTAGCATATCTGACAACAAAGCAAACATGTTGTTTTGCAAGATACTTTGGATGAAAGCAGCCACCAGACTGTCATTTTCTATAGAAGAAGAATGAACTGTTCTTAGAAAACAAGTCTGGCTCTTTGTCTATATAAATGGGAGAAACCATAGTTAAAGCAAATGCCCTTGATGTCATTCAACTGCCGTTCAACAACAGGTGCACAAACACTTACGATCTGACAGAGACACTTGTTCTCGTTAACGAGTTTCTCTAACGACAGGTTCTCAATGATGTCTGCTTCAGCCAGCGCTCCCTCTTGGTCTTGTTTGTTGGCAAGCCTGATAGCACAAGAGGAATAAAGAGATATTAGTGATTGATGATGTGAAGAGAAAGATAAATTAATGCAAACTTTGCAATCCCTCGCCTGTGAGTAGACTAGACCAGCTCGAGGTTCGATCAACTCAACCTTTGAAAAGAAAGATAAAGTAGCTGCAGGACACTTATTAAACTCAATCTTTGCATTGCTGCATAGTTATTTGTGGATGGAAATATTATGGAAATATGACTCTGCCCTCATTGTTGATTGCAATACTAATAATATATCTGCATACCTGAAGAAATTTTTTAATTATGTGTGCCTGAACCCGTGCTTTGTATCCTGATAACTTGCTTTCACAAGTCAGTTTTTCCTCACTTTTACCAACATTTGAAACATAAAACTTTAAGATTTTTTTGATTTGGTAAAGTATAATTCCTTTGGATTGTACAACACTCACACTAGCACAGGTTTCCCTGCGATGCGCGGGTGCTGGAGGACCTCCGCCATGGTCTCCCGTGTCTCCTGGATCCTCTGGACATCGCTGGAGTCCACCACAAACACCACACCGTGGGACTCTGAGTAGTAGTTCTTCCAGATGCCCCGGATTCTCTTCCCACCTCCCAGGTCAAAGATAGTCACCTCGAACTTGCCCTGCTTCAGGTCGACTTTGGAAAAACCCACAGTAGGAGCCACATCCAGGGGATTATCTGCAAAGAAAATAGAAATGTTTGCTTCAAAACTTTCAAATGTGTGTTAGCATTGATAAAATATCAAAGCAGCGAAGCATAACTGCCAGCCAGTTTGATGTAAAATAAACATAATAAATATTAAACAGAAGAGTAAATGAGGCGTAACAAGATGGAGAACACGATTTACAAACTCAATTTTTATATTATTTACAGACAAACAAGAGAAATGTGCAAACCACTAAATAAACATCATTAACATTGAATAACAAACAGTCCTTACCTCCTTGGATTCCTCGAACTGTGGCTGTCTTCCCTGCATTATCCAGTCCAACCATAACCAGAGTCACTTTCCTGTGAGGGATAAAAAAATGAATGCACATGAACACAGACATCACTATCAGTCAGGTCCAGAAGTCCCAGAAGTGGAGCAGAAGAAGAAGCATCTGTTGTCCTGCGTCTAAATGTGCAGCATCTGAAGCTACATTAGCCGGCATAAGATCTCATGATGCATTTGAGGTCACGTCTAAGCCTATTAATAATCTGAAAGACAAACACAATCAGAGATCTGCACAGTAGACCGAGTGAGTCAACAACAGTCACGTGGTCAGCTAACACAAAGAAAGGAAGACAGAGATACAGCTTATTTGCTCAGGGCACTATTAGGTACTGCTGATGGTTATGCTTCTAATATTTTGCAGATTGTGGAAATGGTTAACTAACTTTTATGTCTACTGTTAACCTAGAATCATTTAAATGTTCATGTTTCAATGCAAACACAGTCACAGTCACCCCAGCAAGTATGCATGCATGCATCCACTTTGTAAACAAACACTGAGAAGGAGCTGAAAAGAACATAAAGCTAAACAGTACACATAAACGCAACACATCTTTGTCTCCTAGATGCATACTTAACTTTGACACTTGCGCCGAAAAGACATCAACTGCACTATCCATCTAACTGTCTTCTCGAGCCAATTGGCCTTCATCCGCGGTGACGCTTGTTGTAAACCTCCAAAAAGGTGAGATACTGTCTGCCCTTTGTCCACTAACCTCATATAAACTCTGCTCTGCACGCGCTGCTACAAACCCCTCACAGCAACAGGGCCGAAAGGAAGAGACCCACTGAACAGACCCGGCTGTAGGATTAGACGAGGATTTCTGACTAAGTCCGAAGGATCAGATGCCTCACAGGCACCACGTGAGTTAAGCACTCGCAATCATTTTTGTTGTGGTCCAGCTGCTTCACACTCAGAATGTTTTGCATGCTTTGTATTCAGTCCCAAACGCACATTCAGCCAAAACATGGGAGTGAAGTTTGCACTTATTGTATTCGTATTAGCACTGTACTTTTGCTCTGGTTTATGCTCTTAGATGCTTGTTTAAGAAAGGAGATGCACTTATGACTTCTGGTGACTAGTAGTTCTCTTGAATACCTATGTTGAATACACTTCCTGTAAGTCGCTTTGGATAAAAGCGTCTGCTAAATGACTGTAATGTAATAGTTTTAAAATGTTCTATACTTTACACATTTTTACTTCGCTTATTTGTCATTTAAGGCAGATTATGCAATTTTGTATTCTTCTTTACTGTGGCTTGGGTCATTTAATTAATTATATTCTTCATTCTTGTGCTGTTTCTGTTCATGTATCTTTCATAAAAGGGGTTTTATACACATTTCTATTTACATCATTATCCACAGCAGCTAAAGCTTAATTGGGCTTTATTTTGAAATACAAATCGATGTTACAATTTCTTATTGTAAGTCGCTTTGGATAAAAGCGTCTGCTGAATGACTGTAATGTAATGTGATGTAAAAAGTTTGCAGGAATGAGGGAAGTTCATACGAGGAGGTACAGAGCAGGACAGAAACATCATATGATTGTTTTTCAAGGTTGATTCATGTTAGAAACATTCTCTAAATCAATATGATGAATGGTTGGATCAATAAAAAAGTTAATAATAAGGAAGGCAAAGTGCTTTACATAAAACAGACAAGTATTGATGGTGCAAGACAGTTAAAATATTGGCATAAATGAAAATCATCATGTCCCTTTTTGTTTCTTTAGCAGTGTCTAATCTGACAGTGGTTGCAGCTTCTTTACTATTCAGTGTAAAAAAAGTGAATTATACAGAGAAACTTAGTGTCTGCAAACTCAACTTCACCATCAGATGACAACCCACTCGTGCAAACTACTGATTTGAGCAGATTTGAGCTGCAGGAACAGGATGAAACATCAAACAAAAATAATTGTCCTAATAATAATAATTCCACAAGATAATAATTTCTATGATAATAATACTAGAAAATAATTACTGACAGGAATATGATAATAATACTATGATAATAATACTATGATAATAATACCCTATGATAATAATACTATGATAATAATACCCTATATAATAATACCCTATAATAATAATAATACCCTATAATAATAATACCCTATGATAATAATAATAATAATAATATAATAATAATAATAATAATAATAATAATAAATAATACCTACCCTAATAATAATACTATGATAATAATACTATGATAATAATACTATAATAATAATACTATAATAATAATACCCTATGATAATAATACTATGATAATAATAATACTATGATAATAATACCCTATAATAATAATACTAATAATAATAATAATAATAATATAATAATAATACTATATAATAATACTATAATAATAATACCCTATAATAATAATACTATAATAATAATAATAATACTATAATAATAATAATAATAATAATAATACTATAATAATAATAATACTATAATAATAATACTATAATAATAATAATACTATAATAATAATACTATAATAATAATAATATGATAATAATAATAATACTATAATAATAATAATAATACTATAATAATAATACTATAATAATAATAATAATAATAATATAATAATAATAATACTATAATAATAATAATACTATAATAATAATACTATAATAATAATAATAATACTATAATAATAATAATAATATAATAATAATAATACTATAATAATAATACTATAATAATAATAATAATAATAATAATAATAATATAATAATAATAATAATAATATAATAATAATAATAATATATAATAATAATAATAATAATAATAATAATAATAATAATAATAATAATAATAATAATAATAATAATAATACCCTATAATAATCAGGACAGGATGCAGCATCATGGTAACACATAACCCACCTTGCAGGCTCTCTCCAGCGCTTCAGCCAGTTGCAGCAGTTCGCCATCAGGCTGAACATCGCAGTCCGAGTCCAGAGGATCAAGTCGTCATCCCCCCTGTACACGACTGTTAGCTTAAACCGGCTACATAGCGAGCTAACGCTAACGCTAGCTGAGGTGAGCTAATGCTAACGTGGCTAGCGATGACGGCGTCTTGTTAACTCGTTTACGTTCAGCCTCAGCTCGTGAGTTCATCTGTCTCCATAGGAGTGGGATCACTAAATAAACTGAACACGGTTTCTATGAGTATTGAACTCACGACACACAAGCTAACGGTGATCAGCTGTCCGCTTTGTTTACGCCGTATGTTCTGCTGCTAGGCTGCGGACGTGCTTACGTCACTTTACGTAATCAACAAATCAGCATCCGTGGGCGCTGATTGGTTGATTACGGAGGACGACGTAATCGCGTCTGCTGCCAGGCTGCGGACGTGCTTACGTCACTTTACGTAATCAACAAATCAGCATCCGTGGGCGCTGATTGGTTGATTACGGAGGACGACGTAATTACGTCTGCGCCACGCTGCGGACGTATTATCGTCTTCCGTAATCTGCTGTGATTACGTCGTCTTCCGTAATCACGTCTGCTGCCAGGCTGCGGACGTGATTACGTCGTCTTCCGTAATCACGTCTGCTGCCAGGCTGCGGACGTGCTTACGTCGTCTTCCGTAATCACGTCTGCTGCCAGGCTGCGGACGTGATTACGTCGTCTTCCGTAATCACGTCTGCTGCCAGGCTGCGGACGTGATTACGTCGTCCTCCGTAATCAACCAATCAGCGCCCACGGATGCTGTGGGAGTTTATTGACAATTAAGATAAAATAATTAAGATAAAATAAGATAAGATAAAATAATTAAGAAAAATAAGAAAATAATCCTTTATTAGTCCCGCAGCGGGAAAATGTACAGGATTACAGCAGCATAGATATAGTGCAAACAAGGTACATAGTAGAAAAAAAGTATTTTAAATAAGTAAGTAAGTAAGAAAAAGAAAAAAATCCACAATAACTAAAAAAATTAATAATAATAACAACTGTGATAGTGAATATTTTGTTAAACCCTATGATAATAATACCCTATGATAATAATACCCTATGATAAAATATATAAAAATACCCAATGATAATAATACCCTATGATAAAAATACCCTATGATAATAATACCCTATGATAAAAATACCCTATGATAATAATACCCTATGATAATAATACCCCCTATGATAATAATACCCAATGATAATAATACCCAATGATAATAATACCCTATGATAAAAAATACCCTATGATAAAAATACCCTATGATAAAATACCCTATGATAATAATACCCTATGATAAAAATACCCTATGATAATAATACCCAATGATAATAATACCCTATGATAAAATACCCATGGGGATATGATAATAATATAATAATACCCTATGATAATAATATAATAATACCCTATGATAAAAATACCCTATGATAAAATACCCTATGATAATAATACCCTATGATAAAAATACCCTATGATAAAAATACCCCGTCATCATTTCAAAAATACTCATAAGTCAATGTACTTTGTTTTATTCTTTTTTTTAACCACGTCCCTTTAGCTCCATCTGCTGTTTTCCACAAGTTGAGCTGACATTTATTTACTGCACATCCGCCATTCACTCGGCTGTGAGCGTGTGTCGGTGAGACACTTTCATTCTTCTCTTTCTAGTTTAAATGCACCTACGAGCCTTCATCTTCATCTGTTTCTGGTGAGACTCTCCTCCTTCGGTGGACAGGATACATTTGAATTGCTTTTAGCCGTTTTGCGTTGTATAATAGTCCAAGTATGCGTTTGAGACGTGCATTTCCTATTACGTCTGGTTTCATACGTAACAAATGACACACTTATTGTAGGGTTAACTTGAATATTTTTATTTCATGCTACTTTATTCTTTTTAATCCACTACATTTATTTTTACAGCTGTGGTTACTTTGCAAATTCATATTACAATATATATATATATATTTGCTATAAAATTAATATTGATTAAGCAACCAGGATGTAGCTCTACCTTTACGAGCTGCAGCATTAAGTGAAGATTACCTAAATGCATCAATAATTATAATCAAATGATATGATATTATTCTGAAAAGGGACATTATGCATAATGAGTACTTTTACTTTTGCTAATACTTTTGTACTTTTGAATGCAGGACTTCTACTTGTTACATTGTACTATATCTACACTGTGGTATTGTTTTTTATATTTCCTTTAGTCCAGTATCTGAGTAATGGTGTTTACTGATGTGTTTCGTCGCCTACATGATCTGAAGACAACAGTGTGTTTAAGAGATTATCTCTGACAGTGAATTCATTATTGAGCCGATGTACTTCACAATAACAAAGTCCAAAGAGCTTCAATAAAAAGCCTTAAGGTCGCAGAGACACGTCTGTCAGTGGGGAGATGTTTAAATCCTTTTTTCCAAGTGGTGCTTCAGTTTTGAGACAACTGTGAAAGGTGTTTATTCAGGAACTCTCATGATGTTTGCTAAACCACATTGTCAGTTCGGTCAGTTCTACAGGCTATATTTACATTTACAAATGTTGACTTAAAGATGTCCCACTCACTGTCAAAACAAAGAGATATTTTCCTCTTTTTCTTACTGCTATTCTTTATGTTTTCGGTTGTTTACTGTATATTCTAGGATTGAAAACATGCCTGGTTAAAGGCATCTATATCATATTATATATTATAGTAACCATTATTCCCCACAGCTCAAGTAGATGTTTTTAAATGCATTTATTTGACAGTCCAAAACCCAAAAATTCAATTTATTGTCATGTATGACAAAGAAATGCAGTAAATACTCACACGTGAGCAGCTGGAACCAAAGGATGTTTTGCTTAAAGAAATGAGAAAAAAATAGTTTATTGATTCTCAAAATAATTGCTCATTAGTTTCTTGCTAGACAACTAATGGATGAGACCCCCAGACCTCCATGTTCAAACTGCTTTATTGACACTTTGGTGTTTTTCAGCAACATTCTGCTTATGCTTTCTCTTATTTTGTAGGTGTTATTGTTGCATTAAAATGTGTCTGCACCAGCCAGACATTTATACTTAAGTTTAGACTAAAAACCAACAGGGTGATTAATCAAAGTAAGATGAAAAAAACATGGTGGCAGGTTGCTGAATGTTGACCCTGCTGTCGTTTGCAGATGTCTTCCCCCTGCATCACCATGACTCGTGTCTTCGTCTATGGCACCCTGAAGAAGGGGCAGCCCAACTACTACCGCATGTTTGAGAGCGCCAATGGGAAGGCGGAGTTCCTCGCCTCGGCCTGCACCACCCAGAAATACCCGCTGGTGATCGCCGGCAAGAACAACATCCCATTCCTCCTCAACATCCCCGGCCAGGGCCACCGAGTCCACGGAGAGATCTACAAAGTGGACGACAAGATGCTTGGATTCCTGGATGACTTTGAGGACGTTCCCACCCTGTATCAGCGGACTCCGATCAAACTGGAGGTGAAGGAGTGGGTGGGGAAGACGGAGGGTGAGGAGAGGCCGGCAGCAGGCAGCATCACTGAGGCGTTCCTGTACAGCACCACTACGTACCAGCCAGACTGGCCCTCGCTGCCCTGCTACGAGAACTACGACGCGTATGGAGATCACGGGCTCCAGTATGTGACCAGGGATGAACGAGACTGATGGCGCTCGCCGGAATAAGACGAGATGATGCAGAGAAGACGGGATGCACAAGGTCCTCTACCTCGTTACAAATCAGCCTCCATATTCTGTGACATAACAAAAATGAATCTGTATCTAGTTTTGACTTGTCAAGTTTAAATACTTAATTATTAAAAGACCTTCTGCAAAGTTGTTAGTTGATGAGTTACAGTAGTGCAGAAGTACAATGTTTTTGTCTTTTAAAAAGTAAACAACCTAAATGAATATTCACACTCACATACTTTTGCTGATATATCAGCTTTTTAATAATAATAGTAATAATAAATGTAAGTTCTATGTCAATATGCAACTTTTTTTTATTGATTTATCGCATAGTAAATAGTTTAAAAAGTTTAAAATGAATCATGCCTCTTTTGTATGTTTTACACTCCAGTTTCTCAGAAGCATTAAAATATTTGTAACACTGCTAAAGGGCACTTTGATATTAAAATTCATGCCACACCTAAAACAGGTTTGTGTTAATCTTTCTGTTCACTGCTTGAATTGAACAACTTTTACCTTATCATCTGCAGTCAGTCATAATACTATATATAATAAATATATTTGATAGTATGAGTACATCAGTGAAGAATTACAGCAGTTTTACCTCCACTGCTTTTCTTGCACATTTGGGATCAACCCTTTTCCTGTGTCGTCATCCCATCCGTGGTTCTGTCCCCTTTGAAAACTAGCGACCAAATTTCATATGAACACAATCTTTTCTCATCTTTATTTAGAATAGTAAAATCCAGAAAACTGGAGGAGTACAGAAGAGAAGGTATTTTTGGCAAACGGACCAGTGAAATCTCTGTTGGCGTTGGAAGCAGTTTTGAAGTCATTTGTATTTTTAAAACAAAGCAAAACTTACTGGAAACATGAAAAAAAAAAAAAACATTTCACAGTGTATCAAAGTACTGTACAAAAAGTCGCCTTAGAAAAAGAAAAAGATGGATGTTTTCTTATTGTGACCAAACTGGCATCACATTGAATTTATCTTATTATGTTTAAAAATCACCACGAGTGCGTTCACATGCACACAGTTAAAAATCCGGGTGTGTTTTACTCGCATCACAAATGTGTCGTCAAACAGGAATATTTACCAATCAAACATAGGAAATGCAAAAACAATACTGTGCACAAACTCATGCTTCAGTGTCCCAAATACTTCTGGAAAGTCCCATGAAAATCATTCAGGTTTATCATAACAAACCTCCTTTTTGTAAACATGATATGTTTGTGGGGATGAATATAAAATGTGTGTGTGTGAACAACACTCAATGGCTTAAACAGAATGATGAAAGGAAAACCAGAAGGACTTTGTGCTGCCAGTTTGGAGAAGAAAAAAATTACATTATGAATTACAATGTGGACGACTGCCATCACAGACACTAGTGGTGCAGAAAGTGTAATAAGAGAGAAGGAGTGGGTGTGTGTGTGTGTGTGTGTGTGTGTGTGTGTGTGTGTGTGTGTGTGTGTGTGTGTGTGTGTGTGTGTGTGTGAATCAGCTCTTCAGACTTATAAGAAGTGATTCTGTGTCTATAATAAGAGTCTTTTCTGGTGTTTGTGCTTCTGAAGTCCAGATCTCAAACCCAGGTTAGTGTCTCTGTGTGCAGGCTCATCAGTAAAGGTCTTTCCTGGTGCTCGGCACGGCGCGGCTGGCAGAGCAGGTGGCGCTGCGGATCACCTCCATCCACCTGGAGACGAGACACATAATGTACAAATATTTTTTATTATTTCTACAGGAGGGATATAAAAGTTTAGATTCAATGCTGTGCCAGTAAGATGTCCAAACTAGCTTCTGACCTGTAACAAGCAAGTTGCCTGGGCTGAAATGTAAATATAAAATATTATAAGAACCTTTCAAACGTGTACTCGCTCTCTGATCTGAAGTAGTAGACGTGGGATTTGAAGTGGAGTTTGAAGACGTAGTCTTTGTGGATGTTCTCGGACTCGGACGGGACGGTGACGGAGTAGCCCAGCAGAGGAAGGCTGGCCAGAGGGTAGTCATCCTGCGAGTAGACGAGCCACAAGTCATCTTTATGCATCAACACGTTACAACTCGACCACTTTCCCTTATCAGGGACATTGTCATTGCATTCTCTCTGTGTTTGTATATATCTTACCTGGTGTGACTTGTAGAAGAAGAGGCTGAAGTTGGTGAAGACCACCCAGAGTTTCTGCCAGCCGTTACTGTTCTTAAACTTCCTCAGCAGGTTACCTGACAGCTGGTTCTGGAGAAGAAAAGAGAACAGAACAGAAAGTGAGTCAACAAAAGGGACGCAAGGCTAAATAAGGTTAAACTGATTCCATTATATTGTTAGAAACAGGGGGGGGTAAAGACAGGAAGGAAAATATGTTTGGTTCTAGATCTAATTACAAAACCAGTACATTAAATATTAGAATAAAGTGTAACTAGTTTGGCATGAAGTTGGCACAGTACTATTGTCATTAGGGTGTCAAATAAAATGTAGTTTTCTCTATTTATGAGATGTTTTTTAAGTCTTGCAGTGAAATATCTGGAGAATCTTTACATTCTCAGCAGCTGTGGCTTTTGCAGTACCTCTCTACTCCAGCAGGAGTCACTAAACGACCACAGAGAGAGACAAGGGCCCCTCTGAAGGCTGCTGAGGGGCCTCAGAAACTCACTGGCCGGACTACTGTCCTCTAGTAATGTCAGCGTGGACGGACAGAGGTGGACAGGGACAAACAGACTAATGGAAGATGGAGATAGGAGAGAGACAAGGTGGAAGAGATGGAGGTGTAGAAGAGAAAAAAGGACAAAAACAGAGACATGAGAGGAAAAGTAAGACAAAGGACATTGAATCAATGCTCCTTTGTCTGTGGAGAAGAGGACCAGGACAGACAACACACTGGACAAAAACTCACAATGGAGAGAAGACATTTAAAGAGACACAAACACGGTCCAGTACCTCCACGGCAACACTAAAGTCCACCATGGACACGCTGGTGTTGCGATGCCAGCAGACGTGCACGGTGGTGTTACCACGGTGACCCTGCCGCTCAAGAGACGAGCGCGAGCCGCAGAGCTCGTCCTCCGACTCCAGCTCGGTTCCACCGTCCTCCGACAGCTCTGGGGAACAACGGGGAGGTCAAATGTGCCGGTTAGAAGAAAGAAACTGTGATCTCAGTGGATTTTAGAGAATTTATGAAAATGTAAACAAACTGTCCAGCATTTAATAAACTGATGTGTGTCGAATTATCTGTAGAGCACGTTAGAAACATGTCTTCATGATGACTATTAACAGGATAAAGATAAAACAACATTGTTGGCATGAAGCTAAAACACCATCGTCTTCTATTAACATGATCCAAATATAATAACATCTTTATTTTTGAAATACTGACTAATAAATGCAGGTTTTTCACAAATGTTGCCACAGAACTTAATGCTTAAGTGCTTGTTGGAAATAGCAACTGGATCCAAAAATACTTTTTTTTGGCTGCTGAGACTTGGATGTAGCTTTGTAACAACAATCTTGCTTTAATTATAGGATTGAAGCCATTTTCTGTTCAAAAAATATGTGTAAATACAGTACAATATGAAAAGGTGAATTAAGTATCATTCCATAGTATTACGACATTAATGGTTTAAACATGGCTGCAGGTTTTTGAGCCAAAAACAGTGATCAAAGCAACTTCGATGCAGTCTGGAGAAAATAAAAGAGGAAAAAAACCTTTTGTTGTAACTGGTAAGCCAATACTCTTTAACAGTGTGAGTTAAAAATGTGCATAGCCGTTGATATAGCAGAGGGACAATGGAGACGTCAAACCGAAAGGTCACCAGGTTGAGGCCTCATTGAACACAGTGACAGCCGTTTATGATAAAGAATGAGAAAAAGAGAAGAAGAGGAACAGTGGCGACAGCTGGTGCCTGGACCTACATATATCAGGTGACATAAAAAAATATGATAAAAGACCAACGGGAACAATCAGAGGGATTATTCATGAGGTGCTGACAGCAACCTCATGAATCTGTTACATTAGAGGAAAAGAAAGGCGGGGAAGGAGGTGTGTATAGATATGTGGAATATAGTTAAAGAGATGATCCATTCGACTTAAAGAAATACCTTATTATTATTATTATTATTAATTATTATATCAGGTCCCAGCTGTCTTTTTGTTTTTGGCAAGAATAGCCATCGTGGGTGACAGATCCCATGTGGAAACATTTCCAGAAATAACCCTCTGGTGGGGCTTTTTATGACTGGACTCTCTGGTTCCCACAGGGTCTCAGACAGTCCTGCAACACTGATGAATGAGTAAGTGATGTTTACTTCCTGTAAGTCTCTTTGGATAAAAGCGTCTGCTAAATGACTGTAATGTAATGTAATGTGATGTTTGGACAGGAAGTGGTTGTTTGGGAATGATGGTTCAAATCCTCTGAATCACCAAAAAACTGAGGGAAAATTTAAATATATTCTATACTTTTAAGATACCGATAATGTTCAGATATACCTAATAAAGTGGACACTGAGTGTTTATCAATAGAAGAATATAAAAATTGAAATCCACAATCTGATATAAAAGTTGACGGTAAGTCTCACACACATACCTCACATTGACTCTACATGAATCAAAGGGCAGACTTACTGTTGTCAGAGAGGCTGGTGGACAGCAGGTCAGTGCTCGGGCTGCTGCTCTGCTCCGCCAGGTCGATGGCCATCCTGATGTCCTCCACCCAGCGCTCCATCTCTGACGGACAGCTGGACGCAGACAGAGAAGAAGACAGAAAGAGACAGTATGTAAAAGGGTTCTTTATTTATCTTCATGCTGTTCTTTGTTCTTGTATGTTTAACATTTATTTCATTCACAGTAGACCCTTGTAATATTGTTATGTTAAAGAATATATATATATATATATATATATATATATATATATATATATATATTACTCTTTGTGTTTATGTTTACCTGGCTGCCACCACCACAGACTGGCGCTGTCCAAACAAGGTGAACGAATGAGGGACTCCCCACTCCTCCTCACTTTCTCTGATCTGCAAAGACAAACACTCCTTAGCACTAGACCCTTAGCAATCCTTCATATGGGCAATGCACGTAAATAAAATCCATAACCACTTCTAACCACAACATGTGATGTAAAAATGAGCCGTAACATCCAAATAAAACATGTTTATTAAAGAATAATCCTATTTTTTTCTTTTTTTAAATGCATGTTATGGTTACGTACCGTCATGCCGTACAAAGGCAGCTGGCCATGAACTTTGAACTGGTTGGACGGGGTCATTCCTCGACTGGTGTACACCAAGGAATCACTGAACTGGAGAGGAAGGAAGAAAAGAAAGTTGAGGTAAGATTTTTTTGTTTTGCATTTGACGATATTAGATTCATTTTGAAAAGTAGCTGAAACTTCATACCAGGAAGAACATCCTCTGCTGGAGGCCCTTCCCTGAGAGCTTGCTGAGGCACCCGAGCCTGATAAATTCCCTCCCGGGGATGGCGAGGTTCTCGATGCCGGTCAGATCTTTCTTCAGCTCTAGAAGCTTCTGGAAGTTCTCCATCTTCATCATGATTCCCTGGAGCTGCAGAACCATCTCGGAGATGTCTGCCAGGGCCGCTAAAGATGGATGAAAAGATGATTATAAATAACAAAATGTAGTTTCACATGTGAAGAAATAAATACATAAAAGTAAAACAGTTACCTCTACAGTCCCTGAAGTCCTCGTGGGTGGGCGGGTAGTGCTTGCAGAACCTCTCCAGGATGAGTTTGTAGTGCAGCAGGCGGTGGAGAGGCCTGAGGAGGAAGATGTAGAGGGGCAGGTAGCAAACTCTCTGCTGCTCAAAGTCTCGGCACACAGCCTCTGCTTTCCGACTGGACCTGAGGAAGAGTGAGGAAGATGAGGTAAGTGATCTTACTCAGAACGAAGCCTTAACACTTTTCCTTTAGATATTAAAAAGCTAACCTGCAGACCCGTTCCAGTTCGACCAGGCACTCTGAATGCTTCTGCAGATGAACTGTCAACTGCTGCAGATGCAAAAGACAGAAACATAATTTAATAAAAAGACAAAAAAATAGAAAGATCTGTAATCCAAACATTAAAGATGAGGAATTCTGGTGCAAAAGAAAAGGAAAAAGAGGGATGTAGTTACCCTTAAACCCTGAATGTTCTTCAGGAGAATGTCACCAATCCGTTGATAGTCTCCTTTAATGTGGGCATTAGATCGACCCTCCCTAAGGAAGAGAAAACACATCAGGATCTTCTTTCACATGCAGGTACACTTATTCACCAGCAGGTGTCAGGCTACAACTACGTTTGTGTCACGCATGACTGGAAACGCTTCACTCAATTCCCACAAATCCCATTCATTTTACCAGCAAGTCCTTGGGCCCTCTCCAAGTCAAGGTTTGTGTGTGTGTGTGTGTGTGTGTGTGTGTGTGTGTGTGTGTGTGTGTGTGTGTGTGTGTGTGTGTGTGTGTGTGTCATTACAGAAATAACACAGACACGATTCCCACAGGAGGAGATGCATGTGCACATTTAGTTCCCATGCAAACTCACATTAAAATCACCTAGTTTGTCTGAAAGCTAAAAGCTAACAGTTTTCTGGAACAGACCTTTCAGATATCTGAATGGAGAACAGACGGATACTGACCACTGTGCCAGCCGCTGCTCCACCTCTTTGAGGAATCCCTGGTGAAACGTGTGGACCGGATCGTAGCTGGCAGAGATCAGGTTCTTCACGGAGTCTGGGAAGGCCTCTTCTTTCCCCGCAACACCATGGAAGGACTGCAACAGACAACACCGATTACAAATGCAGGATGCGGATTGTTGGTCTGATATCTATCTATTGACCAAATGATTAATCAATAAACTGACAAAATGATGTCAGAATGAGGAAAGAATCTGTAGTTGCTTTTACACAATAGATTTCTATGATAAAATGATGCTTTAAAACAAATGAATATACTCTATACAAGTTATTTTATGGTATAAAATTATCTGACTCTAATTGAAATAACTTAATAAATATAATCCACCCAAAAGCAGTTATTGTGATTACAAGTGACATATGTTAGGAACCACACACACACACACACACACACACACACACACACACACACACACACACACACACACACACACACACACACACACACACACACACACACACACACACACACACACACACACACACACACACACACACACACACACACACACACACACACACACACACACACACACACACACACACACACACACACACACACACACACACACACACACACACGATCCAGGAGGTAGGTGGGTCAGAGAGTGACTTGAAAGCACAATGACATTTGTTTGCCTGGAGGATAACCATCAGCGAGCTCACACACAAACACACACTGTGACCCTCCGCCGCCCCGACACCGAGGTGTTATATTCCACCTCAGAGTAAATCACACACGATTACGACAGCTAGGGCAGACAGGAGGCCGTCCAGCTGTTTCACAGAAGGACTCGGTGGGAGAGAGGAAGGGTGACAGCGAGAGAGGAGGGAGGGAGGGAGGGAGGTGAGGAGGGTGTGGGATCTCAAGACTGAGCGCTGCCAGCCAAAGAAAATATTTAAGAGGTTTTAAAAAAAGAACAAGCACACGCCAGTTCCTCCCACATCAAAGACGGGTGGAAACTACTGTTGGGAAGAAAAACAGCTGAGAGGGTGAAAAGAAAAAGAGAGGGGAATATGACTTTTTGTATTTTAGCGAGGTTAGAGGTCAGCTTCATAATATTAATGCTGCAGGTGCTTGAATCTGTGTTTTTTCTCTACTCCTGCTGCTAATGTTCCCTTCATTTGTTAGCAGAGACAGTAAAAAAAACACCCAGACAGTTAAGTTGAATCACATAAACACAAAAGACCAAATCTGACCCACATTAAGCCGCACTTTTATCCCAGGATTTAAGATGCAGACGTCGTGTTTATGCAGACGGAGGGGGTTTTTCCTCACTGTTGACTTTAGTGGTTTTACTTGTAAACTAAAGAGCCCGGAGCTAATAGTCCATCTGCATCTTCTTAAAGCACAAACATCGTACAAGTAGGAGGTGAATTGTAACACATGCGTTGCTTTCTTGTGGAAAATAACAGCGAGAATGTCACTTAAGTACGCTCACTGGGAAGCCGTGATCTGTCCTGCACAAGAAAAAAACCATAAAGCTTCAGATATTGAACCTCAGTCGTCGGTCGTGGGCCAAACTAAATGCACAGAAAAGTCCATTTTCGGGATGGGAATTACAAAACAGAGAGCCAAAACAGCCAAAGTAACTGATCTAATATTAATGTCACATGGCAGCTTGTGATTTTGGTTCCCAACATGCGGACTATAAAAACATCAAACGCACATCCTGATTCCAGCACAAACCGTCTCTGACTCACTGTTCCAACACATAAGCTTTTAAAAGACCAACTTTAGCTCAAAATGTGACCAGGTTGACTCACTATTCCAGCTTCAAGGCTTTAAAGAGGCCAAACTCGCTCTAATGTCTCTCTGGGTTGCCAGACCAGCTTTTCAAAGATCACTCTCACTCTCAGAAAAGTTGAGGATGGCCTTGCAGTTAGAAACCACATGGCAATAGATTCAACCACATGAGCTGAATAAAATATGTGTATTTCTTTACCTCGGTGATGACCTGCAGGTCTTTGAGGTAGGTCCGCTCTGTGGTCAACAGCTCCTTGGCTATGAAGTAAGCCTTGTCTGTGGGAAACTTCTGGACACAAACAGAGAGACCCATTCACTGACTGATCCACTGATTTATTCCATATTAATTCTTGGATGTTTTATAGAATATATATTTTGTATCTACCTTCCTCCTCGCCTCCTCTTCATCATCGTTGCGGACACATCCAGCATCACCGAGCAGCGGGCTGGTGAGAGGCGATAGATGCCGTCCCTCGGGACTCTGACCCAGGATGCCTGGGCTGCCGTTTACAGAGCCGTTGCCGTTGACAACCACACAGGGACTTCCATCCGGAGAGTCCTCTGAACCGGGACTTTCTGTAGGAGGAGAGGGAAAATAGGGAAAAATGGAAATGCGAGGGAGACGGGGGACAGGAGTAGAACAAAGAGGGAGATAAGGGAGAAGTTAAAATAGATTCTACATGTACTCTGCTTTCATAAAAAAAAAAAATCACTGCCATCTTTCTTATCATTTAATTATTATAGTGACGTTATCATTCTTTCACTCTCTGTGGAGGAAAAGGCGTCTACATTCACCCTGCTTTTAGAAGCTCAAGACATTCACACATTCCCCAAATGACTTCTCTAAATGTAAGCAACGTGTATGGTGATAAATTACAAGGTGAGACAATTAATCATCAACTGTGGGTCGGGACCCTGCTGTCATGGTAAGGCAGGTCGCCACATGACAAAAAAATGCTAGAATCACTCAACTCTGAGGGAGGCTACATCTACTAGATTTGTTTTTGATGAAATATGGTTAAAAAAAAAAAACTGTGCAAAAGGATCAAAAGAAGGAAAAATTGTTAAGTAGATGTTAGTAAGGAGCTATGGATTAAACATAGTGCATTATAAGGGTAAAGCAGTCGTGCAAATCAAAAATGTCAAATTGTCAGATTCATTTTCTGTAAAAAGACTTATCAATGACTTGTTTCAGCCCTGGTAGAAAATGCTTAATGGCAATCTATGATTACTGTTGAAATCTTTCTATTCCCTTTACAATGCACTATAGATATGATCTGTGATGAGGCCTGTTTTTTAACAGGAGTCTGGTCTGATTGTAGTTGAAATCTACTTCTTCACATCATCATCCGTACAGAAAAATAAAAAAAGTTAAAGCTACTTCTCACTACAGCTAGAGTCACTACAGAGGTTCACTACATGGTACTAAGTTGTGACTGTATACTTGCCCGGGTGCAAAGTTTTCCAAAGAGTCCACTGTTACACACCAAACTGGATCATGGGTAAAACCATGGCAACCACTGAGTGCAGATCTGTGACGGGCGCTATAAAAGAACTTGCCACCAAATACAGAAAAAACAAACTACAAAAAACACATGTGAAACAACGAGCTAGACAACATCAAACACAGACAGAGACGGGTCCAATCACGTGTGCACATGCACGACAACGAACAAAGCGAACAACTTCTACTCTACGGGCTAACTACCACAGCACAAGACACAAGGAGGGGTCGGGACTCGAGCAGGTTGAGGGTTTGGGGGGCGGGGCTGTTGGACAAATTTCTGGAGTCCCTTTTCTTGGAACATACAAGGTCGTTTTTTATTGACACTATAGTGCACACAGTTACAGTGTTAAAAAGAGAGATGAAGGGTAAAGAAATAAAAGAGTAGAACCTCAAAGAAGTCACAAGAAATAAAATCCAGTGGATGTTTTGTCATGAAAATAAAAAAAGGAACAGGTGTGCAGGAATTCGAAGTGTTACAAGGGTGACAAAGAAAAAACAGTGAGTCCGTGCATCAAGGGAAGAATTATCATTTCAATGCCTTTCTTTTGTAAAGAATATAAAGACTTTTTGGCAGCTCTTCAGTAAGATTTTCAGCAGTTTTGCACCTTTGCATGTTCAGTGCTTTAGAGATGTCGCAAAACTGCCACAAATCTTCAAATCAGAAAAGCCAGAAAGCCAGTTTATCCCGTCAAAAGAAGTCAGCCAGTCAGTAAAAAGTGTGTTATGTAAACAGAAAGAGAAGCAAAGATGTGATGCTAAAACGCCACCTTATACCATGTAAATACTCAAAATTAAAGAAAATAGTTTCACGTTTTGGGATATGTGCTTGTTCGGTTTCTTGCCGAGAGTTCGATGAGCAGATAGATACCACTATCAAACTCTTGGCAAGAAATAAAACAAGTGCATTTCCCAAAATGCTGAACTATTTGCTTTAAGCAGCCTGATATCAGTCAAACACGATCACATCATCACAGCGTGGACACCGCAGGAGGAAACTACAATCATTTCACTTTTTTGTTTTTAAGTAAATCTAGAAAATTTGGCTCTGATTAACTCCATTAACATACAAATTACAATATGAGTACAAAATCACAATCTATCAGTCTGTTACTGTATGTACAGTACATTAAGGTACAAAAAGCTTTAATGGAAGTGACTGCAAGTGCTATTTGGGTGACAGTGAAAGGGAGGACGTCTCAGCTCCAGTGTTCATGTGTGTGCGTGTGTGTGTGTGTGTGTGTGTGTGTGTCCATCTTCTGACAATACTCAGACTTTCACACTTTACAAAATGCCTCTCAAAGATACTTTGTTTTTGCACTTACGTCTGCATTAAGTTTAACTTTACTTGTATCTGTCTACCTTCGCCTTCTCGCTCTCCGTTAAATCAAAAACACTGGAGTTGAGTCAGCCCCGTATTGTCCTTGTGCACAGTGAGGGGCGAAAACACAAATGGTTTCTAAATATTTGAAAGAGACAGGGTGCAGTTAATTAATAATGACCGTGTCGTAACAAAAAAAAGGCATAAAAAGTTGCAAATATCCCATAAGAGGTGAAGAAAGAAACAGGAAAGCTACAAGTCGTTATGTTTGTGAAATACCGCACCTAATGCTTCTCAAACATTTGAAACCATTTTGAGCCCTATGACAGAAACGCCAAGAGACAAAGTGAGCAAAAACAGAGCAGAATGACAGAGAAAGCAGGGACATTGCTCGCCTGGTTAACATGCATTCAGAGTAAAGAAAAGGAAACGGTGAGAAAAAACAGTTCCCACTAACATGCTTTAAAAAAAACAAAAAACAGTGCATTTACAAAGCATGAAGCATGAACATTTGTTTCAGGAAGAAGCAGTAGGTCTGAGGAAAGAACCAGGTTGTTGGGCTTCAGAAGGTGACTACACATGATGAGATGCACTGTTTTCTGATATTAATTCTAGTTTAAATTGGTGTTTTAATGCATTCGTAAGCATCTTTAGTACCAAACTGTATGCATGCTAATTACCAGTATACTTGGTCTGCTACGTAGCAGGTACGTACATAAAAACAAATAAAAATCATGCATTGCAGTGAGCAAACAGCCAGCAAATGACAGTGACTGGGATGAAGTGCCAGCGATACTTCAGTAAACAGCATGGTAACAGCATCCAAAGAAAGTGAAAGCTACCTTTTTTTGTGCGTGTGGCTGCAGTGCACGCCAGGCGTCGAGCCAAGCAAAGCAGACAGCTGCGAGTGGGCACAGGTTTAAGGACGATGGTTGGCGTGTTTGATAATTGCTTATTGCGTGCGTAAGAAAGAAAGAACGATAAAAGAAAAAGCCCATGACCAGCCAACAGGATGCGTCTACAGTAGAAATTAGGAGCTTCAGTTATTATCAAAAATACAAAATATATAAAGGTTAGGGTCTTAATACTCTCCCTACTTGATGCAGATCTATTCAAATACTTGGTCCTGCACTAGTTGTAAATACAAAAAGAGAATTACGACATTAAAGTCTCTACCACAAATGTCCAAGTTACAGTGCAAGTCGCCCACAACAGACAGAAATCAATTTAAAAAGTGCTCCGAAAGAAATCAGCTCGGGCCAAAACCGATGAGAAAGGCAGACCGGCCCGCTAGCTACAGCCTCCACACAGCTTACACGTTTAACACAATGAACTACCAAGTGTAGTGTATTACTCTACAATCCATTGTCTACCAAGAACATTCAAATACACTGTACAATTAAAGGGGAATATCTCTCAGTTCAACAACCACATACTGTATACAACATCTGACGTACAAGTCTCCCCTTTAAAATCCATTAAAATCCCTTCATTAATGGACTCTTAAAGCCCTCCTATTGCACCAGACAACAGTGAAATAATTATAAAAGTGTGATTTAGAGAAAATGCTACACTAGGACACTAAACATTATTACAACAAGCAAGAACTCTATGAGGGGATGATGACCAAAAAAGGCAGCAGATCCTGGTCAACTCAACAGCTTTCAGAATCAATGCCACCTTCAAATCTATTCATATTTCAATAACAAGCATATACAAAAGGTGAGCTACAATCAGCAGAATCCTAATTCATCTTAAACGGAATAGATTTGAATAACGTCAATACTAGTAAATGATTTATGAAGAATTATCAAGAATTGCAGAAATAACTTCCCCATAAAAACTACGATTCAACATTCCTTCAGGTTTCCTAACTTCTCTACAAAATCTGTATTTTTTTTATCTGCACATACATCTAAACTGAATATACAGTTTTTAAGTTATGGCACATTGTTAGGAGGGTTACCTACAGTAGACTAATTAAAATGTTTATATGTGTGAAGTGAGACAAAAGTCAGCAGTTTGCATAAAAAAGTCAGTATAAAAATGAGGATTGTGGGGTTTAAAAACGTTTAGGACGTATTATTGATTCATCTAAAAGTAGGGTAGGTGTGTAGGTGCTTCTATTCACAATTAAAAACCCACCAAATATTCCAAACTCCAAAAATATGTTAAAACCTTTACACAAAATGTGTTTGTTTATATAAGGTGTATCAAAGCTAACCTAGTATAAACTGATGGACTTGCGCTGTGTACTTCTAGTAATGTAGCTGTATCTGTAATACACTAAATAAATGTGTTTCTTACGTCACAGGATTCTATTTGTTGTGCATTTTAATTCCTAACGAGAGGCCAAACTACTCGCCTATCTTCACCCTTCAACAGCTGAAAACCCGCCCTCCTACGTCTTCCTCGTTAAAGCGGTAACACCCTTCCTCCTCCTCCCCGTCTTGCCCCTCCCCCAGCTGGAGGCTCCCGTAGGAGAACTTGCTGCGAGGCATCGGGGACGAGTTCACGCCGTTGGAGTTCACCGAATTCCTGGAACTGACAGCGGCGGGATTGCCGTACATTAACGGATGGCTGTACGCGCTGCTACCAGTTTCCGACTCGGTGTCGCTGGTGTCGGAGCCGCTGCCGCTGCTGGTAGACCCGTCGATCATTTGGACCGGCTGGTTCAGGTTGTTGTGGTTGTTACGGGTTGGGTTGCTACCGGGCTTACCCTGACGACCGAACAACCGCTGCACCGTGTTGGAGCGCGCCTGACCTGGAACCACGAGGTTCCCCGTGTGATTGCCGTTTATTATAACCATCCGCCGCTCCATCGGGGCGGAACATGGGGCCTGGACGTGCGACCCGGAGCGATTGGGGTCGTGTTGGTGGACGGGTGTGGATGTCAGCTGGCTGAGAATGAATGGATCGGTGTCTGAGCGATTTCGCATGTTGTTGTTGTGGTACGGTTTGGCGAAATGTGGAGGCGTGCGGTTGGAGGTGATCGGGGAGTAGCTACCGTAGTGGTTTAGAGGGGGAGTGGTGGGACGGCGGGAGCTTCCACTGGGACAACTCCTGGACGTTTACTGAAATAATGCCCGCGGTCATCCCAACGCGGTGAGCCCGGCTGACCGTTTGCCATCTCTGCGTGACTGAGGGAGTTTGTGCGGTTGTGGAAGCTGCTGACCACCGGACTGGAGCACTGACTACGAGTCCCGGTCCCTAGCGGTCGCACTGCTGCTGCACCTTGCTTGTCTCGACCCTGAAAGATCTCGTCCAGCAGCGTGCTGTGGAGCGGGAGGCGGCCGTGAAATGAACCCCCATTGGGCAAAATGTCGTCATCTGTAAGCTCATGACTCGCGTTTAACTTGTTGGAAACCAGAGACTGATCTACTACGCTTCTGTTACCCAGCATGCCTTGCTGCTGCTGCAGCCCAATCCCACCCTGCTGTTGATGCTGCTGCATCAGCCCCTGGTGATTGGTGTGGTAGAACCCATTTACAGACCCGAACAGACTCCCAGCTTGCCCCCCATTGCGACTGCTACCCCCTTGCTTATTATTATAAACACAATGCTCATCCGCACTGCTGTCATTTGCACCGCTGTGGCCCCTGGGGGCCCTGTGGTTCTTTGTCACATCACATTCACTGTCTATGTCGCTGCAGTCTATGTAAGGAATAGAGGAGCTGCTGCCTTTGTTTGCCCTGCAGGATGGACCTGGGTTGAGGAACTGCGGGTCCGGAGCTGATCCGGTGCCGTGGTGGTTCTGTCTGGACTGAATCGGGTCCGAGCCGGGCGCTGCCACTATATCGTGGAAGCCGTTGGCGGCTGATGAGGCTGGTGGCGGCTCCTCTGAACCGTTACATTCAGCTCGATGGCCCAGTCTGGTTGAGTCAGGCTGGTCTGCTAACTGCACAGACATGGCACTCTGAGAAGACAAAAAGAGAGCGTTTTAAACGCATTAAACTGAATTCCAGGCTTTGAATAAAGAGGGCAGAGAGAGAGCAGACTGCATCCCCAGAGCTGCTCGGGACAAAAACAGCTTTGTGCTGTTGGCCAGAGAGCAGCGCCAGATTTAAGAGATAGAGAGTAGGAATAAAAAGAAGACAAAGAGACTCTGTAAATGTGTACAACAAGTAGAGTTAGAAGGAAATTTAAAGATATGCCAACTAGTAAAAACAAAAAACAAAACTATGTGTGAATAACAGTCGGTGTATGTTGGTTTTAAAGCGTGTATCACCTCTTTTGGCACTTGCGATCTGAAGGACGAAGACTGAGGCGTCATGCCGCTATTGGATAGGATCTTACTGTGCTTCCTGGAAAAAGAGGAGGGGGGAAGATGAGATGAAATCATGTGCAACTGATCAGGAAAACAGATATATGGTTGTTGTTGCTGTTGTTGGAGTGAGTGATTGAAACAAAGAAGAGAGCTTCACCTTTCAAATGGAAGTTTCTTGAGCTCCGAGTCTTTCACATAATCGATGATCTGCTTCTGGGTTCGACCGCTGCAGGTGATAAAAACAAAATAAACACAAATGCAAATATAGTAGTTTTCTATCCTTTCCCTTTCTTGGTCCTCTCCTTACCTGAACCGGAATGATGATCCTCTGGTGAAGAGGATGGGTTTGGGTTTGGGCTTGGGCTCCTCGAAGAGCCTGAAGAAGGCGTGATACTCGACACAGATCTTCCAGAAGATTTTACAGCAATCCCTGCTGGCCATGGCAAACTCCAGCGTGTCGTGATGGGCGCTCTGCTGCAAGACGCAGAGGCAGATGTGAGTGTGGAGGGAGGGAAGAAAAGATGCAGGAGGGGCAGGAAAAATAAGAAAGGATAAAGAAGATGTTGTATGGACTTACTTGTGGGTCTGCTCTCAGCTTTATAAGAAACCTTTTGCGTTTGAAGCTGAGCTTGCGAACCTTGGACCAGTTGAAGGCGTTAATTTTTGTGTACCCCTGAATAAAGGAAACATAATGAGAAGATTATTAATATTCATGGAAACTCATCATCTTACAAATGGAGAATGAACTTCTTCTACGCATACAATTTATTCTCCACATCCCAAAATGTCTATTGTTTTATTCCTGTAAATCCAAGGCACATAAAATAGATTTACTAGTTTCCTCTTCATCTTATCCCAAAAAACAAGTGAACTAGCACTCAACTCAAACAGCAGTAGTCAAGGAAAAACAGTAAATGCATTCCCCCTTTCAAGAAAGCATTTAAGGAATTTACAGCTTTTCTCTCTATATGCAGTCTCGCACCTGGAACAACTCACACAATTTTAAGGGTTTTAGGTAAGTTGTTAAGTTTGATATTTGTGGTTTCACCTGAAAAACCAGCACGCCAATGTGCGCCACAGCCAGACTGAGTTTAGTTCCCTCTCTGTCCTTGGCTGGGTGCAGACGAACACCGTACATCTCCAACCGCCGAGCGATTTCCAGTAGCTGGTAGTCTGACTCTGCAGGAGTCTGCCCGCTGTGGAGGAGAGGGATCAATCAACCCATTAATACGCATACTGATCAATCAACAGCTCATCTTTCTCAAGCTGAAGTAAAGAAATATAATCATATTTAGTTTTTATTCTTGTTCTGTTCGCTCGTAGATAAAGTTTCTCCACAGATAACCCTCTCCAAGTGTTAGACATGACCCACTACAGATTTCTGAGTGTAAAAACAACAAACAGTCTTTAAATACACGACAGGATCAGATGGTAAGACCCACTGTGGGCGGAAAGAAATCTGCCACATGAGAAGTTTGTTTCCTCGCAAATCGGAAAATAGCTTCCTGTTTCCTGTATGAGCTGCTGAATTAGCCACTTCCTTCCTGCTGAGGGAGGGAGGGGAGATCAGGATGCCCACAGAAAGAGTATGTGGTGCATGCCATGACTAATAATCAACACGTCGGTGGTTTTGTTTTCATCTCTCATCTGTGGTTTTGGGCGAACTTGCATCTCCAGAAAACAAGGAAATGCATTTGTCGTATTTTGCAAACAGTGATGGGAAAAGCAGAGCTGTAATGTAAACTAAAAGAGAGGTGCGCTGGGTGAATGTGTGGCCTCGAGGGCACAGAGAGAGCGCAATGTGGTATGTTTGCAGATAGCCACCTCTGCGGGGGAGGGATTAGTGTGTGTGTGTGTGTGTGTGTGTGTGTGTGTGTGTGTGTGTGTGTGTGTGTGTGTGTGTGTGTGTGTGTGTGTGAGTGTGAAACAGTCTTGGTTTAAGAGATAAACATCTCAGCAGGAGGGAGACGTATGGGCTGGGTGTAACTGTGCTAATGGGTGTGTTTGTGAGTACACATTTGAATAAACAGATAAACATCTCGATGTGTGAGAGCTGCTGTGAGAGTGTGAGTGTGAGTGTGAGTGTGTGTGTGTGTGTGTGTGTGTGTGTGTGAGTGTGTGCTTTATGTGACAACAGTTTCTCTGGACACCTTAAAGCCCAAGCTACAAACTGATCCCAAGTCAGACTATAGCTCAGTTTAGGATTGTTTTTCAAGTTAAGATAATCTATTTACAGGTAAACAGTGCTGCTGAAGCAACTTTTAAGCTAGTTAAGCTACTTTTTCATGTAAAAACCATACCAGACACACATGATTAATCAAACAGTGTATTTCTTTGTGCCTTAAAACATGTCTGAGGGTTTTTTACATTTAGAAATATTCTCACAGTGGAGATAAAATGCATAAAAAGCCATTCCAAACCAGTATAATTGTATATTACTATTAGAGCTGGAGCAATAAGGCAAATCATAGCAAGAATACTGAAATATAAGTAAATCCAACAACTCAGAAGGAAGTATTTATTGCGTTTTTCAGCTGTAGATCTGTGAAAAATTAACTTTGGCTTTGGAATGTTTGCAGATGAAAAAAGTTAATTAAAGATGTCACCTTGAGCTAAATTATATACAATTTTTTCTGACATTTTACATACGGTATACATTAAATGTTTTGTATAGGGTCGCATTTGCCCTCCTTTAATCTTCTAAAACCTGCATATGTGAGCCTGCACATACAGTAAATGCATGTGTGGACGTGTGTGATAACTCACACATGCTTGCGGTGGCAGTCAGTGATCTTGTCTCGGATGGCGTCCTGGTCGGGCAGGTACTTATTGTGGAGGAGGTGCTGCCAGCTCTGGGTCTCATCGAAATCTCCTATTTCAGCTGACGGAGGAGGAAGGAGGAGGAGAGGATTCAATATTTATTTTGAGTGAAAACGAAGAGAGAAATGAGGGTGGGTAGATGTAATAAAGAGTGTTGAGGAGAAGAGGAAATTGCCAAGATAAAGACCGCAGCAATCTAAGCAAATACAACAAAAGAAAACACATTTCCTGTCTCTATTCTTGTAAATTTTGAATCCGTCCTAATCTATTCTACAGTAGATCACATGAAGTGTGCTGATGCGTGCGTCCTCCATCTGTCCCAACACCAGCGACAATAAACCCTCATCGTGTACTGTAACAACCCCTCGGGTGTGAACACACAGGCTACAGCACTGCCGGTTACCACGGCAACCGAGTGCTATTCTTCAGCATGGTGTGCAGCTGCCAAGCCGCTGTCTGCGAGGCCGAACTGAATCCATTAATTGTACATCCTTCACATATGCTGCTGAATAAATAACAACTGTCGCTGTGATGAAGACGGAGAGCGTAACGAAGCAGCCGGGGCGATGAAAATAAAGTGTCCATCATATTCAAATATCTTAATACATTAAATTAGACACACGCAAGCTGTACATGCTCCCAAAGGGAATATCTGTCACGTGCTTCAGTATCCTGTGATTTATAGTCAGACTTTCACATGCTTTTTCATTACACTGGGTCCCACAATGAGACTACAGTCCATTTTTAGAAGTGGAAAACCTAAATTTCTGGCTTCACCGAGCTGTTAAAGTGTTTTTTTCTTCATTCAGACATTAAATGCTAGCATTACTGCTAATTGAAGCCACAAAACACGATTAAAGCGTGATATTCAATGCATAGGAGGGACCAATATTATAAAAAGTTAGGGTTTTTTGTTCCTTCACCTGCATGCATTTCAAAGGCAAAAGGTTTTTAGTTTTACATTTGTTTAGTTGCACTCACACTGAATGATGTGGGACACCATGAGAGCAGCGCTGGTGTCGTTGCAGATGAGACGACCGCAGGCCAGGTCGCGTTTAATCTGCAGAGCAAACAGATACCTGGAGATAGAGAGAGAGAATAAAAAGACAGAACACAGAAGAGAGTGTGGGAGGGAGAAAGACAGAAAGAAAGGAGGTGAAAAAAGGTTAATGCACACTTTATAATCTCACTTGTTAAAAGCAATTTCATTACAATCAGACTGCTGGCATTTAAATATATCCATTTATATGACTTCAAACCAATCCTTAATTGAGTTTATGACCTTTTCTGTTAATCATTATACAGTCGGCTACTTGAAACATGGACTTGACCTCATTCCCGCACACACACACACACACACCCAGCATGCACGTGTTGTCAGTTCTCGCCGCTGCATCCATCAAGAAAGAGCACTGACGGCAATATAAAGGAGACAGTTGTGCAGTAAGACAGCTGACCTGTAAACCTACAATCAGCTCAAAGACAAAACACACTCATAAAGTTTTGTGTTTTTATGGTTTTATTTTGAGTATTTGTTACATATTTCAGGATAAAGTCACTTAAGAGGACTTCATTATTTCCTTTTAAACACAGTTTGGATTATTCACTAGCTCTCTCCTTACTGTACAAGGACACATAGTGCAAGAGGTGCACATGCATGTGTGTATACGAGTGTGTGACTAATGGTCCACAGCAGCCTTTTATGTGGTATCCAATTCAACCTTTATATCACTGCATGATTATCTCTCTAATAAAGTTAATGAGGCTTTGGGGAGTTTTGATATCTTTTTTTAATTTGAGCCTGGAGTCATTTTACTATTTTAGAACGCCGCTACAATTTAGAGTGAAATCCATCACGACATTTCAAAAGTGTGCTATTTAACTTGATGGTTGATAAGCAGCACTAATTGGCCACGGTCACATATTAAATAAATGGCTAATATGTCTTCAAAGAAATCTTTCTTCCATCTGTCCGTTTACACTTTTAGTCCGTTTGTGCCCGCGTTAACCATCAAAGGAAACGCTGACAACAGTGAAATGCTGCAAGAGCCAAACAAAAGAATAAAAAAAAAAAGGGCTTGGTCCCCACTTCCTGTTTAACGCTGGAGTCAGCTGGCTCACTGCAGGACGATATGAGATCAGTGGAAGAAACTGGCCAGCTGAGAGGCCGAACAACGACAGTGGAAAATATGTAGAGCGTTCTGCACTGGTGATGAGCTTTTCCTGTGAAATTATAGTAATAATCCTCAAGATTTCAGTCCTGGTTGATTGTTAATTGTTGTATTTGTCAGGGACAAATACAATGCATTTCCTGCAGTAAGTAAAATACATAATTCTATGCATTCTATATGGTATTTAAAGTCTTAAAATAGTCTTAAATTGAACTTGGTGAAACCTGCTGAAGGCAATTTTAATCTAGAAAGGGAATGGCGGACCCTGCCACTAACAGTAAAAACTACTATATAGAGTAATTACAGATTGTAAATACACTGAATAGCTATTGCTAAAAAAGACTGAATAGTGGTTAAAAGAGGGGTTTGATTATAACTCTATTAAATCTCAAGAGGCACTACGCTCCCTTCCTGCTTGGCTCTGGTCTCAAGTAAACCCAGCTTGGAGCTTGGAGCGCAACAGAGCATCATGGGAAAATCTGTCCGGTCGAATGCTTTGTGCGGTCGCTGAAACTTGAAGTCCTGAATGAGCTTCCACGAGCACAGACTGTGCAGCCCGACTGTCAGACTAAACAAAACAGAGAGGCAGACAAGATGGGGGCTGATGATTATGAACATGGAGGCAATATGTGGAACATTTGGTCTATATAATCAAATCTTTGTATGCTAACGATAAAAAGAAGATGCTTCTTGGACACAGCTGGATGTTTGAGATTACTGCAACATGAAAATATGTCACATGTAAGTCTTTTCACAGTAAAACCGACCATTTTTCAAAGCTATGGATCAAAAGTGGTCAAAGCATTCATCTCCTTTTAACTGCTTTGGAAGAACAAATGTGTTTCATGAGCCTGGTTCACAGAGAGGAAGAAAAAGAGCTTGTTTGATGTTATGGCATGTTGATATAAATGTGTTATAAGTGTCTGGCTAGAAAAAGGACAAAACAAGATGCAAACATATTGCAACTACGCCTCTGCTTTATGTTTGGACACAGCTGTTTTAAACTCCTCCTGAAGGACTGGAAAACATTCTGGCTGAACAGAAAACCAAAAGCAAAACAGACCTTCTTTTAATCTAAGTTATTCGTCCTAAGATAGGTGTGGTTTTCAGCGTGGAGAAGACCTACCGAGTCAGCTCCTCCAAGAGCTGTGTGTGGTCAGGAGGGAAGAACTTCACCACAAAACGAAGGATGGTGTTTTTAGGCCCTGAAGGAGAGGAAAGAAGGGAGGTTATAGGTTATATATTCGGATATAATCAAGAAAAAGACATTTTTGACACTCGTCATTCACTGATCTTACTTACGTCTAATCTGTTTCAGTGTTGGCTTCAGCAGATCCAGCCACACCTATGGAGGAGGAAGCACTGATTAGTTTTATTTAAAGGATTTTCTCCTTTCTGCCTCATATGCTGCTTGTAATAAAATTCACACTCGCTAACATGCACAGGATAACAAAGGCTCTGTACTTGATCTTTAGCTTAGTGTATTTGCGTGTTGGTCTGCATCTTCCTGTGTATGTGTGTTGACAATGTTGTCCCCATTTCCTTAGCATTACATCATTTGTTCCATCGATCCACTTCAAAGTATTTTCTTATGCCTGAGGCCCTGAAATGCACAGTGACACTCCAGTGTTTCAGTACACTGGAATATTTGTGTGTGCATATTGAGAGATAATCGTGTCTGACTGTTGTCCTCCAACTTTCCCTCATTAGTAACTTGTTCACGCACTAATGCAGACTCTAGGTGCAGGCGTTAGCAGCAGTAGAGACAATAGCATCTGCTGGAACGGTGTGCAAATTATTACAACCAGCTGCTCCTGCATGAGCGAGGAGGAACGACTGAGTCCAGGTTAAAACTGTATCGATGTAGATGAAAGAAAGATATGCAAAACAGGAAGTGTCTGAGTGTGGACCCATGTGATTAAAGTTTAAGTTTCCCTGAGAGCAACAGTGCTTCGAGCACTTAGCAAAGTGGACATTTGGAGGAAGATCCTCTGAATATGCTGCAAAAAGATTTCAGATGCTAAATGTAGATCTGAGTGAGTCATGTGGTTTTAAAACCAGACGGCAAACATGAGAACGCTTCTGTTGAAAGTTCCCCTATAGATTGTAGATGCAGGCTATAGTAGGAAAGAAATTATTTATTGTGTGAATTTTGTAAATAAAGAAAAGGCTTTCTTGCTAAGAAATGCTGCACTTTAAGGAGTAAAAATAAAACACATTGAACCATATGGGCAAAAATAACAGGTAGAACACAAGACTTTGTATGTGTGAGTCCCTCTCACCGTCATCTTGCGGTGGTCCTGGTACTCCAGTCCAAAATAGTCTCCCTCAGCCAGATTGAGATGAACACAAACCAGGTCAAACAGCACTTTGCCTGGGGAACGTTGCTGCAAGAGAAGAACAGAGGTGGAAAAACGCAAATTAGATTAAAGATAAAGGAGGAAACTGGATGACGGGAGAGGTGAGAAGAGGAAAGGAAAGTAATGCAAATGGCAAAATGTCACACGGCATCTCATCAGGGGAGTGCTGAGTCTTTCAAAAGGTCATCTGTAAATGATTTAAGTCTCCACATGTGTCTTATTCTAAAAACAACCTGGCGGGGACAGATAGAGACACTGAAAACCCCTGACTAGTGGACACCATTTTCTCTAACGAGCCTCTCCTCGCTTAACAAGCCACTGACCTTTGACCTTGATGTGAGGTCTCTTCTTCAGGTTTGGGTCTAATGAATAGCTGGAGGCCGATGCTCAGCTCAGTGTGTTCAGAAACAACAACAACGCTGCAGGAAAAGCGTTTGTGTTCTCTGTCTAATGATGCAGCCTCGCCTGACGATGGCAATGCGGAGAAAGCATTGATTTGTTAGCATGTATGTAGCATCGTTTTGTCCGGACTCACTCAGTAGCAGGAGCATTTCAAGCAGCAAATAAACTGCTCTTCAAGATTTGGGATTTTCCAAAATAGACACAGACGTGGAACTAAACCCCAAATTAGCCCAGAATAATTTTCCCCGCGGCAGTTTGTAGTTAAATGGCACCACCCTGAAGAGTTACAGGGTGCTATTATACATTCAGTGAGTTTGATGAGGCTCTAGTCAAGAGAATGTGTATTATATGATGGCAAACATCCATTCATATGACAGGAAAATATAATTATAGTAGATACACTTTTTAGAAATGTTATGTTTTTCCGGATTGTCCTATCTCTTCTCTTTCAATTTCCTTAAATAGAACTTCTTATTTGAGTAAACAGTGGAGACAAATAGCAGGACAGACTAGGTGATTTAAAATGCCCAAAAAACATAAAACATTTTTAAACACAAGCATGTGCTGTTGTGTGTGTGAAAAGAAAAAGAGGCACAGAAGAAAAACCAGGAGGAGAAGATTTAGAGCAGTGAAGGCCGGTGTGAGCCAAGTCTGTCACCATCTGGCTACCGTGTGTGTGTGTGTGTGTGTGTGTGTGTGTGTGTGTGTGTGTGTGTGTGTGTGTGTGTGTGTGTGTGTGTGTGTGTGTGTGTGTGTGTGTGTGTGTCCATCTGCTTCTGTGTGGTCAGCCTGTCTGTAGGGACACACCCACACACACACTCACGCTACACAAGCCCTCGCGAAGCAACAATGCTAGTTGATCACAACATGTCAAGTTATTCTGCTGTCAGATTGCAAAGAATTGAAATCCTGTGTGCATGTTACGACGGAGAGACTTGACAGATGCCACGGTCACGAGCAGAAGCTCAGGGATCCCTGGAGTTTGGACATGATCCAGGTCTAGTGGTAATCTTGGTAATTGAGAGAACACGTTGGAAGACAATCTCTGAGCTTTTTTCTCAGCATTTATTGTGTTATAAACAACTTCTTTGTCATTCATCTGCATTGTTTTTTTTATTAAAACATAGTTTCCGTTAACTATGCACGATTTAAATATGCTTTTAATTTATTTAAATGGAAACTTCTGTATGAACTTCAACAATACAGAGTCCAGTTTTCTGCAAAACAATGTTGGGTCAGAGGAGACAAGAGTTTCATCATGTGACCCAAGAGGAGGAAGACATTGGAGTATGGCGTTAGACGGAGGAAACGAAATTTAGGACAAACAAAACCTTGTATTTTTTGTTACTTTCACTTGTCAGAATCAGTCTTTTTTTTTTATATAGTGTCACAATCCTGCACAGAAGAAGTCTAGCGTCAGAGAAAGAAACTGAAAACATTCGGAAACCTAGGTGCACCAGGTCACGTCGAACAAGATTAACTTAATTAGCCCTAGGAAGATTTCCCAGTATGTTTCGGGCAAAAGCAATTTCCTTTTAATTCAGCAAACCCTCCTCCAGTGACTACAGTAAGGCCGTGTGTGTATGCATCGGGGAGGTATCCCATATCACATTCAAGTTATGTGAGACGGTGGAACGCAGAGGGGAATGTCATTTAAGGGAATGGTGGTGAAATCTTGAGTTATCAATACCAGTTAGAATAACAAAGGCGTCACGAACACATGATGTGTCCCGAACCTGACAGCATGGAGTCTAGAGCTTCACTAACAACAAGCTGGCAGGAAAAAGATCTAAATGTACTCTCAGCTGTGTTAAAAAGGGAGCTGTAATGAAAAGGTGAGAGCAGAGGTACTGGAAAGTGAGGAAAAGCTGAATCCCAAACAGTCTTGAACCCAATAGGCGTGTTCAGATCAGCTCTTTTTTTGAGCAAACCTCTAAAAACAACACAGCAGCCGGCCAAGTTCACAGACTCTGGTCAGCAGAGTGATGATAGAAGCAGCCTTCAAAACGTCAAAGCTGTGTGTGGAGAGAGTGTAGAAAATGAAACCTTTAAAGCTTGATAATCTCAGAGTTGATACACAGAGGTTTATTAAGACTAAACCACATTTAAGGTCTTCAAATTTGTAGCGTTTCACTTTCAGGTTTCAGTGAAGAGAGGAAATGAGAGAGAAGAGTGAGATGATATGAAACAGTTGTCAGGACTCTGAATACTGTGTAGACTTCTCCTTTCACTTACAGGTATAGTTTCCTTTTGTGTGAGATTATACCTGCAAATTTCCGCTCAATTCCTAATCCCAAACTAAGAGCACTTCCTAACACTTGTTGCGTCTTAAATGGTCAAGATCAAAAAGGTCAAGGATTCTCCGGATGCGGAGAGGGATGTCCTTTATCTCTTCCATGGGAAAGTTTTGTTGGATGAGTCAGAGTTCCTCTCCTTTGTGCTTTTTTTATGACATTTTTAGAATCTCAAAATGAAAGGAAAGCCCTGGAAATGGAAGAAGGGGGAAAATCTGGATTTCACCATCAAAACAGCAGTTTTTATATTATTCTTTATAAAACGTGTCATTTTACAGACATTTTAAGCATTAAAATGTCACATGTAATTAACATTGAAATGTTTAAAAGCAACTTTCAGAGGCTTCATCTTAGTTTAATAAGGGGAAGCCATCTTTATTCATGAAACTAAAGCTGCACTGCATAAACAGCACTTTTCCTTGTTTACAATCCAAAGTTTCAAACTGAATTCCTGAAAGTTTTTGACTGTGATAGGTAGTTTGGCTTGTTGGTTCAGGCTGTAACTTTCTCAAAAATATTTGTTAATGCACTGAAAAACACTGAGCCAATGGTGCTCACTCAGTTAAAGTGGCACTTTGAATGGAACAGCCTGTTCTCATGATCTTGGCAACAGTTTAAGCAGAGGAAATGGTCCTCCGGCCGAGGTCAAACGTTATAAACATAGGTTTTGTTTATTAAAAAACATCAGAATAAGAGTAAACTTGGTGTTGCACTTAATGGGTAACAAATAAAGAGATTAAGAATCTCCTACATGTTCAAAGTTTGAGAGTTTTATGGTCTAAAAATAACCGCTGTGTTGAACTGTTTCAGCTGAGCAGAGCAGACCGAGCTCCTTTCAGTTCAAATCACAATCCCTTCATTCAGTAACTCACCAGTGAGCCCTTCTTAGTGAGTCAAACACACACACACAAAGAGACATTTTCTCCATATCTAGGAGGGTGATATTTGTCTGATGTAGCAGAATGGCGCTCTGCAAATCCAGACATATTGAGCACTTGCTCTGCAGCATGTTGCACACAGTGACACATTCATTGGCATGTGTGCATCGCATGCAGACACTCAATTAAAGAGTCTGAGAAAAGCTGTTGAAGTCAGATTTTCCTGCTGCACCTCTGGACTGTAAACGCTGCCTGTTAGGGCCAAGGTCGTGTCCTTACTTAAAAGGCAGGTTCCAGTTTCACACAGCTGTCCTTTCGGGCCTCACACCAACATGGCTCTTGTGTTTTTTACATAATTAGAAGGCTAGCAGGTCTAGCAGTGAGCCTTAACAACCAACGGGCCATCGGTGGATTCTGGCTTCAGGCCATCATGCAAGCTGAGAAAATACTTCCAAGAGGACAAGTTGAGCAAAATAGATCCAGACCTGGAAAAAAAACAAAACACTAGCATGTCTGTTTGCAATGCATCTTTTCATTGTGTCCTCTATTTACCTGCTCTCTCCAAAATGTTCTATTTTTCAGCAAGTGAGAGTCACGAACTCTCTGCAGCTGCGGCGGCCGCTTCCTCTTTCTGTTTACTTTTCATAAAGTGACTCAGGGAATTTTCTCGACGCAAATTATAGTGGTGCCCCCGAAACAAAACTTACGTTAGGGGGGGGCTGTGTGTCACAACCGAGTACAAAAACACCCTTTACAGTCAGCTGGCACGTTGATCGTGGTAGATCCCACGCAGCGGGTGGTTCTGGTTTGTGTTACTGACAATAAACAAGGTTGAAAAAGAAGCCCAAATCAAAAGGTCAATGTGTGGGTTGGAATCTTCCTTATGGACTCACTTTCACTCTTATCTGGTGTCATGACTCCACTTAACCCGTGGATCTTTGCTTATCGGGAACACTTGCCAGTAAGATGTCAACATATCTGTCTACTCATCAGACTGTCTCTCTGCCAAACCCACCCTCGCTAAATCATCCGCCTGCAAAAACACCAAGAAGATTCAGCAAATCCAAGTCCTCTCTCCTGCTACAAGCTTGTTGTCTGGCTAAACTGGGATGTTGTATTTCAAAGTAATTGCTGTCCCTTTTCTACTATCCCGTCGCCTTTAGCCCCTCGAGGCCTATAGCTAAGAAAACCTTCATATATTTCACTTCACTTTCTCTATTTAGTCTTTATTATCCCCTATTGTCACTGTTTCTCTGTGGCCTTTGTGTTAGAGATGAATGGCTAATGAAAATGCATCAATTATAGTAAGAGGCCTCTATATATAAGCAGGTTAGTAGTTAGTAAAACAGTCACACCAGTAGTCTGTGTGTTCATAACTTAAAGAACAATCTGTATCTCCTATATTCTGAAAATCACAGCAGTGTTCCATTTAAAAGTACACATATTTTACCTATTCATTACTGTGTTTATCTTCCAATATTTTCCTTCACTCTCCATTTCCACAGATCCAGTCTTGCCCTGAAAACTATGGCCAAGTAAAATATTCTCACCATCTGCCGTGGTGTGCTGAGGGTTTACAGAGAGCCCCGTGGCGTCACTGATGCAAATGACCTATGAAATCGGCCCCCCGAAAAAGTTGAGCAAACATGGCATTTGTAGCATTCATACTTTGGATTATGACAGATCACATTTGGTTGATGCGGTCCACTGCAAGAATTACAAACTTAGAAAAGGAAATTTCCTAAGTGTCGAGGCTTATCTACCTTTCCGGAAATTAAAAATCAAGATATCTCACTGTCCCTGCAGATTTGTGATTTTCAAAAAGAGACATGCATGAAATAAAAGAATATGACTCGAGGCGAACTGCCGTGAAGTAAGGGGGGATGTTTGAGAGGTACTTTCTGTAGCCCTGCACTCAGACTAATGTCAACAGGGATAGAAACCAGATGGCTGAGACTGATGATAAGAACGCTCCACGGGGGAAAAGACAGGGAAAAAAAACACCTCAAAGCTGTTCAGCTTCTCGCTTCAGTCCCCTGCTATGAATTCCAGCAGGGATCTTTGTCGGGCAGATGAGAGAAGAATACGATGTTATTACTTTGAGAAATAACTTTAAAATTGTACCATCACTGTATGTTTTATATTTTTTTTAATCACAATTTATCAGCAATCGCCCCATAAATTGAACTTTCTAGCTTCAAAGTAGCTTTCATAACTTCAAAGTTATGTGACAAAGAGATTAGAGGAGAGAAGTGAGAGATATGGGAAGACTGCAAATGAAAGAGATAGTTATACCCTGCTGAGCCAGGGAATCACCTGAACCTTAACTCAACTGCTGTCTGGCTGTGACTGTGCGTACTAAGCAGTAATTTGAGCTGTAAATCGCTACAGTTTTTCTTTATTCTCATGGACAACCTTATCATGAAACTCTGAAGATTTTCACACCAGAGAGAGTAAGCCGCATCCTGCTGCTAAACTGCAGGTCAATGGGCCAAAAATCAACAGAGTAGACACAGCTTGAGTTACAGCAACATGCAGTTTGACCTACAGATAACATTCTTGGGAAGTTTAAATCATTTTCAATAGAATCTTTTTGCGTTTCTTTCTACCTTATCTGGTTTGTATGCATGCCACAATTCTGTCCTGCTCCCAGACCTTTTCCTTGAGGAGTGGTTCCCGAGGGCTGAAAATAAACGAGCCCCTGCAATGTTTAATAGCCTAAACACACGGGCAATTTTCTAAAAGGGCAGACTATAGTAGTCCATAAAATGTGGTTTAGTAGTGTCATGTTAAAGTCATTTTCAGAGTGCTAGTTCTTCAGCTTTAGAACTGATGGTACAGCTTTATTTAATGCTGAGCAGACAAATTACAAAGATCACCCGCTGTTGATCATCATCCCCACTGTGGATTTCCTAGAAGCCTGTTGGTATTGGCGTGAATTATGAGGTATTTAGTAAAGGAACAGGTTTTTATGCCTTTCATTTTATGTGATTTTATGCAATACTTGCAAAAATGTTTTAGTACCTGCGCTGCAATAGACATTCTTGGTATGAGGATGAAGAAGAGTTCAACATACCAGTGAACAGCGGGACAGCTGGGAGAGGCTTCCTCCCTCCTCGACTGTCCACCAATCACATCCCCTCGCTCAGATTAGGTTAAACGGCTTAACCCGCTGGCAAGACGTCAGAGCCAGCTCCTCCACACTATCAGAAGGGAGAGGCCTCTGGGTTCACACATGCACACACACAAACAGATGGACACACACACACACACATGGACACACACACACACACACACACACACACACACACACACATATGTCTAACCGGACTGTTGAATAAACAGCATGTTGGCAAAATACCTGCTAGCATTGTCAGCAGTGACAGCAAGGCACTGTGGGAAATCAAACTGGCAGCACCCCTGATGGGGGAAGATGAAAATGCCTCCAGGCTGCAATGAAGACAACAGTGTGTCTCAGTGTGTGTTTCTGTGTGTGTTCACAGCCCACTTGAGGCAGACAATTAAATTGAGCAGCAGATGGGAACACATGCACGATGTTGTACCATTAAAAAAAGCAATTGGTGTCTCGTGTAGGATGGCGGCGGGTACTTTTGTACTACGCCTCGTGCTATAATGAGGTCTGTAAATCTCACAACAGGGCTGCTTTGTTTCCTAAAAGCCTCTGGAGCTCCGTCGAGACACTGGACGGTAAAATGGAAGCTTTTATTTTACAGTAGGAGCACACCTGTAGCTGAACACCATCCTTATGCATAGTTTAACTGTGAGTGCTAACATGCCAAAGAGCTATGGTAGCCGACCCCGTGGTGCATGCATGCGTTACATATCTGACATTCTGAGGTTATCTTTATAATGAAAACACTTGATACTCTAACGCAGAGGTTTTCAAACAGAGTGAAGTGATGCTGAAATACTGCTTAAGGTGTAATTTAGGTTGCTCACCAACACGGTCAGCAGTTGGAGCAACAGCAGTGGCCCTTAACAAACATCTCATGGAAAGCTATTAAGGTAATTATTCTGTCTGTATATATAATATTTTTAGTTATTGTGGATTTTTTACTTATTTAAGTAATTAATTTATTTCTTTACTGTGTGGTTACTTATTTATAATACTTGTTTTGATCTTGTTTTTACCATGTCTCTTGTTTGCACTATCCTCTCTGCTGCTGTAATCCTGCAAATCCCCCTCCACTGCGGGACTAAGAAAGGATTATCTTATCTTATCTTATCTAATGATCTACATAATATACATCCATAAATCGTCTTAGAGATCATATAAAAAAAGACGGTACTTATAACTCCAGAACTTGCCTGAGAAGCATCAAGTTTTAAGTTTTCTAAAGTATCAAAGTAATCCAGTGGTAGTTGTCTGTGCAGCCATGGGTACAATGCAGAGCTGCTAATAGATGATTCTGCATACTTGTAATCCAATTTGCCAACATGTAAACAAATATAGGCTCAAGTTATAGCCCACAGTATAACTGGATCCATAACAGCATTATAGTTCCTGTTAATGTCGCCAAAGCATCATGGGATTTGTAGTTCTAAAAACATAGAGCATGAGAGCTTTAGGTTCCTCACCCCGTTTAACCTCACAGCAGAGAACCAGCCTTTAATAGCAAGTCACACATGTGTTTTTGTTTGTGCATGCGTTGCAGAAACAAATGATTTACAAGCCAACAATAGGGTGTGGAAACACAATTGAATAATCAACTAAGCCTGCAGTAAACACATATGTGTGTGTCGTAATGGAGACACCCGGATGACTTATAAGGAAGGAATAGTATTTTAAATTACACCACAGATAAATGTCTTCAGTGTAATTAAAACTGGATATCTCAGCAACATCAAAGCATGTCAATCAAATACACATTTATTACCATAAACACCAATTTTACAATCCCTGCAGCATCTCCACTTCAAATGAAATGTTTCCAAATGGCACTGATGCGTTAAAAAGCAGCACAAAGCTCACTCAATCCATACGAGGGTGAGAAAAAAAACACACTTCAATGATCACATAAATCAAATCACAGCCAAAGCCAGAAGTGGTGACAGTGATTCATCTGGGACGCAACACTGGAAATTCCCAATTAGGGCAGTAAAGGAACAGTCTGCTCAAAAGTCTGCAGTGAGTTATGATGGGAATGATGAGACTGAAGTAAGACGAAATGGCCTGACAGACAGAGAGACATAACGTCTGAGAGAAAGAGGGGAAAAGAGCCATAATAAAAGTAATAGGAAAAAAAACAAAAAGGTGAAAAACAAAACATCTTTTCCTCCCAAACATCACATTGCAGGCTACATTCCTCCGCTGGTTTCTCAGAGAAACAAAACGGCTGGAGACTCGGGGACACAGCAGGGGAGACGCCATTGAATTCCACTGAGGCTTCTGGAAAACATCCAAAGCGGAGACGAGGAGGGAGCGAGGAAGGAGCTTAAGAAACACTTCACCTATTGAGAGAGAACCCAGTACAGCATGCTCCCAACACACACACACACACACACTCACCAGCATCCAAAGACTTCGGGGTGAAGTTACAGGGCCTGGTCCAGATTTGCGACAGAGATCGAGTGAGGCCTTAGAAAGGTTTAATAAGGAGCCGTGGTTAACACTCATCAAGGGGGAGACATCTCATTTAGGATACTGAAGCTGACCCTTGGGGTTTAAGCTGCTTTCTAAACTCTTAGCGGGCCCACTTAGGCATTTCTTTCCTCATCAAAAAGGACTGGTTCCCATTGCTTAACTCCAGTTTTTCATAACAAGTGTATGAACACTTCAGTTCAGTTTAGTGGTGTCATCCAAACTGCAGTTGGACAGTAATGCAACCCAAAAGCAAACCATGAATATGAAATACAAACACCTCTACCTCCAATCGACTTAAGCATTGACTTTGGTTGCCAAAACATAAAACCCTATCGCAAACTATATTACAATATATCAGCAGGTGCAGATTTACAGCAGCAGATTCAGCTGGAAAGAGGAGGAACAAAAACTACACATGTCCAACTCCCCCTCACTGCCTCGCTCCATTAAATTAGGTTCTATAGTTTTTAAGGTGGAACAAAGCCAACTAATGAACTAGGAATTATCTGATTAGGAAAAACAGGAGCGCTGCCTGAAGCTAGGTTACGTGTCCAACACCAACATGTTTCCCCTAGTGCAGCTACTATTTTCTACCTCCGCCAGATTCATTTTTCTAATAGGAGCTCCAAATGACCGCTGGCTACCATCCAGGCTGTCTGGTCTGGATGATAAACCTACCAGCATTTGGCCTGTGGCTGATGTTAATTACCCATCATGTTTTAAAACAACAACATCGAGGTATTGGCGTGCCAAACCGGATTAACGGATTTGATGACAAGGAAGCTAAAATATTATCTTAATCTGTTACAAATCAAAATTAAGGAAATAATGAATATCCCACCTGTGAGAATGGAATGACAAGACAAACTTGTACAAATAGCAGTGATTATTTTCACCACAAATCTATTCCCACAGCTACTGCTCTGAACCTACATGTAATCCGCAAAAACTACCAATTTTGTGTGTAGCACAGTGAAACAGAGGTGATTACCCTCAATGGGGCCCATTCCACTGTTGGCTTGACTAGCCTCCTCACTGAGGACCTCATTCACTGCAATTACACAAAAAAAAGGATCCCATCTGCAGCCAAGCAGAGGGGACAGTGTTTGCTCACTCACTGGCTGTCGGCATATTGCAAAAAGGGCTTCTGTGGGAGACGGATGTGTGCCTGTATGCATCTTTCTCTCCCTCTCCCAATGCTGCAATCCCCCTCTTTCTCCAGCACAGTGAGCGTAACAGCACGTCTCTTATTCGTCCCTCAGCGGGGCCCCCTTCATTTATTTCCTACCCCCATCCTGCTCCCATTCAGGAACAATCTCCCAGTAATTGTTTCTCCATCAGCGATAGGCCTCCACTCACTAAGTAATAATGTCTCCGTCTCTGTCCTTCCTAGCTAAGAGGCAGCTCCGTCTGTGGCCCTGTCTTTGAACTCAGCACGTCTAAATGCTTCCACGTGGCTCCACGTGCACACACCCACCTTAACAAGGAAAACGCATGCTTCTGCTGCAACAGTAGTACCGCACCTACATGTCTAGAGAATGCCAAGAGAGTGGTGAGATGACTCATTGAAAATGCACAATAATCACCTCTTTCAACATGATTTTACAGTATCATACTTCAAGGGGGAACTTTCCATCTGCTCCACAGGCAGGTCAAACTTTGGGGTCAGATACAGACGGAAAAATAAGGATTTGAAGTAGCTGAGAGAAAAGTCAGTTTACAGTCAGTAGTCCCTCTCTGAGGTCTCTGACCACAGGAATGAGACAGTGAAGGCCAACCATTACATAATGCAGCACAGATCCTCTGAATGTAAGCATACAAATGTTTCTCAAACGTGAGGTTTGGACGCCACATAGGGTCCTAGTTTATGTCTTGGACTGATATTTGATATTTCTTTATACAGAATAAAATACAACAACTCTAGTAGACTGAACCATCTCCATAAGCAGTTTCTGTAACCATGCCAACCATTAAATTCACACACATATATCATAACATTGAGGGGCAACTGCGTCAACTTGCTGTGTCCACAAATACACTACAGGAAGTAAGACATGCATGATTTCTGCATGACTGAAGGAACACAAGATGGCTGAACTTCAAAATAGTTTCAAAATAAAAGCCCCTAATTGGTAACAGGGACTATGTAGAAGGCTGCATTTTTTTTTTTTAAAAAAGGGTACCTTGAGTCAGATAAGGCCAAGAAATCATGATGTACAAATTTCCATATAGTCAATGGTGTGATTCAGTGCTGAAGAGAGGACGATGAATCACACATTGAATGATAAAAAAAACAATACATTATTCAGTCATGTTCATTCCCCATTCCCATCAATGAGACATTCATGAAGGGGAGGATATTACGTCAGCAAATCTGATAAAATATTTATTTTAATTGGAGTGGAATTAACTGGTCTTAAGAGTCAGTCGAACTGGAGGGCAGGTCGATGCATGCACACATGCTCCCACTGTATACATGTTCACACACACACACTGGGCTGTAAACTCACATATCCATGTAACGCGGCTTAATGTGGCCCTTGTGAGCCCTTATAAACTGCACAATATTAGGTTCTGTGTGTTACAGTACTGGATTGAGAGGGGGGCTAGAGGGAGGGGGGTTCAACACACACATGGAGCAGGCCTCTGCGGACGATGATGAACGAGGCCTGCCAAAGCTACTATTAGTTCTGTGAGTGCTCCAAGAGAGCAGAGAAAAGATTATTTGGAGGATCAGAAGCAAAGGTTTTGGTCGATGGGATGGATGGCTAAAGACAGCAAGATAGAAGAGAAGAGAAGAGTGAGACGATTGGTCGTAAACTCACAGAGATCACAAAGGCCAGTGTTTGAGCCTCACCCTGAAATAACTACATTTTACTGTCCTTAAACATCACCTTGGCTCTGCCCACACACCCAAACCACTTCAACCTAACTACCGGGACTCCTGCCAACTTTGGTAGTCATAAAGAAACACATCATCATAGTTTGACTCCAAGTTTCATTTCTTATCACTTAGTATTCGTCTGTCTCTCTCTCTGTCTTCTCTCTCCAGTGTAAATATCAGGGGGAAAAGCAAATCTAGAAAAAACAACAACAAAAAAACAACATTTTTAACATGCTTCAGGGCAAAATACTGCAGAAAAGGACACACAAACATCGCCAAATTCAATTTGAGGATTCTAGCCCACTCTTGTAAAAAGAAAAACTAATTTGTTGCTCGAACGAAAGCTTAAAAATAACTCTGGGAGAAAATTGTAACAGTCTGGTTCTTGTACATACTAATTCACAAATGCGAGGCTTCATTTAAAACTAATTTCCTCTGCTCTTGTTCGGGCCAGATAACAAAAGGTCTCAGCTGTGGAAGCACAACAATGAGGCAGCGATACCTCTGTTGTGGAGGATGGATGAGACACGGTTAACCTGCAAATGTGCAGAAAGCTCTTTCTTAAAGCATTTAGACAACATGATGGATAGACTCTGCCCTTAAAATGACACATACATGCAGATCGGTCAAGAGAAACAAATATTAAATGTCAGAAATTAAATGAAATGTCATGTTTAGACAGCCTGCTATTGTATCTTTCTAATTTTAATGCTCCTTTTGTCTTTCAAAACACAAATTCCCTTCTCATTCTTTTCATATCCTTCCACATGTGTCATTTCCCAATGTAGCCGACAGCACAAAGGCCCATCCATTTGAAATGTCAACTGCTCCGCATTGGAGCTAAGGAGTGTGTGTGTGTGTGCGTGTGCGTGTGTGTGTGTGTGTGTGTGTGTGTGTGTGTGTGTGTGTGTGTGTGTGTGTGTGTGTGTGTGTGTGTGTGTGTGTGTGTGTGTGTGTGTGTGTGTGTGTGTGTGCATAATGCGGCCGGGGACTTGTAGCTCATTTATCTTAGGCCTCGGGGGGGCTGCTAGTCCATCAAATGATGTCGTCTATAAAGCGATTCTATCATCCTAATCCTCATAACCCTCCCCCCTGTAGTCCTGTATCTTTCCCCATCAGGTCAAGAGCCGTGCAGATCAAAAAAATTGCAAATCCAATCATGCAACCAAAACCAAACAGTGATGTCATTGCACCTGAACAGGCCAAACAGGCACACATGCAAACACACAGCTCCGTTCCTGCCTCTCCTGCTCTCAGAAGGTGAGGTTTTAAATCTTATGATGTCCTCTAAGGAAGTCAGTCTTCATGTGTGGATATGTTGGATGGTTTGCAGGGATTAAGGTCAAGTAAGCATGCTGGACAAGGAGAATATTGATAGATAAAAGGACCCCATATTCCCTTAGTTTTATATAATCTTGAGATTTAGTGAAGTCCAGCTGCAGGTTCCATCATGAAGGACCACTAGAAAATAAGATCATCATGGCTGATTAGTAAAAACCAACAGGATGTTTAAAACATAGCTAAAATAAGTCTATTAATATTCTATATTTGTCCAATTTTAAACCAAAAAAAGACCAAAACCAACAAAGCATTAGTCCGTCTCTCCGTACTTTTCATTATCGATTGTGTATGTGATACTAAACCCCATTCATTCCAAAATAAATAAGTCTTTAAAAAAAAAATGCTAAACAATTTTCTAAAGCCTCTGGTCAGATTCGTTTGTTGGGGACTATTTTTTCATGCGGATTATTATATGTTTGGTGCTCTTACAGCAGCCTGACCATGTATGAGTGTAATAACTGAAAACACGCTTCAGTGTCCATGTTCACCATAATGAAGGAACTTGTGAACCAGTGCATGGTTTGGTTCATTAATATGTTTTAATATGGAGCACAGATGAATAAGTTATATTAGGGTTTGAATACAAAGACAGTGCATGAAAGAATAAATGAATTGTTGAAATGTTTTGACAATAAAAAAAGAATATATAGATTATCAGACTTATCCTTTTAGGTAAAACAATCTGTCTACTTTGACAAAAAAGGAATTTATATTAAATAAATGTATCTTATTCCCTTTGAGAAACAGGTGGACGTTACAGTACAGTGCAGTCACTTGTTCCTTTCACTGAGTTTTATTTATCTTCCTCACCACACAAACCAAAATGGTTTCCTCTGGAAAATTCCCCTCAGTCACTGGGCGCTGTGAGCTCGTGATAAACTGGAGGAAGCTTGCAACATTTCTCTCTGACACACAAGTAAACACTGCAGCTTAAACTGATTAAAATACTGTAATGAAATCAAATCTCAAAAAGTGCATCAAAAGTGTGGCAGCACACAGTGAAAGCAAATGCAGTTACATTCACACTTGTAGTAGAAAATGCTCTTTGAATGGTTACACTGATACTGAATTACATCAAAACAGGTGAAACCAAGTGAAAGCACACACACGCACACACACACACAAATTAATTATTTACCAGGTGAGAGTGAGCGACGATGTTCTGCACTCATACACTTCTCTACCGCACTGCTACCATCGCACATTAATAATAAAGCCTCCAAGTGTATGTTTTTGTGTGTGTGTGTGTGTGTGTGTGTGTGTGTGTGTGTGTGCATGCGTGCGTGTGTTTGCCACTAATGCAATGTGTGCCAAATGTCTTGTCATGATGTTTTATTAATGTAATGTGTACTCAAACAATGTACAGTTTCTCAAAGTCTGCTCTTGTAAAAATGAAAATGACAATAAGGGGTTAAAGAAAAAGAACTATCAATAATAAAGCACTTTACTATGTGCTATATGCAGAAGCTGAATCGCATGTTTTTCACTCCATGAGAGGGAAAAGCTGCATTAGATTTAAATGGTATTCAGGATCTGTGCCTCAAATAACAGAGGAGTCCAGATAAAACTCTGCAGGATCTCCTTTTGATCTAGTGGATTCCACGTTACCCGTCATGGGAATCTGGGTCCGTCCGTCCACATTCCACACTGAAGCCAGAGGATATACAGCTGATTTTAAAAACACCAGAAATACCGTAGGGACACAGACGTTTTGAGGATGAATGTCTGAGGCCTCAATGGCAAACCACCTGGATCCAAGACCCTTTATTGAAGACGCATGTTGCACCAGAATGTTTTGATTGGTGTTCATTTTCAGAAGATACCATGAGTTTACAGATGGGAAGAGAAAAAACCTAATTGCTGCAATCTGCCCTGCTGATATATAACTGATTAACAAAAAGAATTTCACATCAAAGCCTGTACTGATGAAGGAGAAGTACAATTAAATGATGATGTCTAATATGCACAAAAAGAACATGTTGGGTTTTTCTGAACCCTAAAATAAAAGGTATATAATCACTTTGCTGTTGAAGTCTTCTAAAAAATAGAATAAAAAAGACTAAAATTCAAACATCGACCAAGTGAATCTCAAGTCAACAATACAACAGCACCACAGCATGCCATCGTTTTGCATTAAAGTGTAAAGAAATGTGCCAGTGATGATAAAGAGCCCTATGTTTTGGATTTATAAAATGCATTGCTCCTTTTCTGCAGCCCCTCTGGCTGAAGTTTGAAGATAACAGGCTCAGTTAATGAGCTAGCCTTCCACTCTTACCTCCCAATCGAGTGCCAACGTTAGTGTGAGCTGCAGGCTTATCTCTTGATTCACACGTTAGACTACACCTACTGCACAAATACGCTAACGGGAAATGTACCAGGAAAAAAGACAATGCCTCCATTATTGCACCGAGTCTGTGATAAGCACCGAAAACATTATAAGTCATTTATTTGGTTGGTTCACTTTCAACGCTTTTCAACTCCAGCTCAGCTATCCTCCCATCCGTCTCCACTCCTCCCTTCATCATTATTCCCAGTATATTCTGCTGGTTCCATTTTTCACTCTTGCAGCAGCAACCAAACAATCTCAGAGAGCAGTATTAGTATTTTGTGGTCATGCCGCTGTCAGCTGATGCGTTCTGATCCCATGCGGTCTGAAACGTGACATCTGAAGACGTTCCACAAAGATAGGACATTTCATTTGTGTGTTTGTGTGTGTGTTTGTGTGCGTGTGTGTGTGTGTGTGTGTGTTTGTGGAGAACCACAAGCTCTGGTGCTCTTACATCAATTTGAAAAGACATCAATTTAGGATCTTGAAAAATGCTAAATAAAAACACACACACATGCAGATGACATCCCTCACACAGACACCAGATCCCAGCTCTCCCTCAAACTGTCCACAGACACATCCTGAGGCACTGACACACTAAACAACCACACACACATTCTTGGCATTTCCACAGGAGCCAATTACGGCTCCCCCGAACTTGCAGCTCTGGATGTTCTACACGCCAGCTGAAACAGTGACTCTCTGCAATCTTTCTTAATTACCATCACAAAAAACCTCCCTAAATTCTAAGCTGATAATACTGGGTTTTCTGAACGGCATGCGAATCGCCGAGGAGGGGCACGAAAAACCAAACTCTCTGTCAGCTTGCGGCAGACATTAATTCAGAAACTGAAGACTACTCCCACCCGGGGATGACATACCAGAAGCACCGCAGAACCGATGTCATTAAAGCTGCTGCCTGTGCAGCCTCTCAGAGGAACCCTTTCTCTAAACAGCATTAGCAAGCCGGGGAGCTGCCGAAGACAAGCGCATGCCTCAGACTCACATAAATGCTTCCACATACTCTCACTGGAGCTCACACGAAGAGTCAAAACACATGAAAAAAAACGTTGCAAAATCAGGGTGAATACTGGCTACTAGTATCTATAAAGAATATACGGTTATGTATGATTGTAATGTGAGTAAATGAGAGAATAGGAGCAAGAATAATGATGGGCAGTTACAGATAGCAACACAAGTGATAGATATAGTACTAGCTAAAATAAACATGCCAGAAGAGCATTCATTTTTAGCCTCAGCAGCCTCGGTGGGCATCAAATCAGCGCTCAGAAAAGCAGAGGCTGGGATCCAGTGAGAGAAAAAGACAGAAATAGAGCAAAGGCTGCAGCCGTTTATGTCCATGAGGCAGGATCGCGGTCTGTAGGTGTGGTTTGCTTAGACAGGAAGCTGGTTTCTATTCCTACTTCCTGCATACCTCCAGGAAGATAAGGCTAAAGGTAAACGGAGCATATTGAAGCATCATCTAGCAACCCACAAGTGCAAAAACATCCCAAACGCTTTTGCCACATCTCCTGAGTTTTCTTTCTTACACTTTTCTGAAGATTCGCATTCGTCAATTATGTCACATATCACTCACCGATATCTGGAAGACTTCCTGCGTGTCATCGAGCATCTGAACCCTGATGGAGACCTGTCGCCCTGGAGGCTGGGAGGGAGGACGCAGGCCTGGCTCCAGAGTGGACACCCCAAAGCTATCAGGGGCGCTCAGCCTCTGTCCGGCTGTGGACGGCCTCTCGGCTGGTTCCACCATGGCGGCAGACGCTACAGTGAGGGGCTCTCGAGCTGCAGGCACCTCAGTTCACGTCTGGAGGAGAAAGGAAAGAATAGTTTTACTCGAAATACGGGGGTGTAGTTTGGGTCTTTTTATGTGCTTCAAGCCAGCAGAGCCAATAATCTGCTCACTCTGTGATTTTGGAAGTATTTTGGGCTCCTAAAGTACACAGCAGGCAGTTTTCAATCAAAATAATCAGCCATTTCCTTTTAACATCCAAGCTTCTACATAGGCTCTCAACCTAAATAGCATGTTCCTTGTGTGTTTTTGTAGGATTCGTCAAATGTCTTTTGAGGGTATTTGATAGATGAACAAATACATGATGCTCCATAAACACTCCCTGAAAAAATAAACTTTGCTTTCGAGTATAAAAGTTTCTTGAATGTGGAAAAAAAAAAAAATAACCTCGTATTTAAAAAAGGGAGTAAGAGGTACTTGTGTAGAAATCTTGGAAGGAAACTTTGTGCTTGATTAGTTCAAGAAATGTGCGAAAAGACTTGCCACGTTTATTCAGTCTAGATTAAATTGGCCTTGCACAACGTTAAACCACCAGACGTTTGGTCAGTGGTGATTTCTCTTTCAGTCAGGATGATGAAATGAATATAAACAATCCACAGCCCCCACACAACAGTACAGCTGAACTTAAGAGTTTGGCCGATGCACCAGGTAGCAGACAGACATGTAGCACACCTTGCTAGACACACGCTTCTCCCAGCTGCAGCACATGTAGGTGGGATTTCCTCCCAACCAAACACAGGGCTCTCTGTAAAGACCAGTTCAGACATGAATCAAAGCTTCACAAGTAGGGCAGATGAGATACGGTCTGAGAACACACAAAGACGCTCAATCCCCCCTACCCCTCCTCTCCTCTCTCACACACAAACTTTTCAGCGCCCCCACCTCCATCCCACACTTGATAAACCTCAACCCTCAGACAATAAATATGCTCTCAGACGGTTGGTGACATCACAGCTGAGGAATGTTTTAGGAGACAGTCAAGGGGGCAATGCAGCGGTGAAGGCTGAGCTGCCCTGGAAACAAACAGTGTTTTCTATGCGAGTGCACAGTTAACATGGAAAATGAGATCTTTGCCCTCTCCAAGGTGACGTTATCCTCAGTTGGGCATCAATACCGGTCAATAAATCGTTAAATCAATATGTCATGAGGGACCTATTGGGCATCATGATGATTGACAGGTTAGACTTTCTTTGTAGTTTTTTGTTTTTGGGTTTTTAAAGGTCCACATACAGTGTTTCATCGGGTTGATGGGGTGGTCCGATTTTGAAGCTCCTGCTTTCTTTTTCCTAAAATCTGGAGGATAAAGCTGGTGTATAATTTGCGGTCTTTTGTAGGCGGCCCAAAGAATCCTCAGAGTGACGGTCACTTTTCTCTGAGAGGCAAAGATGGGAAGCACAACAACCCCATGGTGAAGCCTCGGTGCACCATCTATTTTAGGGATTATTCAATTACTCGAACAAAGACAATAATCTGCAACTATTAGGATACGTTTTGGGGATTTCAGACTGGTGGTGGGACTAAGAAAAGCAACTTAGTAGAGATGGGCAGTTTGTACATTTATAGGAAATTATTTTCTTGATTAATTGAGAAAATAACAAATAGAGTAGTTGATAATTGTGAGTTTCAGACCCACAGCAGAGCCCTAAATCCTCTGAAGGCCAGATAGTCGTAGTCCAAAGGAAGAGGTCCCGGATATGGCACACAGCCAACGAATGCCTTCAAGCTCCAGGGGAACTGCTCTGTAGTTGACCTCTGACCTCAGTGAAAGTAGACTACTTCTTCCCCCTGAATCCCTCACCACAGAAATATACCGTATGCAAAATTAACACAAAACATATGCAATAATCTGTACATGCAAAGAGACTTCCCCGTCCGTTCTTCCACGCCTCATCTAGCCTTTTATTACCAACGTGAGAACTGAATCTTTCCAAAATTCAAAACCCAATCCTTTACTAATCCCTCCACCTGCGAAGTACAAACGAACACCTCTCTTCACCTCAGTGACAAAAGCTGAAACTGGCGCCCGGCCAAGGAAGTGACCCGACAATAATAAAAAAAAAAAAAAAAAAAAAAAAGAGACCTGACATTCAAGTTACTCATTACACCTGTGGGGGAAAAAAAGGCCTTTGTTCTTGTGTGCTACTTCCCAACTGACGCTCTGCTCGGTTTGTTATTTATTAGTTCTCTATTGTGAAGTGTAACCTCCAATAATCTTTTGAAACCCGTCACTCAACACTGTGACACCCTTCAAGCGCCGGCTTAATAGCTCTACCTAATCATTCTCTAACAAGCAGGTGCCAATTACCCTGATGAACATCAGTATGTATAAAGTGGGTTTGTCGCCTGCACGTCTTCAGTCTCTCAGCACAAACTCATCAACGAGGAGCCTCAGGGTTCATTTAAGGCTTTTGAAGAGCGTTTTTTTAAACCACTAAAACACAAAACAGGAACTAAAATCAGAAAGTACAGTCTCGAAAAAGCTCACTTCTGGCGTAAAAATGGCACCAAAACACAACAAAAATAGTTGTTCCGGGGTCGATTCAAGACCTTGAGGATTGCACTCTAGCTGTTAATGTATCTCCTATAATGGATTAATTTCACAGCTAAAGAGTGGAAATGTGGAAGCAGAAGTTTCATCATGTCCTCGGTCGGGGCTGGGGATTATACGAGGCGTTAGTTGGGAGGAATACAGAGCGAGCTGGTCACACAGGCACAAAGGAAGCCACTGTGGGAGCTTCCAGCAGCGGGGCTTTAAAAACTTCGGAGGGACCGAGGCCTCTCAAGCAGCCTTTGAACTGGTGTTAGCTGAAAGTTTCCCAAGAGTTTGTGAGAGGGAAGCCAGGCTCTGGGAATCGGATGTGACTGTGTGTGTGTGTGTGTGTGTGTGTGCGTGTATGTGTGTGAGTGTATGAAAACACAGAGAATGCTTTATCTTTCACACACACAAAACTACTTTAATTCTGTCGACTATTTTGCTTATTAATAAATGAAGACAGCACGTATGTAAAAGTGACAATTAACCATTACATAATCTGGGTCAGAATATTCTTATGGCCGTTGCATAACAGGCAATGTTTGCCAGCTATGGAACAGGTTTGACAATCAACACTTTGATGAATGGAGTTTAAAGCAACTTCAGATAAAACTGCAGTATTGATTATGTTAACAGGAACATGACGACATATGCCAAGAATATAGAAACTGTGCTATCAAAGAGGATGGATATATTGTTCCATTTGTAGTGTTTCTATTGAAGATGTACCCTTTGCATTTCATTTATTCAATTTATTTGATCTACCTATATGTTTTGTGGGGCTGCTATCATTTTGAAAGACATACTTTGGATTTCTATCAGAGAATGAAAAGACAACTATGTGACAAATTCAAAACACAAGGTCAAAAAAACTATTCCTGGACCATCTGTTATCACTTGAACAAGGTCCTGCATTCGCTGAGGAATGCTGTGGGATTGATATTATACGAATAGTTTAGTATATTTACTAAGTACTGTGCAGTATTTGTACTTAAAATCAATAATTATTCTAAATGCTCAAAGAAGAAAAATAATACAAAGAGCTGAAAATGCAGCTGTGATGGTGGCGCTCTATACAATACAATGCCGTTACCTGGTTGTACTTGTTGCCACCTTTACAACAGGAGGATCCCGTTCAATAAACTGAATACAGTGACACCCTGAAGCATCAACTACAACCTGACAAGCACAGGTGAGGGCGACACCAAGGCCCACAACAGAACACGCTACTCCACGGATCAATAGGCCGTGCTTGATGCCACGTTTTATCAAGGTGACACTCAGCACCCATGGAGGCCATTAAGCTGCTCTACTGCTCCCTGGAGAGGTTTTTAGTGTGTGTGTGTGTGTGTGTGTGTGTGTGTGTGTGTGTGTGTGTGTGTGTGTGTGTGTGTGTGTGTGTGTGAGAAAGAAAGGGTTTGTAACACCAATTCTCCCAGTGTAACGGGTGTGATATTGATTGTAAAAGTGAATTGGCATCAGGGCAGCATAGTGATTAGGAACACCAACCATTAAGGACAAAGATGACCCTGCGCTCTGACCTCACTCCAAATGTGGGGGTGGAGAAAAAAAAAAAAAAAAAAAAAAAGAGTCATTGCATACATTCTCCATAAGGATCAGCAGCTTTGTCAAGTGACATAAAGCAAACACACCCCTATATATATATATATAGGCAATACACACACACACACACACATATATATACACACACACACACACACACACACACACACACACACACACACACACACACACACACACACACACACACACACACACACACACACACACACACACACACACATCAGAGTGCAATCTCCAGGATGTAGGTTAGCAGAGTAATCCTTTAGGTAGGCTAAAGCAACCTGATCACACACTAGAGAGAGACTGTGTTAATGTGTGCTCAATGTTAATGTGAATGTGATGACAATGACAAGCCTGTTGGAAGGTTTGGTGAATGCAAAAAATGACTGAGAGGAGAAGCTGTAGGAAAATATAAAACATCACCCAAAAGTACATGCCAATTAAAGAGTCACAAAATGTTGCAATACGTTTAAATGTTTTGAAGCACTTATTGGAGATCATTGTCTATAATTAAGCTTACAGTATAAAAAAAATAAACCTGGACCTCCTAAAGCTCAGCCGATTAGGAAAACGAACAGACTGCAATGGAAGCGAGCTTATACTTAACACATCGGGCTCATCAGACACCATGCATTGTTGCCTTGAAAAAGACAAAAAGAAAAAGTATTTTTGCAACAAATGTGGCCAGATCTAAGCACAAGCGTGCTCCACAGAAGGGATACAAGAGACGCAACGTGTAACCTCGCTTCATAATCCGGATGGCATGATTTCCTTACCCCCTCTTTGGCTCAGGATCCACAGATTGTCCGGCTGGAGGAGCTTTTTCCTTAAATCCCACACAATGCTGTGAAATTCTGACCGATAAATCCTCTCCTCTCCTCTCAGGTGGGACGTGGTTTCGGTGTGGTAGCCATTGAGACAAATGTGGGAAACCGTGCATGGAGCTTTCTGCTGGAACAATAAAGACACACACACACACACACACACACACACACACACACACACACACACACACACACACACACACACACACACACACACACACACACACACACACACAGGAGCAGATAAACAGCGCCACTGCATGGTCGTTTGGGGGGATGGCAAAGGGTTTGGGATCACAATCTTGCTTTTCAGATATAGCATGCAAAATTAATCTTTTTACACATTATAGAAATGAACTGACTGACTGTGTGTGTGTGTGTGTGTGTGTGTGTGTGTGTGTGTGTGTGTGTGTGTGTGAAAACACAGAGAATGCTTTATCTTTCACACACAAAACTACTTTAATTCTGTCGACTATTTTGCTTATTAATACATTACATTACATTACAGTCATTTAGCAGACGCTTTTATCCAAAGAGACTTACAATAAGTGTATTCAACATAGAGAACTACTAGTCACCAGAAGTCATAAGTGCATCTCCTTTCTTAAACAAGCATCTTAAAGCATAAACCAGAGCAAAAGTACAGAGACAAACTAATACGAATACAATAAGTGTATTCAACATAGGTATTCAAGAGAACTACTAGTCACCAGAAGTCATAAGTGCATCTCCTTTCTTAAACAAGCATCTTAAAGCATAAACCAGAGCAAAAGTATAGTGCAGAGGCAAATTACTACGAAAACAATAATTGCAACAAACTAAATAAGTGCTACAAACTACTACGAATAGGATAAGTGCAAAGTAGTCATATAGGCTACTTTACATCAGTAAACGTAGCAATACTGCAACTTAAAAATACCATTTACAGGTAAAGGTCCTGCTTTACAATGTCATCTGAAGTTAAGGTACGTAGGCGTACTACTTGAAAAATATTCTTTCACTATGAAAAGTGAAAACACTGAAATCAAACAGTATACTTTAATATATTTGAATATTTGAATATTATCACTGGTGTGTTGCTGTGTAAGCGAAATCTTACAGTTAGTATAGTAGATGGATGGCATTTTATACACTGTCAGTTATAATTTAATGTACAACAATTAATCATCGTCTGTTAAATCATTGTTTTGCATGTACACATTTTAATCTACTTGGTAACTGGTGGTTATGAATGAAATGAAGCAGCGTAAAAAAGTTAAATATTTCCCTCTGAAATGGAGTAGTTTAGAAGTGTAAAGCATCAGGACAAATAAATATTTGAGTAAAGTTCCTCAAATTGGTTCTTAAATGGGCGACAGTACTTTAGTAAATGTATATAGTTACATTCCTTGTATGTAATGAAGATGTTTTAAATAAATAAAAATGGCCATGTGCACATAGTAAAATTGCTCATTTGTAATATAGTGATCAGGCCAAAAAATGGTAAATCTTGTGTAATTTCAGAAAAAAAAATTCAAGTGGCCAGTACGGGGATCGAACCCGCGACCTTGGCGTTATTAGCACCACGCTCTAACCAACTGAGCTAACCGGCCACGGACGTTCCATCGAACGCGTTTGAATTTATACTTAAACTATCCGCACATTGTTTCCAGAGGGTGAGCCTGCTCACGTCACCCAGCAAGATGGCGACCACAATGCAGGATGGGTTTGAATGTGAGTACGCCGTGTTATTAGCCGACTTGTTAGTAAATAAACTAGTGTTTAAAGGCATTTTGTTATAAAGTGTGGTTTGTGCATTACAATGCATGCATTTCCTTTAAGGGTTTAGTGCAAAAAAGACATGCTTTAGTTCCGTTTTCATCATGGGTTCAGCCTCCCAACATCATTTATTGTCCATCGTTACTCAGCTGTTTTCACTCCAGACAGGGGGACTATAATACTATAATACTTTTAACCTCATTCTTCTTTTTTCTTCTTCTTTTTGCAGGATTTAAACTAAGTGGGTCCGTTTTTTGATGGGATTTGGATCTGCTGGTTAATTGATCATCATTATAATAATAATCAAATCACAGAATCAAGATGGCCCTAAATGTCTTTGGTAAGCAGCATCACACATCAAATATTGGCATTTGTGCATGCAGTGTATTGATGGTGTGTTTGTGTAATGTGTTTAGCCTGCTATTAGTCAATATTTTCAACCACTGTGCACATGTACAATGTTGAAGCACTTGTATATTTGAGTACTTCAATTTTTTGGGAACTAAATACTTCTTCTCTGCTAAATTTCCAATGCAAATAGATACATTCTTACTCTGCTACATTTACACATACTATACAACTACACAGACAATAAATACACATACTATACAACTACACAGACAATAAATACACATACTATACAACTACACAGACAATAAATACACATACTATACAACTACACAGACACAGACAATAAATACACATACTATACAACTACACAGACAATAAATACACATACTATACAACTACACAGACAATAAATACACGTACTATACAACTACACAGACAATAAATACACATACTATACAACTACACAGACACAGACAATAAATACACATACTATACAACTACACAGACAATAAATACACATACTATACAACTACACAGACACAGACAATAAATACACATACTATACAACTACACAGACAATAAATACACATACTATACAACTACACAGACAATAAATACACATACTATACAACTACACAGACACAGACAATAAATACACATACTATACAACTACACAGACACAGACAATAAATACACATACTATACAACTACACAGACACAGACAATAAATACACATACTATACAACTACACAGACAATAAATACACATACTATACAACTACACAGACAATAAATACACATACTATACAACTACACAGACACAGACAATAAATACACATACTATACAACTACACAGACACAGACAATAAATACACATACTATACAACTACACAGACACAGACAATAAATACACATACTATACAACTACACAGACAATAAATGCACATACTATACAACTACACAGACAATAAATACACATACTATACAACTACACAGACAATAAATACACATACTATACAACTACACAGACAATAAATACACATACTATACAACTACACAGACAATAAATACACATACTATACAACTACACAGACAATAAATACACATACTATACAACTACACAGACAATAAATACACATACTATACAACTACACAGACACAGACAATAAATACACATACTATACAACTACACAGACACAGACAATAAATACACATACTATACAACTACACAGACAATAAATACACATACTATACAACTACACAGACAATAAATACACATACTATACAACTACACAGACAATAAATACACATACTATACAACAAAATAAAGATAGATATGATGCATGTTTATAGATTAAACTATCCAAAAATGTATAAAGTATTTAAATCATTAAAGTGCTGCTTACGCTGTAATGCATCTGCAATAATAATTAATTAGCCTACATTATATATAACAATATGGACTCTAACAGGACTAGCAGTTAAACACAGTCTGATTGTTCCTTTACAAGTAAGCACTATTTAGTACTTTATTAAGTATTCAAAGTTGTCTGTATTTTAGGTGGTCTTAAATTGGTCTTTAATTCCTGTTGAATCGTACAAAAATATAGCTCTATATTTTAGGTCTTTTTGTAAGCTTTTATCTGTTGTTAAAACATTGCAGCTTCTGGAAAAAAACATGTTGGAATATTTCTCATTAAAATTTAGTCTCATACTATAAAAAATCAATATGCAACTGTCCTTGCAGTACTTGTGAAAAAGCACTGCATTTTATTTCTATCCACCCCTGTTGCAGACACTGTGAGTTGTCAGCAGGCGATATGTTTTGTCTCGTGTGTCTTTACTGTGAGGTTATGTTGCCTTGAGAAAGAGGGTGAGACACTTGTCCAGGGAGGATTTGGAGTTATTTTGAAGACAGGATACCGGGACGACAAATGTTGAATAGATAAGGCGTGCGGAGTGAACACAGAGTGCACAGAGACAGGAAACAGGCTGTTAGTTTTACCCATGCAGAGAAGATGGAAGATAGGCCTGCATTTGCAAGACGCTGGCCAAACGACAGATGCATAATATTTTCCATCATCAGAATCAAGTTTTGAAGAAAGTTACATTACATTTACATTACATTACAGTCATTTAGCAGACGCTTTTATCCAAAGCGACTTACAGGAAGTGTATTCAACATAGGTATTCAAGAGAACTACTAGTCACCAGAAGTCATAAGTGCATCTCCTTTCTTAAACAAGCATCTTAAAGCATAAACCAGAGCAAAAGTATAGTGCAGAGGCAGATTACTACGAAAACAATAATTGCAACAGACTAATCCGAATATAGTAAGTGCTACAAACTACCGAATAGAATAGTAAACAAATACAAATTCAATAAGATAAGTGCAGTAAACAAATACAAATTCAATAAGTGCAGCAACTAATACGAGTGCAAAGTTATTCTCTTTAACTGTGAGCTTTTTCCTTTAAATTGTGTTTTTTTTTGTTACTTTCTGTTACTTTTTTGCACAACCAACTCTGCTCCCAGCAGACCACATGGCCACAGGACAATAATAACATAATAACATGACAATAGAAACCTGTGCAATACATTGCACATTGCACTGTGCAATAATGGTTAAAAAAGTTAAAAGTAGTTGAAATAGTTTTTTTTTTTTTTCTCTGTCTGTAAATATAGTATTTCAGTTATTGTTGTTTTTTCTACTGTTTTTTTTATTGCTTATTTATAATACTTGTTTTATTTTATTTTTATTTTTCATTTTTTATTTTTATTTTTAGCTTGTCTTCTTCTGCTATGTCTCTTGTGTGCACTTTACTCTGCGCTGTTGTAAGTCTGCAAATTTCCCCGCTGCGGGACTAATAAAGGATTATCTTATCTTATCTTATCTTATCTCTTATACAACTATAATTACATTTATCAGAATATGTTACATAATGTTAAATTGAATATGTTTGTAAATGAGTATTGACACTTCACATATGAGACGCCAGGAGTCACTGAATGAATTGAGACATTTCATTGTAGGATTTTCAGTGAAAATGTTCAGTAGCTGCTGCAGAGTTCAGCCAAACTCCAATTGACTGCTCGGGGGGGTTATTCTGTTCTTCACAGCGTCTAATGTTGCAGAGAGTCTAATTTTAATGTCGGTGTTGTTTATGGTCTGCAACAGCTGAACAAGCAGCGAGAACACACTGCAACAGTGTTGATATCCATCAAGGATCTATTTTAGCCATGTAGGCCTGAAGGGGGGGAAAGCACAAGCTTGTCTGAGAATAAGAAAGATAAACATCACGGTGAGAGCTCATTTACAAGCCAACGTCTCTGCAAAGCGATGTAAATTAATCTTTTACAGCTTTTAATGCTTCACAGAGTAGATTTATTCATGAAGTCACTTAGTCACTGTTTATGCTCAGTGAGGGTTTTGTTGCAGTCAGCGTGATACCCCTTGGTTATTGCACACAAGCTAAACTAAATAAAGTAGCTTCTCTTCATATGTCATGCGGTCAGTGTGGGAATCTTTCAGTCAATAAACTGTTTGTTTATCTTGTTTATTCGGCAAAAGCATTATAAAAGCTGCTAAATTCCCTTAAGCAGTGTCGGTTTTAAACTGTAAAAAAAGCATGTGATTGCCTAAAAACGCTGGTGCAACAACTTCTCAACGTTTGGGTTTTTAAAAGTATAAATACTCTTTTTGAGTATCAAATTGAGCTCCTCCTGCAAATAGATGCTCTGTGTTATTTTATTTGGTTTAAAATGAGAATGATTAAATTAAATGAGTGAGTCCTGATCTTATCCGGGTGTTGGTTTATATCAAAATTGAGACATAGAACAGGCAGATCAAATAAACAGTATGATGTTCTGTCCACTTGGGGGCGCTGTAGCAAACAAAATGAAATCAGAGTAACTGTTTAAGACCTTTTGCTTTTTCTGTCCTCAGATCACGATGAATACAGACCACCTGTGTGGAAGTCTTACTGTAAGTACTGATGTAACATTTTGTTTGGTTATTATCCTGACTTTACCCTTCTTAAACTTTAGGAGAAGTGTTTCTTCATGGTTGTATTTGCTTTCTGCTGATGATTTGCTATGTGTTTTTCTGCCACAGTGTACCAGCTCCAGCAGGAGGCGCCTCACCCACGAAGACTCACCTGCACCTGTGAGGTGAGAAAACACTTCCTCTTCCAGCCAGCCAATGGCTAATTAGTCTGTTATTTCCCGCTTTCACCAAAATTTGCAGAATTAAGAAGGTGCCCCAGATTATAGATGACAATGCTTTAATTGGCCAATGTGAATGTGCTGTCAATTTGCATGCAATATCAACAACCCCTTGTGCTATTTTGGTTAACACATGAAAATGTAGTTTAAATGAGAAGCAGGAGATTTGAGCACAGGTGTAGTACGTCAGTAGAGTCGTCATCTGTGTATATATCCCTGCACAGATGTTTGATTTGAATTAAAACCAAAGCACCCCAAGGAGGTCAGTTTGAAATGCCTTTAGCTCGTTTCTTCACTTGGCGTGTTGTTTATCCTCCAACATCTCTTTCAATTACCAACTGAAACAATAATGCTATGGTTTGAGCCTCAAACAAGCTGAACATTTCCTAGTGTGTGTGTGTGTGTGTGTGTGCGTGTGCGTGTGTTTCGTCTCTTCAGAGACAAATATCCGCTGACTCGGCTTACAGCCGAGCTGATTGTTTTTGCGGTAGTTCACCAATCCATTGTCTTCAGGGAAGGCATCTGTTAAGCTTGAAAATGTTAAACACTGCATGATTTTATATTCATGTTGCTAAAAGCGCCCTCAGTGTAATTAAAGGAAAACCAACATTGTATATCAGTGTTTTTGTACTTTGTACTGCATTTTTTTAGGCCCAATCAGTTTCTTTAATATTTGCTTCAGTAGGACTTAAGATAAAACTAAATTATAGCGGCTCTTCCCTCCTGTTGTTCCTCTTTTTCTTAAAAGGAGAGAGCACTATTATTAATATTGGTAATATTATCCATGCAACATTTGGTGACTTTAAACAAGCAACCTAAATTTAGGTAATGATAAATAAAGGCTCCGTCCTAGCCAAATGGGTGGATGTGTGTGCCACCAGATGTGTGTGTGTGTGTGTGTGTGTGTGTGGGGGGCATCAAGGTTTGGGGGAATCCAACGGGGGATTAAATAATGGGGTGATTGTGTGTCTGGTGTTTGTGTTAATCTATAAAAATGACAGTCCTTGTTTAGATCTATAAAAGACAGTCCTCTTAGAGTGTGTGTGTGTGTGTGTGTGTGTGTGTGTGTGTGTGTGTGTGTGTGTGTGTGTGTGTGTGTGTGTGTGTGTGTGTGTGTGTGTGTGTGTGTGTGTGTGTGTGTGTAAATGCTAAATGAACAGCTGTTGGCCCTGATGTCCTGGCCCGGTCAGGTAGTCGGTGCTGACCCACTTAAAATCAGCAGACAGACGGACTAGAAGAGCCCCCCCCCCCACCAGCGGCTCCGTGTTGTCTGCTGGGAGTTCAGCCATATGTGATTTAATGATGCACCAATAAACACTTATCTAAAGCTGGTACTTTTTAATTTGTGGCATATCGGGGTGATTTACATGAGTGGAGACTGTCCTTCAGCTGGAAGACCTCGGGTCACATTATTAATATATAGCTTTATCAAAGCACGAGCTAAAAACAAGGACAAATATATATTGTGCTCCACTACAGGTGCCTATTACAGCCTGTGCCAGGTAAACATTTCCCGCTGTACCAATTCATTTCATCATTTAATTCAAAATGCACTGTTTATGCTGAAAGAGACCCACAATGTTTTCCCCTTATTCCCCCGAGCTCAGCACTCTTTAATATGCGGTCAAGGATGTCTATTGAGCATTAGTAATGGGGTATTAGTCCGTGCACTCCATGCATGGCTTACTGACAGACCTCAAAGCAGTTTTGTTAGATGTACAGAGGTGCAAGGCTGATAAGAGAGGGCGAACCTTGACTTTTCCCATCCTGACTATGTTGTTATATTTTGTACATTGTAGGTTTTTTGGTTGATGCTGGTGCTCACTATATTAAACTGGTAGGAGTTTGCTGTTTGCTAATAATATACAGTTTATGTGCACCACATGTAAAATCCTTTCAGAATAGGAGATTGTTGTCATTTTGCACATACAAGGCTAAAATTGTAAATGTGTCTCTATATTTTAGTGTGTGTGTGTGTGTGTGTGTGTGTGTGTGTGTGTGTGTGTGTGTGTGTGTGTGTGTGTGTGTGTGTGTGTGTGTGTGTGTGTGTGTTTCACTCACACACACAGCATCCAAATGAATATGCAGCGCTGCTTGTCAGATCATTCTTGATTTATCGTCTCCACAGCAGTTTGAGAACAACACAATGTTCTGCTTTTTATCTGACTCGTGCAATATTCCCTGCACCCATGCACTCACGAAGAGCACAGTGTGTTTGGTTCTGGTCGCATTTCACACTTTATATATATATATTTTTGTTGTTGTTGTTGTGAGGAATGATGTGCTGTCCTACAGAGCATTATGAGATTGTAATACTGCCATGTAAACATGTAGTTGTTTCATCCTTCCGCCCTATATGATCTCACAACCTGTTCTTTTTTAGTGTTTACAGACTACATTTTTTTTTCCCCTGCAGGTGGACAACCGACCTAAATACTATGGAAGAGAGTAAGTTGGCCTTCTCTTTATAAGTGATTTATGTAAAGCAAATTCCTTCAATTCATCTCCAACCGCGAGGATGGTTTGGAATCCATCTCTAAATACATAAAAGCATGTTTTGTGGAGGAAATCTTGACTTCATATTTTGCTTTTTCACGTCCAGGTACCACGGGATGATCTCAAGAGAAGAGGCCGACCAGTTGCTGAGTCAGGCCGAAGGCAGCTACCTCATCAGAGAGAGTCAGAGACAGCCGGGCACGTACACGCTGGCTCTCAGGTAATGTTTGTGTCGCGTGCCTTTAGCTAATTCAAGGAGATGCAGACAATCAGGAACAAATGTGAGCTCAATGCATTTATTAGAAAATGAACCACCTCAATTATAAAACCAGTCAAATCAGATCACAAACTAGAAAATCTTGAAAGTCAAAGTCTAAAGAATGTCACCTGTTTATGAGCAAAAATCCAACAGTGTAAAACCAGTTTTTTTAAGACATTACACCTTTTTATTTTTGTTGTATTAAATATCTAAACATTTCTAAACAAATTACAGTCTCCAGAAAGTAAGCCATCACTATGTGTGTTCTGCATTTCCGCTTCTTGTGAACCCCCTTCGCCCTTAGTAGGAACTGTTTCTTTCTGACATTTATCTGCACGCATTTGTGTGACGAGGCAGAAAAAAACATTAAGACACGATAAGACATTGAGCATGTCTTATCGTGTGTTCAGGTGCTGCCAGTTTAAAAGTGAGGGTTTAAAAGTCAGCAGCTTGAGCTGTAAGCTGCTCAGAGGTGCTTGGATCTAAACTCACATGTCTCCACACACCTTTCCTCATGTTGCAGAAGGGCCTGAATAGCTTGTAATCAACAGTCAGTCGTACTTGAATGTTAGCTTTCGTTTTCTCAGAGTAGGTGTCACACTTTTAAATGAGTGCATGACATAATTTGAATTTGGTTTTGGGTCAGTTTGCTCTATTCATATCCATGTCACTCTTCCACCTGCACACCATTCCCTCTCTTCCACTGCCTCTCCAATCCCCGCGGTTATAATTACCTTCCATAAATACACCCTTCATAAACTAGCGTCCCGCTCTGGGTCGGCAGAAATGGAAAGGTTGGATTTTGGGTTAATGATGTAACGCTGCGGTTTTTATCTTGCGGTGGTTTCATTGTGATCCGCTGAGGAGCAGATAATGTGTTGGCCCAGTTCAGAGACTATCTGTCACAGAGTTTGTGCCATTTTTGACTCTTCATTATCTTAGTAATTGGATGCAGTATGTTTGTGCATAAAGGGGGAAACATGAGTAGAGTTTGTCCATCAACTAGCCTATTTTTTCTTCTTTTGTTGTATTTTTGCTTTGAAGCTTCTTATATTTCTTTTTCACACTCTTTGAAACATAAACTAGCCAGTATTGTCATTCTGATCAAATCTTATATTAAAGCCTAAACTTTAAAGACCCAGTTTGCTGCGAGACAATCCTAAAAGTCCTCCTTTGTTCCATCCAGGTTTGGGAACCAGACAAGAAACTTCCGTCTCTACCACGATGGGAAGCACTTTGTCGGAGAGAAGAGGTTCGAGTCCATCCACGACCTGGTCACAGACGGCCTCATCACACTCTACATCGAGACGAAGGTGTGTGTCCATGTTTCCCCTCACCTTTATCCTTCTTAACAGGACTCTGCTAACACAAAAACACAACTTTCCACATTATCTCTGAGAACAGTGCTGCACAGTTAGACCCATTCATCAGGGCTGTAATCAGTGAATGTAAATGCTGATTATGGATGATTACTAAATGGAAGCATTAGAGCTTTCAGTTTATGTTTACCAGGCATTCAGCTTGACTCACATATTATTACCATTAATATCTGCTTGTTTACCGGATCATCTGATTCCCTGGATTCCTTGAAAATAATCAAAGAAAGAAGGAACATCAGCATTTTCTTGAGCTCACTCCCTATTAAGATTTGATTTGTTTATTCTGTAAAATCAAGAATATTCTTGCAAGATTGAGCCCAAGGACAGTTGGGTCAAATGTGGTTTCACAGACTGGAAAAATAATCATTTATACAGCTTGTTAGGGGACTTTGAAACTGAAATGATACAAACCCACGATTGCAATGTTTACAGTAACCTTCTCTCCTCTCAGGCAGCGGAGTACATCGCTAAAATGACCATAAACCCCATCTATGAACACGTTGGCTACACCACCCTGAACCAGGAGCCCACCCTGAAAAAACATCTGCCGCAAAGCCCCGAGGCCCCAGATGGACCGGCTCCGGCCAAAGATAACCATAACGCTGAGGAGAGGGTGAGGACAAACACACATACATGAATGTTGATCTGGGGAAAAAGTGTCCCAATAGATGACCTAAGAGGTTTTGTCACATTTAACTTTTGAAAGTTAACAAAATACTTGTTCTTCAGACCTGAAATTCAACATATTTTCTTTCTCGTTATGGAATATTAAGTGTCATTCTGAGGAGTTATCTTCAGCTTGAGGTATAGCGAAGCTTTTAGAGATTACATATAAAAATGACAGCAAAAATCAAATCAATATCTTCAAAACTCATCACTCCATGCAAGATATATGGAAATGGAAACTGTGGAGTAACTCAGGCAAAAAGCATCCTGAAATTAACATGTGTTTTTTGGCAAACTGACCTAAAGCCTTGGGGTTTTTTAGGGGTTGGTTTGAATATCTAATTGAGTTGTTTTGGCACAGATAATTGGCTACAGACCAAAGAATATCCCCTTTAGGAAACTACAGTCTGAAATTAAGCCTTAAAAGTCATCACTCTCAGAAAAAAACAATCATTTGTTTTGCAAATTGTCTTTTCACGTTGTAGAAGACTAGAAAACGGTGTGTAATTAATCATTCATATCTCAAAACTGAGATCACTAGAGGAGAGAAATTGACAATGGAAAATGTGTAGGAACACTGAGGGTTTATTTTTAGGATGGCTTGATCCAGAAAATCAGTAAGAGATGACGACGACACTTTCATCTTTAAATGTATGCAGCTGAACAGTAATTACGCTGTGTGCAGTATGCAAAATAACCTGGAACAATCAATATATTAAAGTCACTTGATCTCACCTACATAAATACAGGTTACGTTAATTATAAACCATCTTAATATTTCCAGAATCCGGTAGAAAGTTTAAAACATAACTAGATAAATGTAAAGAAACTCTGCAGAGAGTTAAAGTAAAGGAAAGGAAAGTTGCTGTACTTACAGTACTAAGATGGAAGGATGAGGGTTGAAGAGCACAGTGAAGGAAAGAAGAAGAAGAGGAGGAGTAGGAGGAGGAGGATGGATGGATGGATGCAGAGGAGAGATGGCCTCCAGCCAAACGCTCTGCAGTAAAATTACATAACAGCCGTTTGCCTGCAGAAACCTGCTATCTCCCAAAAGCCGCCTACTAAGTATTTAGGAATCGAGTTTGTTGTTGGCTCATTAGTTTCCATTCAGCTGTGAGATAATTGTTTTCTGTAATTTCTTACAGACAGGAAACTTTTTTTTTTTTTTTTTAACAGATGGAGCTTTGTTAGAGTTGGTAAACAGATTATGGAGTTGTGAGTTTAACTGTATGACGCAGGAGCTAACGCAGATGCTAATCGCTGGGCAACATTTTATGTAAATTGCAGCTGTGTGTTTGTGCAGGTGGGTGCATGAAAACGAGGCAGTTACACAGTCCAGTTGAAATGGACGACACAAAACACACCAACACACCAACACGCTCTTAACAGAGCCGTGTATGCAATGTGTTTATCGGCTACACCAGTACTGAACCTCCGGAGGCCTTGTGTGACCTGCAGTGCATGACCACCTACACTGCACCTCATATGTCACTGTCTGTGTGTGTATGTGTGTGCACGGTGTGCGGTGTGTGTGGCCCTGTATACGTGTGTGCTTTCATAATTGGTTGGATTTGCAGACAAAGCAGTACGGCTGTGACATTGAGACCAGCGGTGGCTCTCTGGAGGGAAGACAAACACAGGAGAAATGCTTATTTCACACGTCTAATCACCTTTTATCGTAGGTTAAATGCGGGTTTGATGGTCCCTGTGGGGGTGATAAAGACATGGTTATGGTGATGACTTTTTAAATTTAAATTTTTAAAAGGTTTAGGGAGTATTTTGGAGGGGGAGAAGGTACTAGCCAAATTTGAATACCTTCGATCTGAAGAAAGGAAGGTCTTTCCGTCTAAAAATCAGGTTGCTCTTTGTTATCAACCTTCCTACCCGCCATCCCATCATTAAATATCCATGACCAGTCATACATATTCACTGTGTTGTGTATACAAGCCGAGGATTTGTGATTTGAATATGGGCTTTTTGTGTTAAAAATTCAACTTAATCCTGTTTTCTTTTAAATAATTATAACATGTTAGTCACTACTTTGCCACAAAATATGATTTGTATGACATAAAATATCTACAAAAAGATCAAAACACCTAGCTTGAAGCTTGTAGATCTCTCCCACATTAGCAGGATTTAATGCAGGCACACCGCTTGTTTGTTGACAGTTTGCTAAGCCCAATAAAGAGCCCAAAGAATGTCAAAGAAGTCCAAATATCCACCCACCAGAGGCGCCACTTACTGAAAAAAACTCCAAAATCCCCTTCTTAAGTGAAAATTTAGCCTTAAACTATTCTTATATAATGTTACTTGTATGATTTAATGGATGACCAGGGCCATCTAAGGACATTTGCTTTTGTAAAATGACAAAAGAAGGGAGAATAACAAAGAGTATGAACAAGAATAAACCAATCTTTATCTCCCTCTCTGTCTCTTTCTCTCCTGGGACACTTTTCGTGGCAGAAATTGGTGACAAACAACAACAATCCCTGCATTCTGATTGGCTTATTCTCCTCTCAATGTGACCTGTTATATTCATCCATTACTGCACCGTAGCTCAGCCCCCTCCCCCCCTCTTCCTCTTCTCTCTTTCTCCGCCTTTAACACCTCCCTCCTCCTCCACCAATGCTGCCTGATGAGAGTGTGGAGGGAAAGAGGATTAACACACACACAGACACACACACACACACACACACACACACACACTGAGCCATGTGGGCTGAAGCGCTCACCTACACGAGACCGAGAGACGGGAATGCACACTCTGCAGCATCAGTCCTGTTGGAAGGATTTTGGGAACGCATATCGAGAAGATTTATTGAATCATATTAAGAGAAATTTCTTTCACAATATTTTATTTGGTGATTTTTTTTAATTGGCTTGCTGGCCTTTTTGTTTTTCTTTTTGTTATGAACTGGTATTGCACCATGCAGCGGCATCAGTATGCAGCGCTGATCTGATTGGCTGATCTTTGTACTGCTACGACAGCAGGATTGGTCCTGTGTTGGCTCCTCGGTTTGGGATGTTGTTGTCGGATGGAGCTTTGCAAATTTTTTGAGAGTCTAGCCGCTGTGTCGTTTTCTAGTTCTTTCTGTTTTTGTTAATTATTTTGGTCATTTATACTCATTTTTAATACAGTCTTTAGTATTTGATTCCTTTTGGAGGTCTCGTATTCCTTGGCAGTGTGATTGGTTTACTATATTTATTAATTGGGTATTAGTCTTAGAGCCGACTTTTGATTTAAACCTCCAGTGTGAGTTAGTTAACACCAAAATTCCAAATCCCACAATGCCGAGCAGAGAGTCGCATGTCGTAAAAAGAGGTAAAAAGCAGTCACGCAGGCGAAACGAGAAGCAGACGGGTCAAAAGGGCTCTTTGTTTACCACAGCGCTAAGTTTGAATGTCAGCGCTGGTTCGATTCCCTCCCTGCCAGTCTCCGGCAGCACCACAGACCCCGGAGCGGGCTCGGGGTCTCGTCTCGACCGGGCTCCAGCCCTCTCCAAACCCACCTCCCCTGCTTCCACCTTCTGGAAACCAATCAGATCTTTTGCCCTTTCGCAGCTCACATCGCTGGTGCGGCGGGCCACCCTGAGGGAGAGCGACTTGGCGCCCAAGTACGAGAAGGTCCACAACTTCAAGGTGAGCCGCTCCTTCGCTCCTCCACCCAGTCCTGTTAATGTATGTATGTGTGTGTGGTGAATGCTGCCAGAGTTGCTGATTCAGCTCATGGGGTCTTATTCAAATTCACCTCAGAGAGCAAAGAACGCATCAGGATACACACACACACACACACACACACACACACACACACACACACACACACACACACACACACACACACACACACACACACACACACACACACACACACACACACACACACACACATTTCTGCATTTACATTTCAGGTTTGAAGCTTTTGTGTTGGTTTAGATTCCCAGATGTCCATATTAGCAGTAGCCAATAGTGACGAGCACAAAGGTCAGAGCTACAAAGTCCTGAGCTCAAGGGAAATTTGGATGATGAACACACACACACACACACACACACACACACACACACACACACACACACACACACACACACACACACACACACACACACAGCAGCCCTGTGATGTGATGGAGGTTATTAGCATTTCATTATTGGAGCTAATTTATGCAAAAAGAAGAGAATAAGATGATGAGAACTTTGCTTTCACTCATATTTTTTCTAGAAAGACTTTTTCAGCCCTCCTGTGTCTTCATTATTCTACCAGTGTTTATAACATAATATTATACAATTATTGCTGGTATTAATGTTTTTATCACTGTTTTTGCAATATAGACCTGTGCAAATATATCATTTTTTTTTTTTTTATCAATTTTTGTATTTCTTATTTTTTCTAAACATATCTGCTTCACTTTAACAATTCTGTTTATAAATGGACATTTTAAAGTAATACAATTTGACTTTATGTCCATCTCTTTAACCAGGTTCATACATTCAGAGGCCCCCACTGGTGTGAGTACTGCGCCAACTTCATGTGGGGTCTCATCGCTCAGGGAGTCAAGTGTGCAGGTAACACACACACACACACACACACACACACACACACACACACACACACACGCACACGCACACATACAGACAAACACACTCTCACACACGCATATCAGTGTGTTATGCACTTTTCTCAACCCCCAAAAAGATCCAATATCTGCTCCTTTTTGCCTCCCCCACTGTATTCGTCATGTTGCGCCTCCTCTCTCTTAAACCGTGACTCAAAAATTGGACAGCAGGCTTAAAGTTAGTCACTGTTGCTGTTGACTCATCTTCTGTGTATCCACGGCTCTTAAATGTTAAAAGATTCATTTTGGTGCCAAAGAACACACTGTCTGTGTGATTACTACTGTGTGATGAGCTCAGCCTCTGCAACGCCTACGCTTAAATGAAACTTTCGGTTATTATGCTCCAAGTATCAGACAGAATTACGTTATCCCGATATTGATATTTCGTGTTTAAGGCAGTGTGAAGAGCTGAAAGCAATTTAAAGTAGTAAAGGCACACTTTTATGTAAATCCACACGAGATGCTGGAGAGCTGAATCACTTTAATGTTCCTTCTCTGTCAGACTGCGGGTTGAACGTCCACAAGCAGTGCTCCAAAGTCGTGCCCAACGACTGCCAGCCGGACCTGCGGCACGTCAAGAAGGTGTACAGCTGCGACCTGACCACGCTGGTGAAAGCCCACAACACCAAGAGGCCCATGGTGGTCGACATGTGCATACAGGAAATCGAGGATAGAGGTGAGAGGATTGTTGTTGTTTTTTTGCAATTTAGAGAGAGAAAAACACCCACGAGGGCCGGCATGTGTGTGCAAGATGTGTTTGACAATGGTATTAAGATGTACACAAGCAGAATAAATCCCACATGTGGGAGTGGGAGTGAAACAGTCGTCTCCCCCGTGGGATCTGAGTTCTCACAGAGGAGCTGCCAAAGACTCGCTTTTATTGAAAACGATTCAAGACCTGAGTGAAACTAATACGTGAAATCAATAAAGACACCTGACTTGAAGAGATTGAACTTGACAGGAGCAGGAGAGCAATTTACTTCTCCTCCCCCACTGTCTCTGCTTTAGTCTCCCATCAGTCTTCATTGCCGTCCTTCTCTCTTCGTTTATATCTCGTCTGTATGTGTTTAACTCCTATTTCTGTTTCTCATTCAGTTTCATTTATGTAATCTCTTCTGTTGGCACATCAGGAGAGAAGCAATTTGTCACAAACGCATTGTTGTATATCAACATTTGTCAGCAGCTGACATCTACAGAAGGATCAGCCCATGTGAAATTTGGGCTGTAAATGTTTATTTTCAGGGTTAGGGTTTTGATTATTGTGCAGATTGTTTTCTCCATTAAACGGTGAATACTTTACTCTAAACATGTAATAAAATAGTAAGAAATGATTGTCAGGTGTCTATAAATGTCGACTTTTTTCAAAGCATCAGTCCTAAAACCAAAGCTACTCAGTGAATAGTGGCATTTTCAGTTGAAACAATTGAAGTTCTCTTAATTCATCAAATAAATGACGCTGTCCCCTTAAACTCTGGTTGTTTGTCTCAGGTCTGCAGTCAGAGGGTTTGTACAGGATATCTGGCTTCAGTGAGCTGATTGAAGATGTCAAGTTGGCCTTCGACAGAGGTGAGTGTCCTGTTCCCTTTTAAAATTCTGAAGGCAAAATATTTCATCTGTTGGCTCATTTTTCTGGATCATTTTTCTGGACGATGTGTCGACCGATTTGTCCAACAGATGGAGAGAAGGCAGACATCTCCTCAAATGCTTACGAGGACCTCAACATCATCGCCGGAGCCCTCAAACTCTACTTCAGAGAGCTGCCAATCCCCCTCATCACATATGATGCCTACCCACGCTTCATAGAAACAGGAAGTAGGTCTTCACGCTTTGTGTACCTCGTTACATAAGATCAAGAATGAATGGAGAGGCAGTTTAGAAGCCAAGCTCGCAACACAGAAAAACACAGGAAAATATGTGGATAAAATGAACATTGTCAGTTTATTTTGTTTATATAATCTTATATTTTTTGTGTATGTGTGTTTCAGAGATCACTGACACAGAAAAACGCCTGGAGTCTCTCCACGAGGCCTTAAAGCTGCTGCCGCCAGCTCACTGCGAGACGCTGCGATACCTCATGGGTCACCTCAAGAGGTCTGAGCACACAAGCCATGCTTTCACTTAATCACGTACTTTTAGTTGTGGGAGCTAAGTCGTTTAAGATTCTGCTTAATCATGGAGGTTTAATCAGTTGATCCAGATTTATTTCTGGTTATGCGGTCATCTTTTCTGTTCTGTTACAAATATTTTCCGTCCTCTCTCATTCCAGAGTGACCGAGTACGAGAAGGAGAACCTCATGTCCAGCGAGAACCTGGGTATCGTCTTCGGCCCGACACTGATGAGGGCCCCCGGGCTGGACGCCATGACGGCGCTCAACGACATCCGATACCAGAGACTTGTGGTGGAAATGCTCATTACCAACGAGGACGTGTTGTTCTGAGAGGAGAGGAGGGGAGGGAAAAGGATTCTTCCGATCAGGAGAGGACGGACAGACAGATTGGGAAGGACTTCTGTGGAAAGATGGAAGAAAAAAGGTGACTTTTTACAAGAAAATGAAAAAGAAACATTCCCACATACCTGGAACTTGTGGCTTGATAGAGAGGACAACAAGGAGAGTTTTTTGTGTGGAGTGGAAGGAGGAAACAATGAAGGAAGTGACTATTTGCAATGAAGGAAATTATCTAAAAAAAAAAAGGAGAAAAAGTAGAAGAAAGGATTCAGTGTTTCTCTACATCATTTTAAATTCAATTTGTAAATTAAGGACAATTATCCAGCCTTACTTGATAGAAATAAACAAATATTATCTGTCTTGATGAGCTGGGAGAAAAGAAAAATATTTTCTTTATTGGAAGGAGAAATTAATGAAAATCTACTTTGTCTTTGTTGGGGAAACACTGTGTGATCCATCTTTGTTTTGATATCTTTCCGAAATGGATGCCTTGACAGTTATTACTGACTTATTTTAGGTGTCACTATTGTTTAAAAAAATCAGCTACCTTTTAAGAACCTTGCATTCGCATTGTTAGCATTCAGCACTGAAACCAAACGAGCCACGAGCTTATAAACGAGTGGTCGCCGATGGTTTCAGTGATAAATGCAGTAATGCTCCTTATAAATCATGTTTTCCTCAAACTGTTGTGGTAAGAGATTAGTTTGTTTTTGCTTTGTTTTCCATAGTGTCAAGTTATCCATTTAATGCTCCTTAAGAGAAGAAGAAGAAGAAGAAGCACTGGCTTTATAACAATAGACAGCTGGATGAATGAATGAATAGAAAAAGGGAACAACTCGCCATACTGCGTCCTCATTCCTCTGAATGCAACTAAAGTGACGTTGGACCTATGTGTGTTTTCATTCCTCTTTTAAAACTCCTTACTTAACAGCTCCCTTTTCTGTTCCAATGATTGAAATATAATTATACAGTCGTTTTTTAGTTGCTAACATAGAAAAAAAAACAATGCCGACTCACCCTTTTTTGTGTCATATTATAAGCTGTTTGTTTGAGAGTTGTTGCTGTACAATTACATGACAACTTGTGGGACTGAACACTTTTTCTCACTCTCCCTGAACCATTCCTGAGTTCTCTCACTTCTCCCCATCTCACATTTTGAAGGTGAAATATTACACTTACATTTTGTGTCATGCAGCCCGTTTAAAGGGAAGCTTTGGGAACACATTTCTGCAGGAAGCATAAATCAATTTTCCTCCTAATCTACAGCGTTTTCCTTTTCTCCATCTGGGCTTTCAATTGGCACTACTTTATTGGCAGATGCTGAAGTGAGGAACACGTCATAACTGACTTGAAACAAAAATATGTGTAAAGGTGCTTTATGTTTTTTTTGTTGACTTTGCTATGATTTGTCTTTTTTTTTTAAAGCAGTATTGTTTGAAATACTCCTTCTTGACACTTTCCCGGAGGCAATTCAAAATGAAAGCAAAGAAGCTCAATAAAATGTTACTCTGTATCTATGTTTGACAATGATGCCATAATGTTTTGAAAGATGATACAACTGTGAAATTGTGAGAAATAATACTGCTTACACATAAGTAAAAGGCCAGTTTGGATCATTTTTGTTTAACACTTTATTTTTTACAGACGGTGACTAAATGAGATTTTAGTTTTTTGTAATGAAATGTCCTACAGATGTTTCTTCTAGACATGTGAAGATTGCAAAAGTTTGCTGTGATGTTTTGAGCGTGCTCTGACGTGATGGGAAAAAAGTATTAAATGTCGAATGATGTTGCTAATCAACGGTGACATGAAGGAGTGTATTTGCCACAACTTTTATTTTTTAACTAGTGCCATTTGAAAAGGGGTGGAGGTGTTCTGCATGTTACCCCCCACACCCACACACACCTCAGCTAACACACTAAACCCCCTTTTCATTCATTTCTACCCCCATTTCTGTCGGGGGCCACTGATCACCTGCTCCCAGTGCGCTTCATTTGCAAAGCAGTGATGACCCGCCAGACGCCAAGACCCATTCCCATGACTTTTGTGTTCTCTATTTTGACTGTTTTGTTGACTTTATGTTGTACTAACTACCATCAGTTTAACCCGATGATAACATGTGAGCCTTCAGTGATCTGTGACACTTGTTTTTTTTTGGCATCATGAAATGTCTTCTTATTTTTTAACGGTCATTGCTGTAAAGTATTTTCTATATGGTTTCTGCATGATGAAATTAAATTATTAAACATGTCTCTCAGTTGATGCATTTCGTTTCAGAATCAATTCCTGGTTTATATACACACGTATGAGAGTATTCAACTGATCCTCGCCTGAATGTACTCTGCTTTTTACTGATGTAAAGTTGCAAGTCGGCTGTTTTAATTAACTTTTTAGGCCTCATGACAGTCATGTCATCTTATAAACAGTCTATGGAACCACTGAACTATATTATTTTGTGGAAATGCAACAATGTATAATATTTTGAGAGCCAATGCTTTGCACAAACTGTAATAAGATAAGATAAGATAAGATAATCCTTTATTAGTCCCACAGCGGGGAAATTTGCAGGCTTACAGCAGCGTAGAGTAAAGTGCACACAAGAGACATAGTAGAAGAAAGACAAGATAAAAGTAAAAAATGAAAAAAAACAAAAACAAGTATTATAAATAAGCAATAAAAAACAGGAGAAAATCAACAATAACTGAAATATTATATTTACAGACAGAAAAAACTATTTTAACTATTATTTTATTTATTTATTTATTATTCATTTAATTACATCCCTCAGAAATAACGTAATAACCTTGGTACAGCTATGAAACTTATATATTATATGTGTTTTTTAATGACTTTTCTGGTAATCCACACATGCTCTCATCACGTGACGTGGGGTCATGTTTGGCCTTCTCCTATTGGCTGACGTCTAATTGAAGGCGCCCCAGTGTCTGGAGGTCATCTTCCCGTCGACGGACACCTGAAGACGGTGGCAATTAGTTTTAATATTTTCGAAAAAGTTTATGTTCTAGAAGACTTTTTTTGGGGGGATTAGCCATTTTTTTTTTTAGCTGCACAGACTTTTGCAGAAAAATTTAGTAACAATGTATTTAAATCAGCAAAGTTTTGACGGCCGCTGGGTAAGTTACTGAATATTATTATTATTTTTATTATTACCACAACTCTTACGGACCATATTCCGCTTCTGACTTTGTTAAATTGTGAATAAATAAAACATGCCAGGCCACATAATAAAACACATTTTTTTCATTTTTCATGAGAATAAAAAGCAAGTTGTGGAAAGTTAGGATGCATTGATTAAATAAACTGTTATTGAATTGTTTTGGTTGGACACACATTATATCCAATTTATACAATGTAGCGCAACATTTAAATAAGGGCAGTGGGAGAAACAGCGCCTTTGGTGGCCAACGAGAGGATTATTCAAATGCAACACCACGTTTGCAGATCCCTTTTAAAGACTTCCGGTTTTGAATGTGAGTGTGGCCTCGTTGGCGCAGTAGGCAGCGCGTCAGTCTCATAATCTGAAGGTCGTGAGTTCGAGCCTCACACGGGGCATGTGTTTTGGCTTTTTTTTTTTTTTTTTTTTTTTTTTTTTGTGATTTAACCAAATCTTCTTTATGAGAACCCATTCACACATCTGCTTTTTTATATTCCTTTATTGATCCCCATGGGGGAAATTCAAGTGTTGCAGCAGCTCAATTACACAGACACAGACAATAAATACACATACTATACAACTACACAGACAATAAATACACATACTATACAACAGACACATACACATACTATACAATAAATACACATACTATACAACTACACAGACAATAAATACACATACTATACAACTACACAGACAATAAATACACATACTACACAGACAATACAACTATACAACACACAGACAATAAATACACATACTATACAACTACACAGACAATAAATACACATACTATACAACTACACAGACACAGACAATACATACACATACTATACAACTACACAGACAATAAATACACTATACAACTATACAACTATACAACTACACAGACAATAAATACACATACTATACAACTACACAGACAATAAATACACATACTATACAACTACACAGACAATAAATACACATACTATACAACTACACAGACAATAAATACACCTACTATACAACTACACAGACAATAAATACACATACTATACAACTACACAGACAATAAATACACATACTATACAACTACACAGACAATAAATACACATACTATACAACTACACAGACAATAAATACACATACTATACAACTACACAGACAATAAATACACATACTATACAACTACACAGACAATAAATACACATACTATACAACTACACAGACACAGACAATAAATACACATACTATACAACAAAATAAAGATAGAACAGGAATAAAATGTACAGTATATAATTATTGTATTATACTATTTAAATGTCACTATATTAATATTAAACTACAAATTCTCCTGATACCACCATTAACACTCCTGCATAAATACATCATGAAATCCTGTTATGTTTTATCTCATTATTCCCTTCATCATATTTACAATATATTTCTATATTGATTGCTGCAACTACTACTACCATTACTACATTTAATTAAATGATGCACTTAATTGTATTTACAAAATATATGTCTAAAATATATGTCTACATTGATTGATAGCTACAACTTTCTTTGTGTTTTTATCCTGTTTTTATTGCTTATTTATAATACTGGGTTTTTTTATTTTTTATTTTTCATTTTTTTATTTTTATCCTGTCTTTCTTTACTATGTCTCTTGTGTGAACTTTACTCTATGCTGCTGTAAGCCTGCAAATTTCCCCACTGCGGGACTAATAAAGGATTATCTTATCTCTTAACAATTACTGCTACTGCGACAGCTACGACATTTACTAATGATACTGATGTTACTGACGCCATTAAAAAGACAGATGCATCTCGGACATTCATGCCCGGCTAGCTCAGTCGGTAGAGCATGAGACTCTTAATCTCAGGGTCGTGGGTTCGAGCCCCACGTTGGGCGCACTCCTTTTTTCTCTTCAGTGCCTGTTGATCATTGAGTAAGGTAAGTACATGTGTGTGTGTGTTGCAAGCATTGGAAGTGAAACAATCCTGATCCACACTGACAAGCCCTCAGAAACTCATTTAGATATTGGGTGAGGTTTGGGACATGGAAGCAGAGTGGGCCATGTTCAAAACCGTAACCTAAGATCCAGAGGGGGGTGATAAGGAGGAGCGACCTGCCTGATCTGATGCCAATTGGTGCTTTGTTGTTGGACTTAAGTGCTTGTCTTTGTCCTAAATAAACACCATATTCAAGTACAGGGCTATTCATGAGCGTACTTGATACCAGAGTACTTAGGCCACAGATCAGGCAAGAACAGGCACATAATAGAGCGTGCAAGCATTGGTGGTTCAGTGGTAGAATTCTCGCCTGCCACGCGGGAGGCCCGGGTTCGATTCCCGGCCAATGCAGGACACTTTTTGGAAGTAGAAATGTGATTCTGAACCTCACTGACATGTCCTCCGTGGAGAAGGAAGCTTTTAAGTATCCTAAACTTCATCCTCTGTATTTTTCTTTTTGGATATTAGGGTAAGGTTGGGACATGGAAGCAGAGTGGGCCATGTTGAAAACCGTAACCTAAGATCCGGAGGGGGTGATTAGGATGAGCGACCTGCCTGATCTGATCCAATTGGTGCTTTGTTGTTGGACTCCTGTGCCTGTAATTGTCCATAATAAACACCATGTTCATGTACAGGGCTATTCATAAGTGTACTTGATAACAGAATACCTAATGCCAAAGATCCATGATCAACTTTGTGGTTGGATCATCAGAACTGCGGCCGAATGTCTTGGACATCTGGGTGAAGAGAAAGCAGAGCTGTCCACTAATAGTCAATACCTTGTCCTGAGTTGCAAGAGATAGCTGAGGAGGCTGCTGGACAAACCTGGTAAACCCAGTTGTGTAGTGAGGGTGAACCGAGAACGTCTAGCAGAGGCCCCTCTCCGCAATATCCTAAACTCCATCCTCTGTATTTTTCTTTTTGGATATTAGGGTCAGGTTGGGACATGGAAGCAGAGTGGGCCATGTTGAAAACCGTAACCTAAGATCCGGAGGGGGTGATTAGGATGAGTGACCTGCCTGATCTGATCCCAATTGGTGCTTTGTTGTTGGACTCCTGTGCCTGTCATTGTCCATTATCAACACCATGTTCAAATACAAGGCTATTCATGAGTGTATTTGGTACCTTATGCCACAGAGCCATGAACAACATAGTAGTTGGGTCAGGCGAGAACAGGCACGTATTAGAGCGTGCAAGCATTGGTGGTTCAGTGGTAGAATTCTCGCCTGCCACGCGGGAGGCCCGGGTTCGATTCCCGGCCAATGCAGGACACTTTTTGGAAGTAGAAATGTGATTCTGAACCTCACTGACATGTCCTCCATGGAGAAGGAAGATGTTAAGTATCCTAAACTTCATCATCTGTATTTTTATTTTGAATTGTAGGGTAGGCTTGGGACATGGAAGCAGAGTGGGCCATGTTAAATTCATGAGTGTACTTGATACCAGAATACCTCAGGCCAAAGATCCATGATCAACTTTGTGGTTGGATCATCAGAACTGCGGCCGAATGTCTTGGACATCTGGGTGAAGAGAAAGCAGAGCTGTCCACTAATAGTCAATACCTTGTCCTGAGTTGCAAGAGATAGCTGAGGAGGCTGCTGGACAAACCTGGTAAACCCAGTTGTGTAGTGAGGGTGAACCGGAGACGTCTAGCAGAGGCCCCTGTCCGCAATATCCTGAACTCCATCCTCTGTATTTTTCTTTATGGATATTGGGGTACATTTGGGAGGGGGGTGATTAGGATGAGTGACCCGGAGCCTTCCTCGTAGCACTTATTGCACTCGTATTAGTTGCTGCACTTACTGTATTCGTATCAGTTCGCTGCACTTATTGAATTTGTATTTGTTTACTGCACTTATCCTATTCGTAGTAGTTTGTAGCACTTACTATATTCGGATTAGTCTGTTGCAATTATTGTTTTCATAGTAATCTGCCTCTGCACTATACTTTTGCTCTGGCTTATGCTTTGAGATGCTTGTTTAAGACTTATGACCTGGTGACTAGTCTCTTGAATACCTATGTTGAATACACTTCCTGTAAGTCGCTTTGGATAAAAGCGTCTGCTAAATGACTGTAATGTAATGTAATGTAATGGACATGGAAGCTGAGTGTGCCATGTTGAAAACCGTAACCTAAGATCCGGAGGGGGTGAATTGGTGCTTTGTTGTTGGACTCCTGTACCTCTCATTGTCCATTGTCAACGTCATGTTCAAGTACAAGGCTATCCATTAGTGTATTTGGTACCTTATGCCACAGAGCTGTAATCAACTTTGTATTTGGGTCAGGCGAGAACAGGCACTTGAAACAGTGTGCGAGCATTGGTGGTTCAGTGGTAGAATTCTCGCCTGCCACGCGGGAGGCCCGGGTTCGATTCCCGGCCAATGCAGGACAAGTTTTAGAAGTAGAAGTTAGATTCTGAACCTCACTGATATGTCCACCTCGGAGGACGTCGATTTTAAAGACTTGGGAATAGATCCATCATTAGTCCTAAACAGTAAGTTCAGGTAGTAAGAAACCTGAGTGTCTACAAGGCAGGTGTAGATGAGATCTGCCCTGAAATGCTAAAGGTTCTACACATTGTTGGGCTGTCTTGGCAACACTTATGTAACGTATGATTTGAAAGTGGGTGATTAAGAGTAGTGGCCTGGTACCTGGTAAATACCTGTTAAACCCAATAGCGTAGTGAGGGTGAACCAGGAACGTCGAGCTGAGGCCCCTGTCCGCGAACTTAAACTCCCTTCTTTGGATTTTCTTTTCGTATATCGGGGTAGGGTTGGGACATGGAAGCAGAGTGGGCTATGTTGAAAACCGTAACCTAAGATCCGGAGGGGGTGATTAGGATGAGCGACCTGCCTGATCTGATCCCAATTGGTGCTTTGTTGTTGGACTCCTGTGCCTGTAATTGTCCATAATAAACACCATGTTCATGTACAGGGCTATTCATAAGTGTACTTGATAACAGAATACCTAATGCCAAAGATCCATGATCAACTTTGTGGTTGGATCATCAGAACTGCGGCCGAATGTCTTGGACATCTGGGTGAAGAGAAAGCAGAGCTGTCCACTAATAGTCAATACCTTGTCCTGAGTTGCAAGAGATAGCTGAGGAGGCTGCTGGACAAACCTGGTAAACCCAGTTGTGTAGTGAGGGTGAACCGAGAACGTCTAGCAGAGGCCCCTCTCCGCAATATCCTAAACTCCATCCTCTGTATTTTTCTTTTTGGATATTAGGGTAAGGTTGGGACATGGAAGCAGAGTGGGCCATGTTGAAAACCGTAACCTAAGATCCGGAGGGGGTGATTAGGATGAGCGACCTGCCTGATCTGATCCCAATTGGTGCTTTGTTGTTGGACTCCTGTGCCTGTCATTGTCCATTATCAACACCATGTTCAAATACAAGGCTATTCATAAGTGTATTTGGTACCTTATGCCACAGAGCCATGAACAACATAGTAGTTGGGTCAGGCGAGAACAGGCACGTAATAGAGCGTGCAAGCATTGGTGGTTCAGTGGTAGAATTCTCGCCTGCCACGCGGGAGGCCCGGGTTCGATTCCCGGCCAATGCAGGACACTTTTTGGAAGTAGAAATGTGATTCTGAACCTCACTGACATGTCCTCCATGGAGAAGGAAGATTTTAAGTATCCTAAACTTCATCATCTGTATTTTTATTTTTGAATTTTAGGGTAGGCTTGGGACATGGAAGCAGAGTGGGCCATGTTAAATTCATGAGTGTACTTGATACCAGAATACCTCAGGCCAAAGATCCATCAACTTTGTGGTTGGATCATCAGATCAATGTCTTTGTGGTGGATCATCAGAACTGGTCTTGAGTTGCAAGAGATATGTCAAACCTGGACACCCTTGTGTGAAGAGAAAGCAGAGCTGTCTACTGATAATCCTCTGTATCTTGAGATTGCAAGAGATAGCTGGGTGAGGCTGCTGGACAAATCTGTTGTTGGACTCCTGTACCTCTCATTGTCCATTGTCAACGTCATGTTCAAGTACAAGGCTATCCATTAGTGTATTTGGTACCTTATGCCACAGAGCTGTAATCAACTTTGTATTTGGGTCAGGCGAGAACAGGCACTTGAAACAGTGTGCGAGCATTGGTGGTTCAGTGGTAGAATTCTCGCCTGCCACGCGGGAGGCCCGGGTTCGATTCCCGGCCAATGCAGGACAAGTTTTAGAAGTAGAAGTTAGATTCTGAACCTCACTGATATGTCCACCTCGGAGGACGTCGATTTTAAAGACTTGGGAATAGATCCATCATTAGTCCTAAACAGTAAGTTCAGGTAGTAAGAAACCTGAGTGTCTACAAGGCAGGTGTAGATGAGATCTGCCCTGAAATGCTAAAGGTTCTACACATTGTTGGGCTGTCTTGGCAACACTTATGTAACGTATGATTTGAAAGTGGGTGATTAAGAGTAGTGGCCTGGTACCTGGTAAATACCTGTTAAACCCAATAGCGTAGTGAGGGTGAACCAGGAACGTCGAGCTGAGGCCCCTGTCCGCGAACTTAAACTCCCTTCTTTGGATTTTTCTTTTCGTATATCGGGGTAGGGTTGGGACATGGAAGCAGAGTGGGCTATGTTGAAAACCGTAACCTAAGATCCGGAGGGGGTGATTAGGATGAGCGACCTGCCTGATCTGATCCCAATTGGTGCTTTGTTGTTGGACTCCTGTGCCTGTAATTGTCCATAATAAACACCATGTTCATGTACAGGGCTATTCATAAGTGTACTTGATAACAGAATACCTAATGCCAAAGATCCATGATCAACTTTGTGGTTGGATCATCAGAACTGCGGCCGAATGTCTTGGACATGTGGGTGAAGAGAAAGCAGAGCTGTCCACTAATAGTCAATACCTTGTCCTGAGTTGCAAGAGATAGCTGAGGAGGCTGCTGGACAAACCTGGTAAACCCAGTTGTGTAGTGAGGGTGAACCGAGAACGTCTAGCAGAGGCCCCTCTCCGCAATATCCTAAACTCCATCCTCTGTATTTTTCTTTTTGGATATTAGGGTAAGGTTGGGACATGGAAGCAGAGTGGGCCATGTTGAAAACCGTAACCTAAGATCCGGAGGGGTGATTAGGATGAGCGACCTGCCTGATCTGATCCCAATTGGTGCTTTGTTGTTGGACTCCTGTGCCTGTCATTGTCCATTATCAACACCATGTTCAAATACAAGGCTATTCATAAGTGTATTTGGTACCTTATGCCACAGAGCCATGAACAACATAGTAGTTGGGTCAGGCGAGAACAGGCACGTAATAGAGCGTGCAAGCATTGGTGGTTCAGTGGTAGAATTCTCGCCTGCCACGCGGGAGGCCCGGGTTCGATTCCCGGCCAATGCAGGACACTTTTTGGAAGTAGAAATGTGATTCTGAACCTCACTGACATGTCCTCCATGGAGAAGGAAGATTTTAAGTATCCTAAACTTCATCATCTGTATTTTTATTTTTGAATTTTAGGGTAGGCTTGGGACATGGAAGCAGAGTGGGCCATGTTAAATTCATGAGTGTACTTGATACCAGAATACCTCAGGCCAAAGATCCATGATCAACTTTGTGGTTGGATCATCAGAACTGCGGCCGAATGTCTTGGACACCTTGGTGAAGAGAAAGCAGAGCTGTCTTGACTGATAATCGCTAACCTGGTCTTGAGTTGCAAGAGATAGGATATCGGGGTGGGACATGAGGCTGCTTTGTTGTTGGACTCCTGTACCTCTCATTGTCCATTGTCAACGTCATGTTCAAGTACAAGGCTATCCATTAGTGTATTTGGTACCTTATGCCACAGAGCTGTAATCAACTTTGTATTTGGGTCAGGCGAGAACAGGCACTTGAAACAGTGTGCGAGCATTGGTGGTTCAGTGGTAGAATTCTCGCCTGCCACGCGGGAGGCCCGGGTTCGATTCCCGGCCAATGCAGGACAAGTTTTAGAAGTAGAAGTTAGATTCTGAACCTCACTGATATGTCCACCTCGGAGGACGTCGATTTTAAAGACTTGGGAATAGATCCATCATTAGTCCTAAACAGTAAGTTCAGGTAGTAAGAAACCTGAGTGTCTACAAGGCAGGTGTAGATGAGATCTGCCCTGAAATGCTAAAGGTTCTACACATTGTTGGGCTGTCTTGGCAACACTTATGTAACGTATGATTTGAAAGTGGGTGATTAAGAGTAGTGGCCTGGTACCTGGTAAATACCTGTTAAACCCAATAGCGTAGTGAGGGTGAACCAGGAACGTCGAGCTGAGGCCCCTGTCCGCGAACTTAAACTCCCTTCTTTGGATTTTCTTTTCGTATATCGGGGTAGGGTTGGGACATGGAAGCAGAGTGGGCTATGTTGAAAACCGTAACCTAAGATCCGGAGGGGGTGATTAGGATGAGCGACCTGCCTGATCTGATCCCAATTGGTGCTTTGTTGTTGGACTCCTGTGCCTGTCATTGTCCATTATCAACACCATGTTCAAATACAAGGCTATTCATAAGTGTATTTGGTACCTTATGCCACAGAGCCATGAACAACATAGTAGTTGGGTCAGGCGAGAACAGGCACGTAATAGAGCGTGCAAGCATTGGTGGTTCAGTGGTAGAATTCTCGCCTGCCACGCGGGAGGCCCGGGTTCGATTCCCGGCCAATGCAGGACACTTTTTGGAAGTAGAAATGTGATTCTGAACCTCACTGACATGTCCTCCATGGAGAAGGAAGATTTTAAGTATCCTAAACTTCATCATCTGTATTTTTATTTTTGAATTTTAGGGTAGGCTTGGGACATGGAAGCAGAGTGGGCCATGTTAAATTCATGAGTGTACTTGATACCAGAATACCTCAGGCCAAAGATCCATGATCAACTTTGTGGTTGGATCATCAGAACTGCGGCCGAATGTCTTGGACACCTTGGTGAAGAGAAAGCAGAGCTGTCTACTGATAATCGCTCTTGAGTTGCCTGGTCTTGAGTTGCAAGAGATAGCTGGGGAGGCTGCTGGACAAACCTGTTGTTGGACTCCTGTACCTCTCATTGTCCATTGTCAACGTCATGTTCAAGTACAAGGCTATCCATTAGTGTATTTGGTACCTTATGCCACAGAGCTGTAATCAACTTTGTATTTGGGTCAGGCGAGAACAGGCACTTGAAACAGTGTGCGAGCATTGGTGGTTCAGTGGTAGAATTCTCGCCTGCCACGCGGGAGGCCCGGGTTCGATTCCCGGCCAATGCAGGACAAGTTTTAGAAGTAGAAGTTAGATTCTGAACCTCACTGATATGTCCACCTCGGAGGACGTCGATTTTAAAGACTTGGGAATAGATCCATCATTAGTCCTAAACAGTAAGTTCAGGTAGTAAGAAACCTGAGTGTCTACAAGGCAGGTGTAGATGAGATCTGCCCTGAAATGCTAAAGGTTCTACACATTGTTGGGCTGTCTTGGCAACACTTATGTAACGTATGATTTGAAAGTGGCTGATTAAGAGTAGTGGCCTGGTACCTGGTAAATACCTGTTAAACCCAATAGCGTAGTGAGGGTGAACCAGGAACGTCGAGCTGAGGCCCCTGTCCGCGAACTTAAACTCCCTTCTTTGGATTTTTCTTTTCGTATATCGGGGTAGGGTTGGGACATGGAAGCAGAGTGGGCTATGTTGAAAACCGTAACCTAAGATCCGGAGGGGGTGATTAGGATGAGCGACCTGCCTGATCTGATCCCAATTGGTGCTTTGTTGTTGGACTCCTGTGCCTGTAATTGTCCATAATAAACACCATGTTCATGTACAGGGCTATTCATAAGTGTACTTGATAACAGAATACCTAATGCCAAAGATCCATGATCAACTTTGTGGTTGGATCATCAGAACTGCGGCCGAATGTCTTGGACATCTGGGTGAAGAGAAAGCAGAGCTGTCCACTAATAGTCAATACCTTGTCCTGAGTTGCAAGAGATAGCTGAGGAGGCTGCTGGACAAACCTGGTAAACCCAGTTGTGTAGTGAGGGTGAACCGAGAACGTCTAGCAGAGGCCCCTCTCCGCAATATCCTAAACTCCATCCTCTGTATTTTTCTTTTTGGATATTAGGGTAAGGTTGGGACATGGAAGCAGAGTGGGCCATGTTGAAAACCGTAACCTAAGATCCGGAGGGGTGATTAGGATGAGCGACCTGCCTGATCTGATCCCAATTGGTGCTTTGTTGTTGGACTCCTGTGCCTGTCATTGTCCATTATCAACACCATGTTCAAATACAAGGCTATTCATAAGTGTATTTGGTACCTTATGCCACAGAGCCATGAACAACATAGTAGTTGGGTCAGGCGAGAACAGGCACGTAATAGAGCGTGCAAGCATTGGTGGTTCAGTGGTAGAATTCTCGCCTGCCACGCGGGAGGCCCGGGTTCGATTCCCGGCCAATGCAGGACACTTTTTGGAAGTAGAAATGTGATTCTGAACCTCACTGACATGTCCTCCATGGAGAAGGAAGATTTTAAGTATCCTAAACTTCATCATCTGTATTTTTATTTTTGAATTTTAGGGTAGGCTTGGGACATGGAAGCAGAGTGGGCCATGTTAAATTCATGAGTGTACTTGATACCAGAATACCTCAGGCCAAAGATCCATGATCAACTTTGTGGTTGGATCATCAGAACTGCGGCCGAATGTCTTGGACACCTTGGTGAAGAGAAAGCAGAGCTGTCTACTGATAATCGCTACCTGGTCTTGAGTTGCAAGAGATGAGCTGGGGAGGCTGCTGGACAAACCTGGAAGCTTGTTGTTGAAAACCGTAACCTGATCCGGACCTTTGTTGTTGGACTCATTGTCCATTGTCAACGTCATGTTCAAGTACAAGGCTATCCATTAGTGTATTTGGTACCTTATGCCACAGAGCTGTAATCAACTTTGTATTTGGGTCAGGCGAGAACAGGCACTTGAAACAGTGTGCGAGCATTGGTGGTTCAGTGGTAGAATTCTCGCCTGCCACGCGGGAGGCCCGGGTTCGATTCCCGGCCAATGCAGGACAAGTTTTAGAAGTAGAAGTTAGATTCTGAACCTCACTGATATGTCCACCTCGGAGGACGTCGATTTTAAAGACTTGGGAATAGATCCATCATTAGTCCTAAACAGTAAGTTCAGGTAGTAAGAAACCTGAGTGTCTACAAGGCAGGTGTAGATGAGATCTGCCCTGAAATGCTAAAGGTTCTACACATTGTTGGGCTGTCTTGGCAACACTTATGTAACGTATGATTTGAAAGTGGGTGATTAAGAGTAGTGGCCTGGTACCTGGTAAATACCTGTTAAACCCAATAGCGTAGTGAGGGTGAACCAGGAACGTCGAGCTGAGGCCCCTGTCCGCGAACTTAAACTCCCTTCTTTGGATTTTTCTTTTCGTATATCGGGGTAGGGTTGGGACATGGAAGCAGAGTGGGCTATGTTGAAAACCGTAACCTAAGATCCGGAGGGGGTGATTAGGATGAGCGACCTGCCTGATCTGATCCCAATTGGTGCTTTGTTGTTGGACTCCTGTGCCTGTAATTGTCCATAATAAACACCATGTTCATGTACAGGGCTATTCATAAGTGTACTTGATAACAGAATACCTAATGCCAAAGATCCATGATCAACTTTGTGGTTGGATCATCAGAACTGCGGCCGAATGTCTTGGACATCTGGGTGAAGAGAAAGCAGAGCTGTCCACTAATAGTCAATACCTTGTCCTGAGTTGCAAGAGATAGCTGAGGAGGCTGCTGGACAAACCTGGTAAACCCAGTTGTGTAGTGAGGGTGAACCGAGAACGTCTAGCAGAGGCCCCTCTCCGCAATATCCTAAACTCCATCCTCTGTATTTTTCTTTTTGGATATTAGGGTAAGGTTGGGACATGGAAGCAGAGTGGGCCATGTTGAAAACCGTAACCTAAGATCCGGAGGGGGTGATTAGGATGAGCGACCTGCCTGATCTGATCCCAATTGGTGCTTTGTTGTTGGACTCCTGTGCCTGTCATTGTCCATTATCAACACCATGTTCAAATACAAGGCTATTCATAAGTGTATTTGGTACCTTATGCCACAGAGCCATGAACAACATAGTAGTTGGGTCAGGCGAGAACAGGCACGTAATAGAGCGTGCAAGCATTGGTGGTTCAGTGGTAGAATTCTCGCCTGCCACGCGGGAGGCCCGGGTTCGATTCCCGGCCAATGCAGGACACTTTTTGGAAGTAGAAATGTGATTCTGAACCTCACTGACATGTCCTCCATGGAGAAGGAAGATTTTAAGTATCCTAAACTTCATCATCTGTATTTTTATTTTTGAATTTTAGGGTAGGCTTGGGACATGGAAGCAGAGTGGGCCATGTTAAATTCATGAGTGTACTTGATACCAGAATACCTCAGGCCAAAGATCCATGATCAACTTTGTGGTTGGATCATCAGAACTGCGGCCGAATGTCTTGGACACCTTGGTGAAGAGAAAGCAGAGCTGTCTACTGATAATCGCTACCTGGTCTTGAGTTGCAAGAGATAGCTGGGGAGGCTGCTGGACAAACCTGTTGTTGGACTCCTGTACCTCTCATTGTCCATTGTCAACGTCATGTTCAAGTACAAGGCTATCCATTAGTGTATTTGGTACCTTATGCCACAGAGCTGTAATCAACTTTGTATTTGGGTCAGGCGAGAACAGGCACTTGAAACAGTGTGCGAGCATTGGTGGTTCAGTGGTAGAATTCTCGCCTGCCACGCGGGAGGCCCGGGTTCGATTCCCGGCCAATGCAGGACAAGTTTTAGAAGTAGAAGTTAGATTCTGAACCTCACTGATATGTCCACCTCGGAGGACGTCGATTTTAAAGACTTGGGAATAGATCCATCATTAGTCCTAAACAGTAAGTTCAGGTAGTAAGAAACCTGAGTGTCTACAAGGCAGGTGTAGATGAGATCTGCCCTGAAATGCTAAAGGTTCTACACATTGTTGGGCTGTCTTGGCAACACTTATGTAACGTATGATTTGAAAGTGGGTGATTAAGAGTAGTGGCCTGGTACCTGGTAAATACCTGTTAAACCCAATAGCGTAGTGAGGGTGAACCAGGAACGTCGAGCTGAGGCCCCTGTCCGCGAACTTAAACTCCCTTCTTTGGATTTTTCTTTTCGTATATCGGGGTAGGGTTGGGACATGGAAGCAGAGTGGGCTATGTTGAAAACCGTAACCTAAGATCCGGAGGGGGTGATTAGGATGAGCGACCTGCCTGATCTGATCCCAATTGGTGCTTTGTTGTTGGACTCCTGTGCCTGTAATTGTCCATAATAAACACCATGTTCATGTACAGGGCTATTCATAAGTGTACTTGATAACAGAATACCTAATGCCAAAGATCCATGATCAACTTTGTGGTTGGATCATCAGAACTGCGGCCGAATGTCTTGGACATCTGGGTGAAGAGAAAGCAGAGCTGTCCACTAATAGTCAATACCTTGTCCTGAGTTGCAAGAGATAGCTGAGGAGGCTGCTGGACAAACCTGGTAAACCCAGTTGTGTAGTGAGGGTGAACCGAGAACGTCTAGCAGAGGCCCCTCTCCGCAATATCCTAAACTCCATCCTCTGTATTTTTCTTTTTGGATATTAGGGTAAGGTTGGGACATGGAAGCAGAGTGGGCCATGTTGAAAACCGTAACCTAAGATCCGGAGGGGGTGATTAGGATGAGCGACCTGCCTGATCTGATCCCAATTGGTGCTTTGTTGTTGGACTCCTGTGCCTGTCATTGTCCATTATCAACACCATGTTCAAATACAAGGCTATTCATAAGTGTATTTGGTACCTTATGCCACAGAGCCATGAACAACATAGTAGTTGGGTCAGGCGAGAACAGGCACGTAATAGAGCGTGCAAGCATTGGTGGTTCAGTGGTAGAATTCTCGCCTGCCACGCGGGAGGCCCGGGTTCGATTCCCGGCCAATGCAGGACACTTTTTGGAAGTAGAAATGTGATTCTGAACCTCACTGACATGTCCTCCATGGAGAAGGAAGATTTTAAGTATCCTAAACTTCATCATCTGTATTTTTATTTTTGAATTTTAGGGTAGGCTTGGGACATGGAAGCAGAGTGGGCCATGTTAAATTCATGAGTGTACTTGATACCAGAATACCTCAGGCCAAAGATCCATGATCAACTTTGTGGTTGGATCATCAGAACTGCGGACACCTTGGTGAATGTCTTGACACCTTCTTGAGGTGAAGAGAAAGCAGAGCTGTCTACTGATAAACTCCATCCTGGTCTTGAGTTGCAAGAGATAGCTGGGGAGGCTGTTGAAAACCGTAACAAATCCTGTTGTTGGACTCCTGTACCTCTCATTGTCCATTGTCAACGTCATGTTCAAGTACAAGGCTATCCATTAGTGTATTTGGTACCTTATGCCACAGAGCTGTAATCAACTTTGTATTTGGGTCAGGCGAGAACAGGCACTTGAAACAGTGTGCGAGCATTGGTGGTTCAGTGGTAGAATTCTCGCCTGCCACGCGGGAGGCCCGGGTTCGATTCCCGGCCAATGCAGGACAAGTTTTAGAAGTAGAAGTTAGATTCTGAACCTCACTGATATGTCCACCTCGGAGGACGTCGATTTTAAAGACTTGGGAATAGATCCATCATTAGTCCTAAACAGTAAGTTCAGGTAGTAAGAAACCTGAGTGTCTACAAGGCAGGTGTAGATGAGATCTGCCCTGAAATGCTAAAGGTTCTACACATTGTTGGGCTGTCTTGGCAACACTTATGTAACGTATGATTTGAAAGTGGGTGATTAAGAGTAGTGGCCTGGTACCTGGTAAATACCTGTTAAACCCAATAGCGTAGTGAGGGTGAACCAGGAACGTCGAGCTGAGGCCCCTGTCCGCGAACTTAAACTCCCTTCTTTGGATTTTTCTTTTCGTATATCGGGGTAGGGTTGGGACATGGAAGCAGAGTGGGCTATGTTGAAAACCGTAACCTAAGATCCGGAGGGGGTGATTAGGATGAGCGACCTGCCTGATCTGATCCCAATTGGTGCTTTGTTGTTGGACTCCTGTGCCTGTAATTGTCCATAATAAACACCATGTTCATGTACAGGGCTATTCATAAGTGTACTTGATAACAGAATACCTAATGCCAAAGATCCATGATCAACTTTGTGGTTGGATCATCAGAACTGCGGCCGAATGTCTTGGACATCTGGGTGAAGAGAAAGCAGAGCTGTCCACTAATAGTCAATACCTTGTCCTGAGTTGCAAGAGATAGCTGAGGAGGCTGCTGGACAAACCTGGTAAACCCAGTTGTGTAGTGAGGGTGAACCGAGAACGTCTAGCAGAGGCCCCTCTCCGCAATATCCTAAACTCCATCCTCTGTATTTTTCTTTTTGGATATTAGGGTAAGGTTGGGACATGGAAGCAGAGTGGGCCATGTTGAAAACCGTAACCTAAGATCCGGAGGGGGTGATTAGGATGAGCGACCTGCCTGATCTGATCCCAATTGGTGCTTTGTTGTTGGACTCCTGTGCCTGTCATTGTCCATTATCAACACCATGTTCAAATACAAGGCTATTCATAAGTGTATTTGGTACCTTATGCCACAGAGCCATGAACAACATAGTAGTTGGGTCAGGCGAGAACAGGCACGTAATAGAGCGTGCAAGCATTGGTGGTTCAGTGGTAGAATTCTCGCCTGCCACGCGGGAGGCCCGGGTTCGATTCCCGGCCAATGCAGGACACTTTTTGGAAGTAGAAATGTGATTCTGAACCTCACTGACATGTCCTCCATGGAGAAGGAAGATTTTAAGTATCCTAAACTTCATCATCTGTATTTTTATTTTTGAATTTTAGGGTAGGCTTGGGACATGGAAGCAGAGTGGGCCATGTTAAATTCATGAGTGTACTTGATACCAGAATACCTCAGGCCAAAGATCCATGATCAACTTTGTGGTTGGATCATCAGAACTGCGGCCGAATGTCTTGGACACCTTGGTGAAGAGAAAGCAGAGCTGTCTACTGATAATCGCTACCTGGTCTTGAGTTGCAAGAGATAGCTGGGGAGGCTGCTGGACAAACCTGTTGTTGGACCCTGTTGTGTCATTGTCCATTGTCAACGTCATGTTCAAGTACAAGGCTATCCATTCTGTATTCCTGAACTCCATCCTCTGTAATTTTCTTTGTATTTGGATCATCGGCGAGAACAGGCACTTGGACATGTGAAGCATTGGTGGTTCAGTGGTAGAATTCTCGCCTAACCTAAGATCCCGGGTTCGAATTCCCGGTGCAGGACAAGTTTTAGAAGTAGAAGTTAGATTCTGAACCTCACTGATATGTCCATTGTCAGGACGTCATTTTAAAGACTTGGGAATATCCATCATTAGTCCTAAACAGTAAGTTCAGGTAGTAAGAAACCTGAGTGTCTACAAGGCAGGTGTAGATGAGATCTGCCCTGAAATGCAAAGGTTCTACACATTGTGGGCTGTCTTGGCAACACTTATGTAACGTATGATTTGAAAGTGGCTGATTAAGAGTAGTGGCCTGGTACCTGGTAAATACCTGTTAAACCCAATAGCGTAGTGAGGGTGAACCAGGAACGGAGCTGAGGCCCCTGTCCGAACTTAAACTCCCTTCTTTGGATTTTTCTTTTCAATCGGGACAGGGTTGGGACATGGAAGCAGAGTTAGGCTATGTTGAAAACCTAACCTGATAGGTCCATTAGGGAGGACGCCTGATTTTAAAGACTTTGGAATGGATCCATCATTAGTCCTAAACAGTAAGTTCAGGTAGTAAGAAACCTGAGTGTCTTGACAAGGCAGGTGTAGATGAGATCTGCCCTTTGTGGTGCTAAAGGTTCATCACAACTGCGACCGAATGTCTTGGACATGTGGGTGAAGAGAAAGCAGGCAACACTTATGTAATACCTATGATTTGAAAGTGGGTGATTAAGAGTAGTGGCCTGGTACCTGGTAAATACCTGTTAAACCCAATAGCGTAGTGAGGGTGAACCAGGAACGTCTAGCTGAGGCCCCTGTCCGCGAACTTAAACTCCATCCTTTGTATTTTTCTTTTTGTATATCGGGTAGGGTTGGGACATGGAAGCTGAGTGTGCCATGTTGAAAACCGTAACCTAAGATCCGGAGGGGGTGAATTGGTGCTTTGTTGTTGGACTCCTGTACCTCTCATTGTCCATTGTCAACGTCATGTTCAAGTACAAGGCTATCCATTAGTGTATTTGGTACCTTATGCCACAGAGCTGTAATCAACTTTGTATTTGGGTCAGGCGAGAACAGGCACTTGAAACAGTGTGCGAGCATTGGTGGTTCAGTGGTAGAATTCTCGCCTGCCACGCGGGAGGCCCGGGTTCGATTCCCGGCCAATGCAGGACAAGTTTTAGAAGTAGAAGTTAGATTCTGAACCTCACTGATATGTCCACCTCGGAGGACGTCGATTTTAAAGACTTGGGAATAGATCCATCATTAGTCCTAAACAGTAAGTTCAGGTAGTAAGAAACCTGAGTGTCTACAAGGCAGGTGTAGATGAGATCTGCCCTGAAATGCTAAAGGTTCTACACATTGTTGGGCTGTCTTGGCAACACTTATGTAACGTATGATTTGAAAGTGGGTGATTAAGAGTAGTGGCCTGGTACCTGGTAAATACCTGTTAAACCCAATAGCGTAGTGAGGGTGAACCAGGAACGTCGAGCTGAGGCCCCTGTCCGCGAACTTAAACTCCCTTCTTTGGATTTTTCTTTTCGTATATCGGGGTAGGGTTGGGACATGGAAGCAGAGTGGGCTATGTTGAAAACCGTAACCTAAGATCCGGAGGGGTGATTAGGATGAGCGACCTGCCTGATCTGATCCCAATTGGTGCTTTGTTGTTGGACTCCTGTGCCTGTAATTGTCCATAATAAACACCATGTTCATGTACAGGGCTATTCATAAGTGTACTTGATAACAGAATACCTAATGCCAAAGATCCATGATCAACTTTGTGGTTGGATCATCAGAACTGCGGCCGAATGTCTTGGACATCTGGGTGAAGAGAAAGCAGAGCTGTCCACTAATAGTCAATACCTTGTCCTGAGTTGCAAGAGATAGCTGAGGAGGCTGCTGGACAAACCTGGTAAACCCAGTTGTGTAGTGAGGGTGAACCGAGAACGTCTAGCAGAGGCCCCTCTCCGCAATATCCTAAACTCCATCCTCTGTATTTTTCTTTTTGGATATTAGGGTAAGGTTGGGACATGGAAGCAGAGTGGGCCATGTTGAAAACCGTAACCTAAGATCCGGAGGGGGTGATTAGGATGAGCGACCTGCCTGATCTGATCCCAATTGGTGCTGCTTTGTTGTTGGACTCCTGTGCCTGTCATTGTCCATTATCAACACCATGTTCAAATACAAGGCTATTCATAAGTGTATTTGGTACCTTATGCCACAGAGCCATGAACAACATAGTAGTTGGGTCAGGCGAGAACAGGCACGTAATAGAGCGTGCAAGCATTGGTGGTTCAGTGGTAGAATTCTCGCCTGCCACGCGGGAGGCCCGGGTTCGATTCCCGGCCAATGCAGGACACTTTTTGGAAGTAGAAATGTGATTCTGAACCTCACTGACATGTCCTCCATGGAGAAGGAAGATTTTAAGTATCCTAAACTTCATCATCTGTATTTTTATTTTTGAATTTTAGGGTAGGCTTGGGACATGGAAGCAGAGTGGGCCATGTTAAATTCATGAGTGTACTTGATACCAGAATACCTCAGGCCAAAGATCCATGATCAACTTTGTGGTTGGATCATCAGAACTGCGGCCGAATGTCTTGGACACCTTGGTGAAGAGAAAGCAGAGCTGTCTACTGATAATCGCTACCTGGTCTTGAGTTGCAAGAGATAGCTGGGGAGGCTGCTGGACAAACCTGTTGTTGGACTCCTGTACCTCTCATTGTCCATTGTCAACGTCATGTTCAAGTACAAGGCTATCCATTAGTGTATTTGGTACCTTATGCCATGCAGAGCTGTAATCAACTTTGTATTTGGGTCAGGCGAGAACAGGCACTTGAAACAGTGTGCGAGCATTGGTGGTTCAGTGGTAGAATTCTCGCCTGCCACGCGGGAGGCCCGGGTTCGATTCCCGGCCAATGCAGGACAAGTTTTAGAAGTAGAAGTTAGATTCTGAACCTCACTGATATGTCCACCTCGGAGGACGTCGATTTTAAAGACTTGGGAATAGATCCATCATTAGTCCTAAACAGTAAGTTCAGGTAGTAAGAAACCTGAGTGTCTACAAGGCAGGTGTAGATGAGATCTGCCCTGAAATGCTAAAGGTTCTACACATTGTTGGGCTGTCTTGGCAACACTTATGTAACGTATGATTTGAAAGTGGCTGATTAAGAGTAGTGGCCTGGTACCTGGTAAATACCTGTTAAACCCAATAGCGTAGTGAGGGTGAACCAGGAACGTCGAGCTGAGGCCCCTGTCCGCGAACTTAAACTCCCTTCTTTGGATTTTTCTTTTCGTATATCGGGGTAGGGTTGGGACATGGAAGCAGAGTGGGCTATGTTGAAAACCGTAACCTAAGATCCGGAGGGGGTGATTAGGATGAGCGACCTGCCTGATCTGATCCCAATTGGTGCTTTGTTGTTGGACTCCTGTGCCTGTAATTGTCCATAATAAACACCATGTTCATGTACAGGGCTATTCATAAGTGTACTTGATAACAGAATACCTAATGCCAAAGATCCATGATCAACTTTGTGGTTGGATCATCAGAACTGCGGCCGAATGTCTTGGACATCTGGGTGAAGAGAAAGCAGAGCTGTCCACTAATAGTCAATACCTTGTCCTGAGTTGCAAGAGATAGCTGAGGAGGCTGCTGGACAAACCTGGTAAACCCAGTTGTGTAGTGAGGGTGAACCGAGAACGTCTAGCAGAGGCCCCTCTCCGCAATATCCTAAACTCCATCCTCTGTATTTTTCTTTTTGGATATTAGGGTAAGGTTGGGACATGGAAGCAGAGTGGGCCATGTTGAAAACCGTAACCTAAGATCCGGAGGGGGTGATTAGGATGAGCGACCTGCCTGATCTGATCCCAATTGGTGCTTTGTTGTTGGACTCCTGTGCCTGTCATTGTCCATTATCAACACCATGTTCAAATACAAGGCTATTCATAAGTGTATTTGGTACCTTATGCCACAGAGCCATGAACAACATAGTAGTTGGGTCAGGCGAGAACAGGCACGTAATAGAGCGTGCAAGCATTGGTGGTTCAGTGGTAGAATTCTCGCCTGCCACGCGGGAGGCCCGGGTTCGATTCCCGGCCAATGCAGGACACTTTTTGGAAGTAGAAATGTGATTCTGAACCTCACTGACATGTCCTCCATGGAGAAGGAAGATTTTAAGTATCCTAAACTTCATCATCTGTATTTTTATTTTTGAATTTTAGGGTAGGCTTGGGACATGGAAGCAGAGTGGGCCATGTTAAATTCATGAGTGTACTTGATACCAGAATACCTCAGGCCAAAGATCCATGATCAACTTTGTGGTTGGATCATCAGAACTGCGGCCGAATGTCTTGGACACCTTGGTGAAGAGAAAGCAGAGCTGTCTACTGATAATCGCTACCTGGTCTTGAGTTGCAAGAGATAGCTGGGGAGGCTGCTGGACAAACCTGTTGTTGGACTCCTGTACCTCTCATTGTCCATTGTCAACGTCATGTTCAAGTACAAGGCTATCCATTAGTGTATTTGGTACCTTATGCCACAGAGCTGTAATCAACTTTGTATTTGGGTCAGGCGAGAACAGGCACTTGAAACAGTGTGCGAGCATTGGTGGTTCAGTGGTAGAATTCTCGCCTGCCACGCGGGAGGCCCGGGTTCGATTCCCGGCCAATGCAGGACAAGTTTTAGAAGTAGAAGTTAGATTCTGAACCTCACTGATATGTCCACCTCGGAGGACGTCGATTTTAAAGACTTGGGAATAGATCCATCATTAGTCCTAAACAGTAAGTTCAGGTAGTAAGAAACCTGAGTGTCTACAAGGCAGGTGTAGATGAGATCTGCCCTGAAATGCTAAAGGTTCTACACATTGTTGGGCTGTCTTGGCAACACTTATGTAACGTATGATTTGAAAGTGGCTGATTAAGAGTAGTGGCCTGGTACCTGGTAAATACCTGTTAAACCCAATAGCGTAGTGAGGGTGAACCAGGAACGTCGAGCTGAGGCCCCTGTCCGCGAACTTAAACTCCCTTCTTTGGATTTTTCTTTTCGTATATCGGGGTAGGGTTGGGACATGGAAGCAGAGTGGGCTATGTTGAAAACCGTAACCTAAGATCCGGAGGGGGTGATTAGGATGAGCACCTGCCTGATCTGATCCCAATTGGTGCTTTGTTGTTGGACTCCTGTGCCTGTAATTGTCCATAATAAACACCATGTTCATGTACAGGGCTATTCATAAGTGTACTTGATAACAGAATACCTAATGCCAAAGATCCATGATCAACTTTGTGGTTGGATCATCAGAACTGCGGCCGAATGTCTTGGACATCTGGGTGAAGAGAAAGCAGAGCTGTCCACTAATAGTCAATACCTTGTCCTGAGTTGCAAGAGATAGCTGAGGAGGCTGCTGGACAAACCTGGTAAACCCAGTTGTGTAGTGAGGGTGAACCGAGAACGTCTAGCAGAGGCCCCTCTCCGCAATATCCTAAACTCCATCCTCTGTATTTTTCTTTTTGGATATTAGGGTAAGGTTGGGACATGGAAGCAGAGTGGGCCATGTTGAAAACCGTAACCTAAGATCCGGAGGGGGTGATTAGGATGAGCGACCTGCCTGATCTGATCCCAATTGGTGCTTTGTTGTTGGACTCCTGTGCCTGTCATTGTCCATTATCAACACCATGTTCAAATACAAGGCTATTCATAAGTGTATTTGGTACCTTATGCCACAGAGCCATGAACAACATAGTAGTTGGGTCAGGCGAGAACAGGCACGTAATAGAGCGTGCAAGCATTGGTGGTTCAGTGGTAGAATTCTCGCCTGCCACGCGGGAGGCCCGGGTTCGATTCCCGGCCAATGCAGGACACTTTTTGAAGTAGAAATGTGATTCTGAACCTCACTGACATGTCCTCCATGGAGAAGGAAGATTTTAAGTATCCTAAACTTCATCATCTGTATTTTTATTTTTGAATTTTAGGGTAGGCTTGGGACATGGAAGCAGAGTGGGCCATGTTAAATTCATGAGTGTACTTGATACCAGAATACCTCAGGCCAAAGATCCATGATCAACTTTGTGGTTGGATCATCAGAACTGCGGCCGAATGTCTTGGACACCTTGGTGAAGAGAAAGCAGAGCTGTCTACTGATAATCGCTACCTGGTCTTGAGTTGCAAGAGATAGCTGGGGAGGCTGCTGGACAAACCTGTTGTTGGACTCCTGTACCTCTCATTGTCCATTGTCAACGTCATGTTCAAGTACAAGGCTATCCATTAGTGTATTTGGTACCTTATGCCACAGAGCTGTAATCAACTTTGTATTTGGGTCAGGCGAGAACAGGCACTTGAAACAGTGTGCGAGCATTGGTGGTTCAGTGGTAGAATTCTCGCCTGCCACGCGGGAGGCCCGGGTTCGATTCCCGGCCAATGCAGGACAAGTTTTAGAAGTAGAAGTTAGATTCTGAACCTCACTGATATGTCCACCTCGGAGGACGTCGATTTTAAAGACTTGGGAATAGATCCATCATTAGTCCTAAACAGTAAGTTCAGGTAGTAAGAAACCTGAGTGTCTACAAGGCAGGTGTAGATGAGATCTGCCCTGAAATGCTAAAGGTTCTACACATTGTTGGGCTGTCTTGGCAACACTTATGTAACGTATGATTTGAAAGTGGCTGATTAAGAGTAGTGGCCTGGTACCTGGTAAATACCTGTTAAACCCAATAGCGTAGTGAGGGTGAACCAGGAACGTCGAGCTGAGGCCCCTGTCCGCGAACTTAAACTCCCTTCTTTGGATTTTTCTTTTCGTATATCGGGGTAGGGTTGGGACATGGAAGCAGAGTGGGCTATGTTGAAAACCGTAACCTAAGATCCGGAGGGGGTGATTAGGATGAGCGACCTGCCTGATCTGATCCCAATTGGTGCTTTGTTGTTGGACTCCTGTGCCTGTAATTGTCCATAATAAACACCATGTTCATGTACAGGGCTATTCATAAGTGTACTTGATAACAGAATACCTAATGCCAAAGATCCATGATCAACTTTGTGGTTGGATCATCAGAACTGCGGCCGAATGTCTTGGACATCTGGGTGAAGAGAAAGCAGAGCTGTCCACTAATAGTCAATACCTTGTCCTGAGTTGCAAGAGATAGCTGAGGAGGCTGCTGGACAAACCTGGTAAACCCAGTTGTGTAGTGAGGGTGAACCGAGAACGTCTAGCAGAGGCCCCTCTCCGCAATATCCTAAACTCCATCCTCTGTATTTTTCTTTTTGGATATTAGGGTAAGGTTGGGACATGGAAGCAGAGTGGGCCATGTTGAAAACCGTAACCTAAGATCCGGAGGGGGTGATTAGGATGAGCGACCTGCCTGATCTGATCCCAATTGGTGCTTTGTTGTTGGACTCCTGTGCCTGTCATTGTCCATTATCAACACCATGTTCAAATACAAGGCTATTCATAAGTGTATTTGGTACCTTATGCCACAGAGCCATGAACAACATAGTAGTTGGGTCAGGCGAGAACAGGCACGTAATAGAGCGTGCAAGCATTGGTGGTTCAGTGGTAGAATTCTCGCCTGCCACGCGGGAGGCCCGGGTTCGATTCCCGGCCAATGCAGGACACTTTTTGGAAGTAGAAATGTGATTCTGAACCTCACTGACATGTCCTCCATGGAGAAGGAAGATTTTAAGTATCCTAAACTTCATCATCTGTATTTTTATTTTTGAATTTTAGGGTAGGCTTGGGACATGGAAGCAGAGTGGGCCATGTTAAATTCATGAGTGTACTTGATACCAGAATACCTCAGGCCAAAGATCCATGATCAACTTTGTGGTTGGATCATCAGAACTGCGGCCGAATGTCTTGGACACCTTGGTGAAGAGAAAGCAGAGCTGTCTACTGATAATCGCTACCTGGTCTTGAGTTGCAAGAGATAGCTGGGGAGGCTGCTGGACAAACCTGTTGTTGGACTCCTGTACCTCTCATTGTCCATTGTCAACGTCATGTTCAAGTACAAGGCTATCCATTAGTGTATTTGGTACCTTATGCCACAGAGCTGTAATCAACTTTGTATTTGGGTCAGGCGAGAACAGGCACTTGAAACAGTGTGCGAGCATTGGTGGTTCAGTGGTAGAATTCTCGCCTGCCACGCGGGAGGCCCGGGTTCGATTCCCGGCCAATGCAGGACAAGTTTTAGAAGTAGAAGTTAGATTCTGAACCTCACTGATATGTCCACCTCGGAGGACGTCGATTTTAAAGACTTGGGAATAGATCCATCATTAGTCCTAAACAGTAAGTTCAGGTAGTAAGAAACCTGAGTGTCTACAAGGCAGGTGTAGATGAGATCTGCCCTGAAATGCTAAAGGTTCTACACATTGTTGGGCTGTCTTGGCAACACTTATGTAACGTATGATTTGAAAGTGGCTGATTAAGAGTAGTGGCCTGGTACCTGGTAAATACCTGTTAAACCCAATAGCGTAGTGAGGGTGAACCAGGAACGTCGAGCTGAGGCCCCTGTCCGCGAACTTAAACTCCCTTCTTTGGATTTTTCTTTTCGTATATCGGGGTAGGGTTGGGACATGGAAGCAGAGTGGGCTATGTTGAAAACCGTAACCTAAGATCCGGAGGGGGTGATTAGGATGAGCGACCTGCCTGATCTGATCCCAATTGGTGCTTTGTTGTTGGACTCCTGTGCCTGTAATTGTCCATAATAAACACCATGTTCATGTACAGGGCTATTCATAAGTGTACTTGATAACAGAATACCTAATGCCAAAGATCCATGATCAACTTTGTGGTTGGATCATCAGAACTGCGGCCGAATGTCTTGGACATCTGGGTGAAGAGAAAGCAGAGCTGTCCACTAATAGTCAATACCTTGTCCTGAGTTGCAAGAGATAGCTGAGGAGGCTGCTGGACAAACCTGGTAAACCCAGTTGTGTAGTGAGGGTGAACCGAGAACGTCTAGCAGAGGCCCCTCTCCGCAATATCCTAAACTCCATCCTCTGTATTTTTCTTTTTGGATATTAGGGTAAGGTTGGGACATGGAAGCAGAGTGGGCCATGTTGAAAACCGTAACCTAAGATCCGGAGGGGGTGATTAGGATGAGCGACCTGCCTGATCTGATCCCAATTGGTGCTTTGTTGTTGGACTCCTGTGCCTGTCATTGTCCATTATCAACACCATGTTCAAATACAAGGCTATTCATAAGTGTATTTGGTACCTTATGCCACAGAGCCATGAACAACATAGTAGTTGGGTCAGGCGAGAACAGGCACGTAATAGAGCGTGCAAGCATTGGTGGTTCAGTGGTAGAATTCTCGCCTGCCACGCGGGAGGCCCGGGTTCGATTCCCGGCCAATGCAGGACAAGTTTTAGAAGTAGAAGTTAGATTCTGAACCTCACTGATATGTCCACCTCGGAGGACGTCGATTTTAAAGACTTGGGAATAGATCCATCATTAGTCCTAAACAGTAAGTTCAGGTAGTAAGAAACCTGAGTGTCTACAAGGCAGGTGTAGATGAGATCTGCCCTGAAATGCTAAAGGTTCTACACATTGTTGGGCTGTCTTGGCAACACTTATGTAACGTATGATTTGAAAGTGGCTGATTAAGAGTAGTGGCCTGGTACCTGGTAAATACCTGTTAAACCCAATAGCGTAGTGAGGGTGAACCAGGAACGTCGAGCTGAGGCCCCTGTCCGCGAACTTAAACTCCCTTCTTTGGATTTTTCTTTTCGTATATCGGGGTAGGGTTGGGACATGGAAGCAGAGTGGGCTATGTTGAAAACCGTAACCTAAGATCCGGAGGGGGTGATTAGGATGAGCGACCTGCCTGATCTGATCCCAATTGGTGCTTTGTTGTTGGACTCCTGTGCCTGTAATTGTCCATAATAAACACCATGTTCATGTACAGGGCTATTCATAAGTGTACTTGATAACAGAATACCTAATGCCAAAGATCCATGATCAACTTTGTGGTTGGATCATCAGAACTGCGGCCGAATGTCTTGGACATCTGGGTGAAGAGAAAGCAGAGCTGTCCACTAATAGTCAATACCTTGTCCTGAGTTGCAAGAGATAGCTGAGGAGGCTGCTGGACAAACCTGGTAAACCCAGTTGTGTAGTGAGGGTGAACCGAGAACGTCTAGCAGAGGCCCCTCTCCGCAATATCCTAAACTCCATCCTCTGTATTTTTCTTTTTGGATATTAGGGTAAGGTTGGGACATGGAAGCAGAGTGGGCCATGTTGAAAACCGTAACCTAAGATCCGGAGGGGGTGATTAGGATGAGCGACCTGCCTGATCTGATCCCAATTGGTGCTTTGTTGTTGGACTCCTGTGCCTGTCATTGTCCATTATCAACACCATGTTCAAATACAAGGCTATTCATAAGTGTATTTGGTACCTTATGCCACAGAGCCATGAACAACATAGTAGTTGGGTCAGGCGAGAACAGGCACGTAATAGAGCGTGCAAGCATTGGTGGTTCAGTGGTAGAATTCTCGCCTGCCACGCGGGAGGCCCGGGTTCGATTCCCGGCCAATGCAGGACACTTTTTGGAAGTAGAAATGTGATTCTGAACCTCACTGACATGTCCTCCATGGAGAAGGAAGATTTTAAGTATCCTAAACTTCATCATCTGTATTTTTATTTTTGAATTTTAGGGTAGGCTTGGGACATGGAAGCAGAGTGGGCCATGTTAAATTCATGAGTGTACTTGATACCAGAATACCTCAGGCCAAAGATCCATGATCAACTTTGTGGTTGGATCATCAGAACTGCGGCCGAATGTCTTGGACACCTTGGTGAAGAGAAAGCAGAGCTGTCTACTGATAATCGCTACCTGGTCTTGAGTTGCAAGAGATAGCTGGGGAGGCTGCTGGACAAACCTGTTGTTGGACTCCTGTACCTGTCCATTGTCAACGTCATGTTCAAGTACAAGGCTATCCATTAGTGTATTTGGTACCTTATGCCACAGAGCTGTAATCAACTTTGTATTTGGGTCAGGCGAGAACAGGCACTTGAAACAGTGTGCGAGCATTGGTGGTTCAGTGGTAGAATTCTCGCCTGCCACGCGGGAGGCCCGGGTTCGATTCCCGGCCAATGCAGGACAAGTTTTAGAAGTAGAAGTTAGATTCTGAACCTCACTGATATGTCCACCTCGGAGGACGTCGATTTTAAAGACTTGGGAATAGATCCATCATTAGTCCTAAACAGTAAGTTCAGGTAGTAAGAAACCTGAGTGTCTACAAGGCAGGTGTAGATGAGATCTGCCCTGAAATGCTAAAGGTTCTACACATTGTTGGGCTGTCTTGGCAACACTTATGTAACGTATGATTTGAAAGTGGCTGATTAAGAGTAGTGGCCTGGTACCTGGTAAATACCTGTTAAACCCAATAGCGTAGTGAGGGTGAACCAGGAACGTCGAGCTGAGGCCCCTGTCCGCGAACTTAAACTCCCTTCTTTGGATTTTTCTTTTCGTATATCGGGGTAGGGTTGGGACATGGAAGCAGAGTGGGCTATGTTGAAAACCGTAACCTAAGATCCGGAGGGGTGATTAGGATGAGCGACCTGCCTGATCTGATCCCAATTGGTGCTTTGTTGTTGGACTCCTGTGCCTGTAATTGTCCATAATAAACACCATGTTCATGTACAGGGCTATTCATAAGTGTACTTGATAACAGAATACCTAATGCCAAAGATCCATGATCAACTTTGTGGTTGGATCATCAGAACTGCGGCCGAATGTCTTGGACATCTGGGTGAAGAGAAAGCAGAGCTGTCCACTAATAGTCAATACCTTGTCCTGAGTTGCAAGAGATAGCTGAGGAGGCTGCTGGACAAACCTGGTAAACCCAGTTGTGTAGTGAGGGTGAACCGAGAACGTCTAGCAGAGGCCCTCTCCGCAATATCCTAAACTCCATCCTCTGTATTTTTCTTTTTGGATATTAGGGTAAGGTTGGGACATGGAAGCAGAGTGGGCCATGTTGAAAACCGTAACCTAAGATCCGGAGGGGGTGATTAGGATGAGCGACCTGCCTGATCTGATCCCAATTGGTGCTTTGTTGTTGGACTCCTGTGCCTGTCATTGTCCATTATCAACACCATGTTCAAATACAAGGCTATTCATAAGTGTATTTGGTACCTTATGCCACAGAGCCATGAACAACATAGTAGTTGGGTCAGGCGAGAACAGGCACGTAATAGAGCGTGCAAGCATTGGTGGTTCAGTGGTAGAATTCTCGCCTGCCACGCGGGAGGCCCGGGTTCGATTCCCGGCCAATGCAGGACACTTTTTGGAAGTAGAAATGTGATTCTGAACCTCACTGACATGTCCTCCATGGAGAAGGAAGATTTTAAGTATCCTAAACTTCATCATCTGTATTTTTATTTTTGAATTTTAGGGTAGGCTTGGGACATGGAAGCAGAGTGGGCCATGTTAAATTCATGAGTGTACTTGATACCAGAATACCTCAGGCCAAAGATCCATGATCAACTTTGTGGTTGGATCATCAGAACTGCGGCCGAATGTCTTGGACACCTTGGTGAAGAGAAAGCAGAGCTGTCTACTGATAATCGCTACCTGGTCTTGAGTTGCAAGAGATAGCTGGGGAGGCTGCTGGACAAACCTGGTAAACCCTGTTGTGTAGTGAGGGTGAACCGGAGACGTCTAGCAGAGGCCCCTGTCTGCAATATCCTGAACTCCATCCTCTGTATTTTTCTTTATGTATCCATGGAAGCTGAGTGTGCCATGTTGAAAACCGTAACCTAAGATCCGGAGGAGGTGAATTGGTGCTTTGTTGTTGGACTCCTGTACCTCTCATTGTCCATTGTCAACGTCATGTTCAAGTACAAGGCTATCCATTAGTGTATTTGGTACCTTATGCCACAGAGCTGTAATCAACTTTGTATTTGGGTCAGGCGAGAACAGGCACTTGAAACAGTGTGCGAGCATTGGTGGTTCAGTGGTAGAATTCTCGCCTGCCACGCGGGAGGCCCGGGTTCGATTCCCGGCCAATGCAGGACAAGTTTTAGAAGTAGAAGTTAGATTCTGAACCTCACTGATATGTCCACCTCGGAGGACGTCGATTTTAAAGACTTGGGAATAGATCCATCATTAGTCCTAAACAGTAAGTTCAGGTAGTAAGAAACCTGAGTGTCTACAAGGCAGGTGTAGATGAGATCTGCCCTGAAATGCTAAAGGTTCTACACATTGTTGGGCTGTCTTGGCAACACTTATGTAACGTATGATTTGAAAGTGGGTGATTAAGAGTAGTGGCCTGGTACCTGGTAAATACCTGTTAAACCCAATAGCGTAGTGAGGGTGAACCAGGAACGTCGAGCTGAGGCCCCTGTCCGCGAACTTAAACTCCCTTCTTTGGATTTTTCTTTTCGTATATCGGGGTAGGGTTGGGACATGGAAGCAGAGTGGGCTATGTTGAAAACCGTAACCTAAGATCCGGAGGGGGTGATTAGGATGGCGACCTGCCTGATCTGATCCCAATTGGTGCTGCTGACCTTGATCTGATCCCAATTGGTGCTTTGTTGTTGGACCTGTGCCTGTAATTGTCCATAATAAACACCATGTTCATGTACAGGGCTATTCATAAGTGTACTTGATAACAGAATACCTAATGCCAAAGATCCATGATCAACTTTGTGGTTGGATCATCAGAACTGCGGCCGAATGTCTTGGACATCTGGGTGAAGAGAAAGCAGAGCTGTCCACTAATAGTCAATACCTTGTCCTGAGTTGCAAGAGATAGCTGAGGAGGCTGCTGGACAAACCTGGTAAACCCAGTTGTGTAGTGAGGGTGAACCGAGAACGTCTAGCAGAGGCCCCTCTCCGCAATATCCTAAACTCCATCCTCTGTATTTTTCTTTTTGGATATTAGGGTAAGGTTGGGACATGGAAGCAGAGTGGGCCATGTTGAAAACCGTAACCTAAGATCCGGAGGGGGTGATTAGGATGAGCGACCTGCCTGATCTGATCCCAATTGGTGCTTTGTTGTTGGACTCCTGTGCCTGTCATTGTCCATTATCAACACCATGTTCAAATACAAGGCTATTCATAAGTGTATTTGGTACCTTATGCCACAGAGCCATGAACAACATAGTAGTTGGGTCAGGCGAGAACAGGCACGTAATAGAGCGTGCAAGCATTGGTGGTTCAGTGGTAGAATTCTCGCCTGCCACGCGGGAGGCCCGGGTTCGATTCCCGGCCAATGCAGGACACTTTTTGGAAGTAGAAATGTGATTCTGAACCTCACTGACATGTCCTCCATGGAGAAGGAAGATTTTAAGTATCCTAAACTTCATCATCTGTATTTTTATTTTTGAATTTTAGGGTAGGCTTGGGACATGGAAGCAGAGTGGGCCATGTTAAATTCATGAGTGTACTTGATACCAGAATACCTCAGGCCAAAGATCCATGATCAACTTTGTGGTTGGATCATCAGAACTGCGGCCGAATGTCTTGGACACCTTGGTGAAGAGAAAGCAGAGCTGTCTACTGATAATCGCTACCTGGTCTTGAGTTGCAAGAGAGATAGCTGGGAGGCTGCTGGACAAACCTGTTGTTGGACTCCTGTACCTCTCATTGTCCATTGTCAACGTCATGTTCAAGTACAAGGCTATCCATTAGTGTATTTGGTACCTTATGCCACAGAGCTGTAATCAACTTTGTATTTGGGTCAGGCGAGAACAGGCACTTGAAACAGTGTGCGAGCATTGGTGGTTCAGTGGTAGAATTCTCGCCTGCCACGCGGGAGGCCCGGGTTCGATTCCCGGCCAATGCAGGACAAGTTTTAGAAGTAGAAGTTAGATTCTGAACCTCACTGATATGTCCACCTCGGAGGACGTCGATTTTAAAGACTTGGGAATAGATCCATCATTAGTCCTAAACAGTAAGTTCAGGTAGTAAGAAACCTGAGTGTCTACAAGGCAGGTGTAGATGAGATCTGCCCTGAAATGCTAAAGGTTCTACACATTGTTGGGCTGTCTTGGCAACACTTATGTAACGTATGATTTGAAAGTGGCTGATTAAGAGTAGTGGCCTGGTACCTGGTAAATACCTGTTAAACCCAATAGCGTAGTGAGGGTGAACCAGGAACGTCGAGCTGAGGCCCCTGTCCGCGAACTTAAACTCCCTTCTTTGGATTTTTCTTTTCGTATATCGGGGTAGGGTTGGGACATGGAAGCAGAGTGGGCTATGTTGAAAACCGTAACCTAAGATCCGGAGGGGGTGATTAGGATGAGCGACCTGCCTGATCTGATCCCAATTGGTGCTTTGTTGTTGGACTCCTGTGCCTGTAATTGTCCATAATAAACACCATGTTCATGTACAGGGCTATTCATAAGTGTACTTGATAACAGAATACCTAATGCCAAAGATCCATGATCAACTTTGTGGTTGGATCATCAGAACTGCGGCCGAATGTCTTGGACATCTGGGTGAAGAGAAAGCAGAGCTGTCCACTAATAGTCAATACCTTGTCCTGAGTTGCAAGAGATAGCTGAGGAGGCTGCTGGACAAACCTGGTAAACCCAGTTGTGTAGTGAGGGTGAACCGAGAACGTCTAGCAGAGGACCCTCTCCGCAATATCCTAAACTCCATCCTCTGTATTTTTCTTTTTGGATATTAGGGTAAGGTTGGGACATGGAAGCAGAGTGGGCCATGTTGAAAACCGTAACCTAAGATCCGGAGGGGGTGATTAGGATGAGCGACCTGCCTGATCTGATCCCAATTGGTGCTTTGTTGTTGGACTCCTGTGCCTGTCATTGTCCATTATCAACACCATGTTCAAATACAAGGCTATTCATAAGTGTATTTGGTACCTTATGCCACAGAGCCATGAACAACATAGTAGTTGGGTCAGGCGAGAACAGGCACGTAATAGAGCGTGCAAGCATTGGTGGTTCAGTGGTAGAATTCTCGCCTGCCACGCGGGAGGCCCGGGTTCGATTCCCGGCCAATGCAGGACACTTTTTGGAAGTAGAAATGTGATTCTGAACCTCACTGACATGTCCTCCATGGAGAAGGAAGATTTTAAGTATCCTAAACTTCATCATCTGTATTTTTATTTTTGAATTTTAGGGTAGGCTTGGGACATGGAAGCAGAGTGGGCCATGTTAAATTCATGAGTGTACTTGATACCAGAATACCTCAGGCCAAAGATCCATGATCAACTTTGTGGTTGGATCATCAGAACTGCGGCCGAATGTCTTGGACACCTTGGTGAAGAGAAAGCAGAGCTGTCTACTGATAATCGCTACCTGGTCTTGAGTTGCAAGAGATAGCTGGGGAGGCTGCTGGACAAACCTGTTGTTGGACTCCTGTACCTCTCATTGTCCATTGTCAACGTCATGTTCAAGTACAAGGCTATCCATTAGTGTATTTGGTACCTTATGCCACAGAGCTGTAATCAACTTTGTATTTGGGTCAGGCGAGAACAGGCACTTGAAACAGTGTGCGAGCATTGGTGGTTCAGTGGTAGAATTCTCGCCTGCCACGCGGGAGGCCCGGGTTCGATTCCCGGCCAATGCAGGACAAGTTTTAGAAGTAGAAGTTAGATTCTGAACCTCACTGATATGTCCACCTCGGAGGACGTCGATTTTAAAGACTTGGGAATAGATCCATCATTAGTCCTAAACAGTAAGTTCAGGTAGTAAGAAACCTGAGTGTCTACAAGGCAGGTGTAGATGAGATCTGCCCTGAAATGCTAAAGGTTCTACACATTGTTGGGCTGTCTTGGCAACACTTATGTAACGTATGATTTGAAAGTGGCTGATTAAGAGTAGTGGCCTGGTACCTGGTAAATACCTGTTAAACCCAATAGCGTAGTGAGGGTGAACCAGGAACGTCGAGCTGAGGCCCCTGTCCGCGAACTTAAACTCCCTTCTTTGGATTTTTCTTTTCGTATATCGGGGTAGGGTTGGGACATGGAAGCAGAGTGGGCTATGTTGAAAACCGTAACCTAAGATCCGGAGGGGGTGATTAGGATGAGCGACCTGCCTGATCTGATCCCAATTGGTGCTTTGTTGTTGGACTCCTGTGCCTGTAATTGTCCATAATAAACACCATGTTCATGTACAGGGCTATTCATAAGTGTACTTGATAACAGAATACCTAATGCCAAAGATCCATGATCAACTTTGTGGTTGGATCATCAGAACTGCGGCCGAATGTCTTGGACATCTGGGTGAAGAGAAAGCAGAGCTGTCCACTAATAGTCAATACCTTGTCCTGAGTTGCAAGAGATAGCTGAGGAGGCTGCTGGACAAACCTGGTAAACCCAGTTGTGTAGTGAGGGTGAACCGAGAACGTCTAGCAGAGGCCCCTCTCCGCAATATCCTAAACTCCATCCTCTGTATTTTTCTTTTTGGATATTAGGGTAAGGTTGGGACATGGAAGCAGAGTGGGCCATGTTGAAAACCGTAACCTAAGATCCGGAGGGGTGATTAGGATGAGCGACCTGCCTGATCTGATCCCAATTGGTGCTTTGTTGTTGGACTCCTGTGCCTGTCATTGTCCATTATCAACACCATGTTCAAATACAAGGCTATTCATAAGTGTATTTGGTACCTTATGCCACAGAGCCATGAACAACATAGTAGTTGGGTCAGGCGAGAACAGGCACGTAATAGAGCGTGCAAGCATTGGTGGTTCAGTGGTAGAATTCTCGCCTGCCACGCGGGAGGCCCGGGTTCGATTCCCGGCCAATGCAGGACACTTTTTGGAAGTAGAAATGTGATTCTGAACCTCACTGACATGTCCTCCATGGAGAAGGAAGATTTTAAGTATCCTAAACTTCATCATCTGTATTTTTATTTTTGAATTTTAGGGTAGGCTTGGGACATGGAAGCAGAGTGGGCCATGTTAAATTCATGAGTGTACTTGATACCAGAATACCTCAGGCCAAAGATCCATGATCAACTTTGTGGTTGGATCATCAGAACTGCGGCCGAATGTCTTGGACACCTTGGTGAAGAGAAAGCAGAGCTGTCTACTGATAATCGCTACCTGGTCTTGAGTTGCAAGAGATAGCTGGGGAGGCTGCTGGACAAACCTGTTGTTGGACTCCTGTACCTCTCATTGTCCATTGTCAACGTCATGTTCAAGTACAAGGCTATCCATTAGTGTATTTGGTACCTTATGCCACAGAGCTGTAATCAACTTTGTATTTGGGTCAGGCGAGAACAGGCACTTGAAACAGTGTGCGAGCATTGGTGGTTCAGTGGTAGAATTCTCGCCTGCCACGCGGGAGGCCCGGGTTCGATTCCCGGCCAATGCAGGACAAGTTTTAGAAGTAGAAGTTAGATTCTGAACCTCACTGATATGTCCACCTCGGAGGACGTCGATTTTAAAGACTTGGGAATAGATCCATCATTAGTCCTAAACAGTAAGTTCAGGTAGTAAGAAACCTGAGTGTCTACAAGGCAGGTGTAGATGAGATCTGCCCTGAAATGCTAAAGGTTCTACACATTGTTGGGCTGTCTTGGCAACACTTATGTAACGTATGATTTGAAAGTGGCTGATTAAGAGTAGTGGCCTGGTACCTGGTAAATACCTGTTAAACCCAATAGCGTAGTGAGGGTGAACCAGGAACGTCGAGCTGAGGCCCCTGTCCGCGAACTTAAACTCCCTTCTTTGGATTTTTCTTTTCGTATATCGGGGTAGGGTTGGGACATGGAAGCAGAGTGGGCTATGTTGAAAACCGTAACCTAAGATCCGGAGGGGTGATTAGGATGAGCGACCTGCCTGATCTGATCCCAATTGGTGCTTTGTTGTTGGACTCCTGTGCCTGTAATTGTCCATAATAAACACCATGTTCATGTACAGGGCTATTCATAAGTGTACTTGATAACAGAATACCTAATGCCAAAGATCCATGATCAACTTTGTGGTTGGATCATCAGAACTGCGGCCGAATGTCTTGGACATCTGGGTGAAGAGAAAGCAGAGCTGTCCACTAATAGTCAATACCTTGTCCTGAGTTGCAAGAGATAGCTGAGGAGGCTGCTGGACAAACCTGGTAAACCCAGTTGTGTAGTGAGGGTGAACCGAGAACGTCTAGCAGAGGACCCTCTCCGCAATATCCTAAACTCCATCCTCTGTATTTTTCTTTTTGGATATTAGGGTAAGGTTGGGACATGGAAGCAGAGTGGGCCATGTTGAAAACCGTAACCTAAGATCCGGAGGGGGTGATTAGGATGAGCGACCTGCCTGATCTGATCCCAATTGGTGCTTTGTTGTTGGACTCCTGTGCCTGTCATTGTCCATTATCAACACCATGTTCAAATACAAGGCTATTCATAAGTGTATTTGGTACCTTATGCCACAGAGCCATGAACAACATAGTAGTTGGGTCAGGCGAGAACAGGCACGTAATAGAGCGTGCAAGCATTGGTGGTTCAGTGGTAGAATTCTCGCCTGCCACGCGGGAGGCCCGGGTTCGATTCCCGGCCAATGCAGGACACTTTTTGGAAGTAGAAATGTGATTCTGAACCTCACTGACATGTCCTCCATGGAGAAGGAAGATTTTAAGTATCCTAAACTTCATCATCTGTATTTTTATTTTTGAATTTTAGGGTAGGCTTGGGACATGGAAGCAGAGTGGGCCATGTTAAATTCATGAGTGTACTTGATACCAGAATACCTCAGGCCAAAGATCCATGATCAACTTTGTGGTTGGATCATCAGAACTGCGGCCGAATGTCTTGGACACCTTGGTGAAGAGAAAGCAGAGCTGTCTACTGATAATCGCTACCTGGTCTTGAGTTGCAAGAGATAGCTGGGGAGGCTGCTGGACAAACCTGTTGTTGGACTCCTGTACCTCTCATTGTCCATTGTCAACGTCATGTTCAAGTACAAGGCTATCCATTAGTGTATTTGGTACCTTATGCCACAGAGCTGTAATCAACTTTGTATTTGGGTCAGGCGAGAACAGGCACTTGAAACAGTGTGCGAGCATTGGTGGTTCAGTGGTAGAATTCTCGCCTGCCACGCGGGAGGCCCGGGTTCGATTCCCGGCCAATGCAGGACAAGTTTTAGAAGTAGAAGTTAGATTCTGAACCTCACTGATATGTCCACCTCGGAGGACGTCGATTTTAAAGACTTGGGAATAGATCCATCATTAGTCCTAAACAGTAAGTTCAGGTAGTAAGAAACCTGAGTGTCTACAAGGCAGGTGTAGATGAGATCTGCCCTGAAATGCTAAAGGTTCTACACATTGTTGGGCTGTCTTGGCAACACTTATGTAACGTATGATTTGAAAGTGGCTGATTAAGAGTAGTGGCCTGGTACCTGGTAAATACCTGTTAAACCCAATAGCGTAGTGAGGGTGAACCAGGAACGTCGAGCTGAGGCCCCTGTCCGCGAACTTAAACTCCCTTCTTTGGATTTTTCTTTTCGTATATCGGGGTAGGGTTGGGACATGGAAGCAGAGTGGGCTATGTTGAAAACCGTAACCTAAGATCCGGAGGGGGTGATTAGGATGAGCGACCTGCCTGATCTGATCCCAATTGGTGCTTTGTTGTTGGACTCCTGTGCCTGTAATTGTCCATAATAAACACCATGTTCATGTACAGGGCTATTCATAAGTGTACTTGATAACAGAATACCTAATGCCAAAGATCCATGATCAACTTTGTGGTTGGATCATCAGAACTGCGGCCGAATGTCTTGGACATCTGGGTGAAGAGAAAGCAGAGCTGTCCACTAATAGTCAATACCTTGTCCTGAGTTGCAAGAGATAGCTGAGGAGGCTGCTGGACAAACCTGGTAAACCCAGTTGTGTAGTGAGGGTGAACCGAGAACGTCTAGCAGAGGACCCTCTCCGCAATATCCTAAACTCCATCCTCTGTATTTTTCTTTTTGGATATTAGGGTAAGGTTGGGACATGGAAGCAGAGTGGGCCATGTTGAAAACCGTAACCTAAGATCCGGAGGGGTGATTAGGATGAGCGACCTGCCTGATCTGATCCCAATTGGTGCTTTGTTGTTGGACTCCTGTGCCTGTCATTGTCCATTATCAACACCATGTTCAAATACAAGGCTATTCATAAGTGTATTTGGTACCTTATGCCACAGAGCCATGAACAACATAGTAGTTGGGTCAGGCGAGAACAGGCACGTAATAGAGCGTGCAAGCATTGGTGGTTCAGTGGTAGAATTCTCGCCTGCCACGCGGGAGGCCCGGGTTCGATTCCCGGCCAATGCAGGACACTTTTTGGAAGTAGAAATGTGATTCTGAACCTCACTGACATGTCCTCCATGGAGAAGGAAGATTTTAAGTATCCTAAACTTCATCATCTGTATTTTTATTTTTGAATTTTAGGGTAGGCTTGGGACATGGAAGCAGAGTGGGCCATGTTAAATTCATGAGTGTACTTGATACCAGAATACCTCAGGCCAAAGATCCATGATCAACTTTGTGGTTGGATCATCAGAACTGCGGCCGAATGTCTTGGACACCTTGGTGAAGAGAAAGCAGAGCTGTCTACTGATAATCGCTACCTGGTCTTGAGTTGCAAGAGATAGCTGGGGAGGCTGCTGGACAAACCTGTTGTTGGACTCCTGTACCTCTCATTGTCCATTGTCAACGTCATGTTCAAGTACAAGGCTATCCATTAGTGTATTTGGTACCTTATGCCACAGAGCTGTAATCAACTTTGTATTTGGGTCAGGCGAGAACAGGCACTTGAAACAGTGTGCGAGCATTGGTGGTTCAGTGGTAGAATTCTCGCCTGCCACGCGGGAGGCCCGGGTTCGATTCCCGGCCAATGCAGGACAAGTTTTAGAAGTAGAAGTTAGATTCTGAACCTCACTGATATGTCCACCTCGGAGGACGTCGATTTTAAAGACTTGGGAATAGATCCATCATTAGTCCTAAACAGTAAGTTCAGGTAGTAAGAAACCTGAGTGTCTACAAGGCAGGTGTAGATGAGATCTGCCCTGAAATGCTAAAGGTTCTACACATTGTTGGGCTGTCTTGGCAACACTTATGTAACGTATGATTTGAAAGTGGCTGATTAAGAGTAGTGGCCTGGTACCTGGTAAATACCTGTTAAACCCAATAGCGTAGTGAGGGTGAACCAGGAACGTCGAGCTGAGGCCCCTGTCCGCGAACTTAAACTCCCTTCTTTGGATTTTTCTTTTCGTATATCGGGGTAGGGTTGGGACATGGAAGCAGAGTGGGCTATGTTGAAAACCGTAACCTAAGATCCGGAGGGGTGATTAGGATGAGCGACCTGCCTGATCTGATCCCAATTGGTGCTTTGTTGTTGGACTCCTGTGCCTGTAATTGTCCATAATAAACACCATGTTCATGTACAGGGCTATTCATAAGTGTACTTGATAACAGAATACCTAATGCCAAAGATCCATGATCAACTTTGTGGTTGGATCATCAGAACTGCGGCCGAATGTCTTGGACATCTGGGTGAAGAGAAAGCAGAGCTGTCCACTAATAGTCAATACCTTGTCCTGAGTTGCAAGAGATAGCTGAGGAGGCTGCTGGACAAACCTGGTAAACCCAGTTGTGTAGTGAGGGTGAACCGAGAACGTCTAGCAGAGGACCCTCTCCGCAATATCCTAAACTCCATCCTCTGTATTTTTCTTTTTGGATATTAGGGTAAGGTTGGGACATGGAAGCAGAGTGGGCCATGTTGAAAACCGTAACCTAAGATCCGGAGGGGTGATTAGGATGAGCGACCTGCCTGATCTGATCCCAATTGGTGCTTTGTTGTTGGACTCCTGTGCCTGTCATTGTCCATTATCAACACCATGTTCAAATACAAGGCTATTCATAAGTGTATTTGGTACCTTATGCCACAGAGCCATGAACAACATAGTAGTTGGGTCAGGCGAGAACAGGCACGTAATAGAGCGTGCAAGCATTGGTGGTTCAGTGGTAGAATTCTCGCCTGCCACGCGGGAGGCCCGGGTTCGATTCCCGGCCAATGCAGGACACTTTTTGGAAGTAGAAATGTGATTCTGAACCTCACTGACATGTCCTCCATGGAGAAGGAAGATTTTAAGTATCCTAAACTTCATCATCTGTATTTTTATTTTTGAATTTTAGGGTAGGCTTGGGACATGGAAGCAGAGTGGGCCATGTTAAATTCATGAGTGTACTTGATACCAGAATACCTCAGGCCAAAGATCCATGATCAACTTTGTGGTTGGATCATCAGAACTGCGGCCGAATGTCTTGGACACCTTGGTGAAGAGAAAGCAGAGCTGTCTACTGATAATCGCTACCTGGTCTTGAGTTGCAAGAGATAGCTGGGGAGGCTGCTGGACAAACCTGTTGTTGGACTCCTGTACCTCTCATTGTCCATTGTCAACGTCATGTTCAAGTACAAGGCTATCCATTAGTGTATTTGGTACCTTATGCCACAGAGCTGTAATCAACTTTGTATTTGGGTCAGGCGAGAACAGGCACTTGAAACAGTGTGCGAGCATTGGTGGTTCAGTGGTAGAATTCTCGCCTGCCACGCGGGAGGCCCGGGTTCGATTCCCGGCCAATGCAGGACAAGTTTTAGAAGTAGAAGTTAGATTCTGAACCTCACTGATATGTCCACCTCGGAGGACGTCGATTTTAAAGACTTGGGAATAGATCCATCATTAGTCCTAAACAGTAAGTTCAGGTAGTAAGAAACCTGAGTGTCTACAAGGCAGGTGTAGATGAGATCTGCCCTGAAATGCTAAAGGTTCTACACATTGTTGGGCTGTCTTGGCAACACTTATGTAACGTATGATTTGAAAGTGGGTGATTAAGAGTAGTGGCCTGGTACCTGGTAAATACCTGTTAAACCCAATAGCGTAGTGAGGGTGAACCAGGAACGTCGAGCTGAGGCCCCTGTCCGCGAACTTAAACTCCCTTCTTTGGATTTTTCTTTTCGTATATCGGGGTTGGGAGGGTTGGGACATGGAAGCAGAGTGGGCTATGTTGAAAACCGTAACCTAAGATCCGGAGGGGGCTGATTAGGATGAGCGACCTGCCTGATCTGATCCCAATTGGTGCTTTGTTGTTGGACTCTGTGCCTGTAATTGTCCATAATAAACACCATGTTCATGTACAGGGCTATTCATAAGTGTACTTGATAACAGAATACCTAATGCCAAAGATCCATGATCAACTTTGTGGTTGGATCATCAGAACTGCGGCCGAATGTCTTGGACATCTGGGTGAAGAGAAAGCAGAGCTGTCCACTAATAGTCAATACCTTGTCCTGAGTTGCAAGAGATAGCTGAGGAGGCTGCTGGACAAACCTGGTAAACCCAGTTGTGTAGTGAGGGTGAACCGAGAACGTCTAGCAGAGGCCCTCTCCGCAATATCCTAAACTCCATCCTCTGTATTTTTCTTTTGGATATTAGGGTAAGGTTGGGACATGGAAGCAGAGTGGGCCATGTTGAAAACCGTAACCTAAGATCCGGAGGGGTGATTAGGATGAGCGACCTGCCTGATCTGATCCCAATTGGTGCTTTGTTGTTGGACTCCTGTGCCTGTCATTGTCCATTATCAACACCATGTTCAAATACAAGGCTATTCATAAGTGTATTTGGTACCTTATGCCACAGAGCCATGAACAACATAGTAGTTGGGTCAGGCGAGAACAGGCACGTAATAGAGCGTGCAAGCATTGGTGGTTCAGTGGTAGAATTCTCGCCTGCCACGCGGGAGGCCCGGGTTCGATTCCCGGCCAATGCAGGACACTTTTTGGAAGTAGAAATGTGATTCTGAACCTCACTGACATGTCCTCCATGGAGAAGGAAGATTTTAAGTATCCTAAACTTCATCATCTGTATTTTTATTTTTGAATTTTAGGGTAGGCTTGGGACATGGAAGCAGAGTGGGCCATGTTAAATTCATGAGTGTACTTGATACAAGAATACCTTTGGCCAAAGATCCATGATCAACTTTGTGGTTGGATCATCAGAACTGCGGCCGAATGTCTTGGACACCTTGGTGAAGAGAAAGCAGAGCTGTCTACTGATAATCGCTACCTGGTCTTGAGTTGCAAGAGATAGCTGGGAGGCTGCTGGACAAACCTGTTGTTGGACTCCTGTCCGCACCTCTCATTGTCCATTGTCAACGTGTGCCAAGTACAAGATCCGGAGGGGTGATTAGGATGCTATCCCATTGTCCATTGTCATTAGTGTATTTGTTGGACTTGCCAACAGAGCTGTAATCAACTTTGTATTTGGGTCAGGCGAGAACAGGCACTTGAAACAGTGTAGCATTGGTGGTTCAGTGGTAGAATTCTGCCTGCCACGCGGGAGGCCCGGGTTCGATTCCCGGCCAATGCAGGACAAGTTTTAGAAGTAGAAGTTAGATTCTGAACCTCACTGATATGTCCACCTGGAGGACGTCGATCTGGGAATAGATCCATCATTAGCAAACAGTAAGTTCAGGTAGTGAAACCTGAGTGTCTACAAGGCAGGTAGATGAGATCTGCCCTGAAATGCTAAAGGTTCTACACATTGTTGGGCTGTCTTGGCAACACTTATGTAACGATGATTTGAAAGTGGCTGATTAAGAGTAGTGGCCTGGTACCTGGTAAATACCTGTTAAACCCAATAGCGTAGTGAGGGTGAACCAGGAACGTCGAGCTGAGGCCCCTGTCCGCGAACTTAAACTCCCTTCTTTGGATTTTTCTTTTCTCGGATATTTGGGCAGGGTTGGGACATGGAAGCAGAGTGGGCCATGTTGAAAACCGTAACCTAAGATCCGGAGGGGTGATTAGGATGAGGGACCTGCCTGATCTGATCCCAATTTGTGCTTTGTTGTTGGACTCCTGTGCCTGTCATTGTCCATTATCAACACCATGTTCAAATACAAGGCTATTCATAAGTGTATTTGGTACCTTATGCCACAGAGCCATGAACAACATAGTAGTTGGGTCAGGCGAGAACAGGCACGTAACAGAGCGTGCAAGCATTGGTGGTTCAGTGGTAGAATTCTCGCCTGCCACGCGGGAGGCCCGGGTTCGATTCCCGGCCAATGCAGGACACTTTTTGGAAGTAGAAATGTGATTCTGAACCTCACTGACATGTCCTCCATGGAGAAGGAAGATTTTAAGTATCCTAAACTTCATCATCTGTATTTTTATTTTTGAATTTTAGGGTAGGCTTGGGACATGGAAGCAGAGTGGGCCATGTTAAATTCATGAGTGTACTTGATACAAGAATACCTTTGGCCAAAGATCCATGATCAACTTTGTGGTTGGATCATCAGAACTGCGGCCGAATGTCTTGGACAACTGGGTGATGAGAAAGCAGAGCTGTCCATAGTCACTACCTGGTCCTGAGTTGGACTTATGTGCCTGTCATTGTCCATTATCAACACCATGTTCAAGTACAAGGCTATGTATCATCATGTAGATGAGATCTGCCCTGAAATGCTAAAGGTACTACACATTGTTGTTCTGTCTTGGCAATGTTTATGTAAATATTTAAAAGTCCTGATTAAACCCTGGTAAATACCTGTTAAACCCAATAGCATAGTGAGGGTGAACCAGGAACGTTGAGCTGAGGCCCCTGTCCGCGATCTTACACTCCCTTCTTTGGATTTTTCTTTTCTCGGATATTTGGGCAGGGTTGGGACATGGAAGCAGAGTGGGCCATGTTGAAAACCATAACCTAAGATCTGGAGGGGGTGATTAGGATGAGGGACCTGCCTGATCTGATCCCAATTTGTGCTTTGTTGTTGGACTTATGTGCCTGTCATTGTCCATTATCAACACCATGTTCAAATACAAGGCTATTCATACGTTTATTTGGTACCTTATGCCACAGAGCCATGATTAACTTTGTGGTTGGCTGAGGCGAGAACAGGCACGTAACAGAGCATGCAAGCATTGGTGGTTCAGTGGTAGAATTCTCGCCTGCCACGCGGGAGGCCCGGGTTCGATTCCCGGCCAATGCAGGACACTTTTTGGAAGTAGAAATGTGATTCTGAACCTCACTGACATGTCCTCCATGGAGAAGGAAGATTTTAAGTATCCTAAACTTCATCATCTGTATTTTTATTTTTGAATTTTAGGGTAGGCTTGGGACATGGAAGCAGAGTGGGCCATGTTAAATTCATGAGTGTACTTGATACAAGAATACCTTTGGCCAAAGATCCATGATCAACTTTGTGGTTGGATCATCAGAACTGCGGCCGAATGTCTTGGACACCTGGGTGATGAGAAAGCAGAGCTGTCCATAGTCACTACCTGAGTTGGACTTATGTGCCTGTCATTGTCCATTATCAACACCATGTTCAAGTACAAGGCTATGTATCATCATGTAGATGAGATCTGCCCTGAAATGCTAAAGGTACTACACATTACCTGGTAAATACCTGTTAAACCCAATAGCATAGTGAGGGTGAACCAGGAACGTTGAGCTGAGGCCCCTGTCCGCGATCTTACACTCCCTTCTTTGGATTTTTCTTTTCTCGGATATTTGGGCAGGGTTGGGACATGGAAGCAGAGTGGGCCATGTTGAAAACCATAACCTAAGATCTGGAGGGGGTGATTAGGATGAGGGACCTGCCTGATCTGATCCCAATTTGTGCTTTGTTGTTGGACTTATGTGCCTGTCATTGTCCATTATCAACACCATGTTCAAATACAAGGCTATTCATACGTTTATTTGGTACCTTATGCCACAGAGCCATGATTAACTTTGTGGTTGGCTGAGACGAGAACAGGCACGTCACAGAGCGTGCAAGCATTGGTGGTTCAGTGGTAGAATTCTCGCCTGCCACGCGGGAGGCCCGGGTTCGATTCCCGGCCAATGCAAGACACTTTTTGGAAGTAGAAATGTGATTCTGAACCTCACTGACATGTCCTCCGTGGCCAAGGAAGATTTTAAGTATCCTAAACTTCATCATCTGTATTTTTAATTTTCAATTTTAGGGTAGGCTTGGGACATGGAAGCAGAGTGGGCCATGTTAAATTCATGAGTGTACTTGATACAAGAATGTTTCACCATGATTCACTACGTGGTTGGCTGAGACGAGAACAGGCACGTCACAGAGCGTGCAAGCATTGGTGGTTCAGTGGTAGAATTCTCGCCTGCCACGCGGGAGGCCCGGGTTCGATTCCCGGCCAATGCAGGACACTTTTTGGAAGTAGAAATGTGATTCTGAACCTCACTGACATGTCCTCCGTGGCCAAGGAAGGTTTTAAGTATCCTAAACTTCATCCTCTGTATTTTTGGATATTGGGGTAGGCTTGGGACATGGAAGCAGAGTGGGCAATGTTAAAAAACATAGCATATGATCTGATGGGGGGTGATTAAGAGAAGCAGTCTGCCTGATCTGATCGTAATTGGTGCTTTGTTGTTGGACTTATATGCCTGTCATTGTCCATAATAAACACCATGTTCGAGTACAGGGCTATTCATAAGTGGAGTTGATACCAGAATTTCTCAGGCCAATTGGTTTCAAACTCATTTTCACCACATCAGCATTATGGTTGACCTCAAAGGGCTAGTTGTAACTGTAAGACCATATAAATCTAACTCCCTAAACATATGGTTAAATAACTGTCTCCGCATTTGATTATAGTTTATTCAAGTGTAATAATATTGTACTTGCATTTATATAAATGCAACCATATATGTTTGTACATTTCTGTTATTATAACAAATCCTTTTAATTTAGGGTTAAGATATCCACATTTCTCTATCAAAGATCAAACTTTTAAAGTGAACAACAAAGAGAAATATCAAACACGTTATTACATTAACTTTGTTCAAAGCTGTTTTTGTCAGTTGAGAAGGACAGAACTATGGCACATCGAATAATTGTGAGCTGCTAAGAATATGTTTGACAGATATGGCATTTTTTTAAAACTTACGGCTCAGCTCCTTCACCACAATGGTCCAGTACAATGCCCGCATCACTGCTGACGTGCACCGAACCGCCTTCCATTTTACCCTCATTTGTGAATAAGAACCCAAGATACTTAAACTCCTTCGCTTGTGGCAGTCTCCCACAATGCATGTCAATTACGTGACCCGCCAAATGACGGCATCCTGCCGCTAGATTGCAGTGTTTCCATATCGGCGTTTGACTAAAGCGGTTTTCCAACAACTGAAAAAGAAACAAAAGATCACCAAATAATCCCAAAATGTCAGAGAAGAGAAAAATTGATGCAGAGGGAAGGCAATTTTATGAAGTTTATGTTCATTGTAAAGCAGCATCCACTTTTATTTTAAGAAAATCATATCCCTTTCATGCTCTCCACACAAAATCTCGTGGTGGGCCGAGTCTGACACATGTCCTAGGCCAAAGATCGATGATCAACTTTATGGTTGGATCCTCACAACTGCGGCCGAGCAATATCCTAAACTCCATCCTCTGTATTTTTCTCTATGGAAAGTGAGATAGGCTTGGGACATGGAAGCAGAGAGATATAATATATCAAGGTAGGCTTTGGAAGATAATGATCATTTATGTGGTTGAATGTCTTGGACACCTGGTTGATGAGAAAGCAGAACTGTCTACTGTTCACTACCGGATAGCCTACATTCGAGAAGAAGTTCTGCCTGATCTGTGTGTTTTGCAAGCATTCGGGGTTCAGTGGACATCATGTTTGAGCAATGTCCCTTTAAATATAACAAGCATTGGTGGTTCAGTGGTAGAATTCTCGCCTGCCACGCGGGAGGCCCGGGTTCGATTCCCGGCCAATGCAACGATTTTTGGAATTTGTAAATGTATACACCGGTTGATTAGTATTTGGTGAAGCTACAAAACTCAATTTTGTATTGACGTAATTTGTCTGGGAATATGTCTTTTTTAACTTTTGTTCAGATGTTTATAGCTTACATTGTGAAAGGAGTTTTGAAGCTAAGATTTATCAATACATTTTTCGTCAATACTAAGATCACTTAGAAGGCCTCTTTATTGGAGAATTCATGAAATAATGTCTCGGCATTCAAAACAAAAAAAAATGCAAGAGGGAGGAAGGAAGGAAAAGATGCATTTCTCCCCGTCGGGGAATTGAACCCCGGTCTCCCGCGTGACAGGCGGGGATACTCACCACTATACTAACGAGGAGATGTTCTGCCTCGATGCCTTGACCCTTTTTATTTTAGGTGGTTAAAATAGGTGGTTTGTACATATGTATATATGTACAAATGATGCATCACAGGAAATTCCAAAACAATAGGTTATACCACACAGTTACCCCTCCTAGCTGACATGAGTTTTGTTCTACCATCAGATACGGAATGTAAGAACACTGGAAGTCCTACTCTTTTTCAAAAGTGGCATTTTGAGTGAGTAAGTAAATACATTTATCATGATCACGCTCAGAATTGGTTATTGTGTCTACATATAACCCACTGTCAATTGAATTTTGAAGATATTGTTAGCTTAGAGCAGTGATATGGTGAGTACTCACAGGGAGAGAGTGACAGATTATGAATGAAAAGGACATTAAACAGTGTCGCAAAACTAGGAGAGCGTGCAAAACACGTCTGGTGCTGTTTAAAAGTCCTCCTTAAAACAAAATGGATCAAAGATTTTTCCCTGTGCTAAAATGAATCCTCTCAACCATTTTTATGCATATTTAACATACTGCTAACATACTTGAGAACAGAAAGCGTGTGCCTCGTTGGCGCAGTAGGCAGCGCGTCAGTCTCATAATCTGAAGGTCGTGAGTTCGAGCCTCACACGGGGCAAGTATTTTGAAATAGATATATTTGACAGGGTTTTGTCATTACATTACATTACATTACATTACAGTCATTTAGCAGACGCTTTTATACAAAGCGACTTACAGGAAGTGTATTCAACATAGGTATTTAAGAGAACTACTAGTCACCAGAAGTCATAAGTGCATCTCCTTTCTTAAACAAGCATCTTAAAGCATAAACCAGAGCAAAAGTATAGTGCAGAGGCAAATTACTACGAAAACAATAATTGCAACAGACTTAATACGAATACAATAAGTGTTACAAACTACTACGAATAGGATAAACGCAGTAAACGAACACAAATACAATAAGTGCAGCGAACTGATACGAATACAATAAGTGCAGCGAACTGATACGAATACAATAAGTGCAACAACTAATAAGAATGCAAAGTGCTACGAAGAAGGCTCAGGGAAGTACTTCTTCAAGAGGTGAGTTTTCAGCCTGCACACGGGGCATGCATTTTTTGTCAGCAAGAATAAAAACAGCCTCATGAGATGAAGGTTGTAAATTTGATCCTCACAGGTGTCAAGGCAGTTGGTGTGATTCTTTGCCAAGAATTACCTTCATAGAGATACACAACTGTTTGGCAGATTGTTCATCCCTGACATTTTTGTGTTAGGTGCTGATTCTTTGAATGTCAATGAAAATAAACTCTAGCCTTCAATCATGACCATTCAGTGAGTTTTGAGCCTCGTTGGCGCAGTAGGCAGCGCGTCAGTCTCATAATCTGAAGGTCGTGAGTTCGACCCTCACACGGGGCATGTGTTTTGATCCATCTTTGCCATGATTTATCTGCGGTCAGATCCTTAAATATTTGTCAGGGTTTTCTCAGCTTGGAATTGAAACAACCTCCTCCACCCGGTTGAATGTTTTGTGTAAAAGCTTATTCCTTGAATGTCAATGAAAAGAACGTCTAGCCTTCAATCATGACCACTTGGGGTGTATTGAGCCTCGTTGGCGCAGTAGGCAGCGCGTCAGTCTCATAATCTGAAGGTCGTGAGTTCGACCCTCACACGGGGCATGTGTTTTGATCCATCTTTGCCATGATTTATCTGCGGTCAGATCCTTAAATATTTGTCAGGGTTTTCTCAGCTTGGAATTGAAACAACCTCCTCCACCCGGTTGAATGTTTTGTGTAAAAGCTTATTCCTTGAATGTCAATGAAAAGAACGTCTAGCCTTCAATCATGACCACTTGGGGTGTATTGAGCCTCGTTGGCGCAGTAGGCAGCGCGTCAGTCTCATAATCTGAAGGTCGTGAGTTCGACCCTCACACGGGGCATGTGTTTTGATCCATCTTTGCCATGATTTATCTGCGGTCAGATCCATAAATATCAGTCAGGGTTTTCACAGCTTGGAATTGCATCAGAGTCATGAAATGAAAGTCGTGAGTTTGATCCTCACATTGGGCAAGCTAGTTGGGCTCTTTTGGTGTGATTCTTTGCCTAGAATTACTTGCATACAGATACACAACTATTTGGTAGATTGTTCATCCCTGACTGCTCATCAGTCTCTAGAGATACCAACTGGCTGAGCATTTTTGCGTTAAATTCTGCTTCCTTGAATGTCAATGAAAAGAACGTCTAGCCTTCAATCATGACCATTTAGTGCATTTTGAGCCTCGTTGGCGCAGTAGGCAGCGCGTCAGTCTCATAATCTGAAGGTCGTGAGTTCGACCCTCACACGGGGCATGTGTTTTGATCCATCTTTGCCATGATTTATCTGCGGTCAGATCCTTAAATATTTGTCAGGGTTTTCTCAGCTTGGAATTGAAACAACCTCCTCCACCCGGTTGAATGTTTTGTGTAAAAGCTTATTCCTTGAATGTCAATGAAAAGAACGTCTAGCCTTCAATCATGACCACTTGGGGTGTATTGAGCCTCGTTGGCGCAGTAGGCAGCGCGTCAGTCTCATAATCTGAAGGTCGTGAGTTCGACCCTCACACGGGGCATGTGTTTTGATCCATCTTTGCCATGATTTATCTGCGGTCAGATCCATAAATATCAGTCAGGGTTTTCACAGCTTGGAATTGCATCAGAGTCATGAAATGAAAGTCGTGAGTTTGATCCTCACATTGGGCAAGCTAGTTGGGCTCTTTTGGTGTGATTCTTTGCCTAGAATTACTTGCATACAGATACACAACTATTTGGTAGATTGTTCATCCCTGACTGCTCATCAGTCTCTCGAGATACTAACTGGTTGAACATTTTTGCGTTAAATTCTGCTTCCTTGAATGTCAATGAAAAGAACGTCTAGCCTTCAATCATGACCATTTAGTGCATTTTGAGCCTCGTTGGCGCAGTAGGCAGCGCGTCAGTCTCATATATCTGAAGGTCGTGAGTTCGACCCTCACACGGGGCATGTGTTTTGATCCATCTTTGCCATGATTTATCTGCGGTCAGATCCTTAAATATTTGTCAGGGTTTTCTCAGCTTGGAATTGAAACAACCTCCTCCACCCGGTTGAATGTTTTGTGTAAAAGCTTATTCCTTGAATGTCAATGAAAAGAACGTCTAGCCTTCAATCATGACCACTTGGGGTGTATTGAGCCTCGTTGGCGCAGTAGGCAGCGCGTCAGTCTCATAATCTGAAGGTCGTGAGTTCGACCCTCACACGGGGCATGTGTTTTGATCCATCTTTGCCATTATTTATCTGCGGTCAGATTCATAAATATCAGTCAGGGTTTTCACAGCTTGGAATTGCATCAGAGTCATGAAATGAAAGTCGTGAGTTTGATCCTCACATTGGGCAAGCTAGTTGGGCTCTTTTGGTGTGATTCTTTGCCTAGAATTACTTGCATACAGATACACAACTATTTGGTAGATTGTTCATCCCTGACTGCTCATCAGTCTCTCGAGATACTAACTGGTTGAACATTTTTGCGTTAAATTCTGCTTCCTTGAATGTCAATGAAAAGAACGTCTAGCCTTCAATCATGACCATTTAGTGCATTGGCGCAGTAGGCAGCGCGTCAGTCTCATAATCTGAAGGTCGTGAGTTCGACCCTCACACGGGGCATGTGTTTTGATCCATCTTTGCCATGATTTATCTGCGGTCAGATCCTTAAATATTTGTCAGGGTTTTCTCAGCTTGGAATTGAAACAACCTCCTCCACCCGGTTGAATGTTTTGTGTAAAAGCTTATTCCTTGAATGTCAATGAAAAGAACGTCTAGCCTTCAATCATGACCACTTGGGGTGTATTTTAGTGCATTTTGAGCCTCGTTGGCGCAGTAGGCAGCGCGTCAGTCTCATAATCTGAAGGTCGTGAGTTCGACCCTCACACGGGGCATGTGTTTTGATCCATCTTTGCCATGATTTATCTGCGGTCAGATCCTTAAATATTTGTCAGGGTTTTCTCAGCTTTGAATTGAAACAACCTCCTCCACCCGGTTGAATGTTTTGTGTAAAAGCTTATTCCTTGAATGTCAATGAAAAGAACGTCTAGCCTTCAATCATGACCACTTGGGGTGTATTGAGCCTCGTTGGCGCAGTAGGCAGCGCGTCAGTCTCATAATCTGAAGGTCGTGAGTTCGACCCTCACACGGGGCATGTGTTTTGATCCATCTTTGCCATGATTTATCTGCGGTCAGATCCATAAATATCAGTCAGGGTTTTCACAGCTTGGAATTGCATCAGAGTCATGAAATGAAAGTCGTGAGTTCGATCCTCACATTGGGCAAGCTGGTTGGGCTCTTTTGGTGTGATTCTTTGCCTAGAATTACTTGCATACAGATACACAACTATTTGGTAGATTGTTCATCCCTGACTGCTCATCAGTCTCTAGAGATGCTAACTGGTTGAGCATTTTTGCGTTAAATTCTGATTCCTTGAATGTCAATGAAAAGAACGTCTAGCCTTCAATCATGACCATTTAGTGCATTTTGAGCCTCGTTGGCGCAGTAGGCAGCGCGTCAGTCTCATAATCTGAAGGTCGTGAGTTCGACCCTCACACGGGGCATGTGTTTTGATCCATCTTTGCCATGATTTATCTGCGGTCAGATCCATAAATATCAGTCAGGGTTTTCACAGCTTGGAATTGCATCAGAGTCATGAAATGAAAGTCGTGAGTTTGATCCTCACATTGGGCAAGCTAGTTGGGCTCTTTTGGTGTGATTCTTTGCCTAGAATTACTTGCATACAGATACACAACTATTTGGTAGATTGTTCATCCCTGACTGCTCATCAGTCTCTAGAGATACTAACTGGTTGAGCATTTTTGCGTTAAATTCTGATTCCTTGAATGTCAATGAAAAGAACGTCTAGCCTTCAATCATGACCATTTAGTGCATTTTGAGCCTCGTTGGCGCAGTAGGCAGCGCAGTAGGCAGCGCAGTCTCATAATCTGAAGGTCGTGAGTTCGACCCTCACACGGGGCATGTGTTTTGATCCATCTTTGCCATGATTTATCTGCGGTCAGATCCTTAAATATTTGTCAGGGTTTTCTCAGCTTGGAATTGAAACAACCTCCTCCACCCGGTTGAATGTTTTGTGTAAAAGCTTATTCCTTGAATGTCAATGAAAAGAACGTCTAGCCTTCAATCATGACCACTTGGGGTGTATTGAGCCTCGTTGGCGCAGTAGGCAGCGCGTCAGTCTCATAATCTGAAGGTCGTGAGTTCGACCCTCACACGGGGCATGTGTTTTGATCCATCTTTGCCATGATTTATCTGCAGTCAGATCCATAAATATCAGTCAGGGTTTTCACAGCTTGGAATTGCATCAGAGTCATGAAATGAAAGTCGTGAGTTTGATCCTCACATTGGGCAAGCTAGTTGGGCTCTTTTGGTGTGATTCTTTGCCTAGAATTACTTGCATACAGATACACAACTATTTGGTAGATTGTTCATCCCTGACTGCTCATCAGTCTCTAGAGATGCCAAAGGGCTGAGCATTTTTATGTCTTGTCACTTTGACAAATATCTGTGTTATCACCAATTGACCACTAGATGGCAGTATGGTCACATGATGAGTTGGGTTTGCAAACAGGAGAAACTGATAAACCCTGTATTTCACTCCAGAAAAACAGAATAAAGACACCTTGAAAGATGTCATTTTTCTGTTAAGTTTTGATTCCTTGAATGTCAATGAAAAGAACGTCTAGCCTTCAATCATGACCACTTGGGGTGTATTGAGCCTCGTTGGCGCAGTAGGCAGCGCGTCAGTCTCATAATCTGAAGGTCGTGAGTTCGACCCTCACACGGGGCATGTGTTTTGATCCATCTTTGCCATGATTTATCTGCGGTCAGATCCATAAATATCAGTCAGGGTTTTCACAGCTTGGAATTGCATCAGAGTCATGAAATGAAAGTCGTGAGTTCGATCCTCACATTGGGCAAGCTGGTTGGGCTCTTTTGGTGTGATTCTTTGCCTAGAATTACTTGCATACAGATACACAACTATTTGGTAGATTGTTCATCCCTGACTGCTCATCAGTCTCTCGAGATACTAACTGGTTGAACATTTTTGCGTTAAATTCTGATTCCTTGAATGTCAATGAAAAGAAAAGTCTAGCCTTCAATCATGACCATTTAGTGCATTTTGAGCCTCGTTGGCGCAGTAGGCAGCGCGTCAGTCTCATAATCTGAAGGTCGTGAGTTCGACCCTCACACGGGGCATGTGTTTTGATCCATCTTTGCCATGATTTATCTGCGGTCAGATCCTTAAATATTTGTCAGGGTTTTCTCAGCTTGGAATTGAAACAACCTCCTCCACCCGGTTGAATGTTTTGTGTAAAAGCTTATTCCTTGAATGTCAATGAAAAGAACGTCTAGCCTTCAATCATGACCACTTGGGGTGTATTGAGCCTCGTTGGCGCAGTAGGCAGCGCGTCAGTCTCATAATCTGAAGGTCGTGAGTTCGACCCTCACACGGGGCATGTGTTTTGATCCATCTTTGCCATGATTTATCTGCGGTCAGATCCATAAATATCAGTCAGGGTTTTCACAGCTTGGAATTGCATCAGAGTCATGAAATGAAAGTCGTGAGTTTGATCCTCACATTGGGCAAGCTAGTTGGGCTCTTTTGGTGTGATTCTTTGCCTAGAATTACTTGCATACAGATACACAACTATTTGGTAGATTGTTCATCCCTGACTGCTCATCAGTCTCTAGAGATGCCAAAGGGCTGAGCATTTTTATGTCTTGTCACTTTGACAAATATCTGTGTTATCACCAATTGACCACTAGATGGCAGTATGGTCACATGATGAGCTGGGTTTGCAAACAGGAGAAACTGATAAACCCTGTATTTCACTCCAGAAAAACAGAATAAAGACACCTTGGGCCTCGTTCTCTAAAGATGCTGGTTGAGCATTTTTCTGTTAAGTTTTGATTCCTTGAATGTCAATGAAAATAACATCTAGCCTTCAATCATGACCACTTGGGGTGTATTGAGCCTCGTTGGCGCAGTAGGCAGCGCGTCAGTCTCATAATCTGAAGGTCGTGAGTTCGACCCTCACACGGGGCATGTGTTTTGATCCATCTTTGCCATGATTTATCTGCGGTCAGATCCATAAATATCAGTCAGGGTTTTCACAGCTTGGAATTGCATCAGAGTCATGAAATGAAAGTCGTGAGTTTGATCCTCACATTGGGCAAGCTAGTTGGGCTCTTTTGGTGTGATTCTTTGCCTAGAATTACTTGCATACAGATACACAACTATTTGGTAGATTGTTCATCCCTGACTGCTCATCAGTCTCTCGAGATACTAACTGGTTGAACATTTTTGCGTTAAATTCTGATTCCTTGAATGTCAATGAAAAGAACGTCTAGCCTTCAATCATGACCATTTAGTGCATTTTAGTTGCATTTTTTGAGCCTCGTTGGCGCAGTAGGCAGCGCGTCAGTCTCATAATCTGAAGGTCGTGAGTTCGACCCTCACACGGGGCATGTGTTTTGATCCATCTTTGCCATGATTTATCTGCGGTCAGATCCTTAAATATTTGTCAGGGTTTTCTCAGCTTGGAATTGAAACAACCTCCTCCACCCGGTTGAATGTTTTGTGTAAAAGCTTATTCCTTGAATGTCAATGAAAAGAACGTCTAGCCTTCAATCATGACCACTTGGGGTGTATTGAGCCTCGTTGGCGCAGTAGGCAGCGCGTCAGTCTCATAATCTGAAGGTCGTGAGTTCGACCCTCACACGGGGCATGTGTTTTGATCCATCTTTGCCATGATTTATCTGCGGTCAGATCCATAAATATCAGTCAGGGTTTTCACAGCTTGGAATTGCATCAGAGTCATGAAATGAAAGTCGTGAGTTCGATCCTCACATTGGGCAAGCTAGTTGGGCTCTTTTGGTGTGATTCTTTGCCTAGAATTACTTGCATACAGATACACAACTATTTGGTAGATTGTTCATCCCTGACTGCTCATCAGTCTCTAGAGATGCTAACTGGTTGAGCATTTTTGCGTTAAATTCCCTTGAATGTCAATGAAAAGAACGTCTAGCCTTCAATCATGACCATTTAGTGCATTTTGAGCCTCGTTGGCGCAGTAGGCAGCGCGTCAGTCTCATAATCTGAAGGTCGTGAGTTCGACCCTCACACGGGGCATGTGTTTTGATCCATCTTTGCCATGATTTATCTGCGGTCAGATCCATAAATATCAGTCAGGGTTTTCACAGCTTGGAATTGCATCAGAGTCATGAAATGAAAGTCGTGAGTTCGATCCTCTCATTGGGCAAGCTAGTTGGGCTATTTTGGTGTGATTCTTTGCCTAGAATTACTTGCATACAGATACACAACTATTTGGTAGATTGTTCATCCCTGACTGCTCATCAGTCTCTCGAGATACTAACTGGTTGAACATTTTTGCGTTAAATTCTGATTCCTTGAATGTCAATGAAAAGAACGTCTAGCCTTCAATCATGACCATTTAGTGCATTTTGAGCCTCGTTGGCGCAGTAGGCAGCGCGTCAGTCTCATAATCTGAAGGTCGTGAGTTCGACCCTCACACGGGGCATGTGTTTTGATCCATCTTTGCCATGATTTATCTGCGGTCAGATCCTTAAATATTTGTCAGGGTTTTCTCAGCTTGGAATTGAAACAACCTCCTCCACCCGGTTGAATGTTTTGTGTAAAAGCTTATTCCTTGAATGTCAATGAAAAGAACGTCTAGCCTTCAATCATGACCACTTGGGGTGTATTGAGCCTCGTTGGCGCAGTAGGCAGCGCGTCAGTCTCATAATCTGAAGGTCGTGAGTTCGACCCTCACACGGGGCATGTGTTTTGATCCATCTTTGCCATTATTTATCTGCGGTCAGATTCATAAATATCAGTCAGGGTTTTCACAGCTTGGAATTGCATCAGAGTCATGAAATGAAAGTCGTGAGTTTGATCCTCACATTGGGCAAGCTAGTTGGGCTCTTTTGGTGTGATTCTTTGCCTAGAATTACTTGCATACAGATACACAACTATTTGGTAGATTGTTCTCCCTGACTGCTCATCAGTCTCTAGAGATGCCAAAGGGCTGAGCATTTTTATGTCTTGTCACTTTGACAAATATCTGTGTTATCACCAATTGACCACTAGATGGCAGTATGGTCACATGATGAGCTGGGTTTGCAAACAGGAGAAACTGATAAACCCTGTATTTCACTCCAGAAAAACAGAATAAAGACACCTTGGGCCTCGTTCTCTAAAGATGCTAAAGGGTTGAGCATTTTTCTGTTAAGTTTTGATTCCTTGAATGTCAATGAAAATAACATCTAGCCTTCAATCATGACCACTTGGGGTGTATTGAGCCTCGTTGGCGCAGTAGGCAGCGCGTCAGTCTCATAATCTGAAGGTCGTGAGTTCGACCCTCACACGGGGCATGTGTTTTGATCCATCTTTGCCATGATTTATCTGCGGTCAGATCCTTAAATATTTGTCAGGGTTTTCTCAGCTTGGAATTGAAACAACCTCCTCCACCCGGTTGAATGTTTTGTGTAAAAGCTTATTCCTTGAATGTCAATGAAAAGAACGTCTAGCCTTCAATCATGACCACTTGGGGTGTATTGAGCCTCGTTGGCGCAGTAGGCAGCGCGTCAGTCTCATAATCTGAAGGTCGTGAGTTCGACCCTCACACGGGGCATGTGTTTTGATCCATCTTTGCCATTATTTATCTGCGGTCAGATTCATAAATATCAGTCAGGGTTTTCACAGCTTGGAATTGCATCAGAGTCATGAAATGAAAGTCGTGAGTTTGATCCTCACATTGGGCAAGCTAGTTGGGCTCTTTTGGTGTGATTCTTTGCCTAGAATTACTTGCATACAGATACACAACTATTTGGTAGATTGTTCATCCCTGACTGCTCATCAGTCTCTCGAGATACTAACTGGTTGAACATTTTTGCGTTAAATTCTGATTCCTTGAATGTCAATGAAAAGAACGTCTAGCCTTCAATCATGACCATTTAGTGCATTTTGAGCCTCGTTGGCGCAGTAGGCAGCGAGTCAGTTTCATAATCTGAAGGTCGTGAGTTCGACCCTCACACGGGGCATGTGTTTTGATCCATCTTTGCCATGATTTATCTGCGGTCAGATCCTTAAATATTTGTCAGGGTTTTCTCAGCTTGGAATTGAAACAACCTCCTCCACCCGGTTGAATGTTTTGTGTAAAAGCTTATTCCTTGAATGTCAATGAAAAGAACGTCTAGCCTTCAATCATGACCACTTGGGGTGTATTGAGCCTCGTTGGCGCAGTAGGCAGCGCGTCAGTCTCATAATCTGAAGGTCGTGAGTTCGACCCACACACGGGGCATGTGTTTTGATCCATCTTTGCCATTATTTATCTGCGGTCAGATTCATAAATATTTGTCAGGGTTTTCTCAGCTTGGAATTTAAACAACCTCCTCCACCCGGTTGAATGTTTTGTGTAAAAGCTTATTCCTTGAATGTCAATGAAAAGAACGTCTAGCCTTCAATCATGACCACTTGGGGTGTATTGAGCCTCGTTGGCGCAGTAGGCAGCGCGTCAGTCTCATAATCTGAAGGTCGTGAGTTCGACCCTCACACGGGGCATGTGTTTTGATCCATCTTTGCCATGATTTATCTGCGGTCAGATCCATAAATATCAGTCAGGGTTTTCACAGCTTGGAATTGCATCAGAGTCATGAAATGAAAGTCGTGAGTTTGATCCTCACATTGGGCAAGCTAGTTGGGCTCTTTTGGTGTGATTCTTTGCCTAGAATTACTTGCATACAGATACACAACTATTTGGTAGATTGTTCATCCCTGACTGCTCATCAGTCTCTCGAGATACTAACTGGTTGAGCATTTTTGCGTTAAATTCTGATTCCTTGAATGTCAATGAAAAGAACGTCTAGCCTTCAATCATGACCATTTAGTGCATTTTGAGCCTCGTTGGCGCAGTAGGCAGCGCGTCAGTCTCATAATCTGAAGGTCGTGAGTTCGACCCTCACACGGGGCATGTGTTTTGATCCATCTTTGCCATGATTTATCTGCGGTCAGATCCATAAATATCAGTCAGGGTTTTCACAGCTTGGAATTGCATCAGAGTCATGAAATGAAAGTCGTGAGTTCGATCCTCACATTGGGCAAGCTGGTTGGGCTCTTTTGGTGTGATTCTTTGCCTAGAATTACTTGCATACAGATACACAACTATTTGGTAGATTGTTCATCCATGACTGCTCATCAGTCTCTAGAGATACTAACTGGTTGAGCATTTTTGCGTTAAATTCTGATTCCTTGAATGTCAATGAAAAGAACGTCTAGCCTTCAATCATGACCACTTGGGGTGTATTGAGCCTCGTTGGCGCAGTAGGCAGCGCGTCAGTCTCATAATCTGAAGGTCGTGAGTTCGACCCTCACACGGGGCATGTGTTTTGATCCATCTTTGCCATGATTTATCTGCGGTCAGATCCATAAATATCAGTCAGGGTTTTCACAGCTTGGAATTGCATCAGAGTCATGAAATGAAAGTCGTGAGTTTGATCCTCACATTGGGCAAGCTGTTGGGCTCTTTTGGTGTGATTCTTTGCCTAGAATTACTTGCATACAGATACACAACTATTTGGTAGATTGTTCATCCCTGACTGCTCATCAGTCTCTCGAGATACTAACTGGTTGAACATTTTTGCGTTAAATTCTTATTCCTTGAATGTCAATGAAAAGAAATTCTAGCCTTCAATCATGACCATTTAGTGCATTTTGAGCCTCGTTGGCGCAGTAGGCAGCGCGTCAGTCTCATAATCTGAAGGTCGTGAGTTCTGAAGGTCCTCACACACACGGGGCATGTGTTTTGATCCATCTTTGCCATGATTTATCTGCGGTCAGATCCTTAAATATTTGTCAGGGTTTTCTCAGCTTGGAATTGAAACAACCTCCTCCACCCGGTTGAATGTTTTGTGTAAAAGCTTATTCCTTGAATGTCAATGAAAAGAACGTCTAGCCTTCAATCATGACCACTTGGGGGGTATTGAGCCTCGTTGGCGCAGTAGGCAGCGCGTCAGTCTCATAATCTGAAGGTCGTGAGTTCGACCCTCACACGGGGCATGTGTTTTGATTCATCTTTGCCATGATTTATCTGCAGTCAGATCCATAAATATCAGTCAGGGTTTTCACAGCTTGGAATTGCATCAGAGTCATGAAATGAAAGTCGTGAGTTTGATCCTCACATTGGGCAAGCTAGTTGGGCTCTTTTGGTGTGATTCTTTGCCTAGAATTACTTGCATACAGATACACAACTATTTGGTAGATTGTTCTCCCTGACTGCTCATCAGTCTCTAGAGATGCCAAAGGGCTGAGCATTTTATGTCTTGTCACTTTGACAAATATCTGTGTTATCACCAATTGACCACTAGATGGCAGTATGGTCACATGATGAGTTGGGTTTGCAAACAGGAGAAACTGATAAACCCTGTATTTCACTCCAGAAAAACAGAATAAAGACACCTTGGGCCTCGTTCTCTAAAGATGCTAAAGGGTTGAGCATTTTTCTGTTAAGTTTTGATTCCTTGAATGTCAATGAAAATAACATCTAGCCTTCAATCATGACCACTTGGGGTGTATTGAGCCTCGTTGGCGCAGTAGGCAGCGCGTCAGTCTCATAATCTGAAGGTCGTGAGTTCGACCCTCACACGGGGCATGTGTTTTGATCCATCTTTGCCATTATTTATCTGCGGTCAGATCCATAAATATCAGTCAGGGTTTTCACAGCTTGGAATTGCATCAGAGTCATGAAATGAAAGTCGTGAGTTTGATCCTCACATTGGGCAAGCTAGTTGGGCTCTTTTGGTGTGATTCTTTGCCTAGAATTACTTGCATACAGATACACAACTATTTGGTAGATTGTTCATCCCTGACTGCTCATCAGTCTCTCGAGATACTAACTGGTTGAACATTTTTGCGTTAAATTCTGATTCCTTGAATGTCAATGAAAAGAACGTCTAGCCTTCAATCATGACCATTTAGTGCATTTTGAGCCTCGTTGGCGCAGTAGGCAGCGCGTCAGTCTCATAATCTGAAGGTCGTGAGTTCGACCCTCACACGGGGCATGTGTTTTGATCCATCTTTGCCATGATTTATCTGCGGTCAGATCCTTAAATATTTGTCAGGGTTTTCTCAGCTTGGAATTGAAACAACCTCCTCCACCCGGTTGAATGTTTTGTGTAAAAGCTTATTCCTTGAATGTCAATGAAAAGAACGTCTAGCCTTCAATCATGACCACTTGGGGTGTATTGAGCCTCGTTGGCGCAGTAGGCAGCGCGTCAGTCTCATAATCTGAAGGTCGTGAGTTCGACCCTCACACGGGCATGTGTTTTGATCCATCTTTGCCATTATTTATCTGCGGTCAGATTCATAAATATTTGTCAGGGTTTTCTCAGCTTGGAATTGCAACAACCTCCTCCACCCGGTTGAATGTTTTGTGTAAAAGCTTATTCCTTGAATGTCAATGAAAAGAACGTCTAGCCTTCAATCATGACCACTTGGGGTGTATTGAGCCTCGTTGGCGCAGTAGGCAGCGCGTCAGTCTCATAATCTGAAGGTCGTGAGTTCGACCCTCACACGGGGCATGTGTTTTGATCCATCTTTGCCATGATTTATCTGCGGTCAGATCCATAAATATCAGTCAGGGTTTTCACAGCTTGGAATTGCATCAGAGTCATGAAATGAAAGTCGTGAGTTTGATCCTCACATTGGGCAAGCTGTTGGGCTCTTTTGGTGTGATTCTTTGCCTAGAATTACTTGCATACAGATACACAACTATTTGGTAGATTGTTCATCCCTGACTGCTCATCAGTCTCTCGAGATACTAACTGGTTGAGCATTTTTGCGTTAAATTCTGATTCCTTGAATGTCAATGAAAAGAACGTCTAGCCTTCAATCATGACCATTTAGTGCATTTTGGGCCTCGTTGGCGCAGTAGGCAGCGCGTCAGTCTCATAATCTGAAGGTCGTGAGTTCGACCCTCACACGGGGCATGTGTTTTGATCCATCTTTGCCATGATTTATCTGCGGTCAGATCCATAAATATCAGTCAGGGTTTTCACAGCTTGGAATTGCATCAGAGTCATGAAATGAAAGTCGTGAGTTCGATCCTCACATTGGGCAAGCTGGTTGGGCTCTTTTGGTGTGATTCTTTGCCTAGAATTACTTGCATACAGATACACAACTATTTGGTAGATTGTTCATCCCTGACTGCTCATCAGTCTCTCGAGATACTAACTGGTTGAACATTTTTGCGTTAAATTCTTATTCCTTGAATGTCAATGAAAAGAAAGTCTAGCCTTCAATCATGACCATTTAGTGCATTTTGAGCCTCGTTGGCGCAGTAGGCAGCGCGTCAGTCTCATAATCTGAAGGTCGTGAGTTCGACCCTCACACGGGGCATGTGTTTTGATCCATCTTTGCCATGATTTATCTGCGGTCGGATCCTTAAATATTTGTCAGGGTTTTCTCAGCTTGGAATTGAAACAACCTCCTCCACCCGGTTGAATGTTTTGTGTAAAAGCTTATTCCTTGAATGTCAATGAAAAGAACGTCTAGCCTTCAATCATGACCACTTGGGGTGTATTGAGCCTCGTTGGCGCAGTAGGCAGCGCGTCAGTCTCATAATCTGAAGGTCGTGAGTTCGACCCTCACACGGGGCATGTGTTTTGATCCATCTTTGCCATTATTTATCTGCAGTCAGATCCATAAATATCAGTCAGGGTTTTCACAGCTTGGAATTGCATCAGAGTCATGAAATGAAAGTCGTGAGTTTGATCCTCATATTGGGCAAGCTAGTTGGGCTCTTTTGGTGTGATTCTTTGCCTAGAATTACTTGCATACAGATACACAACTATTTGGTAGATTGTTCTCCCTGACTGCTCATCAGTCTCTAGAGATGCCAAAGGGCTGAGCATTTTTATGTCTTGTCACTTTGACAAATATCTGTGTTATCACCAATTGACCACTAGATGGCAGTATGGTCACATGATGAGTTGGGTTTGCAAACAGGAGAAACTGATAAACCCTGTATTTCACTCCAGAAAAACAGAATAAAGACACCTTGGGCCTCGTTCTCTAAAGATGCTAAAGGGTTGAGCATTTTTCTGTTAAGTTTTGATTCCTTGAATGTCAATGAAAATAACATCTAGCCTTCAATCATGACCACTTGGGGTGTATTGAGCCTCGTTGGCGCAGTAGGCAGCGCGTCAGTCTCATAATCTGAAGGTCGTGAGTTCGACCCTCACACGGGGCATGTGTTTTGATCCATCTTTGCCATGATTTATCTGCGGTCAGATCCATAAATATCAGTCAGGGTTTTCACAGCTTGGAATTGCATCAGAGTCATGAAATGAAAGTCGTGAGTTTGATCCTCACATTGGGCAAGCTAGTTGGGCTCTTTTGGTGTGATTCTTTGCCTAGAATTACTTGCATACAGATACACAACTATTTGGTAGATTGTTCATCCCTGACTGCTCATCAGTCTCTCGAGATACTAACTGGTTGAACATTTTTGCGTTAAATTCTGATTCCTTGAATGTCAATGAAAAGAACGTCTAGCCTTCAATCATGACCATTTAGTGCATTTTGAGCCTCGTTGGCGCAGTAGGCAGCGCGTCAGTCTCATAATCTGAAGGTCGTGAGTTCGACCCTCACACGGGGCATGTGTTTTGATCCATCTTTGCCATGATTTATCTGCGGTCAGATCCTTAAATATTTGTCAGGGTTTTCTCAGCTTGGAATTGAAACAACCTCCTCCACCCGGTTGAATGTTTTGTGTAAAAGCTTATTCCTTGAATGTCAATGAAAAGAACGTCTAGCCTTCAATCATGACCACTTGGGGTGTATTGAGCCTCGTTGGCGCAGTAGGCAGCGCGTCAGTCTCATAATCTGAAGGTCGTGAGTTCGACCCTCACACGGGGCATGTGTTTTGATCCATCTTTGCCATTATTTATCTGCGGTCAGATCCATAAATATCAGTCAGGGTTTTCACAGCTTGGAATTGCATCAGAGTCATGAAATGAAAGTCGTGAGTTTGATCCTCACATTGGGCAAGCTAGTTGGGCTCTTTTGGTGTGATTCTTTGCCTAGAATTACTTGCATACAGATACACAACTATTTGGTAGATTGTTCATCCCTGACTGCTCATCAGTCTCTCGAGATACTAACTGGTTGAACATTTTTGCGTTAAATTCTGATTCCTTGAATGTCAATGAAAAGAACGTCTAGCCTTCAATCATGACCATTTAGTGCATTTTGAGCCTCGTTGGCGCAGTAGGCAGCGCGTCAGTCTCATAATCTGAAGGTCGTGAGTTCGACCCTCACACGGGGCATGTGTTTTGATCCATCTTTGCCATGATTTATCTGCGGTCAGATCCTTAAATATTTGTCAGGGTTTTCTCAGCTTGGAATTGAAACAACCTCCTCCACCCGGTTGAATGTTTTGTGTAAAAGCTTATTCCTTGAATGTCAATGAAAAGAACGTCTAGCCTTCAATCATGACCACTTGGGGTGTATTGAGCCTCGTTGGCGCAGTAGGCAGCGCGTCAGTCTCATAATCTGAAGGTCGTGAGTTCGACCCTCACACGGGGCATGTGTTTTGATCCATCTTTGCCATTATTTATCTGCGGTCAGATTCATAAATATTTGTCAGGGTTTTCTCAGCTTGGAATTTAAACAACCTCCTCCACCCGGTTGAATGTTTTGTGTAAAAGCTTATTCCTTGAATGTCAATGAAAAGAACGTCTAGCCTTCAATCATGACCACTTGGGGTGTATTGAGCCTCGTTGGCGCAGTAGGCAGCGCGTCAGTCTCATAATCTGAAGGTCGTGAGTTCGACCCTCACACGGGGCATGTGTTTTGATCCATCTTTGCCATGATTTATCTGCGGTCAGATCCATAAATATCAGTCAGGGTTTTCACAGCTTGGAATTGCATCAGAGTCATGAAATGAAAGTCGTGAGTTCGATCCTCACATTGGGCAAGCTGGTTGGGCTCTTTTGGTGTGATTCTTTGCCTAGAATTACTTGCATACAGATACACAACTATTTGGTAGATTGTTCATCCCTGACTGCTCATCAGTCTCTCGAGATACTAACTGGTTGAGCATTTTTGCGTTAAATTCTGATTCCTTGAATGTCAATGAAAAGAACGTCTAGCCTTCAATCATGACCATTTAGTGCATTTTGAGCCTCGTTGGCGCAGTAGGCAGCGCGTCAGTCTCATAATCTGAAGGTCGTGAGTTCGACCCTCACACGGGGCATGTGTTTTGATCCATCTTTGCCATGATTTATCTGCGGTCAGATCCATAAATATCAGTCAGGGTTTTCACAGCTTGGAATTGCATCAGAGTCATGAAATGAAAGTCGTGAGTTCGATCCTCACATTGGGCAAGCTGGTTGGGCTCTTTTGGTGTGATTCTTTGCCTAGAATTACTTGCATACAGATACACAACTATTTGGTAGATTGTTCATCCCTGACTGCTCATCAGTCTCTCGAGATACTAACTGGTTGAACATTTTTGCGTTAAATTCTTATTCCTTGAATGTCAATGAAAAGAAAGTCTAGCCTTCAATCATGACCATTTAGTGCATTTTGAGCCTCGTTGGCGCAGTAGGCAGCCGTCAGTCTCATAATCTGAAGGTCGTGAGTTCGACCCTCACACGGGGCATGTGTTTTGATCCATCTTTGCCATGATTTATCTGCGGTCAGATCCTTAAATATTTGTCAGGGTTTTCTCAGCTTGGAATTGAAACAACCTCCTCCACCCGGTTGAATGTTTTGTGTAAAAGCTTATTCCTTGAATGTCAATGAAAAGAACGTCTAGCCTTCAATCATGACCACTTGGGGTGTATTGAGCCTCGTTGGCGCAGTAGGCAGCGCGTCAGTCTCATAATCTGAAGGTCGTGAGTTCGACCCTCACACGGGGCATGTGTTTTGATCCATCTTTGCCATGATTTATCTGCAGTCAGATCCATAAATATCAGTCAGGGTTTTCACAGCTTGGAATTGCATCAGAGTCATGAAATGAAAGTCGTGAGTTTGATCCTCACATTGGGCAAGCTAGTTGGGCTCTTTTGGTGTGATTCTTTGCCTAGAATTACTTGCATACAGATACACAACTATTTGGTAGATTGTTCATCCCTGACTGCTCATCAGTCTCTAGAGATGCCAAAGGGCTGAGCATTTTTATGTCTTGTCACTTTGACAAATATCTGTGTTATCACCAATTGACCACTAGATGGCAGTATGGTCACATGATGAGTTGGGTTTGCAAACAGGAGAAACTGATAAACCCTGTATTTCACTCCAGAAAAACAGAATAAAGACACCTTGGGCCTCGTTCTCTAAAGATGCTAAAGGGTTGAGCATTTTTCTGTTAAGTTTTGATTCCTTGAATGTCAATGAAAATAACATCTAGCCTTCAATCATGACCACTTGGGGTGTATTGAGCCTCGTTGGCGCAGTAGGCAGCGCGTCAGTCTCATAATCTGAAGGTCGTGAGTTCGACCCTCACACGGGGCATGTGTTTTGATCCATCTTTGCCATGATTTATCTGCGGTCAGATCCATAAATATCAGTCAGGGTTTTCACAGCTTGGAATTGCATCAGAGTCATGAAATGAAAGTCGTGAGTTCGATCCTCACATTGGGCAAGCTGGTTGGGCTCTTTTGGTGTGATTCTTTGCCAAGAATTACTTGCATACAGATACACAACTATTTGGTAGATTGTTCATCCCTGACTGCTCATCAGTCTCTCGAGATACTAACTGGTTGAACATTTTTGCGTTAAATTCTTATTCCTTGAATGTCAATGAAAAGAAAGTCTAGCCTTCAATCATGACCATTTAGTGCATTTTGAGCCTCGTTGGCGAAGTAGGCAGCGCGTCAGTCTCATAATCTGAAGGTCGTGAGTTCGACCCTCACACGGGGCATGTGTTTTGATCCATCTTTGCCATGATTTATCTGCGGTCAGATCCATAAATATCAGTCAGGGTTTTCACAGCTTGGAATTGCATCAGAGTCATGAAATGAAAGTCGTGAGTTCGATCCTCACATTGGGCAAGCTGGTTGGGCTCTTTTGGTGTGATTCTTTGCCTAGAATTACTTGCATACAGATACACAACTATTTGGTAGATTGTTCATCCCTGACTGCTCATCAGTCTCTCGAGATACTAACTGGTTGAACATTTTTGCGTTAAATTCTTATTCCTTGAATGTCAATGAAAAGAAATTCTAGCCTTCAATCATGACCATTTAGTGCATTTTGAGCCTCGTTGGCGCAGTAGGCAGCGCGTCAGTCTCATCTCAAATCTGAAGGTCGTGAGTTCGACCCTCACACGGGGCATGTGTTTTGATCCATCTTTGCCATGATTTATCTGCGGTCAGATCCTTAAATATTTGTCAGGGTTTTCTCAGCTTGGAATTGAAACAACCTCCTCCACCCGGTTGAATGTTTTGTGTAAAAGCTTATTCCTTGAATGTCAATGAAAAGAACGTCTAGCCTTCAATCATGACCACTTGGGGTGTATTGAGCCTCGTTGGCGCAGTAGGCAGCGCGTCAGTCTCATAATCTGAAGGTCGTGAGTTCGACCCTCACACGGGGCATGTGTTTTGATTCATCTTTGCCATGATTTATCTGCAGTCAGATCCATAAATATCAGTCAGGGTTTTCACAGCTTGGAATTGCATCAGAGTCATGAAATGAAAGTCGTGAGTTTGATCCTCACATTGGGCAAGCTAGTTGGGCTCTTTTGGTGTGATTCTTTGCCTAGAATTACTTGCATACAGATACACAACTATTTGGTAGATTGTTCTCCCTGACTGCTCATCAGTCTCTAGAGATGCCAAAGGGCTGAGCATTTTTATGTCTTGTCACTTTGACAAATATCTGTGTTATCACCAATTGACCACTAGATGGCAGTATGGTCACATGATGAGTTGGGTTTGCAAACAGGAGAAACTGATAAACCCTGTATTTCACTCCAGAAAAACAGAATAAAGACACCTTGGGCCTCGTTCTCTAAAGATGCTAAAGGGTTGAGCATTTTTCTGTTAAGTTTTGATTCCTTGAATGTCAATGAAAATAACATCTAGCCTTCAATCATGACCACTTGGGGTGTATTGAGCCTCGTTGGCGCAGTAGGCAGCGCGTCAGTCTCATAATCTGAAGGTCGTGAGTTCGACCCTCACACGGGGCATGTGTTTTGATCCATCTTTGCCATGATTTATCTGCGGTCAGATCCATAAATATCAGTCAGGGTTTTCACAGCTTGGAATTGCATCAGAGTCATGAAATGAAAGTCGTGAGTTTGATCCTCACATTGGGCAAGCTAGTTGGGCTCTTTTGGTGTGATTCTTTGCCTAGAATTACTTGCATACAGATACACAACTATTTGGTAGATTGTTCATCCCTGACTGCTCATCAGTCTCTAGAGATACTAACTGGTTGAACATTTTTGCGTTAAATTCTTATTCCTTGAATGTCAATGAAAAGAACGTCTAGCCTTCAATCATGACCATTTAGTGCATTTTGAGCCTCGTTGGCGCAGTAGGCAGCGCGTCAGTCTCATAATCTGAAGGTCGTGAGTTCGACCCTCACACGGGGCATCTGTTTTGATCCATCTTTGCCATGATTTATCTGCGGTCAGATCCTTAAATATTTGTCAGGGTTTTCTCAGCTTGGAATTGAAACAACCTCCTCCACCCGGTTGAATGTTTTGTGTAAAAGCTTATTCCTTGAATGTCAATGAAAAGAACGTCTAGCCTTCAATCATGACCATTTAGGGATTTTGAGCCTCGTTGGCGCAGTAGGCAGCGCGTCAGTCTCATAATCTGAAGGTCGTGAGTTCGACCCTCACACGGGGCATGTGTTTTGATTCATCTTTGCCATGATTTATCTGCAGTCAGATCCATAAATATCAGTCAGGGTTTTCACAGCTTGGAATTGCATCAGAGTCATGAAATGAAAGTCGTGAGTTTGATCCTCACATTGGGCAAGCTAGTTGGGCTCTTTTGGTGTGATTCTTTGCCTAGAATTACTTGCATACAGATACACAACTATTTGGTAGATTGTTCTCCCTGACTGCTCATCAGTCTCTAGAGATGCCAAAGGGCTGAGCATTTTTATGTCTTGTCACTTTGACAAATATCTGTGTTATCACCAATTGACCACTAGATGGCAGTATGGTCACATGATGAGTTGGGTTTGCAAACAGGAGAAACTGATAAACCCTGTATTTCACTCCAGAAAAACAGAATAAAGACACCTTGGGCCTCGTTCTCTAAAGATGCTAAAGGGTTGAGCATTTTTCTGTTAAGTTTGATTCCTTGAATGTCAATGAAAATAACATCTAGCCTTCAATCATGACCACTTGGGGTGTATTGAGCCTCGTTGGCGCAGTAGGCAGCGCGTCAGTCTCATAATCTGAAGGTCGTGAGTTCGACCCTCACACGGGGCATGTGTTTTGATCCATCTTTGCCATTATTTATCTGCGGTCAGATTCATAAATATCAGTCAGGGTTTTCACAGCTTGGAATTGCATCAGTCATGAAATGAAAGTCGTGAGTTTGATCCTCACATTGGGCAAGCTAGTTGGGCTCTTTTGGTGTGATTCTTTGCCTAGAATTACTTGCATACAGATACACAACTATTTGGTAGATTGTTCATCCCTGACTGCTCATCAGTCTCTAGAGATACTAACTGGTTGAACATTTTTGCGTTAAATTCTGCTTCCTTGAATGTCAATGAAAAGAACGTCTAGCCTTCAATCATGACCATTTAGTGCATTTTGAGCCTCGTTGGCGCAGTAGGCAGCTCAGTCTCATAATCTGAAGGTCGTGAGTTCGACCCTCACACGGGGCATGTGTTTTGATCCATCTTTGCCATGATTTATCTGCGGTCAGATCCTTAAATATTTGTCAGGGTTTTCTCAGCTTGGAATTGAAACAACCTCCTCCACCCGGTTGAATGTTTTGTGTAAAAGCTTATTCCTTGAATGTCAATGAAAAGAACGTCTAGCCTTCAATCATGACCACTTGGGGTGTATTGAGCCTCGTTGGCGCAGTAGGCAGCGCGTCAGTCTCATAATCTGAAGGTCGTGAGTTCGACCCTCACACGGGGCATGTGTTTTGATCCATCTTTGCCATGATTTATCTGCGGTCAGATCCATAAATATCAGTCAGGGTTTTCACAGCTTGGAATTGCATCAGAGTCATGAAATGAAAGTCGTGAGTTTGATCCTCACATTGGGCAAGCTAGTTGGGCTCTTTTGGTGTGATTCTTTGCCTAGAATTACTTGCATACAGATACACAACTATTTGGTAGATTGTTCATCCCTGACTGCTCATCAGTCTCTAGAGATGCCAAAGGGCTGAGATATTTTTATGTCTTGTCAACTGGTTGAACATTTTGATGAGTTGGGTTTGCAAACAGGTTAAATTCTGCAGAATTCCTTGAATGTCAATGAAAAGAACGTCTAGCCTTCAATCATGACCATTTAGTGCATTTTGAGCCTCGTTGGCGCAGTAGGCAGCGCGTCAGTCTCATAATCTGAAGGTCGTGAGTTCGACCCTCACACGGGGCATGTGTTTTGATCCATCTTTGCCATGATTTATCTGCGGTCAGATCCTTAAATATTTGTCAGGGTTTTCTCAGCTTGGAATTGAAACAACCTCCTCCACCCGGTTGAATGTTTTGTGTAAAAGCTTATTCCTTGAATGTCAATGAAAAGAACGTCTAGCCTTCAATCATGACCACTTGGGGTGTATTGAGCCTCGTTGGCGCAGTAGGCAGCGCGTCAGTCTCATAATCTGAAGGTCGTGAGTTCGACCCTCACACGGGGCATGTGTTTTGATCCATCTTTGCCATGATTTATCTGCGGTCAGATCCATAAATATCAGTCAGGGTTTTCACAGCTTGGAATTGCATCAGAGTCATGAAATGAAAGTCGTGAGTTTGATCCTCACATTGGGCAAGCTAGTTGGGCTCTTTTGGTGTGATTCTTTGCCTAGAATTACTTGCATACAGATACACAACTATTTGGTAGATTGTTCATCCCTGACTGCTCATCAGTCTCTAGAGATGCTAACTGGTTGAGCATTTTTGCGTTAAATTCTGATTCCTTGAATGTCAATGAAAAGAACGTCTAGCCTTCAATCATGACCATTTAGTGCATTTGAGCCTCGTTGGCGCAGTAGGCAGCGCGTCAGTCTCATAATCTGAAGGTCGTGAGTTCGACCCTCACACGGGGCATGTGTTTTGATCCATCTTTGCCATGATTTATCTGCGGTCAGATCCATAAATATCAGTCAGGGTTTTCACAGCTTGGAATTGCATCAGAGTCATGAAATGAAAGTCGTGAGTTTGATCCTCACATTGGGCAAGCTAGTTGGGCTCTTTTGGTGTGATTCTTTGCCTAGAATTACTTGCATACAGATACACAACTATTTGGTAGATTGTTCATCCCTGACTGCTCATCAGTCTCTCGAGATACTAACTGGTTGAACATTTTTGCGTTAAATTCTGCTTCCTTGAATGTCAATGAAAAGAACGTCTAGCCTTCAATCATGACCATTTAGTGCATTTTGAGCCTCGTTGGCGCAGTAGGCAGCGCGTCAGTCTCATAATCTGAAGGTCGTGAGTTCGACCCTCACACGGGGCATGTGTTTTGATCCATCTTTGCCATGATTTATCTGCGGTCAGATCCTTAAATATTTGTCAGGGTTTTCTCAGCTTGGAATTGAAACAACCTCCTCCACCCGGTTGAATGTTTTGTGTAAAAGCTTATTCCTTGAATGTCAATGAAAAGAACGTCTAGCCTTCAATCATGACCACTTGGGGTGTATTGAGCCTCGTTGGCGCAGTAGGCAGCGCGTCAGTCTCATAATCTGAAGGTCGTGAGTTCGACCCTCACACGGGGCATGTGTTTTGATCCATCTTTGCCATGATTTATCTGCGGTCAGATCCATAAATATCAGTCAGGGTTTTCACAGCTTGGAATTGCATCAGAGTCATGAAATGAAAGTCGTGAGTTTGATCCTCACATTGGGCAAGCTAGTTGGGCTCTTTTGGTGTGATTCTTTGCCTAGAATTACTTGCATACAGATACACAACTATTTGGTAGATTGTTCATCCCTGACTGCTCATCAGTCTCTCGAGATACTAACTGGTTGAACATTTTTGCGTTAAATTCTGCTTCCTTGAATGTCAATGAAAAGAACGTCTAGCCTTCAATCATGACCATTTAGTGCATTTTGAGCCTCGTTGGCGCAGTAGGCAGCGCGTCAGTCTCATAATCTGAAGGTCGTGAGTTCGACCCTCACACGGGGCATGTGTTTTGATCCATCTTTGCCATGATTTATCTGCGGTCAGATCCTTAAATATTTGTCAGGGTTTTCTCAGCTTGGAATTGAAACAACCTCCTCCACCCGGTTGAATGTTTTGTGTAAAAGCTTATTCCTTGAATGTCAATGAAAAGAACGTCTAGCCTTCAATCATGACCACTTGGGGTGTATTGAGCCTCGTTGGCGCAGTAGGCAGCGCGTCAGTCTCATAATCTGAAGGTCGTGAGTTCGACCCTCACACGGGGCATGTGTTTTGATCCATCTTTGCCATTATTTATCTGCGGTCAGATCCATAAATATCAGTCAGGGTTTTCACAGCTTGGAATTGCATCAGAGTCATGAAATGAAAGTCGTGAGTTTGATCCTCACATTGGGCAAGCTAGTTGGGCTCTTTTGGTGTGATTCTTTGCCTAGAATTACTTGCATACAGATACACAACTATTTGGTAGATTGTTCATCCCTGACTGCTCATCAGTCTCTAGAGATACTAACTGGTTGAGCATTTTTGCGTTAAATTCTGATTCCTTGAATGTCAATGAAAAGAACGTCTAGCCTTCAATCATGACCATTTAGTGCATTTTGAGCCTCGTTGGCGCAGTAGGCAGCGCGTCAGTCTCATAATCTGAAGGTCGTGAGTTCGACCCTCACACGGGGCATGTGTTTTGATCCATCTTTGCCATGATTTATCTGCGGTCAGATCCTTAAATATTTGTCAGGGTTTTCTCAGCTTGGAATTGAAACAACCTCCTCCACCCGGTTGAATGTTTTGTGTAAAAGCTTATTCCTTGAATGTCAATGAAAAGAACGTCTAGCCTTCAATCATGACCACTTGGGTGTATTGAGCCTCGTTGGCGCAGTAGGCAGCGCGTCAGTCTCATAATCTGAAGGTCGTGAGTTCGACCCTCACACGGGGCATGTGTTTTGATCCATCTTTGCCATGATTTATCTGCGGTCAGATCCATAAATATCAGTCAGGGTTTTCACAGCTTGGAATTGCATCAGAGTCATGAAATGAAAGTCGTGAGTTTGATCCTCACATTGGGCAAGCTAGTTGGGCTCTTTTGGTGTGATTCTTTGCCTAGAATTACTTGCATACAGATACACAACTATTTGGTAGATTGTTCATCCCTGACTGCTCATCAGTCTCTCGAGATACTAACTGGTTGAACATTTTTGCGTTAAATTCTGATTCCTTGAATGTCAATGAAAAGAACGTCTAGCCTTCAATCATGACCATTTAGTGCATTTTGAGCCTCGTTGGCGCAGTAGGCAGCGCGTCAGTCTCATAATCTGAAGGTCGTGAGTTCGACCCTCACACGGGGCATGTGTTTTGATCCATCTTTGCCATGATTTATCTGCGGTCAGATCCTTAAATATTTGTCAGGGTTTTCTCAGCTTGGAATTGAAACAACCTCCTCCACCCGGTTGAATGTTTTGTGTAAAAGCTTATTCCTTGAATGTCAATGAAAAGAACGTCTAGCCTTCAATCATGACCACTTGGGGTGTATTGAGCCTCGTTGGCGCAGTAGGCAGCGCGTCAGTCTCATAATCTGAAGGTCGTGAGTTCGACCCTCACACGGGGCATGTGTTTTGATCCATCTTTGCCATGATTTATCTGCGGTCAGATCCATAAATATCAGTCAGGGTTTTCACAGCTTGGAATTGCATCAGAGTCATGAAATGAAAGTCGTGAGTTTGATCCTCACATTGGGCAAGCTAGTTGGGCTCTTTTGGTGTGATTCTTTGCCTAGAATTACTTGCATACAGATACACAACTATTTGGTAGATTGTTCATCCCTGACTGCTCATCAGTCTCTAGAGATACTAACTGTTGAGCATTTTTGCGTTAAATTCTGATTCCTTGAATGTCAATGAAAAGAACGTCTAGCCTTCAATCATGACCATTTAGTGCATTTTGAGCCTCGTTGGCGCAGTAGGCAAGTCTCATAATCTGAAGGTCGTGAGTTCGACCCTCACACGGGGCATGTGTTTTGATCCATCTTTGCCATGATTTATCTGCGGTCAGATCCTTAAATATTTGTCAGGGTTTTCTCAGCTTGGAATTGAAACAACCTCCTCCACCCGGTTGAATGTTTTGTGTAAAAGCTTATTCCTTGAATGTCAATGAAAAGAACGTCTAGCCTTCAATCATGACCACTTGGGGTGTATTGAGCCTCGTTGGCGCAGTAGGCAGCGCGTCAGTCTCATAATCTGAAGGTCGTGAGTTCGACCCTCACACGGGGCATGTGTTTTGATCCATCTTTGCCATGATTTATCTGCGGTCAGATCCATAAATATCAGTCAGGGTTTTCACAGCTTGGAATTGCATCAGAGTCATGAAATGAAAGTCGTGAGTTTGATCCTCACATTGGGCAAGCTAGTTGGGCTCTTTTGGTGTGATTCTTTGCCTAGAATTACTTGCATACAGATACACAACTATTTGGTAGATTGTTCATCCCTGACTGCTCATCAGTCTCTCGAGATACTAACTGGTTGAACATTTTTGCGTTAAATTCTGATTCCTTGAATGTCAATGAAAAGAACGTCTAGCCTTCAATCATGACCATTTAGTGCATTTTGAGCCTCGTTGGCGCAGTAGGCAGCGCGTCAGTCTCATAATCTGAAGGTCGTGAGTTCGACCCTCACACGGGGCATGTGTTTTGATCCATCTTTGCCATGATTTATCTGCGGTCAGATCCTTAAATATTTGTCAGGGTTTTCTCAGCTTGGAATTGAAACAACCTCCTCCACCCGGTTGAATGTTTTGTGTAAAAGCTTATTCCTTGAATGTCAATGAAAAGAACGTCTAGCCTTCAATCATGACCACTTGGGGTGTATTGAGCCTCGTTGGCGCAGTAGGCAGCGCGTCAGTCTCATAATCTGAAGGTCGTGAGTTCGACCCTCACACGGGGCATGTGTTTTGATTCATCTTTGCCATGATTTATCTGCAGTCAGATCCATAAATATCAGTCAGGGTTTTCACAGCTTGGAATTGCATCAGAGTCATGAAATGAAAGTCGTGAGTTTGATCCTCACATTGGGCAAGCTAGTTGGGCTCTTTTGGTGTGATTCTTTGCCTAGAATTACTTGCATACAGATACACAACTATTTGGTAGATTGTTCATCCCTGACTGCTCATCAGTCTCTAGAGATGCCAAAGGGCTGAGCATTTTTATGTCTTGTCACTTTGACAAATATCTGTGTTATCACCAATTGACCACTAGATGGCAGTATGGTCACATGATGAGTTGGGTTTGCAAACAGGAGAAACTGATAAACCCTGTATTTCACTCCAGAAAAACAGAATAAAGACACCTCGTTCTCTAAAGATGCTAAAGGGTTGAGCATTTTTCTGTTAAGTTTTGATTCCTTGAATGTCAATGAAAATAACATCTAGCCTTCAATCATGACCACTTGGGGTGTTTGAGCCTCGTTGGCGCAGTAGGCAGCGCGTCAGTCTCATAATCTGAAGGTCGTGAGTTCGACCCTCACACGGGGCATGTGTTTTGATCCATCTTTGCCATGATTTATCTGCGGTCAGATCCATAAATATCAGTCAGGGTTTTCACAGCTTGGAATTGCATCAGAGTCATGAAATGAAAGTCGTGAGTTTGATCCTCACATTGGGCAAGCTAGTTGGGCTCTTTTGGTGTGATTCTTTGCCTAGAATTACTTGCATACAGATACACAACTATTTGGTAGATTGTTCATCCCTGACTGCTCATCAGTCTCTAGAGATGCTAACTGGTTGATTTTTGCGTTAAATTCATTCCTTGAATGTCAATGAAAAGAAAGTCTAGCCTTCAATCATGACCATTTAGTGCATTTTGAGCCTCGTTGGCGCAGTAGGCAGCGCGTCAGTCTCATAATCTGAAGGTCGTGAGTTCGACCCTCACACGGGGCATGTGTTTTGATCCATCTTTGCCATGATTTATCTGCGGTCAGATCCATAAATATCAGTCAGGGTTTTCACAGCTTGGAATTGCATCAGAGTCATGAAATGAAAGTCGTGAGTTTGATCCTCACATTGGGCAAGCTAGTTGGGCTCTTTTGGTGTGATTCTTTGCCTAGAATTACTTGCATACAGATACACAACTATTTGGTAGATTGTTCATCCCTGACTGCTCATCAGTCTCTCGAGATACTAACTGGTTGAACATTTTTGCGTTAAATTCTGATTCCTTGAATGTCAATGAAAAGAACGTCTAGCCTTCAATCATGACCATTTAGTGCATTTTGAGCCTCGTTGGCGCAGTAGGCAGCGCGTCAGTCTCATAATCTGAAGGTCGTGAGTTCGACCCTCACACGGGGCATGTGTTTTGATCCATCTTTGCCATGATTTATCTGCGGTCAGATCCTTAAATATTTGTCAGGGTTTTCTCAGCTTGGAATTGAAACAACCTCCTCCACCCGGTTGAATGTTTTGTGTAAAAGCTTATTCCTTGAATGTCAATGAAAAGAACGTCTAGCCTTCAATCATGACCACTTGGGGTGTATTGAGCCTCGTTGGCGCAGTAGGCAGCGCGTCAGTCTCATAATCTGAAGGTCGTGAGTTCGACCCTCACACGGGGCATGTGTTTTGATCCATCTTTGCCATGATTTATCTGCGGTCAGATCCATAAATATCAGTCAGGGTTTTCACAGCTTGGAATTGCATCAGAGTCATGAAATGAAAGTCGTGAGTTTGATCCTCACATTGGGCAAGCTAGTTGGGCTCTTTTGGTGTGATTCTTTGCCTAGAATTACTTGCATACAGATACACAACTATTTGGTAGATTGTTCATCCCTGACTGCTCATCAGTCTCTAGAGATACTAACTGGTTGAACATTTTTGCGTTAAATTCTGATTCCTTGAATGTCAATGAAAAGAACGTCTAGCCTTCAATCATGACCATTTAGTGCATTTTGAGCCTCGTTGGCGCAGTAGGCAGCGCGTCAGTCTCATAATCTGAAGGTCGTGAGTTCGACCCTCACACGGGGCATGTGTTTTGATCCATCTTTGCCATGATTTATCTGCGGTCAGATCCTTAAATATTTGTCAGGGTTTTCTCAGCTTGGAATTGAAACAACCTCCTCCACCCGGTTGAATGTTTTGTGTAAAAGCTTATTCCTTGAATGTCAATGAAAAGAACGTCTAGCCTTCAATCATGACCACTTGGGGTGTATTGAGCCTCGTTGGCGCAGTAGGCAGCGCGTCAGTCTCATAATCTGAAGGTCGTGAGTTCGACCCTCACACGGGGCATGTGTTTTGATTCATCTTTGCCATGATTTATCTGCAGTCAGATCCATAAATATCAGTCAGGGTTTTCACAGCTTGGAATTGCATCAGAGTCATGAAATGAAAGTCGTGAGTTTGATCCTCACATTGGGCAAGCTAGTTGGGCTCTTTTGGTGTGATTCTTTGCCTAGAATTACTTGCATACAGATACACAACTATTTGGTAGATTGTTCTCCCTGACTGCTCATCAGTCTCTAGAGATGCCAAAGGGCTGAGCATTTTTATGTCTTGTCACTTTGACAAATATCTGTGTTATCACCAATTGACCACTAGATGGCAGTATGGTCACATGATGAGTTGGGTTTGCAAACAGGAGAAACTGATAAACCCTGTATTTCACTCCAGAAAAACAGAATAAAGACACCTTGGGCCTCGTTCTCTAAAGATGCTAAAGGGTTGAGCATTTTTCTGTTAAGTTTTGATTCCTTGAATGTCAATGAAAATAACATCTAGCCTTCAATCATGACCACTTGGGGTGTATTGAGCCTCGTTGGCGCAGTAGGCAGCGCGTCAGTCTCATAATCTGAAGGTCGTGAGTTCGACCCTCACACGGGGCATGTGTTTTGATCCATCTTTGCCATGATTTATCTGCGGTCAGATCCATAAATATCAGTCAGGGTTTTCACAGCTTGGAATTGCATCAGAGTCATGAAATGAAAGTCGTGAGTTTGATCCTCACATTGGGCAAGCTAGTTGGGCTCTTTTGGTGTGATTCTTTGCCTAGAATTACTTGCATACAGATACACAACTATTTGGTAGATTGTTCATCCCTGACTGCTCATCAGTCTCTCGAGATACTAACTGGTTGAACATTTTTGCGTTAAATTCTGCTTCCTTGAATGTCAATGAAAAGAACGTCTAGCCTTCAATCATGACCATTTAGTGCATTTTGAGCCTCGTTGGCGCAGTAGGCAGCGCGTCAGTCTCATAATCTGAAGGTCGTGAGTTCGACCCTCACACGGGGCATGTGTTTTGATCCATCTTTGCCATGATTTATCTGCGGTCAGATCCTTAAATATTTGTCAGGGTTTTCTCAGCTTGGAATTGAAACAACCTCCTCCACCCGGTTGAATGTTTTGTGTAAAAGCTTATTCCTTGAATGTCAATGAAAAGAACGTCTAGCCTTCAATCATGACCACTTGGGGTGTATTGAGCCTCGTTGGCGCAGTAGGCAGCGCGTCAGTCTCATAATCTGAAGGTCGTGAGTTCGACCCTCACACGGGGCATGTGTTTTGATCCATCTTTGCCATGATTTATCTGCGGTCAGATCCATAAATATCAGTCAGGGTTTTCACAGCTTGGAATTGCATCAGAGTCATGAAATGAAAGTCGTGAGTTTGATCCTCACATTGGGCAAGCTAGTTGGGCTCTTTTGGTGTGATTCTTTGCCTAGAATTACTTGCATACAGATACACAACTATTTGGTAGATTGTTCATCCCTGACTGCTCATCAGTCTCTCGAGATACTAACTGGTTGAACATTTTTGCGTTAAATTCTGCTTCCTTGAATGTCAATGAAAAGAACGTCTAGCCTTCAATCATGACCATTTAGTGCATTTTGAGCCTCGTTGGCGCAGTAGGCAGCGCGTCAGTCTCATAATCTGAAGGTCGTGAGTTCGACCCTCACACGGGGCATGTGTTTTGATCCATCTTTGCCATGATTTATCTGCGGTCAGATCCTTAAATATTTGTCAGGGTTTTCTCAGCTTGGAATTGAAACAACCTCCTCCACCCGGTTGAATGTTTTGTGTAAAAGCTTATTCCTTGAATGTCAATGAAAAGAACGTCTAGCCTTCAATCATGACCACTTGGGGTGTATTGAGCCTCGTTGGCGCAGTAGGCAGCGCGTCAGTCTCATAATCTGAAGGTCGTGAGTTCGACCCTCACACGGGGCATGTGTTTTGATCCATCTTTGCCATTATTTATCTGCGGTCAGATCCATAAATATCAGTCAGGGTTTTCACAGCTTGGAATTGCATCAGAGTCATGAAATGAAAGTCGTGAGTTTGATCCTCACATTGGGCAAGCTAGTTGGGCTCTTTTGGTGTGATTCTTTGCCTAGAATTACTTGCATACAGATACACAACTATTTGGTAGATTGTTCATCCCTGACTGCTCATCAGTCTCTAGAGATGCTAACTGGTTGAGCATTTTTGCGTTAAATTCTGATTCCTTGAATGTCAATGAAAAGAACGTCTAGCCTTCAATCATGACCATTTAGTGCATTTTGAGCCTCGTTGGCGCAGTAGGCAGCGCGTCAGTCTCATAATCTGAAGGTCGTGAGTTCGACCCTCACACGGGGCATGTGTTTTGATCCATCTTTGCCATGATTTATCTGCGGTCAGATCCATAAATATCAGTCAGGGTTTTCACAGCTTGGAATTGCATCAGAGTCATGAAATGAAAGTCGTGAGTTTGATCCTCACATTGGGCAAGCTAGTTGGGCTCTTTTGGTGTGATTCTTTGCCTAGAATTACTTGCATACAGATACACAACTATTTGGTAGATTGTTCATCCCTGACTGCTCATCGTCTCTCGAGATACTAACTGGTTGAACATTTTTGCGTTAAATTCTGCTTCCTTGAATGTCAATGAAAAGAACGTCTAGCCTTCAATCATGACCATTTAGTGCATTTTGAGCCTCGTTGGCGCAGTAGGCAGCGCGTCAGTCTCATAATCTGAAGGTCGTGAGTTCGACCCTCACACGGGGCATGTGTTTTGATCCATCTTTGCCATGATTTATCTGCGGTCAGATCCTTAAATATTTGTCAGGGTTTTCTCAGCTTGGAATTGAAACAACCTCCTCCACCCGGTTGAATGTTTTGTGTAAAAGCTTATTCCTTGAATGTCAATGAAAAGAACGTCTAGCCTTCAATCATGACCACTTGGGGTGTATTGAGCCTCGTTGGCGCAGTAGGCAGCGCGTCAGTCTCATAATCTGAAGGTCGTGAGTTCGACCCTCACACGGGGCATGTGTTTTGATCCATCTTTGCCATTATTTATCTGCGGTCAGATCCATAAATATCAGTCAGGGTTTTCACAGCTTGGAATTGCATCAGAGTCATGAAATGAAAGTCGTGAGTTTGATCCTCACATTGGGCAAGCTAGTTGGGCTCTTTTGGTGTGATTCTTTGCCTAGAATTACTTGCATACAGATACACAACTATTTGGTAGATTGTTCATCCCTGACTGCTCATCAGTCTCTCGAGATACTAACTGGTTGAACATTTTTGCGTTAAATTCTGATTCCTTGAATGTCAATGAAAAGAACGTCTAGCCTTCAATCATGACCATTTAGTGCATTTTGAGCCTCGTTGGCGCAGTAGGCAGCGCGTCAGTCTCATAATCTGAAGGTCGTGAGTTCGACCCTCACACGGGGCATGTGTTTTGATCCATCTTTGCCATGATTTATCTGCGGTCAGATCCTTAAATATTTGTCAGGGTTTTCTCAGCTTGGAATTGAAACAACCTCCTCCACCCGGTTGAATGTTTTGTGTAAAAGCTTATTCCTTGAATGTCAATGAAAAGAACGTCTAGCCTTCAATCATGACCACTTGGGGTGTATTGAGCCTCGTTGGCGCAGTAGGCAGCGCGTCAGTCTCATAATCTGAAGGTCGTGAGTTCGACCCTCACACGGGGCATGTGTTTTGATTCATCTTTGCCATGATTTATCTGCAGTCAGATCCATAAATATCAGTCAGGGTTTTCACAGCTTGGAATTGCATCAGAGTCATGAAATGAAAGTCGTGAGTTTGATCCTCACATTGGGCAAGCTAGTTGGGCTCTTTTGGTGTGATTCTTTGCCTAGAATTACTTGCATACAGATACACAACTATTTGGTAGATTGTTCTCCCTGACTGCTCATCAGTCTCTAGAGATGCCAAAGGGCTGAGCATTTTTATGTCTTGTCACTTTGACAAATATCTGTGTTATCACCAATTGACCACTAGATGGCAGTATGGTCACATGATGAGTTGGGTTTGCAAACAGGAGAAACTGATAAACCCTGTATTTCACTCCAGAAAAACAGAATAAAGACACCTTGGGCCTCGTTCTCTAAAGATGCTAAAGGGTTGAGCATTTTTCTGTTAAGTTTTGATTCCTTGAATGTCAATGAAAATAACATCTAGCCTTCAATCATGACCACTTGGGGTGTATTGAGCCTCGTTGGCGCAGTAGGCAGCGCGTCAGTCTCATAATCTGAAGGTCGTGAGTTCGACCCTCACACGGGGCATGTGTTTTGATCCATCTTTGCCATGATTTATCTGCGGTCAGATCCATAAATATCAGTCAGGGTTTTCACAGCTTGGAATTGCATCAGAGTCATGAAATGAAAGTCGTGAGTTTGATCCTCACATTGGGCAAGCTAGTTGGGCTCTTTTGGTGTGATTCTTTGCCTAGAATTACTTGCATACAGATACACAACTATTTGGTAGATTGTTCATCCCTGACTGCTCATCAGTCTCTCGAGATACTAACTGGTTGAACATTTTTGCGTTAAATTCTGCTTCCTTGAATGTCAATGAAAAGAACGTCTAGCCTTCAATCATGACCATTTAGTGCATTTTGAGCCTCGTTGGCGCAGTAGGCAGCGCGTCAGTCTCATAATCTGAAGGTCGTGAGTTCGACCCTCACACGGGGCATGTGTTTTGATCCATCTTTGCCATGATTTATCTGCGGTCAGATCCTTAAATATTTGTCAGGGTTTTCTCAGCTTGGAATTGAAACAACCTCCTCCACCCGGTTGAATGTTTTGTGTAAAAGCTTATTCCTTGAATGTCAATGAAAAGAACGTCTAGCCTTCAATCATGACCACTTGGGGTGTATTGAGCCTCGTTGGCGCAGTAGGCAGCGCGTCAGTCTCATAATCTGAAGGTCGTGAGTTCGACCCTCACACGGGGCATGTGTTTTGATCCATCTTTGCCATTATTTATCTGCGGTCAGATCCATAAATATCAGTCAGGGTTTTCACAGCTTGGAATTGCATCAGAGTCATGAAATGAAAGTCGTGAGTTTGATCCTCACATTGGGCAAGCTAGTTGGGCTCTTTTGGTGTGATTCTTTGCCTAGAATTACTTGCATACAGATACACAACTATTTGGTAGATTGTTCATCCCTGACTGCTCATCAGTCTCTCGAGATACTAACTGGTTGAACATTTTTGCGTTAAATTCTGATTCCTTGAATGTCAATGAAAAGAACGTCTAGCCTTCAATCATGACCATTTAGTGCATTTTGAGCCTCGTTGGCGCAGTAGGCAGCGCGTCAGTCTCATAATCTGAAGGTCGTGAGTTCGACCCTCACACGGGGCATGTGTTTTGATCCATCTTTGCCATGATTTATCTGCGGTCAGATCCTTAAATATTTGTCAGGGTTTTCTCAGCTTGGAATTGAAACAACCTCCTCCACCCGGTTGAATGTTTTGTGTAAAAGCTTATTCCTTGAATGTCAATGAAAAGAACGTCTAGCCTTCAATCATGACCACTTGGGGTGTATTGAGCCTCGTTGGCGCAGTAGGCAGCGCGTCAGTCTCATAATCTGAAGGTCGTGAGTTCGACCCTCACACGGGGCATGTGTTTTGATCCATCTTTGCCATGATTTATCTGCAGTCAGATCCATAAATATCAGTCAGGGTTTTCACAGCTTGGAATTGCATCAGAGTCATGAAATGAAAGTCGTGAGTTTGATCCTCACATTGGGCAAGCTAGTTGGGCTCTTTTGGTGTGATTCTTTGCCTAGAATTACTTGCATACAGATACACAACTATTTGGTAGATTGTTCTCCCTGACTGCTCATCAGTCTCTAGAGATGCCAAAGGGCTGAGCATTTTTATGTCTTGTCACTTTGACAAATATCTGTGTTATCACCAATTGACCACTAGATGGCAGTATGGTCACATGATGAGTTGGGTTTGCAAACAGGAGAAACTGATAAACCCTGTATTTCACTCCAGAAAAACAGAATAAAGACACCTTGGGCCTCGTTCTCTAAAGATGCTAAAGGGTTGAGCATTTTTCTGTTAAGTTTTGATTCCTTGAATGTCAATGAAAATAACATCTAGCCTTCAATCATGACCACTTGGGGTGTATTGAGCCTCGTTGGCGCAGTAGGCAGCGCGTCAGTCTCATAATCTGAAGGTCGTGAGTTCGACCCTCACACGGGGCATGTGTTTTGATCCATCTTTGCCATGATTTATCTGCGGTCAGATCCATAAATATCAGTCAGGGTTTTCACAGCTTGGAATTGCATCAGAGTCATGAAATGAAAGTCGTGAGTTTGATCCTCACATTGGGCAAGCTAGTTGGGCTCTTTTGGTGTGATTCTTTGCCTAGAATTACTTGCATACAGATACACAACTATTTGGTAGATTGTTCATCCCTGACTGCTCATCAGTCTCTCGAGATACTAACTGGTTGAACATTTTTGCGTTAAATTCTGCTTCCTTGAATGTCAATGAAAAGAACGTCTAGCCTTCAATCATGACCATTTAGTGCATTTTGAGCCTCGTTGGCGCAGTAGGCAGCGCGTCAGTCTCATAATCTGAAGGTCGTGAGTTCGACCCTCACACGGGGCATGTGTTTTGATCCATCTTTGCCATGATTTATCTGCGGTCAGATCCTTAAATATTTGTCAGGGTTTTCTCAGCTTGGAATTGAAACAACCTCCTCCACCCGGTTGAATGTTTTGTGTAAAAGCTTATTCCTTGAATGTCAATGAAAAGAACGTCTAGCCTTCAATCATGACCACTTGGGGTGTATTGAGCCTCGTTGGCGCAGTAGGCAGCGCGTCAGTCTCATAATCTGAAGGTCGTGAGTTCGACCCTCACACGGGGCATGTGTTTTGATCCATCTTTGCCATGATTTATCTGCGGTCAGATCCATAAATATCAGTCAGGGTTTTCACAGCTTGGAATTGCATCAGAGTCATGAAATGAAAGTCGTGAGTTTGATCCTCACATTGGGCAAGCTAGTTGGGCTCTTTTGGTGTGATTCTTTGCCTAGAATTACTTGCATACAGATACACAACTATTTGGTAGATTGTTCATCCCTGACTGCTCATCAGTCTCTAGAGATACTAACTGGTTGAACATTTTTGCGTTAAATTCTGCTTCCTTGAATGTCAATGAAAAGAACGTCTAGCCTTCAATCATGACCATTTAGTGCATTTTGAGCCTCGTTGGCGCAGTAGGCAGCGCGTCAGTCTCATAATCTGAAGGTCGTGAGTTCGACCCTCACACGGGGCATGTGTTTTGATCCATCTTTGCCATGATTTATCTGCGGTCAGATCCTTAAATATTTGTCAGGGTTTTCTCAGCTTGGAATTGAAACAACCTCCTCCACCCGGTTGAATGTTTTGTGTAAAAGCTTATTCCTTGAATGTCAATGAAAAGAACGTCTAGCCTTCAATCATGACCACTTGGGGTGTATTGAGCCTCGTTGGCGCAGTAGGCAGCGCGTCAGTCTCATAATCTGAAGGTCGTGAGTTCGACCCTCACACGGGGCATGTGTTTTGATCCATCTTTGCCATGATTTATCTGCAGTCAGATCCATAAATATCAGTCAGGGTTTTCACAGCTTGGAATTGCATCAGAGTCATGAAATGAAAGTCGTGAGTTTGATCCTCACATTGGGCAAGCTAGTTGGGCTCTTTTGGTGTGATTCTTTGCCTAGAATTACTTGCATACAGATACACAACTATTTGGTAGATTGTTCTCCCTGACTGCTCATCAGTCTCTAGAGATGCCAAAGGGCTGAGCATTTTTATGTCTTGTCACTTTGACAAATATCTGTGTTATCACCAATTGACCACTAGATGGCAGTATGGTCACATGATGAGTTGGGTTTGCAAACAGGAGAAACTGATAAACCCTGTATTTCACTCCAGAAAAACAGAATAAAGACACCTTGGGCCTCGTTCTCTAAAGATGCTAAAGGGTTGAGCATTTTTCTGTTAAGTTTTGATTCCTTGAATGTCAATGAAAATAACATCTTTCAATCATGACCACTTGGGGTGTATTGAGCCTCGTTGGCGCAGTAGGCAGCGCGTCAGTCTCATAATCTGAAGGTCGTGAGTTCGACCCTCACACGGGGCATGTGTTTTGATCCATCTTTGCCATGATTTATCTGCGGTCAGATCCATAAATATCAGTCAGGGTTTTCACAGCTTGGAATTGCATCAGAGTCATGAAATGAAAGTCGTGAGTTTGATCCTCACATTGGGCAAGCTAGTTGGGCTCTTTTGGTGTGATTCTTTGCCTAGAATTACTTGCATACAGATACACAACTATTTGGTAGATTGTTCATCCCTGACTGCTCATCAGTCTCTCGAGATACTAACTGGTTGAACATTTTTGCGTTAAATTCTGCTTCCTTGAATGTCAATGAAAAGAACGTCTAGCCTTCAATCATGACCATTTAGTGCATTTTGAGCCTCGTTGGCGCAGTAGGCAGCGCGTCAGTCTCATAATCTGAAGGTCGTGAGTTCGACCCTCACACGGGGCATGTGTTTTGATCCATCTTTGCCATGATTTATCTGCGGTCAGATCCTTAAATATTTGTCAGGGTTTTCTCAGCTTGGAATTGAAACAACCTCCTCCACCCGGTTGAATGTTTTGTGTAAAAGCTTATTCCTTGAATGTCAATGAAAAGAACGTCTAGCCTTCAATCATGACCACTTGGGGTGTATTGAGCCTCGTTGGCGCAGTAGGCAGCGCGTCAGTCTCATAATCTGAAGGTCGTGAGTTCGACCCTCACACGGGGCATGTGTTTTGATCCATCTTTGCCATGATTTATCTGCGGTCAGATCCATAAATATCAGTCAGGGTTTTCACAGCTTGGAATTGCATCAGAGTCATGAAATGAAAGTCGTGAGTTTGATCCTCACATTGGGCAAGCTAGTTGGGCTCTTTTGGTGTGATTCTTTGCCTAGAATTACTTGCATACAGATACACAACTATTTGGTAGATTGTTCATCCCTGACTGCTCATCAGTCTCTAGAGATACTAACTGGTTGAACATTTGCGTTAAATTCTGGAATGTCAATGAAAAGAACGTCTAGCCTTCAATCATGACCATTTAGTGCATTTTGAGCCTTAGGCAAGTTCATAATCTGAAGGTCGTGATTCCTTGTGAATGTCAATGAAAAGAAAATATTTGTCAGGGTTTTCTCAGCCTTCAATCATGAATGTTTTGTGTAAAAGCATTCCTTGAATGTCAATGAAAAGAACGTTGAGCCTTCAATCATGACCACTTGGGGTGTATTGAGCCTCGTTGGCGCAGTAGGCAGCGCGTCAGTCTCATAATCTGAAGGTCGTGAGTTCGACCCTCACACGGGGCATGTGTTTTGATCCATCTTTGCCATGATTTATCTGCGGTCAGATCCATAAATATCAGTCAGGGTTTTCACAGCTTGGAATTGCATCAGAGTCATGAAATGAAAGTCGTGAGTTTGATCCTCACATTGGGCAAGCTAGTTGGGCTCTTTTGGTGTGATTCTTTGCCTAGAATTACTTGCATACAGATACACAACTATTTGGTAGATTGTTCATCCCTGACTGCTCATCAGTCTCTAGAGATACTAACTGGTTGAGCATTTTTGCGTTAAATTCTGATTCCTTGAATGTCAATGAAAAGAACGTCTAGCCTTCAATCATGACCATTTAGTGCATTTTGAGCCTCGTTGGCGCAGTAGGCAGCGCGTCAGTCTCATAATCTGAAGGTCGTGAGTTCGACCCTCACACGGGGCATGTGTTTTGATCCATCTTTGCCATGATTTATCTGCGGTCAGATCCTTAAATATTTGTCAGGGTTTTCTCAGCTTGGAATTGAAACAACCTCCTCCACCCGGTTGAATGTTTTGTGTAAAAGCTTATTCCTTGAATGTCAATGAAAAGAACGTCTAGCCTTCAATCATGACCACTTGGGGTGTATTGAGCCTCGTTGGCGGTAGGCAGCGCGTCAGTCTCATAATCTGAAGGTCGTGAGTTCGACCCTCACACGGGGCATGTGTTTTGATCCATCTTTGCCATGATTTATCTGCGGTCAGATCCATAAATATCAGTCAGGGTTTTCACAGCTTGGAATTGCATCAGAGTCATGAAATGAAAGTCGTGAGTTTGATCCTCACATTGGGCAAGCTAGTTGGGCTCTTTTGGTGTGATTCTTTGCCTAGAATTACTTGCATACAGATACACAACTATTTGGTAGATTGTTCATCCCTGACTGCTCATCAGTCTCTCGAGATACTAACTGGTTGAACATTTTTGCGTTAAATTCTGCTTCCTTGAATGTCAATGAAAAGAACGTCTAGCCTTCAATCATGACCATTTAGTGCATTTTGAGCCTCGTTGGCGCAGTAGGCAGCGCGTCAGTCTCATAATCTGAAGGTCGTGAGTTCGACCCTCACACGGGGCATGTGTTTTGATCCATCTTTGCCATGATTTATCGCGGTCAGATCCTTAAATATTTGTCAGGGTTTTCTCAGCTTGGAATTGAAACAACCTCCTCCACCCGGTTGAATGTTTTGTGTAAAAGCTTATTCCTTGAATGTCAATGAAAAGAACGTCTAGCCTTCAATCATGACCACTTGGGGTGTATTGAGCCTCATTGGCGCAGTAGGCAGCGCGTCAGTCTCATAATCTGAAGGTCGTGAGTTCGACCCTCACACGGGGCATGTGTTTTGATCCATCTTTGCCATGATTTATCTGCAGTCAGATCCATAAATATCAGTCAGGGTTTTCACAGCTTGGAATTGCATCAGAGTCATGAAATGAAAGTCGTGAGTTTGATCCTCACATTGGGCAAGCTAGTTGGGCTCTTTTGGTGTGATTCTTTGCCTAGAATTACTTGCATACAGATACACAACTATTTGGTAGATTGTTCATCCCTGACTGCTCATCAGTCTCTAGAGATGCCAAAGGGCTGAGCATTTTTACGTTAAATTCTGATTCCTTGAATGTCAATGAAAAGAACGTCTAGCCTTCAATCATGACCATTTAGTGAGTTTTGAGCCTCGTTGGCGCAGTAGGCAGCGCGTCAGTCTCATAATCTGAAGGTCGTGAGTTCGACCCTCACACGGGGCATGTGTTTTGATCCATCTTTGCCATGATTTATCTGCGGTCAGATCCATAAATATCAGTCAGGGTTTTCACAGCTTGGAATTGCATCAGAGTCATGAAATGAAAGTCGTGAGTTTGATCCTCACATTGGGCAAGCTAGTTGGGCTCTTTTGGTGTGATTCTTTGCCTAGAATTACTTGCATACAGATACACAACTATTTGGTAGATTGTTCATCCCTGACTGCTCATCAGTCTCTAGAGATGCTAACTGGTTGAGCATTTTTGCGTTAAATTCTGCTTCCTTGAATGTCAATGAAAAGAACGTCTAGCCTTCAATCATGACCATTTAGTGCATTTTGAGCCTCGTTGGCGCAGTAGGCAGCGCGTCAGTCTCATAATCTGAAGGTCGTGAGTTCGACCCTCACACGGGGCATGTGTTTTGATCCATCTTTGCCATGATTTATCTGCGGTCAGATCCTTAAATATTTGTCAGGGTTTTCTCAGCTTGGAATTGAAACAACCTCCTCCACCCGGTTGAATGTTTTGTGTAAAAGCTTATTCCTTGAATGTCAATGAAAAGAACGTCTAGCCTTCAATCATGACCACTTGGGGTGTATTGAGCCTCGTTGGCGCAGTAGGCAGCGCGTCAGTCTCATAATCTGAAGGTCGTGAGTTCGACCCTCACACGGGGCATGTGTTTTGATCCATCTTTGCCATGATTTATCTGCGGTCAGATCCATAAATATCAGTCAGGGTTTTCACAGCTTGGAATTGCATCAGAGTCATGAAATGAAAGTCGTGAGTTTGATCCTCACATTGGGCAAGCTAGTTGGGCTCTTTTGGTGTGATTCTTTGCCTAGAATTACTTGCATACAGATACACAACTATTTGGTAGATTGTTCATCCCTGACTGCTCATCAGTCTCTAGAGATACTAACTGGTTGAGCATTTTTGCGTTAAATTCTGATTCCTTGAATGTCAATGAAAAGAACGTCTAGCCTTCAATCATGACCATTTAGTGCATTTTGAGCCTCGTTGGCGCAGTAGGCAGCGCGTCAGTCTCATAATCTGAAGGTCGTGAGTTCGACCCTCACACGGGGCATGTGTTTTGATCCATCTTTGCCATGATTTATCTGCGGTCAGATCCTTAAATATTTGTCAGGGTTTTCTCAGCTTGGAATTGAAACAACCTCCTCCACCCGGTTGAATGTTTTGTGTAAAAGCTTATTCCTTGAATGTCAATGAAAAGAACGTCTAGCCTTCAATCATGACCACTTGGGGTGTATTGAGCCTCGTTGGCGCAGTAGGCAGCGCGTCAGTCTCATAATCTGAAGGTCGTGAGTTCGACCCTCACACGGGGCATGTGTTTTGATCCATCTTTGCCATGATTTATCTGCGGTCAGATCCATAAATATCAGTCAGGGTTTTCACAGCTTGGAATTGCATCAGAGTCATGAAATGAAAGTCGTGAGTTTGATCCTCACATTGGGCAAGCTAGTTGGGCTCTTTTGGTGTGATTCTTTGCCTAGAATTACTTGCATACAGATACACAACTATTTGGTAGATTGTTCATCCCTGACTGCTCATCAGTCTCTAGAGATACTAACTGGTTGAACATTTTTGCGTTAAATTCTGATTCCTTGAATGTCAATGAAAAGAACGTCTAGCCTTCAATCATGACCATTTAGTGCATTTTGAGCCTCGTTGGCGCAGTAGGCAGCGCGTCAGTCTCATAATCTGAAGGTCGTGAGTTCGACCCTCACACGGGGCATGTGTTTTGATCCATCTTTGCCATGATTTATCTGCGGTCAGATCCTTAAATATTTGTCAGGGTTTTCTCAGCTTGGAATTGAAACAACCTCCTCCACCCGGTTGAATGTTTTGTTTGTAAAAGCTTATTCCTTGAATGTCAATGAAAAGAACGTCTAGCCTTCAATCATGACCACTTGGGGTGTATTGAGCCTCGTTGGCGCAGTAGGCAGCGCGTCAGTCTCATAATCTGAAGGTCGTGAGTTCGACCCTCACACGGGGCATGTGTTTTGATCCATCTTTGCCATGATTTATCTGCAGTCAGATCCATAAATATCAGTCAGGGTTTTCACAGCTTGGAATTGCATCAGAGTCATGAAATGAAAGTCGTGAGTTTGATCCTCACATTGGGCAAGCTAGTTGGGCTCTTTTGGTGTGATTCTTTGCCTAGAATTACTTGCATACAGATACACAACTATTTGGTAGATTGTTCATCCCTGACTGCTCATCAGTCTCTAGAGATGCCAAAGGGCTGAGCATTTTTATGTCTTGTCACTTTGACAAATATCTGTGTTATCACCAATTGACCACTAGATGGCAGTATGGTCACATGATGAGTTGGGTTTGCAAACAGGAGAAACTGATAAACCCTGTATTTCACTCCAGAAAAACAGAATAAAGACACCTTGGGCCTCGTTCTCTAAAGATCAAAGGGTTGAGCATTTTTCTGTTAAGTTTATTCCTTGAATGTCAATGAAAATAACATCTAGCCTTCAATCATGACCACTTGGGGTGTATTGAGCCTCGTTGGCGCAGTAGGCAGCGCGTCAGTCTCATAATCTGAAGGTCGTGAGTTCGACCCTCACACGGGGCATGTGTTTTGATCCATCTTTGCCATGATTTATCTGCGGTCAGATCCATAAATATCAGTCAGGGTTTTCACAGCTTGGAATTGCATCAGAGTCATGAAATGAAAGTCGTGAGTTTGATCCTCACATTGGGCAAGCTAGTTGGGCTCTTTTGGTGTGATTCTTTGCCTAGAATTACTTGCATACAGATACACAACTATTTGGTAGATTGTTCATCCCTGACTGCTCATCAGTCTCTCGAGATACTAACTGGTTGAACATTTTTGCGTTAAATTCTGCTTCCTTGAATGTCAATGAAAAGAACGTCTAGCCTTCAATCATGACCATTTAGTGCATTTTGAGCCTCGTTGGCGCAGTAGGCAGCGCGTCAGTCTCATAATCTGAAGGTCGTGAGTTCGACCCTCACACGGGGCATGTGTTTTGATCCATCTTTGCCATGATTTATCTGCGGTCAGATCCTTAAATATTTGTCAGGGTTTTCTCAGCTTGGAATTGAAACAACCTCCTCCACCCGGTTGAATGTTTTGTGTAAAAGCTTATTCCTTGAATGTCAATGAAAAGAACGTCTAGCCTTCAATCATGACCACTTGGGGTGTATTGAGCCTCGTTGGCGCAGTAGGCAGCGCGTCAGTCTCATAATCTGAAGGTCGTGAGTTCGACCCTCACACGGGGCATGTGTTTTGATCCATCTTTGCCATTATTTATCTGCGGTCAGATTCATAAATATCAGTCAGGGTTTTCACAGCTTGGAATTGCATCAGAGTCATGAAATGAAAGTCGTGAGTTTGATCCTCACATTGGGCAAGCTAGTTGGGCTCTTTTGGTGTGATTCTTTGCCTAGAATTACTTGCATACAGATACACAACTATTTGGTAGATTGTTCATCCCTGACTGCTCATCAGTCTCTCGAGATACTAACTGGTTGAACATTTTTGCGTTAAATTCTGCTTCCTTGAATGTCAATGAAAAGAACGTCTAGCCTTCAATCATGACCATTTAGTGCATTTTGAGCCTCGTTGGCGCAGTAGGCAGCGCGTCAGTCTCATAATCTGAAGGTCGTGAGTTCGACCCTCACACGGGGCATGTGTTTTGATCCATCTTTGCCATGATTTATCTGCGGTCAGATCCTTAAATATTTGTCAGGGTTTTCTCAGCTTGGAATTGAAACAACCTCCTCCACCCGGTTGAATGTTTTGTGTAAAAGCTTATTCCTTGAATGTCAATGAAAAGAACGTCTAGCCTTCAATCATGACCACTTGGGGTGTATTGAGCCTCGTTGGCGCAGTAGGCAGCGCGTCAGTCTCATAATCTGAAGGTCGTGAGTTCGACCCTCACACGGGGCATGTGTTTTGATCCATCTTTGCCATGATTTATCTGCGGTCAGATCCATAAATATCAGTCAGGGTTTTCACAGCTTGGAATTGCATCAGAGTCATGAAATGAAAGTCGTGAGTTTGATCCTCACATTGGGCAAGCTAGTTGGGCTCTTTTGGTGTGATTCTTTGCCTAGAATTACTTGCATACAGATACACAACTATTTGGTAGATTGTTCATCCCTGACTGCTCATCAGTCTCTCGAGATACTAACTGGTTGAACATTTTTGCGTTAAATTCTGATTCCTTGAATGTCAATGAAAAGAACGTCTAGCCTTCAATCATGACCATTTAGTGCATTTTGAGCCTCGTTGGCGCAGTAGGCAGCGCGTCAGTCTCATAATCTGAAGGTCGTGAGTTCGACCCTCACACGGGGCATGTGTTTTGATCCATCTTTGCCATGATTTATCTGCGGTCAGATCCATAAATATCAGTCAGGGTTTTCACAGCTTGGAATTGCATCAGAGTCATGAAATGAAAGTCGTGAGTTTGATCCTCACATTGGGCAAGCTAGTTGGGCTCTTTTGGTGTGATTCTTTGCCTAGAATTACTTGCATACAGATACACAACTATTTGGTAGATTGTTCATCCCTGACTGCTCATCAGTCTCTCGAGATACTAACTGGTTGAACATTTTTGCGTTAAATTCTGCTTCCTTGAATGTCAATGAAAAGAACGTCTAGCCTTCAATCATGACCATTTAGTGCATTTTGAGCCTCGTTGGCGCAGTAGGCAGCGCGTCAGTCTCATAATCTGAAGGTCGTGAGTTCGACCCTCACACGGGGCATGTGTTTTGATCCATCTTTGCCATGATTTATCTGCGGTCAGATCCTTAAATATTTGTCAGGGTTTTCTCAGCTTGGAATTGAAACAACCTCCTCCACCCGGTTGAATGTTTTGTGTAAAAGCTTATTCCTTGAATGTCAATGAAAAGAACGTCTAGCCTTCAATCATGACCACTTGGGGTGTATTGAGCCTCGTTGGCGCAGTAGGCAGCGCGTCAGTCTCATAATCTGAAGGTCGTGAGTTCGACCCTCACACGGGGCATGTGTTTTGATCCATCTTTGCCATGATTTATCTGCGGTCAGATCCATAAATATCAGTCAGGGTTTTCACAGCTTGGAATTGCATCAGAGTCATGAAATGAAAGTCGTGAGTTTGATCCTCACATTGGGCAAGCTAGTTGGGCTCTTTTGGTGTGATTCTTTGCCTAGAATTACTTGCATACAGATACACAACTATTTGGTAGATTGTTCATCCCTGACTGCTCATCAGTCTCTCGAGATACTAACTGGTTGAACATTTTTGCGTTAAATTCTGATTCCTTGAATGTCAATGAAAAGAACGTCTAGCCTTCAATCATGACCATTTAGTGCATTTTGAGCCTCGTTGGCGCAGTAGGCAGCGCGTCAGTCTCATAATCTGAAGGTCGTGAGTTCGACCCTCACACGGGGCATGTGTTTTGATCCATCTTTGCCATGATTTATCTGCGGTCAGATCCTTAAATATTTGTCAGGGTTTTCTCAGCTTGGAATTGAAACAACCTCCTCCACCCGGTTGAATGTTTTGTGTAAAAGCTTATTCCTTGAATGTCAATGAAAAGAACGTCTAGCCTTCAATCATGACCACTTGGGGTGTATTGAGCCTCGTTGGCGCAGTAGGCAGCGCGTCAGTCTCATAATCTGAAGGTCGTGAGTTCGACCCTCACACGGGGCATGTGTTTTGATTCATCTTTGCCATGATTTATCTGCAGTCAGATCCATAAATATCAGTCAGGGTTTTCACAGCTTGGAATTGCATCAGAGTCATGAAATGAAAGTCGTGAGTTTGATCCTCACATTGGGCAAGCTAGTTGGGCTCTTTTGGTGTGATTCTTTGCCTAGAATTACTTGCATACAGATACACAACTATTTGGTAGATTGTTCATCCCTGACTGCTCATCAGTCTCTAGAGATGCCAAAGGGCTGAGCATTTTTATGTCTTGTCACTTTGACAAATATCTGTGTTATCACCAATTGACCACTAGATGGCAATGTCACATGATGAGTTGGGTTTGCAAACAGGAGAAACTGATAAACCCTGTATTTCACTCCAGAAAAACAGAATAAAGACACCTTCAAAGATGCAAAGGGTTGACATTTTTCTGTTAAGTTTTGATTCCTTGAATGTCAATGAAAATAACATCTAGCCTTCAATCATGACCACTTGGGGTGTATTGAGCCTCGTTGGCGCAGTAGGCAGCGCGTCAGTCTCATAATCTGAAGGTCGTGAGTTCGACCCTCACACGGGGCATGTGTTTTGATCCATCTTTGCCATGATTTATCTGCGGTCAGATCCATAAATATCAGTCAGGGTTTTCACAGCTTGGAATTGCATCAGAGTCATGAAATGAAAGTCGTGAGTTTGATCCTCACATTGGGCAAGCTAGTTGGGCTCTTTTGGTGTGATTCTTTGCCTAGAATTACTTGCATACAGATACACAACTATTTGGTAGATTGTTCATCCCTGACTGCTCATCAGTCTCTCGAGATACTAACTGGTTGAACATTTTTGCGTTAAATTCTGCTTCCTTGAATGTCAATGAAAAGAACGTCTAGCCTTCAATCATGACCATTTAGTGCATTTTGAGCCTCGTTGGCGCAGTAGGCAGCGCGTCAGTCTCATAATCTGAAGGTCGTGAGTTCGACCCTCACACGGGGCATGTGTTTTGATCCATCTTTGCCATGATTTATCTGCGGTCAGATCCTTAAATATTTGTCAGGGTTTTCTCAGCTTGGAATTGAAACAACCTCCTCCACCCGGTTGAATGTTTTGTGTAAAAGCTTATTCCTTGAATGTCAATGAAAAGAACGTCTAGCCTTCAATCATGACCACTTGGGGTGTATTGAGCCTCGTTGGCGCAGTAGGCAGCGCGTCAGTCTCATAATCTGAAGGTCGTGAGTTCGACCCTCACACGGGGCATGTGTTTTGATCCATCTTTGCCATGATTTATCTGCGGTCAGATCCATAAATATCAGTCAGGGTTTTCACAGCTTGGAATTGCATCAGAGTCATGAAATGAAAGTCGTGAGTTTGATCCTCACATTGGGCAAGCTAGTTGGGCTCTTTTGGTGTGATTCTTTGCCTAGAATTACTTGCATACAGATACACAACTATTTGGTAGATTGTTCATCCCTGACTGCTCATCAGTCTCTCGAGATACTAACTGGTTGAACATTTTTGCGTTAAATTCTGCTTCCTTGAATGTCAATGAAAAGAACGTCTAGCCTTCAATCATGACCATTTAGTGCATTTTGAGCCTCGTTGGCGCAGTAGGCAGCGCGTCAGTCTCATAATCTGAAGGTCGTGAGTTCGACCCTCACACGGGGCATGTGTTTTGATCCATCTTTGCCATGATTTATCTGCGGTCAGATCCTTAAATATTTGTCAGGGTTTTCTCAGCTTGGAATTGAAACAACCTCCTCCACCCGGTTGAATGTTTTGTGTAAAAGCTTATTCCTTGAATGTCAATGAAAAGAACGTCTAGCCTTCAATCATGACCACTTGGGGTGTATTGAGCCTCGTTGGCGCAGTAGGCAGCGCGTCAGTCTCATAATCTGAAGGTCGTGAGTTCGACCCTCACACGGGGCATGTGTTTTGATCCATCTTTGCCATGATTTATCTGCAGTCAGATCCATAAATATCAGTCAGGGTTTTCACAGCTTGGAATTGCATCAGAGTCATGAAATGAAAGTCGTGAGTTTGATCCTCACATTGGGCAAGCTAGTTGGGCTCTTTTGGTGTGATTCTTTGCCTAGAATTACTTGCATACAGATACACAACTATTTGGTAGATTGTTCATCCCTGACTGCTCATCAGTCTCTAGAGATGCCAAAGGGCTGAGCATTTTTATGTTTGTCAAAATTCTGTGTTTCCACTAGATGGCTTGAATGTCAAACTGATGAAAAGAAAAACGTCTAGCCTTCAATCATGACCATTTCAATGAAAATAACATCTTGAATCATGACCACTTGTTGGCGCAGTAGGCAGCGCGTCAGTCTCATAATCTGAAGGTCGTGAGTTCGACCCTCACACGGGGCATGTGTTTTGATCCATCTTTGCCATGATTTATCTGCGGTCAGATCCATAAATATCAGTCAGGGTTTTCACAGCTTGGAATTGCATCAGAGTCATGAAATGAAAGTCGTGAGTTTGATCCTCACATTGGGCAAGCTAGTTGGGCTCTTTTGGTGTGATTCTTTGCCTAGAATTACTTGCATACAGATACACAACTATTTGGTAGATTGTTCATCCCTGACTGCTCATCAGTCTCTAGAGATACTAACTGGTTGAACATTTTTGCGTTAAATTCTGCTTCCTTGAATGTCAATGAAAAGAACGTCTAGCCTTCAATCATGACCATTTAGTGCATTTTGAGCCTCGTTGGCGCAGTAGGCAGCGCGTCAGTCTCATAATCTGAAGGTCGTGAGTTCGACCCTCACACGGGGCATGTGTTTTGATCCATCTTTGCCATGATTTATCTGCGGTCAGATCCTTAAATATTTGTCAGGGTTTTCTCAGCTTGGAATTGAAACAACCTCCTCCACCCGGTTGAATGTTTTGTGTAAAAGCTTATTCCTTGAATGTCAATGAAAAGAACGTCTAGCCTTCAATCATGACCACTTGGGGTGTATTGAGCCTCGTTGGCGCAGTAGGCAGCGCGTCAGTCTCATAATCTGAAGGTCGTGAGTTCGACCCTCACACGGGGCATGTGTTTTGATCCATCTTTGCCATTATTTATCTGCGGTCAGATTCATAAATATCAGTCAGGGTTTTCACAGCTTGGAATTGCATCAGAGTCATGAAATGAAAGTCGTGAGTTTGATCCTCACATTGGGCAAGCTAGTTGGGCTCTTTTGGTGTGATTCTTTGCCTAGAATTACTTGCATACAGATACACAACTATTTGGTAGATTGTTCATCCCTGACTGCTCATCAGTCTCTAGAGATGCTAACTGGTTGAGCATTTTTGCGTTAAATTCTGATTCCTTGAATGTCAATGAAAAGAACGTCTAGCCTTCAATCATGACCATTTAGTGCATTTTGAGCCTCGTTGGCGCAGTAGGCAGCGCGTCAGTCTCATAATCTGAAGGTCGTGAGTTCGACCCTCACACGGGGCATGTGTTTTGATCCATCTTTGCCATGATTTATCTGCGGTCAGATCCTTAAATATTTGTCAGGGTTTTCTCAGCTTGGAATTGAAACAACCTCCTCCACCCGGTTGAATGTTTTGTGTAAAAGCTTATTCCTTGAATGTCAATGAAAAGAACGTCTAGCCTTCAATCATGACCACTTGGGGTGTATTGAGCCTCGTTGGCGCAGTAGGCAGCGCGTCAGTCTCATAATCTGAAGGTCGTGAGTTCGACCCTCACACGGGGCATGTGTTTTGATCCATCTTTGCCATGATTTATCTGCGGTCAGATCCATAAATATCAGTCAGGGTTTTCACAGCTTGGAATTGCATCAGAGTCATGAAATGAAAGTCGTGAGTTTGATCCTCACATTGGGCAAGCTAGTTGGGCTCTTTTGGTGTGATTCTTTGCCTAGAATTACTTGCATACAGATACACAACTATTTGGTAGATTGTTCATCCCTGACTGCTCATCAGTCTCTAGAGATACTAACTGGTTGAACATTTTTGCGTTAAATTCTGATTCCTTGAATGTCAATGAAAAGAACGTCTAGCCTTCAATCATGACCATTTAGTGCATTTTGAGCCTCGTTGGCGCAGTAGGCAGCGCGTCAGTCTCATAATCTGAAGGTCGTGAGTTCGACCCTCACACGGGGCATGTGTTTTGATCCATCTTTGCCATGATTTATCTGCGGTCAGATCCTTAAATATTTGTCAGGGTTTTCTCAGCTTGGAATTGAAACAACCTCCTCCACCCGGTTGAATGTTTTGTGTAAAAGCTTATTCCTTGAATGTCAATGAAAAGAACGTCTAGCCTTCAATCATGACCACTTGGGGTGTATTGAGCCTCGTTGGCGCAGTAGGCAGCGCGTCAGTCTCATAATCTGAAGGTCGTGAGTTCGACCCTCACACGGGGCATGTGTTTTGATCCATCTTTGCCATGATTTATCTGCAGTCAGATCCATAAATATCAGTCAGGGTTTTCACAGCTTGGAATTGCATCAGAGTCATGAAATGAAAGTCGTGAGTTTGATCCTCACATTGGGCAAGCTAGTTGGGCTCTTTTGGTGTGATTCTTTGCCTAGAATTACTTGCATACAGATACACAACTATTTGGTAGATTGTTCATCCCTGACTGCTCATCAGTCTCTAGAGATGCCAAAGGGCTGAGCATTTTTACGTTAAATTCTGATTCCTTGAATGTCAATGAAAAGAACGTCTAGCCTTCAATCATGACCATTTAGTGCATTTTGAGCCTCGTTGGCGCAGTAGGCAGCGCGTCAGTCTCATAATCTGAAGGTCGTGAGTTCGACCCTCACACGGGGCATGATCCATCTTTGCCATGATTTATCTGCGGTCAGATCCTTAAATATTTGTCAGGGTTTTCTCAGCTTGGAATTGAAACAATCACCCGGTGAATGTTTTGTGTAAAAGCCATTTAAAAGTGCATTTTGAGCCTCGTTGGCGCAGTAGGCAGCGCGTCAGTCTCATAATTGAAGGTCGTGAGTTCGACCCTCACACGGGGCATGTGTTTTGATCCATCTTTGCCATGATTTATCTGCGGTCAGATCCTTAAATATTTGTCAGGGTTTTCTCAGCTTGGAATTGAAACAACCTCCTCCACCCGGTTGAATGTTTTGTGTAAAAGCTTATTCCTTGAATGTCAATGAAAAGAACGTCTAGCCTTCAATCATGACCACTTGGGGTGTATTGAGCCTCGTTGGCGCAGTAGGCAGCGCGTCAGTCTCATAATCTGAAGGTCGTGAGTTCGACCCTCACACGGGGCATGTGTTTTGATCCATCTTTGCCATGATTTATCTGCAGTCAGATCCATAAATATCAGTCAGGGTTTTCACAGCTTGGAATTGCATCAGAGTCATGAAATGAAAGTCGTGAGTTTGATCCTCACATTGGGCAAGCTAGTTGGGCTCTTTTGGTGTGATTCTTTGCCTAGAATTACTTGCATACAGATACACAACTATTTGGTGATTGTTCATCCCTGACTGCTCATCAGTCTCTAGAGATGCCAAAGGGCTGAGCATTTTTACGTTAAATTCTGATTCCTTGAATGTCAATGAAAAGAACGTCTAGCCTTCAATCATGACCATTTAGTGCATTTTGAGCCTCGTTGGCGCAGTAGGCAGCGCGTCAGTCTCATAATCTGAAGGTCGTGAGTTCGACCCTCACACGGGGCATGTGTTTTGATCCATCTTTGCCATGATTTATCTGCGGTCAGATCCATAAATATCAGTCAGGGTTTTCACAGCTTGGAATTGCATCAGAGTCATGAAATGAAAGTCGTGAGTTTGATCCTCACATTGGGCAAGCTAGTTGGGCTCTTTTGGTGTGATTCTTTGCCTAGAATTACTTGCATACAGATACACAACTATTTGGTAGATTGTTCATCCCTGACTGCTCATCAGTCTCTCGAGATACTAACTGGTTGAACATTTTTGCGTTAAATTCTGCTTCCTTGAATGTCAATGAAAGAACGTCTAGCCTTCAATCATGACCATTTAGTGCATTTTGAGCCTCGTTGGCGCAGTAGGCAGCGCGTCAGTCTCATAATCTGAAGGTCGTGAGTTCGACCCTCACACGGGGCATGTGTTTTGATCCATCTTTGCCATGATTTATCTGCGGTCAGATCCTTAAATATTTGTCAGGGTTTTCTCAGCTTGGAATTGAAACAACCTCCTCCACCCGGTTGAATGTTTTGTGTAAAAGCTTATTCCTTGAATGTCAATGAAAAGAACGTCTAGCCTTCAATCATGACCACTTGGGGTGTATTGAGCCTCGTTGGCGCAGTAGGCAGCGCGTCAGTCTCATAATCTGAAGGTCGTGAGTTCGACCCTCACACGGGCATGTGTTTTGATCCATCTTTGCCATTATTTATCTGCGGTCAGATCCATAAATATCAGTCAGGGTTTTCACAGCTTGGAATTGCATCAGAGTCATGAAATGAAAGTCGTGAGTTTGATCCTCACATTGGGCAAGCTAGTTGGGCTCTTTTGGTGTGATTCTTTGCCTAGAATTACTTGCATACAGATACACAACTATTTGGTAGATTGTTCATCCCTGACTGCTCATCAGTCTCTAGAGATGCTAACTGGTTGAGCATTTTTGCGTTAAATTCTGATTCCTTGAATGTCAATGAAAAGAACGTCTAGCCTTCAATCATGACCATTTAGTGCATTTTGAGCCTCGTTGGCGCAGTAGGCAGCGCGTCAGTCTCATAATCTGAAGGTCGTGAGTTCGACCCTCACACGGGGCATGTGTTTTGATCCATCTTTGCCATGATTTATCTGCGGTCAGATCCTTAAATATTTGTCAGGGTTTTCTCAGCTTGGAATTGAAACAACCTCCTCCACCCGGTTGAATGTTTTGTGTAAAAGCTTATTCCTTGAATGTCAATGAAAAGAACGTCTAGCCTTCAATCATGACCACTTGGGGTGTATTGAGCCTCGTTGGCGCAGTAGGCAGCGCGTCAGTCTCATAATCTGAAGGTCGTGAGTTCGACCCTCACACGGGGCATGTGTTTTGATCCATCTTTGCCATGATTTATCTGCGGTCAGATCCATAAATATCAGTCAGGGTTTTCACAGCTTGGAATTGCATCAGAGTCATGAAATGAAAGTCGTGAGTTTGATCCTCACATTGGGCAAGCTAGTTGGGCTCTTTTGGTGTGATTCTTTGCCTAGAATTACTTGCATACAGATACACAACTATTTGGTAGATTGTTCATCCCTGACTGCTCATCAGTCTCTCGAGATACTAACTGGTTGAACATTTTTGCGTTAAATTCTGATTCCTTGAATGTCAATGAAAAGAACGTCTAGCCTTCAATCATGACCATTTAGTGCATTTTGAGCCTCGTTGGCGCAGTAGGCAGTGCGTCAGTCTCATAATCTGAAGGTCGTGAGTTCGACCCTCACACGGGGCATGTGTTTTGATCCATCTTTGCCATGATTTATCTGCAGTCAGATCCATAAATATCAGTCAGGGTTTTCACAGCTTGGAATTGCATCAGAGTCATGAAATGAAAGTCGTGAGTTTGATCCTCACATTGGGCAAGCTAGTTGGGCTCTTTTGGTGTGATTCTTTGCCTAGAATTACTTGCATACAGATACACAACTATTTGGTAGATTGTTCTCCCTGACTGCTCATCAGTCTCTAGAGATGCCAAAGGGCTGAGCATTTTTATGTCTTGTCACTTTGACAAATATCTGTGTTATCACCAATTGACCACTAGATGGCAGTATGGTCACATGATGAGTTGGGTTTGCAAACAGGAGAAACTGATAAACCCTGTATTTCACTCCAGAAAAACAGAATAAAGACACCTTGGGCCTCGTTCTCTAAAGATGCTAAAGGGTTGAGCATTTTTCTGTTAAGTTTTGATTCCTTGAATGTCAATGAAAATAACATCTAGCCTTCAATCATGACCACTTGGGGTGTATTGAGCCTCGTTGGCGCAGTAGGCAGCGCGTCAGTCTCATAATCTGAAGGTCGTGAGTTCGACCCTCACACGGGGCATGTGTTTTGATCCATCTTTGCCATGATTTATCTGCGGTCAGATCCATAAATATCAGTCAGGGTTTTCACAGCTTGGAATTGCATCAGAGTCATGAAATGAAAGTCGTGAGTTTGATCCTCACATTGGGCAAGCTAGTTGGGCTCTTTTGGTGTGATTCTTTGCCTAGAATTACTTGCATACAGATACACAACTATTTGGTAGATTGTTCATCCCTGACTGCTCATCAGTCTCTAGAGATACTAACTGGTTGAGCATTTTTGCGTTAAATTCTGATTCCTTGAATGTCAATGAAAAGAACGTCTAGCCTTCAATCATGACCATTTAGTGCATTTTGAGCCTCGTTGGCGCAGTAGGCAGCGCGTCAGTCTCATAATCTGAAGGTCGTGAGTTCGACCCTCACACGGGGCATGTGTTTTGATCCATCTTTGCCATGATTTATCTGCGGTCAGATCCTTAAATATTTGTCAGGGTTTTCTCAGCTTGGAATTGAAACAACCTCCTCCACCCGGTTGAATGTTTTGTGTAAAAGCTTATTCCTTGAATGTCAATGAAAAGAACGTCTAGCCTTCAATCATGACCACTTGGGGTGTATTGAGCCTCGTTGGCGCAGTAGGCAGCGCGTCAGTCTCATAATCTGAAGGTCGTGAGTTCGACCCTCACACGGGGCATGTGTTTTGATCCATCTTTGCCATGATTTATCTGCGGTCAGATCCATAAATATCAGTCAGGGTTTTCACAGCTTGGAATTGCATCAGAGTCATGAAATGAAAGTCGTGAGTTTGATCCTCACATTGGGCAAGCTAGTTGGGCTCTTTTGGTGTGATTCTTTGCCTAGAATTACTTGCATACAGATACACAACTATTTGGTAGATTGTTCATCCCTGACTGCTCATCAGTCTCTCGAGATACTAACTGGTTGAACATTTTTGCGTTAAATTCTGATTCCTTGAATGTCAATGAAAAGAACGTCTAGCCTTCAATCATGACCATTTAGTGCATTTTGAGCCTCGTTGGCGCAGTAGGCAGCGCGTCAGTCTCATAATCTGAAGGTCGTGAGTTCGACCCTCACACGGGGCATGTGTTTTGATCCATCTTTGCCATGATTTATCTGCGGTCAGATCCTTAAATATTTGTCAGGGTTTTCTCAGCTTGGAATTGAAACAACCTCCTCCACCCGGTTGAATGTTTTGTGTAAAAGCTTATTCCTTGAATGTCAATGAAAAGAACGTCTAGCCTTCAATCATGACCACTTGGGGTGTATTGAGCCTCGTTGGCGCAGTAGGCAGCGCGTCAGTCTCATAATCTGAAGGTCGTGAGTTCGACCCTCACACGGGGCATGTGTTTTGATCCATCTTTGCCATGATTTATCTGCGGTCAGATCCATAAATATCAGTCAGGGTTTTCACAGCTTGGAATTGCATCAGAGTCATGAAATGAAAGTCGTGAGTTTGATCCTCACATTGGGCAAGCTAGTTGGGCTCTTTTGGTGTGATTCTTTGCCTAGAATTACTTGCATACAGATACACAACTATTTGGTAGATTGTTCATCCCTGACTGCTCATCAGTCTCTCGAGATACTAACTGGTTGAACATTTTTGCGTTAAATTCTGATTCCTTGAATGTCAATGAAAAGAACGTCTAGCCTTCAATCATGACCATTTAGTGCATTTTGAGCCTCGTTGGCGCAGTAGGCAGCGCGTCAGTCTCATAATCTGAAGGTCGTGAGTTCGACCCTCACACGGGGCATGTGTTTTGATCCATCTTTGCCATGATTTATCTGCGGTCAGATCCTTAAATATTTGTCAGGGTTTTCTCAGCTTGGAATTGAAACAACCTCCTCCACCCGGTTGAATGTTTTGTGTAAAAGCTTATTCCTTGAATGTCAATGAAAAGAACGTCTAGCCTTCAATCATGACCACTTGGGGGTATTGAGCCTCGTTGGCGCTAGGCAGCGCGTCAGTCTCATAATCTGAAGGTCGTGAGTTCGACCCTCACACGGGGCATGTGTTTTGATTCATCTTTGCCATGATTTATCTGCAGTCAGATCCATAAATATCAGTCAGGGTTTTCACAGCTTGGAATTGCATCAGAGTCATGAAATGAAAGTCGTGAGTTTGATCCTCACATTGGGCAAGCTAGTTGGGCTCTTTTGGTGTGATTCTTTGCCTAGAATTACTTGCATACAGATACACAACTATTTGGTAGATTGTTCTCCCTGACTGCTCATCAGTCTCTAGAGATGCCAAAGGGCTGAGCATTTTTATGTCTTGTCACTTTGACAAATATCTGTGTTATCACCAATTGACCACTAGATGGCAGTATGGTCACATGATGAGTTGGGTTTGCAAACAGGAGAAACTGATAAACCCTGTATTTCACTCCAGAAAAACAGAATAAAGACACCTTGGGCCTCGTTCTCTAAAGATGCTAAAGGGTTGAGCATTTTTCTGTTAAGTTTTGATTCCTTGAATGTCAATGAAAATAACATCTAGCCTTCAATCATGACCACTTGGGGTGTATTGAGCCTCGTTGGCGCAGTAGGCAGCGCGTCAGTCTCATAATCTGAAGGTCGTGAGTTCGACCCTCACACGGGGCATGTGTTTTGATCCATCTTTGCCATGATTTATCTGCGGTCAGATCCATAAATATCAGTCAGGGTTTTCACAGCTTGGAATTGCATCAGAGTCATGAAATGAAAGTCGTGAGTTTGATCCTCACATTGGGCAAGCTAGTTGGGCTCTTTTGGTGTGATTCTTTGCCTAGAATTACTTGCATACAGATACACAACTATTTGGTAGATTGTTCATCCCTGACTGCTCATCAGTCTCTCGAGATACTAACTGGTTGAACATTTTTGCGTTAAATTCTGCTTCCTTGAATGTCAATGAAAAGAACGTCTAGCCTTCAATCATGACCATTTAGTGCATTTTGAGCCTCGTTGGCGCAGTAGGCAGCGCGTCAGTCTCATAATCTGAAGGTCGTGAGTTCGACCCTCACACGGGGCATGTGTTTTGATCCATCTTTGCCATGATTTATCTGCGGTCAGATCCTTAAATATTTTCAGGGTTTTCTCAGCTTGGAATTGAAACAACCTCCTCCACCCGGTTGAATGTTTTGTGTAAAAGCTTATTCCTTGAATGTCAATGAAAAGAACGTCTAGCCTTCAATCATGACCACTTGGGGTGTATTGAGCCTCGTTGGCGCAGTAGGCAGCGCGTCAGTCTCATAATCTGAAGGTCGTGAGTTCGACCCTCACACGGGGCATGTGTTTTGATCCATCTTTGCCATTATTTATCTGCGGTCAGATCCATAAATATCAGTCAGGGTTTTCACAGCTTGGAATTGCATCAGAGTCATGAAATGAAAGTCGTGAGTTTGATCCTCACATTGGGCAAGCTAGTTGGGCTCTTTTGGTGTGATTCTTTGCCTAGAATTACTTGCATACAGATACACAACTATTTGGTAGATTGTTCATCCCTGACTGCTCATCAGTCTCTAAGAGATACTAACTGGTTGAGCATTTTTGCGTTAAATTCTGATTCCTTGAATGTCAATGAAAAGAACGTCTAGCCTTCAATCATGACCATTTAGTGCATTTTGAGCCTCGTTGGCGCAGTAGGCAGCGCGTCAGTCTCATAATCTGAAGGTCGTGAGTTCGACCCTCACACGGGGCATGTGTTTTGATCCATCTTTGCCATGATTTATCTGCGGTCAGATCCTTAAATATTTGTCAGGGTTTTCTCAGCTTGGAATTGAAACAACCTCCTCCACCCGGTTGAATGTTTTGTGTAAAAGCTTATTCCTTGAATGTCAATGAAAAGAACGTCTAGCCTTCAATCATGACCACTTGGGGTGTATTGAGCCTCGTTGGCGCAGTAGGCAGCGCGTCAGTCTCATAATCTGAAGGTCGTGAGTTCGACCCTCACACGGGGCATGTGTTTTGATCCATCTTTGCCATGATTTATCTGCGGTCAGATCCATAAATATCAGTCAGGGTTTTCACAGCTTGGAATTGCATCAGAGTCATGAAATGAAAGTCGTGAGTTCGATCATCACATTGGGCAAGCTGGTTGGGCTCTTTTGGTGTGATTCTTTGCCTAGAATTACTTGCATACAGATACACAACTATTTGGTAGATTGTTCATCCCTGACTGCTCATCAGTCTCTCGAGATACTAACTGGTTGAACATTTTTGCGTTAAATTCTGCTTCCTTGAATGTCAATGAAAAGAACGTCTAGCCTTCAATCATGACCATTTAGTGCATTTTGAGCCTCGTTGGCGCAGTAGGCAGCGCGTCAGTCTCATAATCTGAAGGTCGTGAGTTCGACCCTCACACGGGGCATGTGTTTTGATCCATCTTTGCCATGATTTATCTGCGGTCAGATCCTTAAATATTTGTCAGGGTTTTCTCAGCTTGGAATTGAAACAACCTCCTCCACCCGGTTGAATGTTTTGTGTAAAAGCTTATTCCTTGAATGTCAATGAAAAGAACGTCTAGCCTTCAATCATGACCACTTGGGGTGTATTGAGCCTCGTTGGCGCAGTAGGCAGCGCGTCAGTCTCATAATCTGAAGGTCGTGAGTTCGACCCTCACACGGGCATGTGTTTTGATCCATCTTTGCCATGATTTATCTGCAGTCAGATCCATAAATATCAGTCAGGGTTTTCACAGCTTGGAATTGCATCAGAGTCATGAAATGAAAGTCGTGAGTTTGATCCTCACATTGGGCAAGCTAGTTGGGCTCTTTTGGTGTGATTCTTTGCCTAGAATTACTTGCATACAGATACACAACTATTTGGTAGATTGTTCATCCCTGACTGCTCATCAGTCTCTAGAGATGCCAAAGGGCTGAGCATTTTTACGTTAAATTCTGATTCCTTGAATGTCAATGAAAAGAACGTCTAGCCTTCAATCATGACCATTTAGTGAGTTTTGAGCCTCTTGGCGCAGTAGGCAGCGCGTCAGTCTCATAATCTGAAGGTCGTGAGTTCGACCCTCACACGGGGCATGTGTTTTGATCCATCTTTGCCATGATTTATCTGCGGTCAGATCCATAAATATCAGTCAGGGTTTTCATTGGAATTGAAACAACCTCCTCCACCCGGTTGAATGTTTTGTGTAAAAGCATTCCTTGAATGTCAATGAAAAGAACGTCTAGCCTTCAATCATGACCACTTGGGGTGTATTGAGCCTCGTTGGCGCAGTAGGCAGCGCGTCAGTCTCATAATCTGAAGGTCGTGAGTTCGACCCTCACACGGGGCATGTGTTTTGATCCATCTTTGCCATGATTTATCTGCGGTCAGATCCTTAAATATTTGTCAGGGTTTTCTCAGCTTGGAATTGAAACAACCTCCTCCACCCGGTTGAATGTTTTGTGTAAAAACTTATTCCTTGAATGTCAATGAAAAGAACGTCTAGCCTTCAATCATGACCACTTGGGGTGTATTGAGCCTCGTTGGCACAGTAGGCAGCGCGTCAGTCTCATAATCTGAAGGTCGTGAGTTCGACCCTCACACGGGCATGTGTTTTGATCCATCTTTGCCATGATTTATCTGCAGTCAGATCCATAAATATCAGTCAGGGTTTTCACAGCTTGGAATTGCATCAGAGTCATGAAATGAAAGTCGTGAGTTTGATCCTCACATTGGGCAAGCTAGTTGGGCTCTTTTGGTGTGATTCTTTGCCTAGAATTACTTGCATACAGATACACAACTATTTGGTAGATTGTTCATCCCTGACTGCTCATCAGTCTCTAGAGATGCCAAAGGGCTGAGCATTTTTACGTTAAATTCTGCTTCCTTGAATGTCAATGAAAAGAACGTCTAGCCTTCAATCATGACCATTTAGTGAGTTTTGAGCCTCGTTGGCGCAGTAGGCAGCGCGTCAGTCTCATAATCTGAAGGTCGTGAGTTCGACCCTCACACGGGGCATGTGTTTTGATCCATCTTTGCCATGATTTATCTGCGGTCAGATCCATAAATATCAGTCAGGGTTTTCACAGCTTGGAATTGCATCAGAGTCATGAAATGAAAGTCGTGAGTTTGATCCTCACATTGGGCAAGCTAGTTGGGCTCTTTTGGTGTGATTCTTTGCCTAGAATTACTTGCATACAGATACACAACTATTTGGTAGATTGTTCATCCCTGACTGCTCATCAGTCTCTCGAGATACTAACTGGTTGAACATTTTTGCGTTAAATTCTGCTTCCTTGAATGTCAATGAAAAGAACGTCTAGCCTTCAATCATGACCATTTAGTGCATTTTGAGCCTCGTTGGCGCAGTAGGCAGCGCGTCAGTCTCATAATCTGAAGGTCGTGAGTTCGACCCTCACACGGGGCATGTGTTTTGATCCATCTTTGCCATGATTTATCTGCGGTCAGATCCTTAAATATTTTACAGGGTTTTCTCAGCTTGGAATTGAAACAACCTCCTCCACCCGGTTGAATGTTTTGTGTAAAAGCTTATTCCTTGAATTTCAATGAAAAGAACGTCTAGCCTTCAATCATGACCACTTGGGGTGTATTGAGCCTCGTTGGCGCAGTAGGCAGCGCGTCAGTCTCATAATCTGAAGGTCGTGAGTTCGACCCTCACACGGGGCATGTGTTTTGATCCATCTTTGCCATTATTTATCTGCGGTCAGATCCATAAATATCAGTCAGGTTTTTCACAGCTTGGAATTGCATCAGAGTCATGAAATGAAAGTCGTGAGTTTGATCCTCACATTGGGCAAGCTAGTTGGGCTCTTTTGGTGTGATTCTTTGCCTAGAATTACTTGCATACAGATACACAACTATTTGGTAGATTGTTCATCCCTGACTGCTCATCAGTCTCAAGAGATACTAACTGGTTGAGCATTTTTGCGTTAAATTCTGATTCCTTGAATGTCAATGAAAAGAACGTCTAGTCTTCAATCATGACCATTTAGTGCATTTTGGGCCTCGTTGGCGCAGTAGGCAGCGCGTCAGTCTCATAATCTGAAGGTCGTGAGTTCGACCCTCACACGGGGCATGTGTTTTGATCCATCTTTGCCATGATTTATCTGCGGTCAGATCCTTAAATATTTGTCAGGGTTTTCTCAGCTTGGAATTGAAACAACCTCCTCCACCCGGTTGAATGTTTTGTGTAAAAGCTTATTCCTTGAATGTCAATGAAAAGAACGTCTAGCCTTCAATCATGACCACTTGGGGTGTATTGAGCCTCGTTGGCGCAGTAGGCAGCGCGTCAGTCTCATAATCTGAAGGTCGTGAGTTCGACCCTCACACGGGGCATGTGTTTTGATCCATCTTTGCCATGATTTATCTGCGGTCAGATCCATAAATATCAGTCAGGGTTTTCACAGCTTGGAATTGCATCAGAGTCATGAAATGAAAGTCGTGAGTTCGATCCTCACATTGGGCAAGCTGGTTGGGCTCTTTTGGTGTGATTCTTTGCCTAGAATTACTTGCATACAGATACACAACTATTTGGTAGATTGTTCATCCCTGACTGCTCATCAGTCTCTCGAGATACTAACTGGTTGAACATTTTTGCGTTAAATTCTTATTCCTTGAATGTCAATGAAAAGAAAGTCTAGCCTTCAATCATGACCATTTAGTGCATTTTGGGCCTCGTTGGCGCAGTAGGCAGCGCGTCAGTCTCATAATCTGAAGGTCGTGAGTTCGACCCTCACACGGGGCATCTGTTTTGATCCATCTTTGCCATGATTTATCTGCGGTCAGATCCTTAAATATTTGTCAGGGTTTTCTCAGCTTGGAATTGAAACAACCTCCTCCACCCGGTTGAATGTTTTGTGTAAAAGCTTATTCCTTGAATGTCAATGAAAAGAACGTCTAGCCTTCAATCATGACCATTTAGTGCATTTCGAGCCTCATTGGCGCAGTAGGCAGCGCGTCAGTCTCATAATCTGAAGGTCGTGAGTTCGACCCTCACACGGGGCATGTGTTTTGATCCATCTTTGCCATGATTTATCTGCGGTCAGATCCTTAAATATTTGTCAGGGTTTTCTCAGCTTTGAATTGAAACAACCTCCTCCACCCGGTTGAATGTTTTGTGTAAAAGCTTATTCCTTGAATGTCAATGAAAAGAACATCTAGCCTTCAATCATGACCACTTGGGGTGTATTGAGCCTTGTTGGCGCAGTAGGCAGCGCGTCAGTCTCATAATCTGAAGGTCTCAGTCAGGATTTAGAGTGAATCATAGCACAGAGACAGCACTGGTGAAAATTACCAATGACCTTCTAATAGCTTCAGACAAAGGACTTGTCTCTGTACTTGTATTGCTAGACCTTAGTGCTGCATTTGATACCATTGATCACCAAATCCTATTACAGAGATTGGAGCATCTAATAGGCATTAAAGGAACCGAACCTGGTTTAAGTCGTATTTATCAGACCGATCTCAGTTTGTATATGTAAACAATGAAAGCTCGATGAAAACCAGGGTCAGTCACGGAGTTCCACAGGGGGTCTTTTTTTAGACCTATTTTATTTACCTTATATATGCTTCCCTTGGGGAATATTATCAGAAAACAGTAAACTTTCATTGTTATGCAGATGATACCCAGTTATATCTATCAATTAAGCCAGACAAAAGTAACCAGTTCTCTAAACTTCAAGCGTGTCTTACGGACATAAAAACCTGGATGACCTGTAACTTCTTAATGTTAAACTCTGAAAAAAAAGAAGTTATCCTACTAGGCCCAGATCACCTTCGAAATCAATTATCTAACAATATAGTTTCTCTAGATGGCATTGTTCTGGCATCCGGCACTACCGTTAAGAACCTTGGAGTTATCTTTGATCAGGATGTAACATAGCAAAAATCAGGCAAATCCTGTCTCAAAGCGATGCAGAAAAACTAGTTCATGCATTTGTTACCTCTAGACTAGATTACTGTAACTCCTTATTATCAGGCTGCTCTAATAGGTCTCTTAGATCTTTACAGTTGATCCAGAATGCTGCAGCACGTGTTCTAACAAAAACTAAGAAAAGAGATCATAGTACTCCAGTATTAGCTTCTCTGCACTGGCTCCCTGTTAAATCAAGAATAGAATTTAAAATTCTTTTACTTACCTACAAAGCTCGAACTGGCCAGGCACCGTCTTATCTTAAGGAACTTATAGTTCCATATTACCCAACTAGAAAGCTGCGCTCAATCAATGCAGGGTTACTTGTGGTTCCTAGAGTATATAAAAGTAGGATGGGAGCCAGAGCCTTCAGTTATCAGGCTACTCTTCTGTGGAACCAGGTTCCAGTTTCATTCCGGGGGTAGACACACTCACCACTTTTAAGAGCGGGCTTAAGACCTTCCTTTTTGATAGCGCTTATAGTTAGGGCTGGTTCAGGTTTGCCTTGGCCCAGCCCCTAGATATGCCGCTATATGCCTAGACAGCCGGGGGACTACTTAGAATACGCTGAGCTCCTCTCTCCTCTTCTCTCACTCCCTCTTTATGTATTAATCTCCTATTTATGCACATTACTGATTTTGCTTCTTCCCCGGAGTTCTTGTGCTTTCTCGCCTCGCAGGTTCCCAGGAATCGGGGTTATCATTGTGCCACCTGCTGAGGCCCTGCTGACACCCACTACTACTACCACTATCATTATTAGTCACATTACTATTATTATTGCCTGTACTATTACGCTTATTGACTTGCTTCTACCCTGGAGTCTTTGTGCTTTCTCGCTTCGCAGGCTTCTATAAATCGTGGCTGTACCTGGACCGTGGTCGTACATCCTGCTACGGCCCTGCTGACACCGACTGCTACCACCATTATTATTACTAGTCACGTTACTATTACTATTACCTGTACCATTAAGCATTTTAGCTTTACTTCCACCCTGAAGCCCTTTTTGCTTTCTCGCTCTGCAGGTTTCCATGAATCGTTGTGGCACCTGGACCGTAGTCGTGCCTCCTGCTGTGAGCCGACTGACACCCACTGCTACTTCGATTATTATTATTAATCACATTACTATCCCTATTTTCATAACTATAATTCTACTGTAATAATTGCTGCTGTTATTATAAGTAGTCTTATTATATGAATCATTTATGTCATATACATTGAATGTGTTGTATCTCTGTTATGCTGTTCATTCTGTACACATGACATCTATTGCATTCTGTCCATCCTGGGAGAAGGATCCCTCCTCTGTCGCTCTCCCATAGGTTTCTTCCTTTTTTCTCCCTGTTAAAGGGGTTTTTTAGGGGAGTTTTTCCTGTGCCGATGTGAGGGAAGGACAGAGGATCTCGCATGTGCACAGATTGTAAAGCCCTCTGAGGCAAATTTGTAATTTGTGATTCTGGGCTATACAAAATAAACTGAATTGAATTGAATTGTCAGCTCACCTTCAACCACCATAGGCATCATGAAGATAAGCTGCATTATGTGCCTCGTTGGCGCAGTAGGTAGCGCGTGTATTTGTTTGGAGAACCATCAATGTTAGAGTTGAATCTTTTCACCCCTATTACTATTGTCAGTTGAGCATTGGTGGTACAAGGGTTAATTTTTCGCCTGCTACGTGGGAGAACAATGAGCTTTTCCATATTTGGGATTTTATCCTAATATTTGATTTTCAAGTGAAAAGCATCCACTGTGTTCCGTTGCAGCAGGCAGTGTGTCAGGCTCATTATCTGCAGGCCATGAGTTTGACCCTCACATTCGGCAGGTGTTTTAACACACCTTGATTTATCAGCTGCAAAGGGTCTGACATTTTGATTATGTTCCATCCATCAAAATACACCTAAATATTCTCTACCAGTGTCTACTGGGGAATAGGGCAAATGGCAAAAAATGCCAGCAAAGAGTCTATTCACTTGAATATCGTTGCTTCAGGAGTACCTTGAGACTTCATGTTACTTTAAAAACCTTCTTACTAATGTTATCCACTATAAACAACATACATTAGACATAAACAGAGCTGCCATTTGGGGTATTAAAAACACCTCTTTAGAGTCACCTTTCAAAAATACAGTTGGTGAGACTTTTAAGGTTTTTGGTTTTACAGTTTTACAGAGTCACTTTAAGAATTGGGTAGTTGTTCAAGTGTTTTTCCACATTTTCAAATCATATCATAAATGTGAGTCTTAAATGTCATGTCTTTGTTTCCATAATAAGGCCTCTGCTGATGTTCTTGGGTGTGGTGTTAAGGGAAAATGTAAATAATGTCACAATTGAGACATGAACCAGATAATCATGTGTCGACAGTAATAAATTTGATCCTGGGGAAAATGTCTAAGAAGAGCAAACATTTAACAGTATTTCTCCTGTGTTAAAGCCATCTGCATCAACAGAGCCAATAAAGTGGACCAGTCTTTCCGAAAGTCTCTTCTGCTGCCGCCTGAAGACAGTAAAATATCCTGGGCGGGTGTACGATATGGAGACACACCCACATCCCAACCTTTATATTTGAAAATAATGCAACACTATACCTTAAAATATTGACGCAAATTACCTTGTGCAGGTACAAATTATGATATTAACAAATATAACTTTGAGAGATATTTCCAGTTATTAGGCATCATTTTGAACTATGATGAATTGCTTTATGAACAGTGAAATCCTCTATTTACTATTTAGGGGGAAAAAATAATTATTGATGCAAAAAGATCTCTTTTCCATTTTCTTTATCACAATAATTTTAATCATACCAATGCAACAAATCCCAAATGACATTGTGACTTTGTGAAAGTATTCACTTGTAGGACCAACAGCAGTCGCTCTGTTTAAAAATGTATTGACAAAAATATGTTTCATTTTTCCTTTAGCGAGTAGATTTTCTGCCATCAATGCCGCCCCACAGTTCAAGCTGCACCATGCATCACTTCTGGAGGCTGACACAGGAAATTTACAGTGGACTTGAAGGGTCGTTTTTGATTTTTTTTAATTTTGTAAGTAAGAGATTCTTGCATTTTGATTTGGATATATGCTAACCACTATTAATGTATGTATTAAATGTTACATTTACAGAATGTGTTTCTGTCTAAATTCTGTTACTCTATTTTTTTGTTGCAAAAATGTCCATGGAAATTAATGTTTATTCTAGAACTTAATCACTGATGAGTTTATAATGAGATCATGTACCTTGTGGTGTTTTTGTTTTCTTCTGCAGGATCACTCTAATATTCTTTTATATATATTGGTCGGGACCTGCAGTGATTGCTCTAGTACTCCAGTTCATACTCACTGTGATTAGTCATTGTAAGGGAGTCTTGAATAATATAAAGCAGCAATCCCACGACAATGTGAACCGTTAAATGTGGTGTTTTATTTTGTTTGATAGTTTTTGGATTAAATGACAGGAATATCTGATCCGACAACCACAATTTTTGGCCTCACAAATGACATCAAACCTCAGTCAGCTCCTCTCACACAGCTTAGACAAAACTTAGACAACTATATAATCTTCTTAAAGGGATCATATGTTGAATAAAATTACATTATTTTCCCAAGAGTTTGTCCACACCCTGTTTGTATGAAATATGAAAAACTGATTTTCTCAAATAAATGCAGAGAAATATTTTATGGTGACATTTCTTCATGTATAGAAATATTTTGCACATCGATAGATAGATGCCTTTTGTTTTCATTTGTTATATTTTTGCTGTAATATCATGTTGCATTTATTTCCATGTAGAATTAAATCACCACTGATTAAGAGGAAAATGTCCTGTGACTACCATCTTTTTATACATTGTAAATAATGTTAAATTAAAGTAGAGATCAGCATACCTCCTGTATACTAAACACTGTCTAAACTTCTAATCAACAGAAGCTGTTCGGGTACAGTCTTGATGTTAAGGTTGCATGGCGAACATCTCTCTGTTTACTTACTGCAGTTTCAACATTATGCAACCTTTGGAATCAGACTTCAGAGTGGAACTTTCCCATAACTCGCCCTCCCTTACAGTTGCCTGTCATGTGTTTATGAATAGCTGTGATGCTGACAGGTTTGAAGTGCTCAGACAGGCGTGTATCGACTCTTCGATTTATCTTCCCCTTGCTTCTGGCAACATGTTGGTCATACCTGTCCTGCTGTTATGTGTTTAACATGAAAATATTTTGCCAGAAGGCAGATACAAAAACAGATAGGTACATCAAAAACTGAGTGCTTTTTGACGTGTACGATTTGTATAGGTGGATTTGTGTAATAATGGCTGACTTCTACCCAACAGGCAAGACAAGCTGGTCCTATATGAGGAGACGGTTCAACTTTGTCAGGACTTGCTTTGCATGATATGTCAGCAATGATTGGCTTAACCCTTCCCTCAAAAAGGTTATTTGAATACATAAAAAAATGTAAATACTGAATGCTATATTTGCAATGAGGAAAATCAATTGATTGGTAAAAGGGTAAATATTTGATAATTATTTCATTTTTATGTATTAACCAGTATAGAACAAAAAACTCCCACACACTGTCTTCTTCAGTTGCATATAAATATATTTTAGTAACAACGTTTCGGTACGTAGACCTTCATCAGGTTATTTTACAAGGAAATGAGGATGCTCTTTTTATGTATTAACCAGTAACAAACAAATAAACAAGGAAAATACTTGGGTTAAAACATTAATCTGTGCAGCGGTTTACTTATAGTAGCACCTCCCAAACAGTGGGGTCCAAGAAAATAAACAAACAGGACCCAGAGTCTAGTGAGGCTTTCAATTGCAATTAAAACTGAAAGTCTTACCATGAAAACGCACACTTTTAAAATATCAAAATTGCCTTAATAATAAAAAAAAATAATAAATACAGTACCAGTCAAAAGTTTGGACACACCTTCTCATTCAATGGTTTTTCTTTATTTTTCTTTGTATTTTTTTCTACATTGTAGATTAATATTTTAGACATCCAAACTATGAAGGAACACATGTGGAATTATGCGGTAAACAAACAAATGCTCAACAAACCAGAATATGTTTTAGATTTTAGATTCTTCAAAGTAGTTGAATAATAATAAATATGTAAATAATAAATAAATAATAATAAATGATAAATAATAAATAAATCTTTATTAAAAAAAACAAAAACCTGAGCCTGAACGTTGCACAGTGTGAGAGTCTAGTGCTGCCTTCAATTGCAATAAAAACAGAAAGTCTTACCATGAAAATGTTGTTCAATTGAGTATTCCGACACTTTTATAATATAAAAATTGCCTTAATAATAAATAATAATAAAAAACATGTAAATAATAAATTAATAATAATAATAATAAATAATAAACAAATAAATCTTTATTAAAAACTAAGTCTAGTGCTGCCTTCAATTGCAATAAAAACAGAAAGTCTTACCATGAAAATGTGGTTCAATAGAGTATTCCGACATAAAACGCACACTTTTAAAATATAAAAATTGCCTTAATAATAAATAATAATAATAAATACAGTACCAGTCAAAAGTTTGGACACACCTTCTCATTCAATGGTTTTTCTTTATTTTTTTTCTACATTGTAGATTAATATTGAAGACATCCAAACTATGAAGGAACACATATGAAATTATGTGGTAAACAAACAAATGCTCAACAAACCAGAATATGTTAAAAAATATAAAAATTACCTTAATAATAAATAATAATAATAATAATAATAATAATAAAAAAAAAAAAACATGTAAATAATAAATAAATAATAAATAAATAAATCTTTATTTTAAAAAAAAAGAAAACGGATTTAAAAGCTGGGACTGAACGTTGCTAAATATTAGATGATTATTGAATTTTTATGTATCAACCACTAACAAACAAATAAACAAGGAAAATACTTGGGTTAAAACATTAATCTGTGCTGCGGTTTATTTATAGTAGCACCTCCCAAACAGTGGGGTCCAAGAAAATAAACAAACAGGACCAAGAGTCTAGTGCTGCCTTCAATTGCAATAAAAACAGAAAGACTTACCATGAAATTTGGTTCAATTGAGTATTCCGACATAAAACGCACACTTTTATAATATCAAAATTGCCTTAATAATAAAAAATAATAATAAATACAGTACCAGTCAAAAGTTTGGACACACCTTCTCATTCAATGGTTTTTCTTTATTTTTATTTGTATTTTGTCTAATATTTTAGACATCCAAAGTATGAAGGAACACATATGAAATTATGTGGTAAACAAACAAATGCTCAACAAACCAGAATGTGTTAAAAAATATCAAAATTGCCTTAATAATAAAAAACATGTAAATAATGAATAAATAATAATAATAATAAATAATAAATAAATCTTTATTAAAAAAAGAAAAGAAAACGGATTTAAAAGTTTGAGCCTGAACGTTGCACAGTGTGAGAGTCTAGTGCTGCCTTCAATTGCAATAAAAACAGAAATTCTTACCATGAAAATGTGGTTCAATTGAGTATTCCGACATAAAACGCACACTTTTAAAATATCAAAATTGCCTTAATAAATAATAATAATAATAATAAATGTGTAAATAATAAATAAATTATAAATAAATTATAAATAAATAATGAATAAATCTTTATTTTGCAATAAAAACAGAAAAGTCTTACCATGAAAATGTGGTTCAATTGAGTATTCCGACATAAAACGCACACGTTTAAAATATAAAAAATGCTTTAATAATAAAAAATAATAATAAATATGTAAATAATAAATAAATATTAAATAAATCAATCTTTATTTAAAAAAAAGAAAGAAAACGGATTTAAAAGCTTGAGCCTGAACGTTGCACGGTATGACGAAATGGGCAGAGACGCGCATGCGCAGTCGCAGTGTTTGCATCCCTCCCTGAGAGACTGACAGCTCGGTCGCTGCTGCTGCTCACCGGCAATGATACAGCAAACACGGGCCCGGTAAGACACCTGGAGATGGACTTAGGGGACACTTTGCATTACTTAGACTCTGCTGTGTGTTGACTACTACTCCTCTGCAGGCTCTGCTCTTTGTTTCGGGGATAAAAAAGACACCCAAAATGTGTGAATGATGAATCCACGCCACGACTGATTTCCTGCGACCCGACCTAGCTTATCGAGCTAACAAAGCTAGCATCTGTGCACAGCGCCTCTCTCTGCTCTCTGTTGACACTTTGACGGTAAACATGCACCACCAGGACTTTTCTGCAGAGCCGCCCGGAGGTAGGAAGACTGCTTTCCACTACAGGAGAGGCAGCAGTGGCTCCTCCACCACCACCACCACCTCCACCTCCACCACCAACCCTGTGGATGACAATCCCACCCAGGCTGGATGCAGCTCTCCTGGACTCCTGCAGCAGCACCAGGTGGCTGGTGCTCAGGTGAAGAAGAAGAGTGGCTTTCAGATCACTAGTGTCACCTCAGCTCAGATCAACGTGAGTGGCAACAACAGTTTAGCAGATGACACAGAGAGCTATGACGACATGGATGAGTCACACACAGAGGACCTGTCCTCCTCTGACATGCTGGATGTGTCGGTGTCCAGGGCCACGGATACAGGCGTGCCGGAGCGCAGCTCTTCTGATGAGACCCTGAACAGCCTCCATGGGGTCGACACACCTGGAATTGTGTCACCGAATGAGCCTCTGCACCCTCAGTCCATCCCGCTGGGGGCTCAGCAGCAAGCCTCCATGGTAAATGGGACCATGAATCATCCTTATTACCCTCAGCAGCATCACTCTGATGGCTTGGGTGGAGGTGAGCAGTCAGTGCCGGGCCTTCCCATTGCTCCTGTGGCTAGCTCCAGCCCATCCGTGGCTTCAAAAGCCGGTCCCGGGCAGCCGCAGAGGCCATCGGTGTTGGATAACAGTAACCCCGCGGGTGGGACAACCCAGTCGTTAGCCCCTATTGTTGGTGGGACAGCCACTGATCCACAGCAACAAGGAAATGTGAGCGTTTCTAATGTGTCTGCTGTCAATGTCGCTGCAGTTCCTCCTTCTGGGCCCGCAGGTTTTGACAACACTAGTGTGAGTGGGCACGCAGCTTCTGTCGGAGGAGGAACAGCCCCGCCTGCTGCTCCCCACAACACTCAAACCCAGCACACACAGACTCAGACGGCTACTGGCTCTCGTTTTAGGGTGGTCAAACTAGACACTAACTCTGAGCCGTTCCGCAAAGGAAGATGGACATGTACAGAGTATTATGAAAAGGAGGTTCCACATCAAACTACATCAGAGCCACCAAAAGGTGTAGAGATGGCTGTTGAGACTGAAACAAGTAATGCTCTGATTAGTCAGGGCATACCTGCTGTACAGCCACCACACACGCTTCAGGCCTACCAGCAGCCGAGCCAGGACTTCACTAGTCCACAAGCCATGCAGAGCCCACCACAGGGACTGGCCCAGACCGCTCCTCTGACCTATGTTTCACCCCAGGAGGTTGGTGGTGGGGCCCACATGCAGCAACCAGTGGCTCCTGTCACGCTCCCTACAGCAACACCACAGGTCGGTGTAAATCAGCCTCCCCCTGTTATACCCCAGCAGTTGCCATACACTGTGGATCCCCACCAAGCTCAAGCCCAGGGAGGTTACCCTGCATCTCATTTCCATGCAGGGGTCATAGCCCCGGGAAATGTCCGCCAGCCAGACTTTATCCAGCCCACTGCTCCCTTCCAGACCCAGGTCCAGCCTCCAATGCCGCACATTACGACAGGACTCTCCATATCACCAGTTCCAGGGGTCCCGGCACAGCCACCGATCAGCTTTACTCAGCAGCTGCACCATCAGGGTCTGGCAGCCCCACATGCCCAGGCACCTTTTGCAGGACAGCCACAGGCCATCCCAACTCAACCTCAGCAACAAGTCCAGCGCCCCTCCGCTGCTACAATCCCAGCAGGGCTCGCACATTCGACCCACTACATGCCTTTGACTACCCTGCAGGCTGACCTCCAGCCTCTCCTCAGCCTGGGTGCGACCCTCACTCAGGTCCCTGGAGGAGGGAGCTCCATAAGAACATCCCAGCTGGAGGATGCCCATAAGCTTCTGTTCCAGCACCAAGGCCTGCTGGGCTTGCCAAGGCTAGGGATGACCGCAGGTGGAGAGGGGGCCGCAGAGGCCGGCGGTGCTGTTGGAACACTGGCCCACATGGGGATGTCCGCCGAGGCCAGTGCCTTCATGGTCGCTGCCGCTGCAGGCCTCCGGACTCATCATGCCGAAGGAGATGAAGACAGGTGAGAATAAACGGGCCTGTATTACCAAAGCTGTTTATTCTAATGTAAACTCTGTTTCGCAAATGTAGTTCAGGCTATTTTTTTTTTTTACTGTAACATTACTTCACAAATACCTTATTTTGCAGCATATTGAAAGGCAAAACACGCAGTGAACTATATATATATTTGTTCCTCATCACATCATTGAAAGTCTTATTATAGTGATTATACTGATTAAGGATTTTTGTTCCACCACCATAACTTTTCTGCTCTCCTAGTAACAGCAGCCGGTTGTCTGAGTTTCATTCAGATCTAGGAGTCCAAAGCTTGATCCCCTGTCTCCTGAGGTCACTCTGTCAGCCTTTTTAACCACTGCAGACAGTGGTTAAAAAAACCACTCACTGGGCATGATTGTGAAAATATCAGTGGCAGGAGTAGAAGCAGTGGAGTCTGCTGAGTCACAGAGGTAGCTGGTGACTCAGCAGATGTCCTGCCGTGAATCGACCCCTTACCATCACACATCCACCTCTATCAGCTCAGGACTCTTTTGTGTCAGTAAGGTTGCATTTGCCTCTCCCTGTCCTTGCTTTCTCGTTCATTATTTGCGTCTCCCTTCCCCCTTCAATCTCCCCTCAGGTTTAGTCTTTTATTAGACACTGGATCTGTTGATTTGTACCAACCCGAGGGAACTGTGCAATGGTTTATTTACTCAATCCTATGTTCCTGTTAGTTTTGCCGCTCAAATAGGTTATTTTAGTTGCAGGTACTATCTTAAAACGCACGGTTGGTCTAAATAGAGTCATTGCCCTGGAAAAAAACCTCCTGTGCCCCCATTTGAAGATGCAGTGTTGGTCTTTCAGAGTCAGTGTTGTGTAGTCTGTAGAGGGCCTGATCTGGAGTTGTGTTGCATGAATCTGTTAAACTCTCCCTGCGCAGGGATGGGGCACTGTTGTGGCAGCAGTCTAGTGTTACCACTGCACTGCCCTGTGTTCTGGTTTAACAGGAGTTTCATGTTGTGAGTACAACAATATTGCCTGCAGGGTATGGAGGGACTTTGACTGAGGACTGTCCGCCTCACCCAAGCACCCATAACTGAAATGCAAAACATATTCTTCAATAATGTGGCTCTTATTTAGCTTAAAAGTACTCCCAAATATCATACAAACTTATTCTCTCTTATATATATATATATATATATATATATATATATATATATATATATATATATATATATATATATCTCTCTCCGACTTCTGAGGAGTTCCATGAATAAAACAACAGTTGCGGTGCGAACCAGTAAACATTCCTCTAGTTTAATTATCAGCACAGCAGTATGTATTGTCAGCTGTTCAGATTCTGAACTCGAGGAACTGAGAGACGCAGGGTGCAACAACTACTTTAAGTTTTGACGTCGTCGTATTCAGCTGCAGACAGAGCAGGACTGTTTTCTTTGTGAGGGCTTTTGTCAACAATTCGTGGCACCCCGTCAGGACTGTGTGTGTGTGTGTCTGTGTGTGTCTGTGTGTGTGTGTGTGTGTGTGTGTGTGTGTGTGTGTGTGTCTGTGTGTCTTTATGTCTTTTACATGGTCTCCGTAAGTGTGTTTCCATCTCTCCGTCTTTTTGTCGGCGCTCGTTTTCTTGTCATGAATCGGCCACTGTCCTGCAGACAGTCCAAGTGTGACGGCCTTGTTCATGGTCATGTCATTCTGTGCTGCTGCTATGTCTCTCTTTCACCCATTATTCTCGACAGTTGCTGTTTTTCTCTTTTCACTCTTAAAGTATACCTCTCTTTTTCCTGTATACATGAAGTGTTTCCTCCAAGCGTATAGCGTCCATTCCCGTGCCATAGTGAAGTTTACAGGTTGTTGCCCGAATAGTGATGCATTTACACCAGTATTTAGTCATGACGGTGAGCAACAGTTTGTGTGAACAGGTCAGTGTGATCTCACAATGTCCAAGAACAACACCCGCATGAGTAGTGACAGTGACAGCACCAAGTACAGAAGGCCACTGCAGAGATTTTCTTGTTTTGTTCTACCATTTAAACAACCACAGGCATAAATTCATATATTTACAAATTATCACCAATTTTGAATTTCACCGATTTGATTGAAACAAGGTGCCTTGTTTACAGGACAATATTTGGGTTCATGATTCTTTTGCAATTAAAGTGGAAGATGACCTCAAGATATTCAGTTTACAATCATTTAAAATGGAGAAAAGGAAAACTGAGACATTTGAAATACTGGCACCAGAGATATTTTTCCTGATTTTTGCTTTAAAGAAATGACTTAATTGATTAAACGATTAATTAAATAGTTGCTCTAATTTGGGTCAACCCTAAACGACAGACTTAGCCTGTGCAGCTCTGATCGGAAGACGTTTTTTTATACATTAGTTACTTGTATAACAATGAGCTGCATTGATTCTCAATTTCAGTTGTGAATACTTGTTGTCAGGAGTCCAGTTTGGCTCTTTAAGAGCATCACGTTGCAGCTGTCTTGACTTTGACAACGCGTGATCTAGCACAGCTTTGTGCGTGACTCATGTTGTAAAACGGTGATGTGAGGGTAGGCGTGTTTTTTGTTTTGCAGGATATATGCTTTTCTTTTTTCACCTGCTTTGCTGTCTGTTTCTCTTACTGTCAGTGAGGTTGATGTCAGTGAGAGTGCCGAAGGGACAGTGAGGTAAATCAGGGCTCTTACCAGCTCATTGTGTTTCCTCTGGAGGAATTTCAGCCTGCAGGTTGATGCCGGTATATTTTGACTTTTGGATCGCTGCCAGAATCACTTCACAAAGAGAGGGAGACACTCGTGACTTTCACGCACACACTTCCAGTTTATTATACACCTGTTGTCTGTGTGATATCTCTCTCTCCACCAACAACTACAGAGCAATATTACTTTTCATTTCATACACATTGTAGAGAATGCATTTATTTATTGCTCACCACAGTGTAAACATCAGGAATAGAATGCACTGTAAAAAAATAGTTATATTACTAGTAGAGCAAAACTCTGCAAGTTGTTTTGATGACAAAGCACTGATTAATGAGCACAGTCTGCTTCTTTCTTCTAGCACATTATACTTTAGCAAAAATAACCAAAATAATTCCTAAATATATTGCACACATTATTTTGGAATAATTTACCATGCCAAAATATCTTTTTCTATTCTAATAATGATTATAATTTATGGAGTGTCATAGTTCATTTAGTGCGTTTTATCGGGGTAAGTTATCTGAACGACCTCATCCTTTGGAACCATAAAAGTTAGAGGCGCAATCTTTATTGATTGTTTGTTCATTCTTCACACAGCATTATCCGTTTTATATTGGCAGCCCGTTTTTTCAATTTGCCCTTTGTTTTCACTGTTTTGCTACTATTTTAATGAGGTAAACATGTGTAGCATCAGTTTAGGGCCACAGAGTCAGCGAGTTTACAGCCTGATTACAAAATGGAGTGACAAGTCAGTCCACAGCGCCTCTTTAACTAAGCTAGCTACTGTCATAAGTAGAGCTCATGTTATGATGTATGATTTCCAGGATAATCTTTGCTTCTTTCATTGTCGTGGTCTGAGGATCCCCGGGGTTTCCAAGAGAAGCTCTAGACATGTTTTACCTTGAGTTAAGATTGGTAAGGCACTATTCTAACTCTATTTACGTGATTCGTGCCAAACTTAAAACAGTTTTTTGAACCATTGCTCTGGTGAACACACCCCAAAATATGAATATTTGCTTTGTTTGAACATGATTTAATGACTAATAAATGTCACAAAGACAAGAATTAAATACGACACACCAGCTTAAACTGTAAAACATTATCATCAATGGCTTGAATTGCATTTTCTTTTGAAAGAAACTAATCTGTACAGACTTCACACAAGATGTATTTAAATTCAAGAATCAAACCTTCAGCTTTTGTGGTCAACCTTTATAAATCATAGTCTGTTCAGTGATATTTTGTAGGTTTTTGTGTTAGTGTTTCCACCTGTTTCCAATATCTCAATTCAAAAGTAATTTCAAAAAATGAAATGATGTGGTCCTAATGCATAATTAACTATGTTTTGTCATTTATTCAGTAGCTTGATGCAGATTTGACGGCCTGCAAACACTCACTGATAAATTCCAAATGTACATTTACGATCTTCTGCTACGCTTACCTGTTGATCTATTCTAGATAAACTCAAATTTCTTTATCCAGATACTTACCTGTACAAAACCCATATTTTTCCAAAAGGAATATCATGTCAATAATGTTAACCTCTTAAACAAAGTTATGTGGTTTCGATCAAACTAATCTACAAAACTTGTAGATTAGAGGACGTTTCCCAGGAGTCTTTTGGGGCAATGGGTTAGTTTTTAGGATATTAAAAAACATTCAAACTTAACCTCTGTAATATCCCGGGCAAAATAATTCTCCACAGGCATATTTGCTGGTGTTTTTTTATTTTAATTTAATTATCTGACAGCAGTACGATACGCATCACTGTGAGCCCGAGTCAGTTTAACAGAGGCGAGAAACAGATGTGCTGATATGGAAACTCTCCGCCTCTAAAGCACTGTCTTTATGCAACCAGACAGCTTCCATTTAGCACATCAAGCGTGCAGTATGTGATGCGTTCAGTGTCAAGGTTTTGCCTGCTTGTGCACACCATTTGCAGTCTTGCTTTCTGTTTTTTCTGTTCTTTCAAATCTTTAAATTAGAAGTCAGACAGCAGCTTTGTGAAGTCTCTGCTTCTTATTTCTTGGGCGTAATCTCCTGGATGTCGAGGGCAATAAATCACGGCTGAAGGTAGTTAAGCCGTCTGACTGTTAATGAGCTTTGACACGATGGAATCACGCTTCAGTAGAGATATGAGTTTAACCGACCGTCTTCTCTCTTTCACGTCGCCGTACTGCTGTTACCCCACAAGGTGGCGGTATTGGCTTGTAAATCCTCCCAGCCTGCTCAACAGTTGTTTATATAACTCTTAACACGCTTTGAGAATCACTGACCTAAATGTGCCTGGCAGCTAAGTGGAAAGGTCTTTCCTGCACGCAATGGATGATTCACAAAGAACTGAGTGCGTTTAGATCTTCTCAGTGCTTCCTACCAGACACGGGTGTCTGATATCTGACCGAGGGCTCCAGCAGCACAGGGATCCATATCGTAGACCGTTTTGCAGGGTTTGAAACTCCGCAGGTGTGCTTATTTTAGGGATGGGTTTAAATCTGAATGAGACTTTTATTTGTCCCATTGGAAAAGTTTTTGTCTATGGCTCTCTAGTTCCCATTATATTACATCAGCTGGTTCTTTCATTACATTTTTTTGTTGCTTGGAAAAACTCATTGTAGAGCTGAAAGAAAAAAATGTATTCCACTCCCTTAACTGCGAGGATCAATTTTGTCATATTTGATAGTTAAATGAATATGTTTTAGGACAAAACAAACAATTAGAAAATGATATCTTGTACTTGTGACAGACATTTTTTTAAATGATCAATTAACTGAGAAAGAGAGATGAATTGATGATAAAAAAATAATCATTAGTTGCAACCTAAATAGCTTCTTTTATAGTTTCATTATTTATGCAAGCGTCACGTGCATAGCAGAGCCGCAGGTTGTTTTTTTTTGTAGAGAGGATGTAAAATGTGTCCATGCATGTCTGTCTGCATTTCTCAGAAGGTTCGTGTTTATGAGCTCACCCGTCAGGACTGTTTATGATGTGTGTGTGTGTGTGTGTGTGTGTGTGTGTGTGTGTGTGTGTGTGTGTGTGTGTGTGTGTGTGTGTGTGTGTGTGTGTGTGTGTGTGTGTGTGTGTGTGTGTGTGTGTGTGTGTGTGTGTGTGTGTGTGTGTGTGTGTGTGTGTGTGTACATGTGTGTGAAATGGTAGGGGTTCACAGAAGAGAGGTTTTTAATGCTGCTTTGTTCCCCCTCTGGCGTTTACACTGAGGGAAAACATGAGCAAAGAGGAGGAGAGGCAACAATACTGGTTTTAACTGGTTGTTCCGCGATGGCTTGTATAACACTTGTATTGTTGTTTTTCTTTCTTTCTGTCATTTCCCTTTTACTTAATTTTAACCTTTTGGATTTTCTCACGTAAGAAATACCAGTACAGGAGAGAAATGGGTTATTTCAGATCCTATAAATTAACCTTTGTAAGAGTAGAATATACTCTAGTACAAATGCAACCTGCAACTTAATGAGTTAGTGTGGCGCTTACTGTTATTTCATATGATCAACATGACTCTTGGGTAGGAAGCGTAAAAATACCGCCATATTCTACTGCCAGTTTGTTTATTACGCCTGCATCATTTTTTCTTTAAAATGCAGATATTATAGTGAGTTGCTCTGTGTTTTTGTTACAGAAATGTCTTCTTTTTGAATGTTTCCTTTGAAGGAAATGATGTGCAAAACAGGAGATTGATACATGGTTTGCATTAAGCCGTGCTTGGTGTTTAATATTTTTAATTAAACAATAAAAGATCAATTTAAAGTTTGAACCCAGCGTTGGTTGGTGATGATACTTAACTGGGAGAAATCTAAGTCGATTTAAAAGTATCTGCTGTTGGCATGTTGTCTCCAGACCTGTACCACCCTTTAGCCCTCAGACCCTAGATGAAAGTTTATGTAATGTGATGCTTTGTTAAATGTATTTTTGTGAGAGGTGTAACGGTTCGCATAACTCCGGGTTGGCATCATCAACAGTTTTGAGTCAGGGATAGGATCAGCTGGAGAAAATGGAGGAAATATAACTTGAAGAGATGCTCAGATCACGTTGTTTTTCTCCACCAATATTGATGCTGATAGTCGATGAGCCGGATGAGTCTATGTTGTTGTTTTTTATAGCAGCTTGTATACAAGGTCAACTTCAGCACAGGGGCAGTGTCTTGCTCAAGGGCTTGTCAGCTGGGCAGATAAAAAAAAGTCTCCATAATCTGTTCAAAATATTTATCAGTTATCTCTCACGAAAGGCCTTTTTTTTCCCTTCCAATTTCTTCCGTTTATTTTTTTTAAAAGAATAAATGTCAAACACATCCACAGTAACGTGACCCCTCTACTACCTGTCAAAGAAAAACAGTAATCCCCCCCCAGCTGAAAGTGACACTTCCTGGTAAAGAGCCGACTTCATGGTAAAGTGTAATAATAACAATTCTGTGAAAAAGGCGGTCGTGATTGTTTTGTGTCAGAGCCTCGACCTTTCCCTACTGTGAAAACACATTCGGAGCGCCGCATGAAGCCGGCACACTGCAGAGAGCCTCGAGCAAAGTTTCTCAACCGCTGCTGAGAAGCTCCTCACTGTCAATGCACCGACAGCGAGCTTTCTAAGTGTTTACATTGACATGGAGCCCTCGGACCTTTTAAACAGAAACAGCGTGCAGAGCCATGTGACTGGAGGAGGTCGGCTGCACAAACTTTCTGTGACGTTTTTTTTTTTTTAATGTTGTCAGTGTTGTGTAATATTTGATTGTACAATATTTATTTAAACACCAGGATAACAGAAAGTAGGGGATGCTGTTGAATCCCAATTTCATGTGTGAAATTTGTCACACAGAGCCAGATTTTGTTTGTGTGTGTGTGTGCGTACAAAGCTTTTACAAACACAAATATGGATGCGGAGAGCCTTCTTGCCAGTTTGTTTTTGTTGACAGAAATAGAAGCAGGGGGCGAGATGAGATATCTGTATTAATTTTAGCCAGACTTTGTGTAATCCTTTTTAATCGTCTGTTATTTGTTCCAGCTCAAAACCCAGGCATGATTTTTTAGGGCTGAGTGATAAAATATATCGTAATATAGCATGTTTTCTGGTTATTCAATGGATTCAGAATCTATATGATGTAACCACATGGTTTTGAATACTCTTACTACTTGATAGAGGAGTATTTTCTCATTTAATGAATAGCTGTAGTGCAAAATAATCAGATTTTCTGGGTAATTTGAGTTAGTTTGTGCTTATTATGGATTAAGACGACATAATTGTGTATCATGTTGAATTATTATTTCATCAAGACATGATTCCATTGAAAGACAATAAATTTGCCTTATTGAATTATCGCCCAGCCCTATATGTTATTCTGAATTTCCTTCCTGTAGTGTGTTTGTGGGTGCTTACATGCCAGAGAAGAAGTTATTATTATATCTAGAAGATATTATTATATCTATTGATCTATCAGTCGTTCGACAGAAGAAAGTAATATGTCAGCTTCGCCTCCGTCTTCTTTTCACATGCATGACTGTGTCTCCTCTTTAAGTCGTCTCCTTGATGTTTTTATACATCACACATTGCAAAAAGCAGAAGGCAACGACTCCCTGTGTTATTTTTACCGCTGCTAAAAATGTGTCTACACTTCCTAGTGCGTGAGGAATGTGTGAGGGTGTCGATAGCTCATCCATCACAAGAACAAGACAGGTTTTAAGTGTCACTAAACCAGAGATGTTGAAGCTCCGTCTCCTGTCTTCTCCGTCTCTTTCGTGGCTCATATGGCACAGAGGCTGGTTATGTAAGGCATTGCGTGCATGGCAGAGACCGATTTCACTTACGCTTCGAAGAGTCCCTGCCCTGGAGCGCTGTGATGCCATGAGAGCTGGTCGAGTTTTGGGGCGTTGCTGCTCTTTGTTTGTTTCGTCTGTGTTTTGGCAACAATCGAGGGAGATTATCCCCAGTTGCAAACAAGGAGAAGGTTGTGTTTGATTGCTACCTTTCCCGCGCTTTTCCCGCTTATGAATTATACCTTGAAAACCGGAATAAAATGATCGCTGTTTGATTATGTAATTGTCATATTTCTAAATTTGGAGGATATAAATACACGTGTGTGTGTGTGTGTGTGTGTGTGTGTGTGTGTGTGTGTGTGTGTGTGTGTGTGTGTGTGTGTGTGTGTGTGTGTGTGTGTGTGTGTGTGTGTGTGTGTGTGTGTGTGTGTGTGTGTGTGTGTGTGTGTGTGCAGTGGGGTTGATCTTGCTGTCGGCCTTGGTTCTCCTCTGTGTGAAATGCCAGTGTTCAAAGCCTCCGAAAAACCGGATCCCGCCAGTTTGCAAACATAGCCTCGCACACAAATGGGACACACGCAAGCTCATGTCTCCCAACGGCTTGAGGACAAATGATGCGGAAGGAGGCGGGCGAATCACAGCGCGGCATGCTAACGGATGAAAAATAAAATGGGATGCAAGAGGAGAAGCAGTGAGACATTATTTGGGGAGGCACGTAAAAAGCATTACAGTATCTGACATCATCGACTTAAATCACCTCCCTAATTGCTTCATAATGCCCTCTGCTGTCAAACCCTTTCACATTTCCATATAACTTACAGTTGTGGCAGAGTTGGATCCTTTTCAAGACCACACACTGCAGCCTGAGTGATGGCCCAGCTCTGCTTTCACTCAAACTGCACAATAAAGTGAGGCGGAAGTGTTACTTACACTCAGCTGGATGCTTTTGTGAATATGTGGATAAAGGGTGGGCTGTGGGAGAAAGGGGGAGATGCCTTGTTGTGTTATGTACAGCAGATACACAGGAAGGCTTTTAGGTTTCTGTTGGCACTATTGATTCGACACTTTTTTCTGGAACATTTAGCCACTGGAGCTAAGCGGTATCTTCTCCTCTTGATGGTTGCGTGGGTGCAAAAAGTTTCTATATTCTAAAGAGATGGGTCTTATACACTCTCAAGATATGTCTGAATTTGTATGTAAGTTTAGCTGCCCCAGTTTCTTTTTTTTTATCTCAAAGATAAAAATATATTGCCAGAGGTTTTACTTTTCAGCCTCTGTAATATACAGAAAAGTCTAAAAATACCAGGATTTAAAGATAGTTGTCACAGATGTAAAACACCCCACTTTTCTTTTCTATTCAGATCTGCTAAAATGTTGTAGGTGGTGACGGATTTTAAAGAAGTTGGAAGGTGATTATTGTGGTCGTCTTGAGTAGAAAGCATTTTGTGATGATGCTGTGGATCGGTGTTTTGGTAAAGGCTTAAGGGAGTCTGCTAATTGTTTAATCCAAAGTTTGGCAACATGGAGAGCTCATTACCTAACTAATGAAGTCGAATTGCTTGGTGGAACATCAACAAGGTAGCCTGGCCAATAAAGAAGATTCAATTTCGGCATTTAAGTGAGTATTATTACATTACGAGTTCTTCTCCTAACAGCATTTGTTGTCCAAGTCTCCCACGTGTAGTGTAAGTATGCATTTAGCTTTAACGTAGTGGTTAGGCAATATATGGGTCAACCTTTTGCACACGCTCTAGCTTTACATGGACGTGGATACATAATGAATGAAAGCATCCCATCCGTGACTTCGTGGCGCCGAGGTCTCTCGCCATTGGCGGAGCTGAGGCTGAAATTGAACTGTCGCCACGTCAGCGAACGCTCCCCTCAGATGAACTTCGAGGCTTTTGTTCCAATCGGGGCATGCGTACACTGACCACGGATCTGCAAGTACACAATGTACAGATTGGGAGCTTTATCTTGAAGTTATAATTAAGAAAAATGACTTTGCTACTACTGAATTATTGTACCTTAAGTCACAAATTCAATTTTTTTTGTGAAATCGTATTCGTTTTCTACCTCTCTCCCGTTGTTTTCCGGCCCTCGACTGTTTCTCGGACTGGTGTCACATACAGTGTAGGAAACAAAAGACGTGACCTCCCCCTAATGAGGTTAATACATTCACTGCATGCATTGAGCTCAATCCCACCAACAAGCTCACCACGCGCCCCTCGCCCGCCATTTTGAGGTCCCCACAACTGCGCACCATTTTGGATCAGGGTTGCCTCCTCCCTTTGTTCTCTAGAGTTTTTTTTGTTTGTTTTTACAGCTGAGATACAGTGTTGATGCGTTGAGCTTTTTCGAGCCCCGCACCGGCGCTTTGCCCGATCTACCGTCCAGCTAGCCGTCTTGTTTTGATCGTCTCTGTTCAGACTGTAATGCGTGCCTTGCGTGGGAGACTTTTTTTTAATTTTATTATTGCTTACATGGAGGTACACGTGAGCCATGCTCCAGTGGAGACCCATACTGTGAGTGTGTGTGCGTCAAGTGTGCATCCACTGATGAGGAGTGACAGGACATGCTTGATTCAACATACACATTCTCCTCTAGATAACTAAAGGAGGGGCGCAGTGTGAGGACATGTGAGGGCTGCAAGAAGTGGACGTTTGCTGTTATATTCAGGGAATGTGAGAGAAATTTCACCCACTTCTCACTACAAACAGATACAAGGAGGTTTTAGAGTAGGGTACCAATCCGGCGTCCATCTCCATCTGGACACAAACGGGAAAGAAGTGAAGGAGCGAGAGGTTGCAGACCGATGGGAGGGGCTTGTAGGCGTCTATTGGCGAGCTGAAGGGGTGTGTGGTCATAAGCGGCTCATCCTATTGGACGTATTCACCGTAATCTCTGCTGACACTTTATATAACAACAGAAGGGGGAGGTGACATGACTCCTTATGCGGTGACATCACAACCCACCCTCATATCTCCCCCTCACCATGCACCCAATCGTCTGAGAGTCTGTGTGTGATTCAGGCTTCATAAGGAGGATCTGCGCGCCTGTTGTCAACACACACACACACACACACACACACACACACACACACACACACACACACACACACACACACACACACACACACACACACACACACACACTGCCGCCCACGTTCCTCCATGTTCATCAGGCTCCCCTATGTGGATCTCACACAGCTAAGGGGAGCAGGGGATCGGGGCCCAAAGGGCGCTGGTCAGGAGGACGGAGGAGGTGCAGTGGTGGTGTTTGTTTTTCGTTGGGGCGGTTGGTTTGGGTGCCCCTCTGCTTGGGTTGGAGTGTGTGTTTTTAGCCTGAGAGCATCAATGAGAGAGAAGGGGCTGACCGGGGCAAGAGGAGCGCAGGGCAGGGACGCCATCTGGGAGCTGGAGAAGCATCTGAAGAGGTAACGATGGCTGTAGTCTTGTCACGTTGTCAGGCGGGGGTCGGCGGCGGTGGTGTAATGGGGGGTGTGTCAGATCCACTGAAGCAGCCTGGGGGATTAAACCAGGGGCTTTGTGTTGATGTATCTGTCTGATCGTTGTCCATTGGATGTTTTCCGTCTGTCGTTAAGAGAAGGGCCAGCAAAGCATTCATCCAGGAAACTTAATCTAAACTTTTGAATGTGGTGCCACTTCCTGCTTCGAGGCACATCGCCTCAGCATGTGCATTATCCCGCTCAGCAGCCCGAAGAGCCACCAGTGTGTGAGGACACAATGTTCTTCCTCCTGCACATGCATGTCGTTGCACTTGACTGACTGACTGTGTGTGTGTGTGTGTGTGTGTGTGTGTGTGTGTGTGTGTGTGTGTGTGTGTGTGTGTGTGTGTGTGTGTGTGTGTGTGTGTGTGTGTGTGTGTGTGTGTGTGTGTGTGAGAAAGCGAGGCTTCACTGTAACGTGGACCTTGACACTTCCAGACCAAGACTTTATCTTGTCTGCTTTCAGTTGAGTTTTTCCCCTCCAATCTCAACATGTTCCATTTCCTCAATTCCTCCAGTCGGCCCACATGTGCTTCCCTTTGCTCAGTTATCACGCCACTAATAGACTTCAGTCTCCAATTACCAAAATATGTATACAGCATGTCCTACAGGAAATCTGCAACCTACAAAACCACAATTTTCCCGTGTGTTTTATATTCCCCTCCAACATTTTTAATTACTCAAGCATACAGGAATAGGGTGCGTACATGTGACGCAGCTCCGTTTGGAAGAAAGAAAAAGGAGAACAGACGTTATTTTCCATTTCTCTAACTAAATAAATCCCGTCAGAGTTCCCTTGATCGTTAAAGCCCTAAAATACAAACGCATAAGCAGGTTTTGTCTTCTCCTCATCCACGTCTCTGATCTCCAAACCCCCCCCCATGTTGACACACTTCCACTAACTGAACTTGATTCAGTGAACGCTGCAGCCGGAGACAGATATAACACAGCTAAGGTGCTTAAAAGTGTCTGACGTCCACCGCTGCTGCTTAAAACTTTTATTGTTGAAGCTCGTCCATGTGATCCGGTCAAAGTCAGTGAAAGGTGTGAAGGAGCAACAGTTAGAGGTCAGTTAGCTCAAACTGATTGAATTAAGATGTGTGAGTGTGAAAGGACAACCACAGAACGCCCTTTAATCTTATTTACGCTAAATGTACTTCCTTTTCGTTGTGCGCTGTTTATCTAGACTGCATGTTTCCATGGTGACGACATCAGTCCACACCCACACGCCATCAAATCACATTAGAGTGCCGCAACTGAAGAGTAATTTAAGTCAAATATTGATCTGATCAGCTGCTTAAGTAATTTACACCCCATGATTAAATATAAAATAATTTATAATCCATCTCAGTGTAATTAAAGTTACATTTGCATCATTAATGTTTAATGTAACAGCAGATGGCATGACTCATCAGTGGTACCACGAATCCTTAAATTAGGGCTGCAACTATTGCTTTTTATTAGTTATGTCCGACCTTCAGTCCAAAACTAAGAGAGATTAAGTTTAATATCATAGAAGAGAAAGAAATCCACCAAATATTCACATTTGTGATGCTTGAAGCAGTTTATTTTTCAGTTTGTTATTGTTTAACTATTTAATAATAAATTTGACAATATGTTACAGCTCTTTTTAAAATATTTACACTTTTCGCAGGCAACTTTTCATTTCGATTTCATTCCTTCTTTTTTTTTTGATAATCAACTAATCAATTCAGACATTTAGGGGAAAAATACAAGGATTTGCTGTTTTATATTATTGTAAACTTAAATAAATTTGTGGGTTTTATACGGTTGGTCAAATAAAACAAGAGTTTTGTGATTTGCTTTTATTAAATGTATGAAACTTAATAGACTAAACACTTTGTTATACAAAGCTATATTAGCTGTTAACAACAATAGATATGTTTTGCTCAAGTAGACTGAGGAATAGGACTGCAACTAACTAATTTAAGAGTCCAAAGTGATGTCTTATTTATCTGACCAACACTCCCAGTCCCCAAACATACTTCATCTACAACAATATAAACAGAGAAAAGCAGTTTAAACTCACATTGTAGTAATAAATGACATTTTTATCATCAAACATGTTTGCTTTCAGTATTCTGTCGATCGAATCAGAGCTTCAGCTCCGTCGCACATCACAGAAATAAATAAATAACTTGAGAGCCCTCCATAATGGTTTGTGATAGAGCCGATACACAACAGAGGGGCGGTCCTGGTTTAATGTAAAGAACAGCGTGTTCCCCTCTCAGACATGCAAACTCATGTATAGAAGACAAAGGAGCTTCTGATGGTCCTACTGTAATCCCTCTCTTTTCTATTGTTGACAACGCCCCACAGACCTTAAATGCAAAGGTTTATTTACAGCTCTGAGGTCAGCCTTTACAAATCAGTTGAGCAATTGATTATATATTCTGTGTCATCATGTGTGACTCCTTAAAACAAGAGTTATAACCGACAGGTGGAGACACCATCTCAGTTATAGATCCCCCCATCACCTGCAGTCCACATTTAAGGTGGAATCAACCAGACAGCACATTTAAAGGACAGTTTAGCACCAAAAAAACACCAAGATATCCGCAGTTTTTCAAGTCCAGGCAGTCCTCTCCTTCCTCTTGTGGGTGGATGCGGAGGTTTTCTTTATATACAGCACAGGGTGCAGCAGGTAGAGAGTTATTCCAATGAGCGTCCTCTCCTCCAATCAGGAGCCAGTCCCTCTCATGCATTATGCTAATGAGCTCCAGTCTCAGCCAATCACGTAGCTGCTGGCTGCTGTTTTTCCTGCATGAATTACCCGGAGAAGGAGCCTCGGTGTGCGGAGCTGCTGCAGCCTGACGCTCAGTCTTTGTGTGCTGCGTCCCGGCTGCAAGCTCCGAGAGCAGACCCCGTCCCCACACACACACACACACACACACACACACACACACACACACACACACTCACACACTATAATGAGCTTTTTTTCTACTTTTATACCACTGGGGATCCAGTTTGCGAAGCAGGAGAATCCACTTCTGGGGTTTTTAATGGGCTGGAGAGCATGAATTCCCAATGTTACACTGTGGCGATGGATCTTGGAGTTTGTCAACTGAGGAATTTCTCGATTTCGTTTCTGTCCTCTGTGCTCGGGAAGGAGAGCGCATCAGTCAGGGTTGACAATAGGTAATGTCGCAATATCTCAACATCTTATGTGCAATTAATGCCTCAAATGTTGCCTCATTGATTCTCCGACATCAAAGCGTTTTTCTTTTTTTTCCATTTGCTTTGTTGCAAGCTCTAAATCTAAAGATCCTCTTATTGCTTTTATAACAATAGCCTGTTTGTTTCCCCTCCATAGCCTTATTTATATATTTATGTATTTATTTATAGCGTTTGCAGCATTAAAGAAAAAAAAAAAGAGAAGAAATGCAGCATGATGAAATCCACCCTGCGGTATCCAGCTCATCATGTATGCGGTTATAATCAAACATATTTCTTTCCTCTCTCTGTCTTGCAGCTCTTCCGGTGCAAGTGTGGTTGCAATCGACAACAAGATTGAACAGGCAATGGTAAGCATCCAAAAACCTCCTATGATCCCCGTCTGGTATGTAGAAACAGTGTTATGTAAGCCGGGCGCCTTGCAGCTGTATCATCCTATTGTCTGCCTTTATTTAGTCCTGTTTTTAATCCTGATGTGGTTTTATGGAGGGGATCTCAGGGTGATGAATGAATGAATGAATGAAGCATGATGGTGCTTTTCTGCTTTCTACATGGGATTTTTTATTAAAATTAGAAATCCAGCTGCAGATGCATGAAAAACGCATTATTCCCCCACATGTATGCACCTGCAGGTTTATACATTAAAGGCAACAGGAGTTTCCTGCTCTGTCACGATTAAGACCGATGACCTCCGACTTGCTGGCAACTTGATGAGGGCCAGGCTGAGGTTCACACGCTATCCCCTGTCTCCCTCTCTCTCTCTCTTTCTCATGCATATACATACATAGTCCCTCACCCTCTCTCTCCCCCCCTCCTGCCCCGTGTTGCTAGGCAAGCAGCAGCCTCCCTGTGGTTCAGTATAAATAACTCCGCCGGTGATTGGCTCCTCCCACCCCGGTGCAGGAACATTTTGTTCCCTTGCTTCGTACCGTGGAAGGGAGGAGGAGGAGGAGGAGGAGGAGGGGCGGATCCACAGAGGAGGGGATGCTCAGATTATTAAACACAAATCCTCCTCCAGCAGCCTGGCACAGCACACTGCTCGGGCACCTTCATGGGAGTGCACTGTGCAGCTTTTTATTTTTTTTTCTTCTTGTAATGATCCACCTTTTTCTGAGGAATTCATATTGTTCATGCACTCTTGTTTTCCTCCTGTCGTTAATTGACAGGAGGAATGTAGGGCGACAGCTGGCGTGTGCTGTGCAAGACTGTGAAGGGATGTTTACGATGCAAAATCACCGTTTCCACGCTGCTGCAACGGCATGTTTCTGAGTCAGTTTGATCGAGAGTAGTTTTCTTTTTAAATAGTATAAAGCCGTGTGTGTGTGTGTGTTTGTATATAGATATATATATGTATATATATTGGACAAGCCAAGATATTTAAAATTATTTAAAAGATTGAGACCAAAGATGGTTTAGGAAGTCAAGTCTTATCCATTTAATCTGGAGATTATTTCTATATTAATTGATACCAATTTAGTCTTCAAAATGCCAATTATTATTCCTCAAAGACTAAAGTGATGTTTTCAAATAGCTTGTTATGTCCAAACAGTCCAAAACCTGGAGATATAAAAAGTAGAACCATATTATGTTTATTAAGATAAATCATTTGTCCAAATAGTTGGCATTATCATTTTCTGTTGATTTACATGATTATTTGATAAGAATTTGATCAAGCCTGTAAAATGTCATAAGAAATTGGACCAGAATAAATACAAGTCAAAATTCTTCATAGCCCGGGTCTGACACCCTCAAATTGAATCTGTTGTCCGGACAAAATATTACATTTATGACATGAATTACAAAAAAGGAGTAAATCTGACTTTTGACAAGCTGTAACCAGCACATTTATTTCAGCATTTTTGTTTGAAAAATGACAGAATCAGTTCAGAATCGTTATCGTCCCACAAGAAGAAAATCTTTTTGCAGCAAGGCAACATATAAACACAAGTTAAAACATCAAAATAATGCAGATTAATTGCTTTATTGACTATATGGCAGTATTGTTGTGTAACAAGGAGTTCACAGTCTAAAACAGATTGTTTGCCTCATAAGTAAACATGATGAATTTCATGTCTAACCATGTCTCTCTCTCTCTCTGTCTGCGTCCTCAGGACCTGGTGAAGAGCCACCTGATGTACGCCGTGCGCGAGGAGGTGGAGGTGTTGAAGGAGCAGATCAAAGAGCTGATCGAGCGCAACGCACTGCTGGAGCAGGAGAACAACCTGCTCAAGAACCTGGCCAGCCCCGAGCAGATGGCTCAGTTCCAGGCGCAGGTCCAGACCGGCGGAACCCCGACTGGCACCGCCCAGCCTCTGGTCCCGGTCCCGGTCCCAGCCGGGACTACACAAGTCCTCCCTTCCACACAGAGCTCCGGCACGTCTGCGTAACACAGAAACTGCACTCTGGGGAGAGCCCCCTGAGGATGAGAGGAAGGGAGGATGGAAGGAGGAGGAAGGAGGAAGGAGTCTTGCCATACTGTGAACCGACTCTAGCATCAAGACCGACTATGCCACCGTCTCGGGGAGCGCACACTTTCAACCGGAGGACGGATTTTTCTTTTGTTGCACATTTAATTTAACTGAAAGACTTTGGAGTTGCACCGACGTGCGTGTGTGCGTGTGTGTGTGTGTGTGTGTGTGTAACTACCTGCTTCAGACAATCGTTGTCTTCATCATGGTGGTGATGAGGGAGAGGACAGAGCTGACAGGAAGTGACAGTCGACCCTTGCAGCCGCCGTTGCCACCATCGCCCGGCGGAGGAAGGAGCTGAACGCAGGGCACTGGAGTACGCTGCTTGCTCTTGTCAGTGCCGTCGAACCCCCTCGCTGTGTGACCCGTGGGAAGTGTGCCATCTTCTTCGCACCCCCACTCCCCTTCTCAACCCAGCACTGTCCATCAGCACACACACAAGACATTTTGAACTCATCTTGTTTCATTTTGTGGTGCTGCGGTCCATGCACTTTTTTTTTTTTTTTTCAAAAACAGCTGACGAAACAGAAATATTCGGACGACCCATCTGGAATGGGAGTCAAAGAGTCCAGCTCACATTTTTCTTCATGTGAAGACGATGACGAGTCGTCTTGATGTTCTGGGTTGAGACGTGCTTATAAAGAATTATGAAATATATATATTAGCTGCGCCTCGTCGTTCACTTTGAGAACTCTTTGTTCTCTCGGAGGTTCTCGTCGCCGTCCCCACCCTCAACGCACCCTCCCCGCACCCTCCCCGTTCTTGGATGGAGCATTAAACATTTATGCAGGGAATCAAAGTTTCTTTTTTTCTGGGGAAAAGGTTTGTTTTTGTCTGTTTTATGTTTCCGCTCTTGTTGATGTAATTAATGTCCACGTGATGTGTAAAAATAATTGATGGAGAGGAAAAATAAGTAGGACATGACTGTTTCTAGGTAGTTAATTTTGTACAGATTTAAAAAAAAAAAAAATCCAATTAAACTCTGCCAAGTGCCTGGTTTCTAACCATAGATACATATATACAAGCTTTTTTAGTTGTTTTATTGAAAATATGTAAATATATGTACATATATATATATCTATGGTTTTGCCAGGTTTTGAACTACCTGTGATGTCATTTCTCAGGGTGGCAAGACTCGAGGATTATTTACCTCGACACCAAGATGCTGTCCCTCCTGCAGTGGCACACGGCCTCGTACTGTATGTGAACTCTCCGCTGCCGTCGCTTAACTTAATCAAACTATCTGGACTGTTTTACCGGTTGGGGACGTGTGATAATGTTATTTTTTTTCATTTCATGAATGACGATGGTTTCTTTTTTTTGTTGTTCTTTTGTACAGCCAAGTGTTTTTGAGTTGCTCGTTGTGCAACTGGAGCGCTGAACACAATAATGAGACACTTGGCATAAGAAAAGAAAGGAAAGGAAAATGCCTAGCAGAAGTATGTTGATGTTTTGTGCATGTTCCTCAGCCCATCACAAATGTGACGTTACAATTGCACTAGACAGTTGCACCTCAAATAAAAAATGAAAACAAAAAAGTAAAAAAACTGGACTCTTTTTCAACAAAGTCGTGGTTGTTGTAGATGCATAAATATAGAGGTAGAAGTTAAATTTTAGTCCTAAATAAACCATTAATGTATGACTTTTATCCCTTTACAAACCATAAACTCTTGATTTAAATCATCAAATGAAAGCCTAAATGTGTTTTGATCTGACTGCCTCCCAGTTCAGCCACATAAATCCCAGTTAAATGCATGAATGGCTGCGTCCTCGCCAGACCTCAGCGCACATGCGCAGAAGTGCACCAGCGTGTAAATATTTACTTATAGGTCGACCTCTCATTGGTTACATACTACCGAGCCCCCTTCAGAGCCAGCCCACCGCACGTCACTCGAGGATGCGCAAACGGGAGTGCGCAGATATGTAGGACGACGACGTCATGTGAAGGCGATTATACCAGCTGAAAATGTGTGTTTAGTGTTTTAAAACCACCTTAAGCTGTAGTATTTAGCTTTATTCACACAGAAACACTGACTATGAAGACACGCAAACCTCTATTATTATCATATAATAATGATACTAATACAATACTTTAAATAAAGCATTCAAATTATGACTAAAAGTGCTTTACAAAAGAAAAAGAAAATATCTGCATTTGTCAGAAAAGTGCTTTCATGCATACGAGCATTATATATTACATTACATACCGACCTGCGTACACACGTTACACAGTGAGTCTACCTTTTAATCTCCTATGGATTTATAGTTCTGCTGTGATGTCTCTCGGTATTAATGTGAAATGTAAAATAGGATTACTATAAATCGTTTTGTTAATCTTCTCCCAACATGTGCAGATGCTACAGTACATGTTATGCAGACATATGGAGAAGCTATGCTGCTAATAAATCTGACAGTAGAAACCCTACTTGTATAACCCAGGCCATAACAAAACGTTATTATCTGGTGACAGTTTATTCTGTACGCTAACATCAGTACAGTTTAATACGACTGTTGTGCAATAAAACCCACCTTAGTTATGTGCAATATCAATGAGAGCAGAATAAATATGTAATAAAAGTCAATAAATCTGAACATTATAACCACTTAAGATGTAACAATGCATCCATACAACGCACTAACTATATACTAACTATAAAATAGGGATGTCATGGTTTATCCCAGCAGTCATTTTGACATTTTTGATTAATTTATCTGCAAATCTAACATGTAAAATGATAATTAGGCACATACATGCACATTTTACATCACGAAAGTCAAGGTCACACATTGAGGGTGCAGCAGCTCAGTGTGTCTGCATGATATTTTTAGTATCTTTTTCTAGGCTGCACACGGCGGAGAGCTCAATTTCCTCTCAATTCAGGCGATCAAAACTCCTTGATTAGTGTTTCTTATTTGTTTGAATGAAAACAAACCACTTAATGTGATATTAATCTACTTCATTTAATTGTTACAACTCTGGTTTGGTTTAAATGTAACCTGCGAACTGTGAAGAGTTTCAGTTTTGGGGTGTCCTCGGACAAAATCTAATTAATTGAGGTCTTTGCTCTAATGTAAATCTATTAAGACGGCCTCGACCTGCCCTCCTCTCCCTCCTGAGGTCAGTCTGATCCCAGACCCTGACCTTGGAGAGGCGGACTGGCTGTCTCGGTGGATCAGACGTCGCGTGGAGACAGAGCTCCTGTCCAGATGGCACTTTCGCAAATCCTGTTTCATTGACAAAAGGTGTTTTCTTCAAGCTCGCCGCCGCTGGGACGGGATGTACTCGGAGGCTGAGGGATCACACGCGGATTAACCTCGTCTATTTGTGCCACTGCTGATGTTTGGAGGCACAAATGTAGAAGAGAATTATTTACATTATGTGCTGTGATCCATCCTGTAAAGTCTTTAGGCCTGCTGGGATATTGAGGCTGTTTATTAGTGTCCAAACAGCGTTTTTATTGACAAGAACGCACATAAACCGACATACATACAACCTCTGTTTCCGGGCCCACTGTTTCCAGACACTCTGCCCCAAAATCAACCCTAAAAATCCTCTTTACACCCCCTGAACTAGACCTCCCTCTGTGCTGTTCCCTATTGCTGAGAAAGCAGGTGGCCTGCTGGTTAAACCCTGAGCGTCCAGACTGTCACAGTGGGCCCCTCCTCCTGTGGGCCCCCCCCGGAGACGCTACATGGGGATAAGCCTGTCCAGTGTCAGGGGAATCAGAATCAGAAATACGCTTCGTGTTTGTACACACAGAGAGGAAAAAAACCTGTTAACAGCATTCTTATCGCTGCAAAACCAGATTTTGTTGTTGAGTTGGGAGGAAATGTCCGGCCTGAAGCGTCCGACCTCACAGCAGGTGATTTCACCTTGAATTCACACACTGCAGGGAGTAAATACAGGGAGGGTTTCTGACAAAGTCCTTGACCCTGAAGTTTTAGAATAGCAGCTGAGGTAAGATCCTCTGAATATTAAAGGTTCGGTCCCGTAGTTTGCAAAAGGGAGAAAAAGATCAGCTTATTTAGGCTACATCCACTCTTAATACGTTTTGGTTTCAAACTGGGGTTTGAAACCAAAACAAAAAATGTTTTCCATCCATACTAGCAAGCCTGAAAACAAATATCACATGACTTTTAGTATTATAGTAGTCTTTAATAAAGGAAGGTTTTATTTTTCAGACTTTGTAATAACGCTGCAGGTTTTGCTCTATCTCTAAAAATCAAATAATAATTTAAATATGTTTTGAATTGCCATTTTGTAGCTGTTGCTAACTGCGTCACAGAAGTTTTTTCCATAAATATCCTCATTCTTAAAGCAAACCAAGAATTGACGATTCAATTGTTTTCTCTATTCAACAAACCTTTAATGTGGGATTCTAGATTCTAAATAGTTAGAGTCATTAATGTTTTTCATTTCCCCTCATGATGTTTTCCACAGAACAAAGATAAATATAAGTCTGTCTACTTTTTAACTGGGCCAGGGGTTGTGGGGTCAGACGTTGTTTTGACACACTAATCTGATGTTCTGTTTCATCGGGAGGATCCTTTGATATTCTCTGCAGTTATGTCGGAGAGGCCCAAACAAATAGATCGTCTGTGGTTTTCTGTCACATGCGCACACACACACACACACACACACACACATGTGCACTCAATCAGCGCTAACCTCCAATTCAAGTCAGCTGCTGCCCCACATCTGAACATCCGCTTACACACAAAACACAGACGGAGGGTGAGTCACTGGACGAACCATGTGAGGCTAATAGGAGAAAACCCTGGAAACATGTGGACATTCCTGCTCATTACCAGCTCCACCACGCTACGCAGATGTAAGTTAGTATTATCATTTTTCTGCAAGCCACAGAATCTAGTGTAAGTTGACATGAAGTTTGCTATATTCAGTAAAACTGCCGTCTATTCACCTCCACCAAAACTAATCTTGAACACAATAATTCAAAATGATGAAAAGTACAAAGGAAAACTGGAAATTCAAAATGCAAGTTGCTCTTTAAGAGTGCAGATGAGCAGACAAAGACCTGAGAGGTCACAGAAAACATCTGCACCAAAAAGGACCTTGAAGCATTAAAAGACCGAAAAACTGGTTTGCTTAATGCTTAATGCACATGAAAATATATCATAAACACTACTAGCAAACATTAGGTGCCAAAACCGAGCTGCCATAGATGAAACAAAAATGAGCAAATATTATAGATAGCGTAGGACAATGTTTGGCTTCATGTCGAATCTTTCCGTTCTTTCTGTTTGTGCAGATAAAATGAATTATTCGCCCATCTGGAAATCAAATTCAGTATTTTGCGTGAAGCTCATGTTCAGGGTGCCCTGTCCTCGTTTGTCCTGCACCCAAAGTCACATTTGTCGGTGGCACGTGCCCTCTGAACTTTGAAAACAAACCGCAGACGGAAGCGCGGAGAGCGAGGCCCGTCGCTGGCGCCCCACTGGGAGAGAGGGGGATTATGGGGGATTACGGCCCCTGTCTTATCCTCCACTTTTCCTCCCCTCAGCACCTCCTCCTACTCCCTACGAGTTGTCAAAATTCTTTCAGACACACAACAGATCAGTTAACCTGACCTAACCTGACTGTTTCCTCTTCACTCACTCAGCTGTCTGTGCGACGGGTTTCTCTACCACGTATTGGTTTTACTGGTTTTTTCTAAACGTCTGCGTCATTGTTTGTTTGGAAGTGTCAATGTGAAAAAGCAGTTGCATTCCTGCCGTGCATGCGCGGGCAGAGGAAAGATTGATAAATGTCACGAGAGACGTTGAGTCCTGAATTTACTGCTGATTGCATCACGTCATGGGGGATTCTTTGTTAGCCTGCATAGTTTATCATTTAATATTTTAGAACAAGAATATATGTCATTCATTGTGTTGCAAAGTGATGAGCAGAAAGGTAGACTAGACAGACAGCTGAAGCTCTTAATGATTTGAATTCTTTGTTTGTGTTGGCTGACACACATTCAGTGAGTTTGTATCTGTCTGTGCAGCCATGTCATTACGCCGTCGTTGAACTGACACAGCGGGTTAGACAACGGCGTTATGTCCCCTTAAAGAGCTTTCCTCCTAATCAGGTTGTTTATGGCGCAGACTGCTCCGGTTTATTAGAAGGACGCTTGAAGGACTGTTAAGTTCATGGGCCACACAGTAAAGTAGAGAGAACGACGAGTCTGTTTTGGTTTAAGTTTGTGGCAAAGCGAGTGTGTAAAAGCACCCAATAGTTCAACAGGATGGAGGTCAAGTCGGTGTGTCGCAAAGAGCTTTAGAAACTGGAATGTAATATTCTGAAGACGCATAATAAAAGTAAAAAGAGAGTCAGTAACTCCAGTATCGATGTCAATCTTAAAAATAGTTTTATTACAGCGTCCTATTTTTCGCCTTTTATCTCCAGTTCATGAATATTGTATTCGTTGGTGCGCCAACGAGTTAGTACGTCGATCTAATACTCACACTTGCAGGTTTAAGTTTTGGATTTTTCCTCATTTTGAAGGCTGTAATAAGTCCGATACATGCTATTTAAAGCTAGAAAAGTGCTTCTGCTTTTGTCTGAAATCCAGGACCCACTGTCCCAAAAGTTATTATCGCAAGGTTCTGCATATGTGCGGAAAGCTTCACGGGCGTGGACGCGGCCTAGCAAACCGATGATTGCCTCACACTGTGCCATCAGTAGTCAGACTGACATCAACTGTTTTGATGAAGTTGCAGACAATGTGCTGATCAGCAACAATCAGAGGGTTCGTGCGGCTGTCACAGTGCCAGCGTGAGCATTAAACACGTCCTTCCTCTGCCTCCGCATGGACACTCAGCACTCACAGTTCAGACGGGAGGAAGGAGAAGTCTCGACCTTGCGCGACACAATGTGACCCAAAACCACAGCCAATCTGGAAAATGGCCCGAACGTGACCTCATTTAGAAAAGAGCTGCGTTGACGATCTTTCAGGTCAAACTTGGTGTCTTTACATTATTCGTATTGTGTGTGCTAGCAAACCAATGTTTTTCCTTTTTCTGCAAAGTCACCATAGCTGGTGTGTTTGAGCAGGAGGCTTGGTAAAAGCCACGCACGCAGACCTGACCCTGGATCAGCCCAGATACTGGAAGCTTTGAGTAAATAAGCAGTTGAAGGCATCATCTGGCTGACATCTGCCTGTCTGTGCTGACACGTGTGCAGGAGAAGCTAACAAATCCTCTTTTTTGTGTTTGCGTGGGCGGACAGTGGGTGTGCTCAGTGTGCAGTTAATTTGACTAAAGCAAAGTTAAACAAACTGTGACTTTCCCTAAAAGCATATTTATTCTGGGATCATCCTAGCTAGACATTTGGATGCTTCCACGGACCTTTTCTTGTAGCTCTCTTGCAAAATAAATTTTAACTGAGATAAATGGAGCTGATCTGGGTCAGAGACTCCCTTTCAGTGCGTGTTCATTCTTTATCGTCGCTTCTGAAACTCTATTTCTGTATATCATCCATATCCTCGAAAACCCTCATTCATCCTGCGTCTGGTACATCGCGTTCAACCAAATATAAACACGCTCCGTCTGAGGTCAGCTTCTCTCACTGCCGGGTTTCCTGTTTGCTTCCCGTTTTTTTGAGACGGGAAGAGAAATCAGACGCCTTCTCTTCTCACCTCGCAGTCGCTTCCACGTCCATTCTCTTTTTTTTTTAAAAAGGGCAGTAGGAAGACAACCCAACCATCACTATCACTGTCATTATGTGTCATTATACTTATAAAACCGTCATCGTCATCTTTGTATTTTTAGTCTTGACATTGCTGCTATGAGTGAATGATTATGGCTTTTCTTTCCTTTTTTGTTTTTGCATTTTAGTGTCGTGTGAATCTGAAATGAAATATAACAAAAGAGTCATATTTTTAAAAACGTCTTACAACATATTTCCCAACATTAAGTCATAAATGATCAGTCAGTCAATTAAAAATGACCCGTCTTGTTACCATAGTACACGCCAACCAACCATGACATGGGTATTAAAATCATTTTCAGCGGTGCTCCGCCTTTCATACATGCACTTTAATATTAAATAAGACTTCTATTTCATTATTTACTGCCACACATGAAACAATCTGGTGTCTGAAGATAGAATGATCCCCCTTTAGATCTGTGGTTCTCCCTCACGTTTTCAGCCCAGCTCCAGTGAGCAAGCAGCGACACGTGGAGCAACATCAGCAGGAAGAAAATGCATGCCGAGGCAAGAAAAAGAGAGGAGCACAAACACAGTGGAGAGAGAAAAACATGCCATCTCAGGGTGACATTCAAAACGAATTATTCCCATTGATACACGGCGTCCGTCTGACGAATCACTGCAGCATCTGGCACGAGAGATGAAGAAATTACGTTACAATTACTTTCCATATTCTAAGACAAATCGGCATCCACTCCCGCACTTTGTGATTTAATCAAAATTGAGCAGCTTTTACTTAGTGAGCATCCAAAAAACTTCAGCTACCAGGAACATTTACAAGCACGGCAGTCGTTATAATAACTTGGTTTTTGTCTATTAACGCTCTATTCTTTATAATTTCAGCTTTTTTAGGTTGCATTCAAACCTGCGCGGTTTATTCTAAGTGTATCGGTTAGTTTTCTCCTTTTTTACAATTAGTTAACGCAGATGTGGGCACAGCAATCGTTCTTGAGTTCAGACTAAACAGAGACCCCTCTTTATGTTCATTTTCTTTTAGGTATTTCACAAAGATTTACTTGACTAAAACAGCCTATATTTTAGATGATATATGCGTGTTATTTACTCATGTAGAGACGTTTTGCATCAAGAAACGAGACAGAATACAGAGCGAGCGACAAAAAGAGAGATCGATTGCCTTTTTTGGCCTAAAAATGATTTCTTCCAAACTGAATTACACCACATAGATTGGAGATATACTGTAGACATATGCTGAGTTGATGTAGGTCAAACCCACTGTTGGAAACACAGCTTCCCCCCGTCCTCTTTTTAGGCTTTGAGAAGTACAGGGTGTTCTAGTACACATCGTATACAGCTGACTCGCACGCACGCATGCATGCACCAGCCTTCATCCGCCCAACTCATATGCACATGTGCACAGACAGACAGACGTTTCCATTATTTGCAGAACAGGTGCGGCATTAAATACGTGTATCAGGAGTGGGAAACATAAAGAGTATATTGTAATGTGGGGTGAGTTTAGTAGTTATATACAGATACATCTCTTGTTTTCTTTATGAGATTTCTGTCTCCAGTTTGGATAGGAACATACAGCCGTTCCTTATCATACAACTGAACATATTGTTTTGCCCTCTGGACATTCTACAGTGTGAAATTCTTTATGATTTGCAAGAATGCTTTTAAACAATTAGACCGTTAAGTTTTATTAGCGCTAAATTATACTTAATCATACCTCCAGAACTTTTTACAGCATGAGAAAGTTTGTCTGTATGTCTTCACTTACTTCACTGCCAAAATAGTTTCTCGTCCTTAACTCATTCGCGCACGTGTGCATTGTCATTTGTCACGATTGACTTAAAAGCACGCTAAGCTTCCAGACTAATTCATATCTCCTTTCTCTCTCTCTCTCTCTACGAAATGTTCCCAAACAAGATCTTATTACCCTCCTTCATCCACCACTGACACAAATGCTGTATTTGTAACTTTAGAAATGTGGGAGTTGAAGCTTAGCACAACTCACACCAACTCAAGACTGATAGAATGTACACAAAGGAGCACACATTGAGGCTTTGAGAGCAAACAAAAGCAGAGGAGGGGTCAGTGTTTCAGCAGCAGTCACGATGCAGCAGAGCGTGGGCAGAATGTGTAGATCTCAAGCTTTTCAACAAGAAAAACACTGACTATTCAGGCGTTTACCTGCTCGGCATTGTGTGTTTCGTCGCTCTATGCGATTTGTCATTCTCGCAACACAAAGCGTCAAAGCTAACGAGCCATTAGCTGCTGTAACGGCTTACAAAGACGCCCGAATACGGAGAGACAGATGTGACAATAAAGCTTGTAATGCGACATGTTTTGAAGGATTAAAGCCAGAGGTAGTCTTTCTGTAGCGACTGACACGCCTCTGCATTGTCAAATAATGAGCTAGAAATGTGCTTTCATGTTTACTGCATGGGTTTTCTACTTCAACTTGGACTCTTCGTGCATGTCTTCTTTAACCTGCAGCCACTCAGGCCGCTGATGCTCTCTTTTAAAAAAAAGCAGGAAAAAAGCAAATATTGGCGTCTAAACACCCACACACACACCTGGTTTACTGTACCGAGTGGTAAACAAGCGGCCTCTTCACAGGCGGGAGTTGAAAAGGGCTGCTGGGTTTGTTTGCATGAAGTGTTTATCTCGGTATGGAACCCTTCTTTAAGGTGCCATAAGAGAGGTAAAGCCTTAAAGAGCGGCCACTCCTTTCATCATTATCTTTGCAGCCTGTAGCGAGAGGGATGTTGTAAATGTCCTATATTTAACCTACATTAGTAGCGTTTACAAAAAAAGGTGCTTTGCGGGAGATTACGTCAGCTTTTAACGATATATGCATTTGATTTTTACAGCAAAGGGCCGAAAGAGTAAACGACACAGGAACGTCCTTATGCCTCATTCAGCCGAGAAGCTCGAATTAGTCGCGATAAAATACGACAAATGTATTAAAAGGTAATATTAACACAACAGAGGACTGCTGATTTACATTTACAAGAGAGAACAGCTGTGTTTACAGCTCCTGAATCCGTACTATAGCATGCTGACATTTGCTAATAAGCATTAAACACAAACTGATGGGAACGTCACATTTACATCCTGAAAAAAGAACTTCCTTCTTAAAGATAAAATGTACGTGTCTGCGGCTGAGAGGTGAGATTGTTGGTTTTTTGTTCTCAGCCATATAGGAACATTTTAGGAACAGAACAGGGTGGGTGAAAGTGAGGATGTCATTGCCAATGTTCAATGCCTTGTGAAGAGAAACCCCCCCCCCACCCCGCTGCAGAGCGATAAAACTGCAGCTGTGGTTTCTGTGCGCCTGTGTGAGCGGGAATAAATAGGGAACAGTATGTACGGGACAGTGCAGAGCTTTTCCATCTATGTATGGGAGAGAGAAAAAAGACACTGTTGGGAGAGAGAGAGAGAGAGAGAGAGAGAGAGAGAGAGAGTCCCACTTCCTTCCCACCATTGCTTCCTTCTCAGTTTCATTCATAATTTATGGTACAGAGAGGAAACAAGCAAAAAGCAAGTCCCCTCCTCTTCCTAGCACGCACACTTGTTCTTATGATGTAACGCTCGGCCCGGGACTCCCTGCTGCTCCTGTTAAATGCCCTACTTTCTGACTGCGGAGGAAGTTAATCTGCTTCTTCATGGCTTGTGCTGCAGTTTCAGAGGAGGCCAGAGCCTTTTTCCGGTCCTGCCAGCATCTGTCACGTAAAGAATACAGACCGCACTGTTTATTTACAACGCTATTTATGAGTACCGTGCTGCTATAAAATGATAAGGGCTTTCAGACTCCAGGATCAAAATACAGACACCGGGCCGATGCCAATTTAGGTTGTGAAATTTGGAATATTTTGTTGAGGGCTGTTTTTTTTTAAACTGGATCACAATGTACACGTCGGATGACAAACACAGAAGATTAGCTGCGTAATGAACCAGTGTTGTGAAGTATTTTGTTATACCTACATCGTGGGCTTTGCAATATATTTAAAGAGACAAGGATGTTCCCTGCGTGGATGACGGCTGTAAAACATATCTAACGCACAGGGTCGGAAGTCTGTCACTTATGCAAAAACAGCTCGTTGTGTACTGCACTGTGCAGAACGCAAATAAGCAAATGAACGCCTTTACCAGAAGAATGATACCACTCAATCCTCCTAATGTGTTTACTTGCTCATCACACACAGGTACGCTGAACCACAGAGTCTGGACTGAAGTGACATGTAGTTCTGCATAATATGAGGCCCTAAACAAATACGATTTTAGATGTTTTATCCTGGTACAGAAACTACTGTAGGAGGCATCGATTAGCAGAGGTGGAAAGTAACTACTATGTATATTCACTCAATTCTTGCAAAAATTCTGAGGTACTTTATGCTACTTTGTATTTGTTCTCTGCAACGTTTAAGGGAAATACTGTACGTGTTACTGCACTACTTTGCAAATGAAGACATTTAAAGCCTACATTGGGCACATATTGACAAAATGCATTGGAGTAATTGTTTAATCCATGAAAAATCCGAACAATGTAGCTCTACATTAAACCGCCCAACTATACATACAACAGGGACGGGAATCAGCAGGGACCTCCCGATACGACACTATCACGATACTTAGGTGGCGATTCGATATGTATTGCGATTCTGTGGGTATCGTGATTCGATATTACGATTTCTCGCGATTTCTTTTGGTTATTTTTTTTAAAACACTGGACCACGGAAAACAGTTGAATCATACCTTCAAATACAACACAGTCAAATTCACTTAGAGCTTTCCAAGTTTTATTTCAAGTTTTAATTCCTAAATCTTAACATTAACTTAATGACTGCAGGGCAGCCAATAGAGAAAATAAATAAAAATATGCCCTATTATCGTATAGCGTTCGTTGTTTGCTGCTAGCAGGTTTGGCTTCCTCCGCCGTTTTGTCTGATAACTCAGGATGGTGTCGAGTGATATGGGCACGTATGTTGGTCGTATTACCACAACACTTTATCTTTCCGTGGATAGTTTGCAGACAGCATTCATCATGTCTAACTCGTTTTTTCCTCGTAAATTAGACGTGCGATTTAAACTGTTGAGGTGCAGCATGAATCTCGGGACTAACGTCTGACATGTTTGCTGTCCAACATGTCAGCCTTTGTATTCCTACCGAGCTACTACGCGTGAAGCTGCGCTTCTAGCCGGGAGGAAATCACGAACGAATAGATTGCATTGCGCCATCTGTAGGATTATAAGCGGCGACGTTTTTTTTCCCGCCTTGAATAAAATAATTAAAAGTAGGCTACAGACAAAATATCGATTTGGGAGGCAGCGTGGCGATTTAAAAATCGTCACACACAAGATTTTTCCCCCCATCCCTAATATACAATGGATAAAATCAGCTATACTTAAACTAGCGACATCATTGACATGCTGCTTACACATTCATGCATAAGTAATAATAATATAAAAGTATAATTAATAAAAAATGAAACACTGAAAAGAGCCAATTTTGCTTCCATATTGTAGTAGTAGATTATATTTGCTTGTTCTTACTTTAGTAAGATTTTGAAAGCAGGACTTGTTCTTGTAACAGGGTGTTTTTAAATGTTAGTATTTCTACTTTCTCTTAAATCACCAAGATTAGTGCCGGAGGATTAAAAGTGATGAACAGCCTTTACAGACATGACTCACTGCTGGGTGGGTGGGTGAGAAACACTGACTCTACCCGCCTCCAGATGAACATTTGGCAGGGGGACCAAATATACGGAATATTGTATATTTATTTATATATATATGGAAATGGATTCCTGATTCATTTGAGTCTAAATAAATCTCTGTATGTCACAATTCCCGTCACTACGTGGAAGCAAGCGGTCACGCGTCTCTAAGCGAAGTTGCATCAGCCCGCATGTATTAAGTAACTTAAGCTGGTTTTAGGACAAAGACTGGCCGAATGTGTCCTAACTTGCATTTTAAAAACAGTCTGCCATCCTTGAATACCAGTACGTTAAAGTGTGTGTGTGTGTGTGTGTGTGTGTGTGTGTGTGTGTGTGTGTGTGTGTGTGTGTGTGTGTGTGTGTGTGTGTGTGTGTGTGTGTGTGTGTGTGTGTGTGTGTGTGTGTGTGAGAGTGTGTTTGTTTGCGTTGCTCAGGTAGCAGGGTGGGGCTCCGTTATGTGAGAGTGAGAGTGTGTGTGTGTGTAGGTTAAAGGTCTCGTTTATTACATCTATTTTCGGCCCGGGCTATTTCCTGAAGTGAAGCGAAACCTTTCGGGCACGTCGCGCTCTTAAGTGAACTCGTCCCACATTCCCGATGCAGACTCACACTCGCACTAAAGCCCAGCCACACCCTTTAATAGCTCTGAACACCTTTACCTGGTTTCTGTGCGCAGTTAGAAGGGCACAGCTCTCAGTTTCTGTCAAACGAACGCCCTGGTTACCCACCCAGTCAGTGGGCTTGTTGAAAGTCGAAAGATCTAAGATGATTTTAGTCATCAATGAATCACACGCTGACAATAATTATCGTACATCTAAGCACGTTGCAGTAATGTGAATGTAAGGCGAGGACGTTTAAAAGTCGGTTTAGAGGTCAGAGGGGTTTGTCGGTAAACTGGGACGCTGGTGTTGTTTAGTCTAACAAGAACCAGTGGGAGCAATTAGTGGCCAGCAGAGTCACAGTGGTTTCCCCCGGTGTCTTCTGAGGGAGATCCCTCCTCACCTCTTTTTTAATTTGGTTGTCCACACACAAACAATCCTTTTCATTTCCTGCCCTGCACAAACACAGACGTAGACCCGTCTCATGAGTCAGGATTAGTCAGCTTTGTGACACAGACCTGTTCTCTTGAGTTGCCTGGGATAACTTTACAGAGACAGTAATTACTTGTGCAAACAAGGGAATGTAAATAAACTCCATCAGGTCTCTGGAGGCGAAGCCATCCTCAAGTTGACCGAGCTGTTGCCCGAAGGGCGTCTACGAGGCTCGAAGCTTCGGCCGCAGGAAAACAATTACGGGTAGCGATGAAATGTAGGTTTCTCTGGGACGAACGTTCATCTTTCTAAAATGTATTAATTCTGTATTCTCTGCCGACCCGGAGAGGAGGATCGAGGGTTATTTGGGGCGTATTTCAAGGGAATTTTTTGTTCTCGGAAAGCTTTCCTCTCGGGTGTGACCGAGCTGCTGATGTCGTAGAGGAAAACTATACTCGGCGTGTTTATGCACACAAAAGCTCAGCTGATTTCGAACCCACACACACACACACACACTTGAGTCAGTTGAGGTGGAGTGCCACCCACCGCTCACCAGCTGCTTGGTGGGAGTCAGTTGTTAATGACTAGAAGATAAGAGCGAGCTGTCTGGTTCGATAATGGTCGGAGGCAGAGATGAAACGACAAGTCAACGGGCTGAAGAGTTTAGTTTGTCTTCTGTAAAAGCAAATATAATCAGTTAAGATTATATCAGGAGGGCTCTGCTTATTTAAACCCGGAAGCAGCTCAAATGGGAACCTGCTGCTCATCTAAAAAGGTTTGCAGATAACCCTTCTTCTTCTCGGAAAAGTGTACTAAGCCGCGAGAAACCGGTTGCCCAACTTGTTATTGTAAAAACTTAAATGTCAGGCGGTTTAGCTGCTGTGGAAGATCTATAAGGAATGCCATACATCCGAAGAAGAAGAGTCACGACAATTAAATAAAACTTATAAGACGAGGTTTATCTTCGCATTGATTTGTTTTTCTAAAGTGCTAGCAGATACAGGTGACCAAGATAATTCACACAACCACCAAAGTAAACACACTCCCACAATGCATCAGCTGTTCGGTTCACACCTCTACCGCTATGTCGGCCTCTCTGCCAAAACTGCGGTGAACGCACCTCAACCTACAGTAGTAAGAGTTCAGGAATCTCTTACACACAACACACCGCTAAAAAGAATGCACTCGCCGATTTCTCACGCTCTCCAAGTCAGCTGCGCTCGCCTCCAAGCAACGCACGTGGGCAGCAAGCCACGGGAGGTGTGAACCACCATAAATGTGCCACTCAAACACACTTGCACAAGTACAACCTTCATGAGAGGAATGCAGAGCGGCCACAAAACACCAAGCGCAGACCCGAATATTACGGGTTGTCGTTCTGCTTCTGCGGCAGGGTTACGATTTATAGCTTTGACATCGGCAGCAAAGAAAGCCGCATTGATACAGATGAAAGAAAGGTTACTTTCTGCCGTTGCGTGTTTGCATAAATCATCTGCTGTGGACTATTCGGGACAAAAGCATTCAGAGTAATTAATGAGCTCAGCCATCCTGCAAGAAAGCTTGCCAAGCGTGTTTTATAGGAGTACTTTTTTACCACGAGGTGAACTCAGGGTGAGAGAGATGTTTCTCGTATGGAGGCGAGCCAGTTTTAAGTAAATAAAAGACATTTTTAACAACAACAACTTGTTATTATGTGAATGGTCAATGGTTTCTGTTCTCTTAGAGCGGCCTTTCGGGGTCAGTTCATTTTGTTTGTAAATCCCCAATGTTCCCCTCAATATTTAAGCAGCCAAGTGTATTTTGAATTTAAGATTCATGCCAAAGTGGAGTAGACAAATGTGTCGCAGCCGAATAAATAAAACCAGCAAGCGGTAGAGGGCTGGTGTTAAAACCGTTCCCTAATTAGCGAGGCTTCATTAGCTTAGACAGCGAGGATCCGAATGACATTTATTTCAAGAGTTTCACATAAAAGAGCTCACTCTTCCTGGGAACGGAAACCTCTTGCTTCGTGGGTGCAACACAGCGCGCTTGACGACGAATAAAGTTGGCGTTACTGTGGTCGAGTTTTATTTTAATAAAAGAAAAAGGCACGTCTCGCATACTACTACTACTTTTAAAAGGTCACGCTGTTTTGTTTTAACCTCTGCCGGTGACCTTGCAGTGTGTTTCTAGATATTCTGGACTGTCCTTTTTAAGAGGTCATTTGGGGAAGTTTGCTGCCAATGTTTTCGTGTGTGTGTGTGTTATACTGTGTGTTTGACAGTTTGAGTGGAGGAGGCCGGGGATAGAGCAGAGCGCTGACAGGCTGCAAACATGCTAATAAGGTCTGACAGAGCAGGACTGCGGTAAAGCAGGCAGACAGACTGGCTGAATGGACTCCCCAAGTGCACCTTTAAGGAAATGGCCCACTAAACTACAATTTGTGGTTGAGTGGGTAATGAAAACACTCCTAACTTTTTGAGTAATTCATCACATGCCGCCCCTTCGCCTCCCACACATTCAACCACACTCCCTGGTCGGTTTACGACACAGTTAGCCGCTTATTATCTGTAAGCTTTCCACAAATAAAAAGACAAAAAAAGTAACCGAGCAATGCGACCTTATTCCCAATTTTGAGTTACGGTCGAAGTGGCACAGTCCCGCCCTCGTCAGCCGACAGCGGGACTGTCACCTCGCGGACCGTCAGGCGACCCAGTGAAGCGGAAGCTGGAACAGCGCGTACCAAAACAACACCATCACATCGTCAGTTAGAGCAGACACTTGGCTTCTGTTTTGCATGTTTGCTGTTGAGGACGCTGACCGGACAAACCGATTAACTGTCACCAACCGACCTAAAATCCCATCCCACGCACTGCTGACGTTGCCCCCATTTAGTCCCAGAACAGCCATGCTGTCCTGTTAATTAAGGACATCAAGCTGTAAACAGACAAATACAAAACTTTCATTCAGCAGGAACTTTCATGTGATGAAGTGAAACAGACATTTAGTTGACAGTGCTGCCCCCTGCTGTTCAATTGTAGTAAAAACAAATACAACCTGATAACAAATGAATCCCTTTAATAAACAGTATCATTAACCACGTTCACCCAGTTGAACCAAGTGCGACTCTGCAGTTTAACGACCACTGACCGCCGATGACTCCAGCTGCCCTTTGAGCTCGGCCAGCTGTCTCTCCATGTGGTAGACGTCTTCAGACATTTGCCTGAGTAAAGCACACAGAGTTTGGCAGCGTTTAATATGTGGAAAGTGATTTAAAATAGGAGCAATTTACCCTCTAGATAGCTAAATTACAACAAATAGAAACTAAAGAGAGATGGGCCACTTTGAATGTATTAAAAACGACAAAATACTTGTGTTTTAAAATCTGTGCAAAACGTACATTGAAATGGCCATTTCAAAATAATACATATGCACTCGTTGTATGAATAAATATGTTATTATCACTGCTATTTGCTTTTTTTTATTTTTTTTAACCTGTGGACAGCCTGGGCCCTGCTCAGTTGGCAGTGGAGGCGCTTGACGATGGCTTCGTATCGCCTGTTCTGGATCTGAAGAAGTGAAAACGCACAAGCAAAAAAAATCACGATATTGGCCTTCAGTCCCGATATCTTTGCTCGTGGTTTCGTATACTATTATTATATTCCTTTATTGATCCCCATGGGGGAAATTCAAGTGTTGCAGCAGCTCAACTACACAGACACAGACAATAAATACACATACTATACAACTACACAGACAATAAATACACATACTATACAACTACACAGACAATAAATACACATACTATACAACTACACAGACAATAAATACATACAACTACACAGACAATAAATACACATACTATACAACTACACAGACAATAAATACACATACTATACAACTACACAGACAATAAATACACATACTATACAACTACACAGACAGACAATAAATACACATACTATACAACTACACAGACAATAAATACACATACTATACAACTACACAGACACAGACAATAAATACACATACTATACAACTACACAGACAATAAATACACATACTATACAGACAATAAATACACATACTATACAACTACACAGACACAGACAATAAATACACATACTATACAACAAAATAAAAAATAGAACAGGAATAAAAATGTACAGTGTATAATATATACATGTCAATTGATGTTGAATTAAATTCACCTTTCCTTTTTGCCCTACCTCTATGTCTTTCTTTATCTGAGCATGAGTGGCAAACTCTTTTTGCACTTGCTCTCTCTTCTTAGCTACAGTCTCCTTCGTCATAGAGATTTCCCTCTTCAGGGCATCGTTTTCACTCTGCAGAAAAAGAAGAGAGCAACGCTTAATATGATTTGAGAAGTTTACAATTTCAACACGATTCAGTTACACCCGGTTTATTCTCTCCACCTTTGACATTTGCACCGTGTTTCCGTTTGGATTCTCCAAATCTTCCCTCAGCTCCTCTTTCTGCAGTGTCAGCATCCTGACCAGCGCCCTCTTCTCCTCCAGCTCTTTATGGGCCTCCGTCTGGCTCGCCGCACGCAAAACAGCTGCCCCGTGACCCTCCATCTTCTTTCGATAAGTGTTGAACTTTGCCGGTGCCATTCGAGCCTTCTCCTCCTCCACGGTTATACAAATCTGGAGTTCTGCGTTTTCCTCGCCGATGGCTGCACAGCGATCGAGCAGGACTTTCTTCTGAAGCTCCAGGTGCTCCATCTCGCCCTCCAGCATCAGGAACTCCCTCACTTTAGATCTCAGCTCCCGCTCTGCCGTCTCACTTTTCCTCTCAACCTCTGAAAGAGTTGCCTGGAAAAGGAGGCAAACCAAAATGTCCAAATCAGTGTCTGCTCTGCAAATATACATGTTTGTGATAAAAAGGCATTTGCAATGATGAGATAGGTAGATGAGATGAAAGAGAGGTCGGCGTGTCTATTCCTTACAATTGTGTTGCGTGGATGTATGTTCCTTCATAATAAACTATTTGTGCTTTCTCGCTAAACTACTCCTGCATTTTTCATGTTTTGTGTGCGTTTCTTGTGACTTTTGTACACACAATCACTTCTTTTTTTAGCCCAATAAAGTGCACGCCTAATGAACGAAAATAGGGCCCTGTGCCACAATAGCATTGGCAATGTGTTATGTATAACCAGCAACAACTAATCCCGTTACTACCGCTGCTAATAGGAAATGTGAAAACTTTGCAAGAAAGTTAGTTTGAATTATTTTGGGGTAAATGTGAACCTGCAGGGAGACGAGTGTCTTCTGTTTGTCCTTCAGGGCCTCAGTCTGAACATAGCCATGCTGGCTGACATCCTCCACCGCCTTGGTTAATGAAAACCCAGGTTTCTCCTGAGTTCCTGAGGGACAAGTAAGTATCTGTTAATGTAGTTAGCGGTCACATTTAGAAATTGCATTGTTGGCAGCCAAGTTACCATGTAGCTACATGAACCTATAGCTAAAGGGGTTATTATCCAGTTAAACTAGCACATCAAAACAGGTCTAATGTGAGCTAATAATTGTCTAACAAAGTTATGCAAGTTAGGATCAGCCTATATTAATTCATTGTTAAATCTTCTTTTATAAACTCACTTGGACATAGTTTTATTGATTTAAATATATTAAGCAATATCTTACCAGACATTTTGACCTCAGTTGAACCAGCTTATGAAATACAATGCAATGCTATGGAGAAATACAACATTGGTTTTATGACACTACATTTCCCAGAGTTCCACTCTCCTCCTCCTCGACCCGGAACTACATCCTGTCTGTAAACACTTGGAACAAAACGTGCAGGAGTTGTTCTCAGTGTAGTGCAATGCTTGTGCGTCGCTGTGTTAGTCTGTGCAGCCGTGTGGTTTACAGAGGAGGAGGAGGAGGAGGAGGAAGAGGAGCATGGAGGTCACCTGCAGGTCACAAGGAGGTGAAGTATGCAGACATCACCTGCAGTGCAGGACCACCAAAACGCCTCTCCCACAGTGAGGTGGGGGACTTGTGCAAGGCTGAGTCTGTTCAGAGGTATCTCCAGCAGCTGGTGGAGGAGTTCAGAGACACAAGCAAGAAGTTGCAGCACTTGTACCTGAGTGAGTCAGACAGAAAAGTGCTGATGAAGAAACAGGCAGAGCTGCTGCCTCTGGCAAATGTGTTTGAGAGGACTGAACAAGCCCTGAAAGACCTCGAGGAAGTCCTTTCACTGCTGCATAGTGAGTATTTGTTTTGTTAGAATTGGCAATTTTGTTAATGACATATGCAAATAAATGATTTATTGTTATAAACTCACTTGTTTCTCAGGTTCTCCTGGTGAATTTGACGTGTTAAACTGTATTATGTTTATGCTTTAAGATGCTTGTTTTAAGAAGGGAGATGCACTTATGACTTCTGGTGACTAGTAGTTCTCTTGAATACCTATGTTGAATACACTTATTGTAAGTCTCTTTGGCTAAAAGCGTCTGCTAAATGACTGTAATGTAATGTAATGTAATGTATTAGGATGTATTTCGTGTAAATAAATGTATATCGGTCTATATATTGCGAAGCACAGTTTGTGTCCTCGTTTGCGTTAAAGTGAATATTTGAGAAACGCCATTTCCTAGAGGAGGTTGAGCCGTCTGGGAGCTAGAGGAGGCGTCCCGGTAGAATCCCGGTGACCGGGAAATAGGTTCCGGCGATCACCGCGCATTGCATGCCGGGTAGATTTAAAAAAAAAAAAAAAATTTAATTTTTAATTTTTTTAATTTATTTATTTATTCATTTTTAAATTCAATAACTTTATTGAGACATTTGTTCATACATATAAAACACAATATATTTATATATATATATATATATATATATATTTACATTTTCAAGTTCTTATTTTTAAAATAAATAAAATAAAAAATGAAAAATAAAAATAAAATAAAACAAGTATTATAAATAAGCAATAAAAAAAACAGTAGAAAAAACAACAATAACTGAAATACTATATTTACAGACAGAGAAAAAACAACAACTATTTCAACTACTTTTAACTTTTTTAACCATTATTGCACAGTGCAATGTATTGCACAGGTTTCTATTGTCATGTTATTATGTTATTATTGTCCTGTGGTCATGTGGTCTGCTGGGAGCAGAGTTGGTTGTGCAGCCTGACAGCAGCAGGAAGGAAGGACCTGCGGTACCTCTCCTTCACACACCGGGGTGAAGCAGCCGGTGGCTGAAGGAGCTGCACAGAGCTGCCAGGGTGTCCTGCATGGGGTGGGAGGTATTGTTCATCAGGGATGACAGCTTGGCCATTGTTAAATGTTATATTATCTTCATTTAATGTTTTATTCTCTTTATTTAATGTTTCATTCTCTTCATTTAATGTTTTATTATCTTTATTTAATGTTTCGCGTTTGTCACAGTCGCGGTGCAGTGACGTCACGTCATGATGTTTTCACGGATGTTGATCTGGACGGCTCATCCTCCTGTATACCGGTGTGCCGGATTACCGGTGTTTTTCACGGTACCGGTACCGGTGGACCGACCGGCTCAACCTCCTATAGCTAGCATAGCTAGAGGAGGTTGAGCCGTCTGGGAGCTAGAGGACGGGTAGATTTAAAAAAAAAAAAAAATTAATTTTTAATTTTTTTAATTTATTTATTTATTCATTTTTAAATTCAATAACTTTATTGAGACATTTGTTCATACATATAAAACACAATATATTTATATATATATATATATATATATATATATGTATATATTTACATTTTCAAGTTCTTATTTTTAAAATAAATAAAATAAAAAATGAAAAATAAAAATAAAATAAAACAAGTATTATAAATAAGCAATAAAAAAAACAGTAGAAAAAACAACAATAACTGAAATACTATATTTACAGACAGAGAAAAAACAACAACTATTTCAACTACTTTTAACTTTTTTAACCATTATTGCACAGTGCAATGTATTGCACAGGTTTCTATTGTCATGTCATTATGTTATTATTGTCCTGTGGTCATGTGGTCTGCTGGGAGCAGAGTTGGTTGTGCAGCCTGACAGCAGCAGGAAGGAAGGACCTGCGGTACCTCTCCTTCACACACCGGGGGTGAAGCAGCCGGTGGCTGAAGGAGCTGCACAGAGCTGCCAGGGTGTCCTGCATGGGGTGGGAGGTATTGTTCATCAGGGATGACAGCTTGGCCATTGTTAAATGTTATATTATCTTCATTTAATGTTTTATTCTCTTTATTTAATGTTTCATTCTCTTCATTTAATGTTTTATTATCTTTATTTAATGTTTCGCGTTTGTCACAGTCGCGGTGCAGTGACGTCACGTCATCATGTTTTCACGGATGTTGATCTGGACGGCTCATCCTCCTGTATACCGGTGTGCCGGATTACCGGTGTTTTTCACGGTACCGGTACCGGTGGACCGGCCGGCTCAACCTCCTATAGCTAGCATAGCTAGAGGAGGTTGAGCCGTCTGGGAGCTAGAGGAGGCGTCCCGGTAGAATCCCGGTGACCGGGAAATAGGTTCCGGCGATCACCGCGCATTGCATGCCGGGTAGATTTTTTACTTTTTTTTTTTTTTTTTTTTTTTAAATTTATTTATTTACGGGGTGAAGCAGCCGGTGGCTGAAGGAGCTGCACAGAGCTGCCAGGGTGTCCTGCATGGGGTGGGAGGTATTGTTCATCAGGGATGACAGCTTGGCCATTGTTAAATGTTATATTATCTTCATTTAATGTTTTATTCTCTTTATTTAATGTTTCATTCTCTTCATTTAATGTTTTATTATCTTTATTTAATGTTTCGCGTTTGTCACAGTCGCGGTGCAGTGACGTCACGTCATGATGTTTTCACGGATGTTGATCTGGACGGCTCATCCTCCTGTATACCGGTGTGCCGGATTACCGGTGTTTTTCACGGTACCGGTACCGGTGGACCGGCCGGCTCAACCTCCTATAGACAGTTTTGGACATACCATACTATGACTTTTTCGACATACTATAGTATAACCTTTTTTTTTTGACTTTTTTCGACATACTATAGTATAACCTCTTTTTTGACTTTTTTCGACATACTATAGTATGACTTTTTTTTCAATTTTTTTCGACATACTATGCTATGACAGTTTTGGACATACCATACTATGACTTTTTCGACATACTATAGTATAACCTTTTTTTTGACTTTTTTCGACATACTATAGTATAACCTCTTTTTTGACTTTTTTCGACATACTATAGTATGACTTTTTTTTCAATTTTTTTGGACATACTATGCTATGACAGTTTTGGACATACCATACTATGACTTTTTCGACATACTATAGTATAACCTTTTTTTTGACTTTTTTCGACATACTATAGTATAACCTCTTTTTTGTCTTTTTTCGACATACTATAGTATGACTTTTTTTTCAATTTTTTTCGACATACTATGCTATGACAGTTTTGGACATACCATACTATGACTTTTTCGACATACTATAGTATAACCTTTTTTTTGACTTTTTTTCGACATACTATAGTATAACCTCTTTTTTGACTTTTTCGACATACTATAGTATGACTTTTTTTTTCAATTTTTTTCGACATACTATGCTATGACAGTTTTGGACATACCATACTATGACTTTTTCGACATACTATAGTATAACCTTTTTTTGACTTTTTCGACATACTATAGTATAACCTCTTTTTTGACTTTTTTCGACATACTATAGTATGACTTTTTTTTTTCAATTTTTTTCGACATACTATGCTATGACAGTTTTGGACATACCATACTATGACTTTTTCGACATACTATAGTATAACCTTTTTTTTGACTTTTTCGACATACTATAGTATAACCTCTTTTTTGACTTTTTCGACATACTATAGTATGACTTTTTTTTCAATTTTTTTCGACATACTATGCTATGACAGTTTTGGACATACCATACTATGACTTTTTCGACATACTATAGTATAACCTTTTTTTTGACTTTTTTCGACATACTATAGTATAACCTCTTTTTTGACTTTTTTCGACATACTATAGTATGACTTTTTTTTCAATTTTTTTCGACATACTATGCTATGACAGTTTTGGACATACCATACTATGACTTTTTCGACATACTATAGTATAACCTTTTTTGACTTTTTTCGACATACTATAGTATAACCTCTTTTTTGACTTTTTCGACATACTATAGTATGACTTTTTTTTCAATTTTTTTGGACATACTATGCTATGACAGTTTTGGACATACCATACTATGACTTTTTCGACATACTATAGTATAACCTTTTTTTTGACTTTTTTCGACATACTATAGTATAACCTCTTTTTTGACTTTTTTTTTTCGACATACTATAGTATGACTTTTTTTTCAATTTTTTTCGACATACTATGCTATGACAGTTTTGGACATACCATACTATGACTTTTTCGACATACTATAGTATAACCTTTTTTTTGACTTTTTTCGACATACTATAGTATAACCTCTTTTTTGACTTTTTTCGACATACTATAGTATGACTTTTTTTTCAATTTTTTTCGACATACTATGCTATGACAGTTTTGGACATACCAAACAATGACTTTTTCCACATACTATAGTATAACCTTTTTTTTTTGACTTTTTTCGACATACTATAGTATAACCTTTTTTTTGAATTTTTTCGACATACTATAGTATGACTTTTTTTTCAATTTTTTTCGACATACTATGCTATGACAGTTTTGGACATACCAAACAATGACTTTTTCCACATACTATAGTATAACCTTTTTTTTGACTTTTTTCGACATACTATAGTATAACCTTTTTTTTGAATTTTTTCGACATACTATAGTATGACTTTTTTTTCAATTTTTTTCGACATACTATGCTATGACAGTTTTGGACATACCATACTATGACTTTTTCGACATACTATAGTATAACCTTTTTTTTGACTTTTTTCGACATACTATAGTATAACCTCTTTTTTGACTTTTTTCGACATACTATAGTATGACTTTTTTTTCAATTTTTTTCGACATACTATGCTATGACAGTTTTGGACATACCATACTATGACTTTTTCGACATACTATAGTATAACCTTTTTTTTTGACTTTTTTTCGACATACTATAGTATAACCTCTTTTTTGACTTTTTCGACATACTATAGTATGACTTTTTTTTCAATTTTTTTCGACATACTATGCTATGACAGTTTTGGACATACCATACTATGACTTTTTCGACATACTATAGTATAACCTTTTTTTTTACTTTTTTCGACATACTATAGTATAACCTCTTTTTTGACTTTTTTTTCGACATACTATAGTATGACTTTTTTTTCAATTTTTTTCGACATACTATGCTATGACAGTTTTGGACATACCATACTATGACTTTTTCGACATACTATAGTATAACCTTTTTTTTGACTTTTTTCGACATACTATAGTATAACCTCTTTTTTGACTTTTTTCGACATACTATAGTATGACTTTTTTTTCAATTTTTTTGGACATACTATGCTATGACAGTTTTGGACATACCATACTATGACTTTTTCGACATACTATAGTATAACCTTTTTTTTTTGACTTTTTTCGACATACTATAGTATAACCTCTTTTTTGACTTTTTTCGACATACTATAGTATGACTTTTTTTCAATTTTTTTCGACATACTATGCTATGACAGTTTTGGACATACCATACTATGACTTTTTCGACATACTATAGTATAACCTTTTTTTTGACTTTTTTCGACATACTATAGTATAACCTCTTTTTTGACTTTTTTTCGACATACTATAGTATGACTTTTTTTTCAATTTTTTTCGACATACTATGCTATGACAGTTTTGGACATACCATACTATGACTTTTTCGACATACTATAGTATAACCTTTTTTTTGACTTTTTTCGACATACTATAGTATAACCTCTTTTTTGACTTTTTTTCGACATACTATAGTATGACTTTTTTTTCAATTTTTTTCGACATACTATGCTATGACAGTTTTGGACATACCATACTATGACTTTTTCGACATACTATAGTATAACCTTTTTTTTGACTTTTTTCGACATACTATAGTATAACCTCTTTTTTGACTTTTTTTCGACATACTATAGTATGACTTTTTTTTCAATTTTTTTCGACATACTATGCTATGACAGTTTTGGACATACCAAACAATGACTTTTTCCACATACTATAGTATAACCTTTTTTTTGACTTTTTCGACATACTATAGTATAACCTTTTTTTTGACTTTTTTCGACATACTATAGTATAACCTTTTTTTTGACTTTTTTTGACATACTATAGTATGACTTTTTTTTCAATTTTTTTTTCGACATACTATGCTATGACAGTTTTGGACATACCATACTATGACTTTTTCCACATACTATAGTATAACCTTTTTTTTGACTTTTTTCGACATACTATAGTATAACCTCTTTTTTGACTTTTTTCGACATACTATAGTATGACTTTTTTTTCAATTTTTTTCGACATACTATGCTATGACAGTTTTGGACATACCATACTATGACTTTTTCGACATACTATAGTATAACCTTTTTTTTGACTTTTTTCGACATACTATAGTATAACCTCTTTTTTGACTTTTTCGACATACTATAGTATGACTTTTTTTTCAATTTTTTTCGACATACTATGCTATGACAGTTTTGGACATACCATACTATGACTTTTTCGACATACTATAGTATAACCTTTTTTTTGACTTTTTTCGACATACTATAGTATAACCTCTTTTTTGACTTTTTTCGACATACTATAGTATGACTTTTTTTTCAATTTTTTTCGACATACTATGCTATGACAGTTTTGGACATACCAAACAATGACTTTTTCCACATACTATAGTATAACCTTTTTTTTGACTTTTTTCGACATACTATAGTATAACCTCTTTTTTTTGACTTTTTTCGACATACTATAGTATGACTTTTTTTTCAATTTTTTTCGACATACTATGCTATGACAGTTTTGGACATACCAAACAATGACTTTTTCCACATACTATAGTATAACCTTTTTTTTGACTTTTTTCGACATACTATAGTATAACCTTTTTTTTGACTTTTTTCGACATACTATAGTATGACTTTTTTTTCAATTTTTTTCGACATACTATGCTATGACAGTTTTGGACATACCATACTATGACTTTTTCGACATACTATAGTATAACCTTTTTTTTGACTTTTTTCGACATACTATAGTATAACCTCTTTTTTGACTTTTTCGACATACTATAGTATGACTTTTTTTTCAATTTTTTTCGACATACTATGCTATGACAGTTTTGGACATACCATACTATGACTTTTTCGACATACTATAGTATAACCTTTTTTTTTTGACTTTTTTCGACATACTATAGTATAACCTCTTTTTTGACTTTTTTCGACATACTATAGTATGACTTTTTTTTCAATTTTTTTCGACATACTATGCTATGACAGTTTTGGACATACCATACTATGACTTTTTCGACATACTATAGTATAACCTTTTTTTTTTTTACTTTTTTCGACATACTATAGTATAACCTCTTTTTTGACTTTTTTCGACATACTATAGTATGACTTTTTTTTCAATTTTTTTCGACATACTATGCTATGACAGTTTTGGACATACCATACTATGACTTTTTCGACATACTATAGTATAACCTTTTTTTGACTTTTTTCGACATACTATAGTATAACCTCTTTTTTGACTTTTTTCGACATACTATAGTATGACTTTTTTTTCAATTTTTTTGGACATACTATGCTATGACAGTTTTGGACATACCATACTATGACTTTTTCGACATACTATAGTATAACCTTTTTTTTGACTTTTTTCGACATACTATAGTATAACCTCTTTTTTGACTTTTTTCGACATACTATAGTATGACTTTTTTTTCAATTTTTTTCGACATACTATGCTATGACAGTTTTGGACATACCATACTATGACTTTTTCGACATACTATAGTATAACCTTTTTTTTGACTTTTTTCGACATACTATAGTATAACCTCTTTTTTGACTTTTTTCGACATACTATAGTATGACTTTTTTTTCAATTTTTTTTCGACATACTATGCTATGACAGTTTTGGACATACCATACTATGACTTTTTCGACATACTATAGTATAACCTTTTTTTTGACTTTTTTCGACATACTATAGTATAACCTCTTTTTTGACTTTTTTCGACATACTATAGTATGACTTTTTTTTCAATTTTTTTCGACATACTATGCTATGACAGTTTTGGACATACCAAACAATGACTTTTTCCACATACTATAGTATAACCTTTTTTTTGACTTTTTTCGACATACTATAGTATAACCTTTTTTTTTGAATTTTTTTTTTTTGACTCGACATACTATAGTATGACTTTTTTTTCAATTTTTTTCGACATACTATGCTATGACAGTTTTGGACATACCATACTATGACTTTTTCGACATACTATAGTATAACCTTTTTTTTTTGACTTTTTCGACATACTATAGTATAACCTCTTTTTTGACTTTTTTCGACATACTATAGTATGACTTTTTTTTTTCAATTTTTTTCGACATACTATGCTATGACAGTTTTGGACATACCATACTATGACTTTTTCGACATACTATAGTATAACCTTTTTTTTGACTTTTTTCGACATACTATAGTATAACCTCTTTTTTGACTTTTTTCGACATACTATAGTATGACTTTTTTTTCAATTTTTTTTCGACATACTATGCTATGACAGTTTTGGACATACCATACTATGACTTTTTCGACATACTATAGTATAACCTTTTTTTGACTTTTTTCGACATACTATAGTATAACCTCTTTTTTGACTTTTTTTCGACATACTATAGTATGACTTTTTTTTCAATTTTTTTCGACATACTATGCTATGACAGTTTTGGACATACCATACTATGACTTTTTCGACATACTATAGTATAACCTTTTTTTGACTTTTTTCGACATACTATAGTATAACCTCTTTTTTGACTTTTTTCGACATACTATAGTATGACTTTTTTTTCAATTTTTTCGACATACTATGCTATGACAGTTTTGGACATACCATACTATGACTTTTTCGACATACTATAGTATAACCTTTTTTTGACTTTTTTCGACATACTATAGTATAACCTCTTTTTTGACTTTTTTCGACATACTATAGTATGACTTTTTTTTCAATTTTTTTCGACATACTATGCTATGACAGTTTTGGACATACCATACTATGACTTTTTCGACATACTATAGTATAACCTTTTTTTTGACTTTTTTCGACATACTATAGTATAACCTCTTTTTTGACTTTTTTCGACATACTATAGTATGACTTTTTTTTCAATTTTTTTCGACATACTATGCTATGACAGTTTTGGACATACCATACTATGACTTTTTCGACATACTATAGTATAACCTTTTTTTTGACTTTTTTCGACATACTATAGTATAACCTCTTTTTTGACTTTTTTTCGACATACTATAGTATGACTTTTTTTTCAATTTTTTTCGACATACTATGCTATGACAGTTTTGGACATACCATACTATGACTTTTTCGACATACTATAGTATAACCTTTTTTTTTTGACTTTTTTCGACATACTATAGTATAACCTCTTTTTTGACTTTTTTTCGACATACTATAGTATGACTTTTTTTTTTTTCAATTTTTTTCGACATACTATGCTATGACAGTTTTGGACATACCAAACAATGACTTTTTCCACATACTATAGTATAACCTTTTTTTGACTTTTTTCGACATACTATAGTATAACCTTTTTTTGAATTTTTCGACATACTACAGTATGACTTTTTTTTCAATTTCTTTCGACATACTATGCTATGACAGTTTTGGACATACCATACTATGACTTTTTCGACATACTATAGTATAACCTTTTTTTTGACTTTTTTCGACATACTATAGTATAACCTCTTTTTTGACTTTTTTCGACATACTATAGTATGACTTTTTTTTCAATTTTTTTGGACATACTATGCTATGACAGTTTTGGACATACCATACTATGACTTTTTCGACATACTATAGTATAACCTTTTTTTTGACTTTTTTTCGACATACTATAGTATAACCTCTTTTTTGACTTTTTTCGACATACTATAGTATGACTTTTTTTTCAATTTTTTTCGACATACTATGCTATGACAGTTTTGGACATACCATACTATGACTTTTTCGACATACTATAGTATGACCCTTTTTTTTGACTTTTTTCGACATACTATAGTATAACCTCTTTTTTGACTTTTTTTCGACATACTATAGTATGACTTTTTTTTCAATTTTTTTCGACATACTATGCTATGACAGTTTTGGACATACCATACTATGACTTTTTCGACATACTATAGTATAACCTTTTTTTGACTTTTTTCGACATACTATAGTATAACCTCTTTTTTGACTTTTTTCGACATACTATAGTATGACTTTTTTTTCAATTTTTTTGGACATACTATGCTATGACAGTTTTGGACATACCATACTATGACTTTTTCGACATACTATAGTATAACCTTTTTTTTGACTTTTTCGACATACTATAGTATAACCTTTTTTTTGACTTTTTTCGACATACTATAGTATGACTTTTTTTTCAATTTTTTTCGACATACTATGCTATGACAGTTTTGGACATACCATACTATGACTTTTTCGACATACTATAGTATAACCTTTTTTTTGACTTTTTTCGACATACTATAGTATAACCTCTTTTTTGACTTTTTTTCGACATACTATAGTATGACTTTTTTTTCAATTTTTTTCGACATACTATGCTATGACAGTTTTGGACATACCAAACAATGACTTTTTCCACATACTATAGTATAACCTTTTTTTTTTACTTTTTTCGACATACTATAGTATAACCTTTTTTTTGACTTTTTTCGACATACTATAGTATGACTTTTTTTTCAATTTTTTTCGACATACTATGCTATGACAGTTTTGGACATACCATACTATGACTTTTTCGACATACTATAGTATAACCTTTTTTTTTTTTTTTTTCGACATACTATAGTATAACCTCTTTTTTGACTTTTTTTCGACATACTATAGTATGACTTTTTTTTCAATTTTTTTGGACATACTATGCTATGACAGTTTTGGACATACCATACAATGACTTTTTCCACATACTATAGTATAACCTTTTTTTTGACTTTTTTCGACATACTATAGTATAACCTCTTTTTTGACTTTTTTCGACATACTATAGTATGACCTTTTTTTCAATTTTTTTCGACATACTATGCTATGACAGTTTTGGACATACCATACTATGACTTTTTCGACATACTATAGTATAACCTTTTTTTTGACTTTTTTCGACATACTATAGTATAACCTCTTTTTTGACTTTTTTCGACATACTATAGTATGACTTTTTTTTTCAATTTTTTTCGACATACTATGCTATGACAGTTTTGGACATACCATACTATGACTTTTTCGACATACTATAGTATAACCTTTTTTTGACTTTTTCGATACATACTATAGTATGACTTTTTTTTCAATTTTTTTCGACATACTATGCTATGACAGTTTTGGACATACCATACTATGACTTTTTCGACATACTATAGTATAACCTTTTTTTGACTTTTTTCGACATACTATAGTATAACCTCTTTTTTGACTTTTTTCGACATACTATGCTATGACAGTTTTGGACATACCATACTATGACTTTTTCGACATACTATAGTATAACCTTTTATTTTACTTTTTTCGACATACTATAGTATAACCTCTTTTTTGACTTTTTTCGACATACTATAGTATGACTTTTTTTTCAATTTTTTTCGACATACTATGCTATGACAGTTTTGGACATACCAAACAATGACTTTTTCCACATACTATAGTATAACCTTTTTTTTTTTTTTCGACTTTTTCGACATACTATAGTATAACCTTTTTTTTGACTTTTTTCGACATACTATAGTATGACTTTTTTTTCAATTTTTTTTTTTTTTCGACATACTATGCTATGACAGTTTTGGACATACCATACTATGACTTTTTCGACATACTATAGTATAACCTTTTTTTTGACTTTTTTCGACATACTATAGTATAACCTCTTTTTTGACTTTTTTCGACATACTATAGTATGACTTTTTTTTTCAATTTTTTTCGACATACTATGCTATGACAGTTTTGGACATACCATACTATGACTTTTTCGACATACTATAGTATAACCTTTTTTTTTGACTTTTTTCGACATACTATAGTATAACCTCTTTTTTGACTTTTTTCGACATACTATAGTATGACTTTTTTTTCAATTTTTTTCGACATACTATGCTATGACAGTTTTGGACATACCATACTATGACTTTTTCGACATACTATAGTATAACCTTTTTTTGACTTTTTTCGACATACTATAGTATAACCTCTTTTTTGACTTTTTTCGACATACTATAGTATGACTTTTTTTTCAATTTTTTTGGACATACTATGCTATGACAGTTTTGGACATACCATACTATGACTTTTTCGACATACTATAGTATAACCTTTTTTTTGACTTTTTTCGACATACTATAGTATAACCTTTTTTTTTGACTTTTTTCGACATACTATAGTATGACTTTTTTTTCAATTTTTTTCGACATACTATGCTATGACAGTTTTGGACATACCATACTATGACTTTTTCGACATACTATAGTATAACCTTTTTTTTGACTTTTTTCGACATACTATAGTATAACCTCTTTTTTGACTTTTTTTCGACATACTATAGTATGACTTTTTTTTCAATTTTTTTCGACATACTATGCTATGACAGTTTTGGACATACCAAACAATGACTTTTTCCACATACTATAGTATAACCTTTTTTTTTTTACTTTTTTCGACATACTATAGTATAACCTCTTTTTTGACTTTTTTTTTTTGACATACTATAGTATGACTTTTTTTTCAATTTTTTTCGACATACTATGCTATGACAGTTTTGGACATACCATACTATGACTTTTTCGACATACTATAGTATAACCTTTTTTTTGACTTTTTTCGACATACTATAGTATAACCTCTTTTTTGACTTTTTTCGACATACTATAGTATGACTTTTTTTTTCAATTTTTTTCGACATACTATGCTATGACAGTTTTGGACATACCAAACAATGACTTTTTCCACATACTATAGTATAACCTTTTTTTTTTACTTTTTTCGACATACTATAGTATAACCTTTTTTTGACTTTTTTCGACATACTATAGTATGACTTTTTTTTCAATTTTTTTCGACATACTATGCTATGACAGTTTTGGACATACCAAACAATGACTTTTTCCACATACTATAGTATAACCTTTTTTTTGACTTTTTTCGACATACTATAGTATAACCTTTTTTTTTGACTTTTTTCGACATACTATAGTATGACTTTTTTTTCAATTTTTTTCGACATACTATGCTATGACAGTTTTGGACATACCATACTATGACTTTTTCGACATACTATAGTATAACCTTTTTTTTGACTTTTTTCGACATACTATAGTATAACCTCTTTTTTGACTTTTTCGACATACTATAGTATGACTTTTTTTTCAATTTTTTTCGACATACTATGCTATGACAGTTTTGGACATACCATACTATGACTTTTTCGACATACTATAGTATAACCTTTTTTTTTAATTTTTTCGACATACTATAGTATAACCTCTTTTTTGACTTTTTTCGACATACTATAGTATGACTTTTTCAATTTTTTTTCGACATACTATGCTATGACAGTTTTGGACATACCATACTATGACTTTTTCCACATACTATAGTATAACCTTTTTTTTTTTGACTTTTTTTTTTTTTCGACATACTATAGTATAACCTCTTTTTTGACTTTTTTCGACATACTATAGTATAACCTCTTTTTTGACATACTATAGTATGACTTTTTTTTCAATTTTTTTGGACATACTATGCTATGACAGTTTTGGACATACCATACTATGACTTTTTCGACATACTATAGTATAACCTTTTTTTTTTTTCGACTTTTTTTTTTTTGACATACTATAGTATAACCTCTTTTTTGACTTTTTTCGACATACTATAGTATGACTTTTTTTTCAATTTTTTTCGACATACTATGCTATGACAGTTTTGGACATACCATACTATGACTTTTTCGACATACTATAGTATAACCTTTTTTTTGACTTTTTTCGACATACTATAGTATAACCTCTTTTTTGACTTTTTTCGACATACTATAGTATGACTTTTTTTCAATTTTTTTTCGACATACTATGCTATGACAGTTTTGGACATACCATACTATGACTTTTTCGACATACTATAGTATAACCTTTTTTTGACTTTTTTCGACATACTATAGTATAACCTCTTTTTTGACTTTTTTCGACATACTATAGTATGACTTTTTTTTCAATTTTTTTCGACATACTATGCTATGACAGTTTTGGACATACCATACTATGACTTTTTCGACATACTATAGTATAACCTTTTTTTTTTGACTTTTTTCGACATACTATAGTATAACCTCTTTTTTGACTTTTTTCGACATACTATAGTATAACCTTTTTTTTGACTTTTTTCGACATACTATGCTATGACAGTTTTGGACATACCATACTATGACTTTTTCGACATACTATAGTATAACCTTTTTTTTACTTTTTTTTGACATACTATAGTATAACCTCTTTTTTGACTTTTTTCGACATACTATAGTATGACTTTTTTTTCAATTTTTTTCGACACATACTATGCTATGACAGTTTTGGACATACCATACTATGACTTTTTCGACATACTATAGTATAACCTTTTTTTTTTTGACTTTTTTCGACATACTATAGTATAACCTCTTTTTTGACTTTTTTCGACATACTATAGTATGACTTTTTTTTCAATTTTTTTCGACATACTATGCTATGACAGTTTTGGACATACCATACTATGACTTTTTCGACATACTATAGTATAACCTTTTTTTTTTTTTCCACATACTACTTTTTTCGACATACTATAGTATAACCTCTTTTTTGACTTTTTTCGACATACTATAGTATGACTTTTTTTTTCAATTTTTTTCGACATACTATGCTATGACAGTTTTGGACATACCATACTATGACTTTTTCGACATACTATAGTATAACCTTTTTTTTGACTTTTTTCGACATACTATAGTATAACCTCTTTTTTGACTTTTTTCGACATACTATAGTATGACTTTTTTTTCAATTTTTTTCGACATACTATGCTATGACAGTTTTGGACATACCATACTATGACTTTTTCGACATACTATAGTATAACCTTTTTTTGACTTTTTTCGACATACTATAGTATAACCTCTTTTTTGACTTTTTTCGACATACTATAGTATGACTTTTTTTTCAATTTTTTTCGACATACTATGCTATGACAGTTTTGGACATACCAAACAATGACTTTTTCCACATACTATAGTATAACCTTTTTTTTGACTTTTTCGACATACTATAGTATAACCTCTTTTTTGACTTTTTCGACATACTATAGTATGACTTTTTTTTCAATTTTTTTCGACATACTATGCTATGACAGTTTTGGACATACCATACTATGACTTTTTCGACATACTATAGTATAACCTTTTTTTTTTGACTTTTTTCGACATACTATAGTATAACCTCTTTTTTTGACTTTTTTCGACATACTATAGTATGACTTTTTTTTCAATTTTTTTCGACATACTATGCTATGACAGTTTTGGACATACCATACTATGACTTTTTCGACATACTATAGTATAACCTTTTTTTTGACTTTTTTCGACATACTATAGTATAACCTCTTTTTTGACTTTTTTCGACATACTATAGTATGACTTTTTTTTTCAATTTTTTTCGACATACTATGCTATGACAGTTTTGGACATACCATACTATGACTTTTTCGACATACTATAGTATAACCTTTTTTTTGACTTTTTTCGACATACTATAGTATAACCTCTTTTTTGACTTTTTTTCGACATACTATAGTATGACTTTTTTTTCAATTTTTTTCGACATACTATGCTATGACAGTTTTGGACATACCAAACAATGACTTTTTCCACATACTATAGTATAACCTTTTTTTTTTGACTTTTTTCGACATACTATAGTATAACCTCTTTTTTTGACTTTTTTTCGACATACTATAGTATGACTTTTTTTTCAATTTCTTTCGACATACTATGCTATGACAGTTTTGGACATACCAAACAATGACTTTTTCCACATACTATAGTATAACCTTTTTTTTTTACTTTTTTCGACATACTATAGTATAACCTTTTTTTGACTTTTTTCGACATACTATAGTATGACTTTTTTTTCAATTTTTTTTCGACATACTATGCTATGACAGTTTTGGACATACCATACTATGACTTTTTCGACATACTATAGTATAACCTTTTTTTTACTTTTTTCGACATACTATAGTATAACCTCTTTTTTGACTTTTTTCGACATACTATAGTATGACTTTTTTTTCAATTTTTTTTCGACATACTATGCTATGACAGTTTTGGACATACCAAACAATGACTTTTTCGACATACTATAGTATAACCTTTTTTTTTTTTTCGACATACTATAGTATAACCTCTTTTTTGACTTTTTTCGACATACTATAGTATGACTTTTTTTTTTTCAATTTTTTTCGACATACTATGCTATGACAGTTTTGGACATACCAAACAATGACTTTTTCGACATACTATAGTATAACTTTTTTTTTTGACTTTTTTCGACATACTATAGTATAACCTTTTTTTTGACTTTTTTCGACATACTATAGTATGACTTTTTTGAATTTTTTGACTTTTTTCGACATACTATAGTATAACCTTTTTTTTACTTTTTTTTTCGGCAAACTACAGTCTTACTTTATTCGACATGCTATAGTATGACTTTTAATTTTTTTTTTTAAGTAAGTAAGTAATAGCAGCTGCCAGCATCATTTCGCTATAAAGCTAAGTGTCTTAAATATGTATAATTCTTCTCTCTCTCTCTCCATCGCCCCCTGCCACTCTCTATCAATCTTTTTTTTGACTTTTTACTGATCCACCCCTTCCTGACTCCTCCTCTCGCTACACTATTCAATTAAATATCAGCTGGTTCTTATGATCTTCTCCATAACCCACTACTTATATCTCTCTGAAACAACAGTGGGGAATATGCCCCCACCATCACCTCCGCGGTGATTGCACTCGAGACTGCCAGTGGGGGAATCGAACCTGCGTTCAGCTTCATCAGGCAGCACCGTCAACTCAGCTGACAGCTCCCTATGAGGGGAACCCTACCCACTGTGCTACAGCCTCACTCACATCTAGACTTCTTCTCTGCGCGTATTTAACCTTGTCCTTGCAAGTCGGATCTCAAAACTTACCGCGCATAAGAATCGAACCCACAATCTACGGGATGTCAGCCGTCACCCATACACCCGAGCCATTCTTCCTCACACTCTTTAACTGTGTTTTGGTATATTTAACCTCTTCATTGCAAGTCGGCCCTGAAAACTTGTTTCCCGCATAAGGATCGAACCCACAATCTACGGGATGTCAACCCTTTGCCCATCCACCTGAGCCGCTATCCTCACACTCCTTAACCCTGTCCTGGTATATTTGGCATTGCCATTGCTTGTAAGACCTTAAAACACCCTGGCCCGACGCAAGACTCAAACCCACAACCTCCGCATTCCCAGCCCCTCTCCTATTGCCCTCACCCATCGGCCCCGACACTCTTGACTTGTCTCCGTGCTTATTTGCCATTGCCATTGCATGTAAGACCTTAAAACACCCTGGCCCGACGCAAGACTCAAACCCACAACCTCCGGCATCCCAGGCCCTCTCCTATCGCCCTCACACTCTTGACTTGTCTCTGCGCTTATTTGCCATTGCCATTGCATGTAAGACCTTAAAACACCCTGGCCCGACACAAGACTCAAACCCACAACCTCCGGCATCCCAGCCCCTACTCCTAGCCCTCATCGGCCCCGACACTCTCTTGACTTGTCTCCGCGCTTTTTGCCATTGCCATTGCATGTAAGACCTAAAACACCCTGGCCCACGCAAGACTCAAATACCCACAACCTCCGGCATCCCAGCCCCTCTCCTATCGCCCTCACCCATCGGCCCCGACACTCTTGACTTGTCTCCGCGCTTATTTGCCATTGCCATTGCATGTAAGACCTAAAACACCCTGGCCCGACCAAGACTCAAACCCACAACCTCCGGCATCCCAGCCCCTCTCCTATCGCCCTCACCCATCGGCCCCGACACTCTTGACTTGTCTCCGCGCTTATTTGCCATTGCCATTGCATGTAAGACCTTAAAACACCCTGGCCCAACGCAAGACTCAAACCCACAACCTCCGGCATCCCAGCCCCTGTCCTAACGCCCTCACCCATCGGCCCCGACACTCTCGACTTGTCTCTGCGCTTATTTGCCATTGCTATTGCATGTAAGACCTAAAAAACCCTGGACCGACTCAAACCCACAACCTCCGGCATCCCAGTCCCCTCTCCTATTTTTCGCCCTCACCCATCGGCCCTGACACTCTTGACTTGTCTCTATGCTTATTTGCCATTGCATGTAAGACCTTAAAACAACCTGGCCCGACGCAAGACTCAAACCTACAACCACCGGCATCCTAGCCCCTCTCCTATCGCCCTCACCCATCGGCCCTGACACTCTTGACTTGTCTCCGCGCTTATTTGCCATTGCCATTGCATGTAAGACCTTAAAACAACCTGGCCCGACGCAAGACTCAAACCTACAACCACCGGCATCCTAGCCCCTCTCCTATCGACTTTTTCTCTTTGGGCCGTAAGACTTTAAAAGTCAAAGTGTCTGGCAAGATTCGAACACACAACCTTTGGACTCCTGTCCATTCATCTATCACTGTGAGCTATTCCATCTCCGATACATGGTCTATGTTTCGTAGATCTTTTGACTTTTTCTCTTTGGGCCGTAATACTTTAAAAGTCAAGGTGTCTGGCAAGATTCAAACACGCAACCTTTGGACTGCTGTCCATTCATCTATCACCGTGAGCAATTACATCTCTGATATATATATTCATTGTTTCTTAGAAGTTTTGATTTTTTTCTCTTTGGGTCGTAAGACTTTAAAAGTCAAAGCACCTTGCAAGATTCGGCTTGACTTGTGTTTGATTGAGGTTTTGACTTCATCACTTGGGGTGTTGATCCTAAAAATCTTTTTATAGTCATACTATAGAATGCCATCAAAGGTTATAATATAGCATGCTTTAAAAAAAGGCATAAGGAATTGAAAGTATATTATGCCATAAAAATGGAAATATAAAGGATTGAACCCACAACCTCGTGGATTCTAACCAGTCTACCATCACTCTGAGCTATTCAATCTGAGAGGTTGGGATTTTGACTTCATCACTTGGGGTGTTGGTCCTAAAAGTTCATATCATCTCATGAGTATTGAACCAACAACCTCAAACCTTCTAAAGAGAAGCATCTATCTCTTTGAGCTATTCTGGCTGACAGGTTTGATTGTTCTTTTGGTACAGTTTTGTTGTCATCACTTGGGGTTTTGTTTCTAAAATTCTTAATAAAGTGAAATTTCAAATAACAACCTTTGGGATTCAAACCAGTCTCTCATCTCTATGAGCTATTTATAATGAGATATTTTACCCCTTTTTGATGTAGATTTTGTTTCCTTAACTTGGTTTGTTGGTCCTAAAAATGAACTGCAGCTCAGGATTGAACCAATAACCTCATTTTTTCCAACCAGTCATCCATCAACCTGAGCTATTTGATCTGAGAGGCTTGACTGTTGTTTGATTGAGGTTTTGACTTCATCACTTGGGCTGTTGATCCTAAAAATCCATTGCAAATCATTAAAAGTCATAATATAGAATGCCATAAAAGGTTATAATATAGCATGCTTTAAAAAAAAAGGCATAACGAATTGAAAGTATATTATGCCATAAAAATGGAAATATAAAGGACTGAACACACAACCTCGTGGATTCTAACCAGTCTACCATCACTCTGAGCTATACAATCTGAGAGGAGTAGCACATGTTTGGTTGGGATTTTGAGTTCATCACTTGGGGTGTTGGTCCTAAAATTTCCTTGCAGCACACGAGGAATCGAACCAATAACCTTAGGTTTGCCAGAGAGGCATTTATCACTTTGAGCTATTCTGTCTGAGAGGCTTGACTGGTTTTTGGTCGAGGTTTTGATTTCAACACTTGGTGTTTTGAGTCAACAATTTCAAATCTCATGAGGATCGAACAAACAACCTTTTCGACATACTATAGTATAACCTTTTTATTTACTTTTTTCGACATACTATAGTATGACTTTTTTTTCAATTTTTTTCGACATACTATGCTATGACAGTTTTGGACATACCATACTATGACTTTTTCGACATACTATAGTATAACCTTTTTTTTTAATTTTTTCGACATACTATAGTATGACTTTTTTTTCAATTTTTTTCGACATACTATGCTATGACAGTTTTGGACATACCATACTATGACTTTTTCGACATACTATAGTATAACCTTTTTTTTGACTTTTTTCGACATACTATAGTATGACCTTTTTTTTGACTTTTTTTTGACATACTATAGTATGACTTTTTTTTCAATTTTTTTGGACATACTATGCTATGACAGTTTTGGACATACCATACTATGACTTTTTCGACATACTATAGTATAACCTTTTTTTTGACTTTTTTCGACATACTATAGTATAACCTTTTTTTTGACTTTTTTTCACATACTATAGTATGACTTTTTTTTCAATTTTTTTCGACATACTATGCTATGACAGTTTTGGACATACCAAACAATGACTTTTTCCACATACTATAGTATAACCTTTTTTTTGACTTTTTTCGACATACTATAGTATAACCTTTTTTTGACTTTTTTTCGACATACTTTATGACTTTTTTTTCAATTTTTTTCGACATACTATATGACAGTTTTGGACATACCATACTATGACTTTTTACTATATATTTTTTTTATAGTATAACCTCTTTTTTGACTTTTTTCGATTTACTTTATGACTTTTTTTTCAATTTTTTTCGACATACTATGCTATGACAGTTTTGGACATACCATACTATGACTTTTTCGACATACTATAGTATAACCTTTTTTTGACTTTTTTCGACATACTATAGTATAACCTCTTTTTTGACTTTTTTCGACATACTATAGTATGACTTTTTTTTCAATTTTTTTCGACATACTATGCTATGACAGTTTTGGACATACCATACTATGACTTTTTCGACATACTATAGTATAACCTTTTTTTTTTGACTTTTTTCGACATACTATAGTATAACCTCTTTTTTGACTTTTTCGACATACTATAGTATGACTTTTTTTTCAATTTTTTTCGACATACTATGCTATGACAGTTTTGGACATACCATACTATGACTTTTTCGACATACTATAGTATAACCTTTTTTTGACTTTTTCGACATACTATAGTATAACCTCTTTTTTGACTTTTTTCGACATACTATAGTATGACTTTTTTTTCAATTTTTTTCGACATACTATGCTATGACAGTTTTGGACATACCATACTATGACTTTTTCCACATACTATAGTATAACCTTTTTTTTTTGACTTTTTTTCGACATACTATAGTATAACCTCTTTTTTGACTTTTTTTCGACATACTATAGTATGACTTTTTTTTCAATTTTTTTCGACATACTATGCTATGACAGTTTTGGACATACCATACTATGACTTTTTCGACATACTATAGTATAACCTTTTTTTTTTGACTTTTTTCGACATACTATAGTATAACCTCTTTTTTGACTTTTTTTCGACATACTATAGTATGACTTTTTTTTCAATTTTTTTCGACATACTATGCTATGACAGTTTTGGACATACCATACTATGACTTTTTCGACATACTATAGTATAACCTTTTTTTTTTACTTTTTTCGACATACTATAGTATAACCTCTTTTTTGACTTTTTTCGACATACTATAGTATGACTTTTTTTTCAATTTTTTTCGACATACTATGCTATGACAGTTTTGGACATACCATACTATGACTTTTTCGACATACTATAGTATAACCTTTTTTTTGACTTTTTTCGACATACTATAGTATAACCTCTTTTTTGACTTTTTTCGACATACTATAGTATGACTTTTTTTTCAATTTTTTTCGACATACTATGCTATGACAGTTTTGGACATACCAAACAATGACTTTTTCCACATACTATAGTATAACCTTTTTTTTGACTTTTTTCGACATACTATAGTATAACCTTTTTTTTGACTTTTTTCGACATACTATAGTATGACTTTTTTTTCAATTTTTTTTCGACATACTATGCTATGACAGTTTTGGACATACCAAACAATGACTTTTTCCACATACTATAGTATAACCTTTTTTTTTGACTTTTTTCGACATACTATAGTATAACCTTTTTTTTGACTTTTTTCGACATACTATAGTATGACTTTTTTTTTCAATTTTTTTCGACATACTATGCTATGACAGTTTTGGACATACCATACTATGACTTTTTCAACATACTATAGTATAACCTTTTATTTTACTTTTTTCGACATACTATAGTATAACCTTTTTTTTGACTTTTTTCTACATACTATAGTATGACTTTTTTTTCAATTTTTTTTCGACATACTATGCTATGACAGTTTTGGACATACCAAACAATGACTTTTCGACATACTATAGTATAACCTTTTTTTTTACTTTTTTCGACATACTATAGTATGACTTTTTTTCCCGACATACTATGCTATGACAGTTTTGGACATACCAAACAATGACTTTTTCGACATACTATAGTATAACTTTTATTTGACTTTTTTCGACATAGTATAGTATAACCTTTTTTTCGACTTTTTTCGACATACTATAGTATGACTTTTTTTCAATTTGATCTTTTTTTGACTTTTTTCGACATACTATAGTATAACCTTTTTTTTTACTTTTTTCGGCAAACTACAGTCTTACTTTATTCGACATGCTATAGTATGACTTTTAATTTTTTTTTTAAGTAAGTAAGTAATAGCAGCTGCCAGCATCATTTCGCTATAAAGCTAAGTGTCTTAAATATGTATAATTCTTCTCTCTCTCTCATCGCCCCTGCCACTCTCTATCAATCTTCCACTACTCTCTATCGCCCCCATACTGCCTTCTACTGACTCCACCCCTTCCTGACTCCTCCTCTCGCTACACTATTCAATTAAATATCAGCTGGTTCTTATGATCTTCTCCATAACCCACTACTTATATCTCTCTGAAACAACAGTGGGGAATATGCCCCCACCATCACCTCCGCGGTGATTGCACTCGAGACTGCCAGTGGGGGAATCGAACCTGCGTTCAGCTTCATCAGGCAGCACCGTCAACTCAGCTGACAGCTCCCTATGAGGGGAACCCTACCCACTGTGCTACAGCCTCACTCACATCTAGACTTCTTCTCTGCGCGTATTTAACCTTGTCCTTGCAAGTCGGATCTCAAAACTTACCGCGCATAAGAATCGAACCCACAATCTACGGGATGTCAGCCGTCACCCATACACCCGAGCCATTCTTCCTCACACTCTTTAACTGTGTTTTGGTATATTTAACCTCTTCATTGCAAGTCGGCCCTGAAAACTTGTTTCCCGCATAAGGATCGAACCCACAATCTACGGGATGTCAACCCTTTGCCCATCCACCTGAGCCGCTCGTCCTCACACTCCTTAACCCTGTCCTGGTATATTTGGCATTGCCATTGCTTGTAAGACCTTAAAACACCCTGGCCCGACGCAAGACTCAAACCCACAACCTCCGCATTCCCAGCCCCTCTCCTATTGCCCTCACCCATCGGCCCCGACACTCTTGACTTGTCTCCGTGCTTATTTGCCATTGCCATTGCATGTAAGACCTTAAAACACCCTGGCCCGACGCAAGACTCAAACCCACAACCTCCGGCATCCCAGGCCCTCTCCTATCGCCCTCACACTCTTGACTTGTCTCTGCGCTTATTTGCCATTGCCATTGCATGTAAGACCTTAAAACACCCTGGCCCGACACAAGACTCAAACCCACAACCTCCGGCATCCCAGCCCCTCTCCTATCGCCCTCACCCATCGGCCCCGACACTCTTGACTTGTCTCCGCGCTTATTTGCCATTGCCATTGCTTGTAAGACCTTAAAACACCCTGGCCCAACGCAAGACTCAAACCCACAACCTCCGGCATCCCAGCCCCTCACCCATCGGCCCCGACACTCTCGACTTGTCTCCGCGCTTATTTGCCATTGCTATTGCATGTAAGACCTAAAAACACCCTGGCCCGACGCAAGACTCAAGCCCACAACCTCCGGCATCCCAGCCCCTCTCCTATCGCCCTCACCCATCGGCCCCGACACTCTTGACTTGTCTCCGCGCTTATTTGCCATTGCCATTGCATGTAAGACCTTAAAACACCCTGGCCCGACCCAAGACTCAAACCCACAACCTCCGGCATCCCAGCCCCTCTCCTATCGCCCTCACCCATCGGCCCCGACACTCTTGACTTGTCTCCGCGCTTATTTGCCATTGCCATTGCATGTAAGACCTTAAAACACCCTGGCCCAACGCAAGACTCAAACCCACAACCTCCGGCATCCCAGCCCCTGTCCTAACGCCCTCACCCATCGGCCCCGACACTCTCGACTTGTCTCTGCGCTTATTTGCCATTGCTATTGCATGTAAGACCTAAAAACACCCTGGACCGACTCAAACCCACAACCTCCGGCATCCCAGTCCCTCTCCTATCGCCCTCACCCATCGGCCCTGACACTCTTGACTTGTCTCCGCGCTTATTTGCCATTGCATGTAAGACCTTAACAACCTGGCCCGACGCAAGACTCAAACCTACAACCACCGGCATCCTAGCCCCTCTCCTATCGCCCTCACCCATCGGCCCTGACACTCTTGACTTGTCTCCGCGCTTATTTGCCATTGCCATTGCATGTAAGACCTTAAAACAACCTGGCCCGACGCAAGACTCAAACCTACAACCACCGGCATCCTAGCCCCTCTCCTATCGACTTTTTCTCTTTGGGCCGTAAGACTTTAAAAGTCAAAGTGTCTGGCAAGATTCGAACACACAACCTTTGGACTCCTGTCCATTCATCTATCACTGTGAGCTATTCCATCTCCGATACATGGTCTATGTTTCGTAGATCTTTTGACTTTTTCTCTTTGGGCCGTAATACTTTAAAAGTCAAGGTGTCTGGCAAGATTCAAACACGCAACCTTTGGACTGCTGTCCATTCATCTATCACCGTGAGCAATTACATCTCTGATATATATATTCATTGTTTCTTAGAAGTTTTGATTTTTTCTCTTTGGGTCGTAAGACTTTAAAAGTCAAAGCACCTTGCAAGATTCGGCTTGACTTGTGTTTGATTGAGGTTTTGACTTCATCACTTGGGGTGTTGATCCTAAAAATCTTTTTATAGTCATACTATAGAATGCCATCAAAGGTTATAATATAGCATGCTTTAAAAAAAGGCATAAGGAATTGAAAGTATATTATGCCATAAAAATGGAAATATAAAGGATTGAACCCACAACCTCGTGGATTCTAACCAGTCTACCATCACTCTGAGCTATTCAATCTGAGAGGTTGGGATTTTGACTTCATCACTTGGGGTGTTGGTCCTAAAAGTTCATATCATCTCATGAGTATTGAACCAACAACCTCAAACCTTCTAAAGAGAAGCATCTATCTCTTTGAGCTATTCTGGCTGACAGGTTTGATTGTTCTTTTGGTACAGTTTTGTTGTCATCACTTGGGGTTTTGTTTCTAAAATTCTTAATAAAGTGAAATTTCAAATAACAACCTTTGGGATTCAAACCAGTCTCTCATCTCTATGAGCTATTTATAATGAGATATTTTACCCCTTTTTGATGTAGATTTTGTTTCCTTAACTTGGTTTGTTGGTCCTAAAAATGAACTGCAGCTCAGGATTGAACCAATAACCTCATTTTTTCCAACCAGTCATCCATCAACCTGAGCTATTTGATCTGAGAGGCTTGACTGTTGTTTGATTGAGGTTTTGACTTCATCACTTGGGCTGTTGATCCTAAAAATCCATTGCAAATCATTAAAAGTCATAATATAGAATGCCATAAAAGGTTATAATATAGCATGCTTTAAAAAAAAGGCATAACGAATTGAAAGTATATTATGCCATAAAAATGGAAATATAAAGGACTGAACACACAACCTCGTGGATTCTAACCAGTCTACCATCACTCTGAGCTATACAATCTGAGAGGAGTAGCACATGTTTGGTTGGGATTTTGAGTTCATCACTTGGGGTGTTGGTCCTAAAATTTCCTTGCAGCACACGAGGAATCGAACCAATAACCTTAGGTTTGCCAGAGAGGCATTTATCACTTTGAGCTATTCTGTCTGAGAGGCTTGACTGGTTTTTGGTCGAGGTTTTGATTTCAACACTTGGTGTTTTGAGTCAACAATTTCAAATCTCATGAGGATCGAACAAACAACCTTTTCGACATACTATAGTATAACCTTTTTATTTACTTTTTTCGACATACTATAGTATGACTTTTTTTTCAATTTTTTTCGACATACTATGCTATGACAGTTTTGGACATACCATACTATGACTTTTTCGACATACTATAGTATAACCTTTTTTTTTAATTTTTTCGACATACTATAGTATGACTTTTTTTTCAATTTTTTTCGACATACTATGACAGTTTTGGACATACCATACTATGACTTTTTCGACATACTATAGTATAACCTTTTTTTTGACTTTTTTCGACATACTATAGTATAACCTCTTTTTTGACTTTTTTCGACATACTATAGTATGACTTTTTTTTCAATTTTTTTGGACATACTATGCTATGACAGTTTTGGACATACCATACTATGACTTTTTCGACATACTATAGTATAACCTTTTATTTTACTTTTTTCGACATACTATAGTATAACTTTTTTTTTAACTTTTTTTCGACATACTATAGTATGACTTTTTTTTTTTTTCAATTTTTTTCGACATACTATGCTATGACAGTTTTGGACATACCAAACAATGACTTTTTCCACATACTATAGTATAACCTTTTTTTTGACTTTTTTCTACATACTATAGTACAACCTTTTTTTTCAATTTTTTCGACATACTATGCTATGACAGTTTTGGACATACCATACTATGACTTTTTCGACATACTATAGATAACTTTTTTTTTTGACGACATACTATAGTATGACTTTTTTTTTTTTTCAATTTTTTTCGACATACTATGCTATGACAGTTTTGGACATACCATACTATGACTTTTTCGACATACTATAGTATAACCTTTTTTTTTGACTTTTTCGACATACTATAGTATAACCTCTTTTTTGACTTTTTTCGACATACTATAGTATGACTTTTTTTTTTCAATTTTTTTCGACATACTATGCTATGACAGTTTTGGACATACCATACTATGACTTTTTCGACATACTATAGTATAACCTTTTTTTTTACTTTTTTCGACATACTATAGTATAACCTCTTTTTTGACTTTTTTCGACATACTATAGTATGACTTTTTTTTCAATTTTTTTCGACATACTATGCTATGACAGTTTTGGACATACCAAACAATGACTTTTTCCACATACTATAGTATAACCTTTTTTTTGACTTTTTTCGACATACTATAGTATAACCTCTTTTTTGACTTTTTTTCGACATACTATAGTATGACTTTTTTTTCAATTTTTTTCGACATACTATGCTATGACAGTTTTGGACATACCATACTATGACTTTTTCGACATACTATAGTATAACCTTTTTTTTGACTTTTTTCAACATACTATAGTATAACCTCTTTTTTGACTTTTTTCGACATACTATAGTATGACTTTTTTTCCAATTTTTTTCGACATACTATGCTATGACAGTTTTGGACATACCATACTATGACTTTTTCGACATACTATAGTATAACCTTTTTTTTTTTTTTTTCGACTTTTTTTTTTCGACATACTATAGTATAACCTCTTTTTTGACTTTTTTTTTTTGACATACTATAGTATGACTTTTTTTTCAATTTTTTTCGACATACTATGCTATGACAGTTTTGGACATACCATACTATGACTTTTTCGACATACTATAGTATAACCTTTTTTTTACTTTTTTCGACATACTATAGTATAACCTCTTTTTTGACTTTTTTCGACATACTATAGTATGACTTTTTTTTCAATTTTTTTCGACATACTATGCTATGACAGTTTTGGACATACCATACTATGACTTTTTCGACATACTATAGTATAACCTTTTTTTTTTGACTTTTTTCGACATACTATAGTATAACCTCTTTTTTGACTTTTTTCGACATACTATAGTATGACTTTTTTTTCAATTTTTTTCGACATACTATGCTATGACAGTTTTGGACATACCATACTATGACTTTTTCGACATACTATAGTATAACCTTTTTTTTTACTTTTTTCGACATACTATAGTATAACCTCTTTTTTGACTTTTTTCGACATACTATAGTATGACTTTTTTTTTTCAATTTTTTTCGACATACTATGCTATGACAGTTTTGGACATACCAAACAATGACTTTTTCCACATACTATAGTATAACCTTTTTTTTTTTGACTTTTTTCGACATACTATAGTATAACCTCTTTTTTGACTTTTTTCGACATACTATAGTATGACTTTTTTTTTCAATTTTTTTTTTTCAATTTTTTTGACATACTATGCTATGACAGTTTTGGACATACCATACTATGACTTTTTCGACATACTATAGTATAACCTTTTTTTTGACTTTTTTCGACATACTATAGTATAACCTCTTTTTTGACTTTTTTCGACATACTATAGTATGACTTTTTTTTCAATTTTTTTCGACATACTATGCTATGACAGTTTTGGACATACCATACTATGACTTTTTCGACATACTATAGTATAACCTTTTTTTTTTTTTTGACTTTTTTCGACATACTATAGTATAACCTCTTTTTTGACTTTTTTTCGACATACTATAGTATGACTTTTTTTTCAATTTTTTTCGACATACTATGCTATGACAGTTTTGGACATACCATACTATGACTTTTTCGACATACTATAGTATAACCTTTTTTTTTTTTACTTTTTTCGACATACTATAGTATAACCTCTTTTTTGACTTTTTTCGACATACTATAGTATGACTTTTTTTTCAATTTTTTTCGACATACTATGCTATGACAGTTTTGGACATACCATACTATGACTTTTTCGACATACTATAGTATAACCTTTTATTTGACTTTTTTCGACATACTATAGTATAACTTTTTTTTAACTTTTTTCGACATACTATAGTATGACTTTTTTTTCAATTTTTTTCGACATACTATGCTATGACAGTTTTGGACATACCAAACAATGACTTTTTCCACATACTATAGTATAACCTTTTTTTTTTTTACTTTTTTCGACATACTATAGTATAACCTTTTTTTTGACTTTTTTCGACATACTATAGTATGACTTTTTTTTCAATTTTTTTCGACATACTATGCTATGACAGTTTTGGACATACCATACTATGACTTTTTCGACATACTATAGTATAACCTTTTTTTTGACTTTTTTCGACATACTATAGTATAACCTCTTTTTTGACTTTTTTCGACATACTATAGTATGACTTTTTTTTCAATTTTTTTCGACATACTATGCTATGACAGTTTTGGACATACCATACTATGACTTTTTCGACATACTATAGTATAACCTTTTTTTTGACTTTTTTCGACATACTATAGTATAACCTCTTTTTTGACTTTTTCGACATACTATAGTATGACTTTTTTTTCAATTTTTTTCGACATACTATGCTATGACAGTTTTGGACATACCATACTATGACTTTTTCGACATACTATAGTATAACCTTTTTTTGACTTTTTTCGACATACTATAGTATAACCTCTTTTTTGACTTTTTCGACATACTATAGTATGACTTTTTTTTTTCAATTTTTTTCGACATACTATGCTATGACAGTTTTGGACATACCATACTATGACTTTTTCGACATACTATAGTATAACCTTTTTTTTTGACTTTTTTCGACATACTATAGTATAACCTCTTTTTTGACTTTTTCGACATACTATAGTATGACTTTTTTTTCAATTTTTTTCGACATACTATGCTATGACAGTTTTGGACATACCATACTATGACTTTTTCGACATACTATAGTATAACCTTTTTTTTGACTTTTTTCGACATACTATAGTATAACCTCTTTTTTGACTTTTTTCGACATACTATAGTATGACTTTTTTTTCAATTTTTTTCGACATACTATGCTATGACAGTTTTGGACATACCATACTATGACTTTTTCGACATACTATAGTATAACCTTTTTTTTTTGACTTTTTTCGACATACTATAGTATAACCTCTTTTTTGACTTTTTTTTTTTTCGACATACTATAGTATGACTTTTTTTTCAATTTTTTTCGACATACTATGCTATGACAGTTTTGGACATACCATACTATGACTTTTTCGACATACTATAGTATAACCTTTTTTTTGACTTTTTTCGACATACTATAGTATAACCTCTTTTTTGACTTTTTCGACATACTATAGTATGACTTTTTTTTCAATTTTTTTCGACATACTATGCTATGACAGTTTTGGACATACCATACTATGACTTTTTCGACATACTATAGTATAACCTTTTTTTTTACTTTTTTCGACATACTATAGTATAGACTCTTTTTTGACTTTTTTCGACATACTATAGTATGACTTTTTTTTCAATTTTTTTCGACATACTATGCTATGACAGTTTTGGACATACCATACTATGACTTTTTCGACATACTATAGTATAACCTTTTTTTTACTTTTTTCGACATACTATAGTATAGACTCTTTTTTGACTTTTTTCGACATACTATAGTATGACTTTTTTTTCAATTTTTTTCGACATACTATGCTATGACAGTTTTGGACATACCATACTATGACTTTTTCGACATACTATAGTATAACCTTTTTTTTGACTTTTTTCGACATACTATAGTATAGACTCTTTTTTGACTTTTTTCGACATACTATAGTATGACTTTTTTTTCAATTTTTTTCGACATACTATGCTATGACAGTTTTGGACATACCATACTATGACTTTTTCGACATACTATAGTATAACCTTTTATTTTACTTTTTTCGACATACTATAGTATAACTTTTTTTTTAACTTTTTTCGACATACTATAGTATGACTTTTTTTTCAATTTTTTTCGACATACTATGCTATGACAGTTTTGGACATACCAAACAATGACTTTTTCCACATACTATAGTATAACCTTTTTTTTTACTTTTTTCGACATACTATAGTATAACCTTTTTTTGAACCTTTTTTTTTTACTTTTTCGACATACTATAGTATGACTTTTTTTTCAATTTTTTTTTTTCGACATACTATGCTATGACAGTTTTGGACATACCATACTATGACTTTTTCGACATACTATAGTATAACCTTTTTTTTTACTTTTTTCGACATACTATAGTATAGACTCTTTTTTGACTTTTTTCGACATACTATAGTATGACTTTTTTTTCAATTTTTTTCGACATACTATGCTATGACAGTTTTGGACATACCATACTATGACTTTTTCCTTTTTTTTACTTTTTTCATACTATAGTATAACCTTTTATTTTACTTTTTTCGACATACTATAGTATAACTTTTTTTTTAACTTTTTTCGACATACTATAGTATGACTTTTTTTTCAACTTTTTTCGACATACTATAGTATGACAGTTTTGGACATACCATACTATTTTTTTTTCGACATACTATGCTATGACAGTTTTGGACATACCATACTATGACTTTTTCAACATACTATAGTATAACCTTTTATTTTACTTTTTTCGACATACTATAGTATAACCTTTTTTTCGACTTTTTTCGACATACTATAGTATGACTTTTTTTTCAACTTTTTTCGACATACTATGCTATGACAGTTTTGGACATACCATACTATGACTTTTTCGACATACTATAGTATAACCTTTTTTTTTTTCGACATACTATAGTATAACCTTTTTTTTTTTTTTTTCGACATACTATAGTATGACTTTTTTTTTTTTCGACAATTTTTTTCGACATACTATGCTATGACATTTTTGGACATACCAAAATATGACTTTTTCCACATACTATAGTATAACCTTTTTTTTGACTTTTTTCGACATACTATAGTATAACCTTTTTTTGGACTTTTTTCGACATACTATAGTATGACTTTTTTTTTTTTTTTCAATTTTTTTCGACATACTATGCTATGACAGTTTTGGACATACCATACTATGACTTTTTCAACATACTATAGTATAACCTTTTATTTTACTTTTTTTTTTTTGACTTTTTCGACATACTATAGTATAACCTTTTTTTGACTTTTTTTTTTCGACATACTATAGTATGACTTTTTTTTCAATTTCGACATACTATGCTATGACAGTTTTGGACATACCATACTATGACTTTTTTTTTGACGACATACTATAGTATAACCTTTTTTTTTACTTTTTTCGACATACTATAGTATGAATTTTTTTTCAATTTTTTTCGACATACTATGCTATAACAGTTTTGGACATACCATACTATGACTTTTTCGACATACTATAGTATAACCTTTTATTTTACTTTTTTCGACATACTATAGTATAACCTTTTTTTTTTGACTTTTTTCGACATACTATAGTATGACTTTTTTTTCAATTTTTTTCGACATACTATGCTATGACAGTTTTGGACATACCAAACAATGACTTTTTACACATACTATAGTATAACCTTTTTTTTACTTTTTTTTTGACATACTATAGTATAACCTTTTTTTTTGACTTTTTTCGACTTTTTTTTTTTTGACATACTATAGTATGACTTTTTTTTTCAATTTTTTTTCGACATACTATGCTATGACAGTTTTGGACATACCAAACAATGACTTTTTCGACATACTATAGTATAACCTTTTTTTTTACTTTTTTCGACATACTATAGTATGACTTTTTTTCCCGACATACTATGCTATGACAGTTTTGGACATACCAAACAATGACTTTTTCGACATACTATAGTATAACTTTTATTTGACTTTTTTCGACATAGTATAGTATAACCTTTTTTTCGACTTTTTTCGACATACTATAGTATAACCTTTTTTTTTACTTTTTTCGGCAAACTACAGTCTTACTTTATTCGACATGCTATAGTATGACTTTTAATTTTTTTTTTAAGTAAGTAAGTAATAGCAGCTGCCAGCATCATTTCGCTATAAAGCTAAGTGTCTTAAATATGTATAATTCTTCTCTCTCTCTCCATCGCCCCCTGCCACTCTCTATCAATCTTCCACTCCCACTCTCTATCGCCCCCTGCCTTCTACTGACTCCACCCCTTCCTGACTCCTCCTCTCGCTACACTATTCAATTAAATATCAGCTGGTTCTTATGATCTTCTCCATAACCCCCTACTTATATCTCTCTGAAACAACAGTGGGGAATATGCCCCCACCATCACCTCCGCGGTGATTGCACTCGAGACTGCCAGTGGGGGAATCGAACCTGCGTTCAGCTTCGTCAGGCAGCACCGTCAACTCAGCTGACAGCTCCCTATGAGGGGAACCCTACCCACTGTGCTACAGCCTCACTCACATCTAGACTTCTTCTCTGCGCGTATTTAACCTTGTCCTTGCAAGTCGGATCTCAAAACTTACCGCGCATAAGAATCGAACCCACAATCTACGGGATGTCAGCCGTCACCCATACACCTGAGCCATTCTTCCTCACACTCTTTAACTGTGTTTTGGTATATTTAACCTCTTCATTGCAAGTCGGCCCTGAAAACTTGTTTCCCGCATAAGGATCGAACCCACAATCTACGGGATGTCAACCCTTTGCCCATCCACCTGAGCCGCTCGTCCTCACACTCCTTAACCCTGTCCTGGTATATTTGGCATTGCCATTGCTTGTAAGACCTTAAAACACCCTGGCCCGACGCAAGACTCAAACCCACAACCTCCGGCATCCCAGCCCCTCTCCTATCGCCCTCACCCATCGGCCCCGACACTCTTGACTTGTCTCCGTGCTTATTTGCCATTGCCATTGCATGTAAGACCTGAAAACACCCTGGCCCGACGCAAGACTCAAACCCACAACCTCCGGCATCCCAGGCCCTCTCCTATCGCCCTCACCCATCGGCCCCGACACTCTTGACTTGTCTCCGCGCTTATTTGCCATTGCCATTGCATGTAAGACCTTAAAACACCCTGGCCCAACGCAAGACTCAAACCCACAACCTCCGGCATCCCAGCCCCTCTCCTAACGCCCTCACCCATCGGCCCCGACACTCTCGACTTGTCTCCGCGCTTATTTGCCATTGCTATTGCATGTAAGACCTTAAAACACCCTGGCCCGACGCAAGACTCAAGCCCACAACCTCCGGCATCCCAGCCCCTCTCCTATCGCCCTCACCCATCGGCCCCGACACTCTTGACTTGTCTCCGCGCTTATTTGCCATTGCCATTGCATGTAAGACCTTAAAACACCCTGGCCCGACCCAAGACTCAAACCCACAACCTCCGGCATCCCAGCCCCTCTCCTATCGCCCTCACCCATCGGCCCCGACACTCTTGACTTGTCTCCGCGCTTATTTGCCATTGCCATTGCATGTAAGACCTTAAAACACCCTGGCCCAACGCAAGACTCAAACCCACAACCTCCGGCATCCCAGCCCCTGTCCTAACGCCCTCACCCATCGGCCCCGACACTCTCGACTTGTCTCTGCGCTTATTTGCCATTGCTATTGCATGTAAGACCTAAAAACACCCTGGCCCGACTCAAACCCACAACCTCCGGCATCCCAGTCCCTCTCCTATCGCCCTCACCCATCGGCCCTGACACTCTTGACTTGTCTCCGCGCTTATTTGCCATTGCATGTAAGACCTTAAAACAACCTGGCCCGACGCAAGACTCAAACCTACAACCACCGGCATCCTAGCCCCTCTCCTATCGCCCTCACCCATCGGCCCTGACACTCTTGACTTGTCTCCGCGCTTATTTGCCATTGCCATTGCATGTAAGACCTTAAAACAACCTGGCCCGACGCAAGACTCAAACCTACAACCACCGGCATCCTAGCCCCTCTCCTATCGACTTTTTCTCTTTGGGCCGTAAGACTTTAAAAGTCAAAGTGTCTGGCAAGATTCGAACACACAACCTTTGGACTCCTGTCCATTCATCTATCACTGTGAGCTATTCCATCTCCGATACATGGTCTATGTTTCGTAGATCTTTTGACTTTTTCTCTTTGGGCCGTAATACTTTAAAAGTCAAGGTGTCTGGCAAGATTCAAACACGCAACCTTTGGACTGCTGTCCATTCATCTATCACCGTGAGCAATTACATCTCTGATATATATATTCATTGTTTCTTAGAAGTTTTGATTTTTTTCTCTTTGGGTCGTAAGACTTTAAAAGTCAAAGCACCTTGCAAGATTCGGCTTGACTTGTGTTTGATTGAGGTTTTGACTTCATCACTTGGGGTGTTGATCCTAAAAATCCATTGCAAATCATTAGAAGTCATACTATAGAATGCCATAAAAGGTTATAATATAGCATGCTTTAAAAAAAGGCATAAGGAATTGAAAGTATATTATGCCATAAAAATGGAAATATAAAGGATTGAACCCACAACCTCGTGGATTCTAACCAGTCTACCATCACTCTGAGCTATTCAATCTGAGAGGTTGGGATTTTGACTTCATCACTTGGGTGTTGGTCCTAAAAGTTCACATCATCTCGTAAGTATTGAACCAACAACCTCAAACCTTCTAAAGAGAAGCATCTATCTCTTTGAGCACTTCTGGCTTACAGGTCTGACTTTTCTTTTGGTACAATTTTGATGTCATCACTTGGGGTTTTGTTTCTAAAATTCTTAATAAAGTGAGGTTTGAACTAACAACCTTTTGGATTCAAACCAGCTTTCATCTCTATGAGCTATTTATTATGAGATATTTTACCCCTTTTTGATGTAGATTTTGTTTCCTTAACTTGGTTTGTTGGTCCTAAAAATGAGCTGCTGCTCAGGATTGAACCAATAACCTCATGTGTTGAAACCAGTCATCCATCACTCTGAGCTATTTGATCTGAGAGGCTTGACTGTTGTTTGATTGAGGTTTTGACTTCATTATGGGAAGTGTTGATCCTAAAAATCCATTGCAAATCATTAGAAGTCATACTATAGAATGCCATAAAAGGGTTATAATATAGCATGCTTTAAAAAAAGGCATAAGGAATTGAAAGTATATTAAGCCATAAAAATGGAAATATAAAGGATTGAACACACAACCTCGTGGAATCTAACCAGTCTACCATCACTCTGAGCTATTCAATCCGAGAGGAGTATCAAATGTTTGGTTGGGATTTTGACTTCATCACTTCGGGTGTTGGTCCTAAAAATTCATTGCAGCACACGAGGAATCGAACCAATAACCTTAGGTTTGCCAGAGAGGCATTTATCACTTTGAGCTATTCTGTCTGAGAGGCTTGACTGGTTTTTGGTCGAGGTTTTGATTTCAACACTTGGTGTTTTGAGTCAAAAAATTCTAATATCATGAGGATCGAACAAACAACCTCTGGTTTTCTACATCTCTATCAGCCATTTGTGCGGAGACTCTTGACCCCAGTTTGGTATAGCTTTGACTTTATCACTTGGGGTTGGTCGTTCCATCAAAATGAATCACAGCTCACAGGTATCGAACTAAAACCAAAAAATCAAGACGTCTATCTCTAGAGCCGTCTACTCGTTCTGAGCTATTTGATCATAGAGTCTTGACCCCTTTATTGGTAGAGGTTTAACTTCATCACTTTGGGTGTTGGTCCTAAAAGTTCACATCATCTCATGAGTATTGAACCAACAACCTCAAATCTTCTACAGAGGCATCTATCACTTTGAGCTATTCTATCTGAGAGGCTTGACTGGTTTTTGGTCGAGGTTTTGATTTCAACACTTGGTGTTTTGAGTCAAAAAATTCAAATCTCATGAGGATCGAACAAACAACCTCTGGTTTTCTTATCAATCTTACATCTCTATCAGCCATAGAGATGTAAGCGCGATCTACCACTGTGGTTGAAACAACGATCTGGCGATGAGTGACTGGATGACCGGGGTTGATATACTGCAGAGTGGATGAGTAGATTGATGGCAGGTGTGTGGCTTGGAGCAGGTGAGTATACTTGACAGTAATCAGGGAGCTGGGGAGAGTGAGAGGAGTGACACGCCCACCTCACAGACACACACAGAGAGATAAACAAACAAGGGAGCACAGGAGACACAAGGAATAACCAGAGACATGGCCATGGCCATGACAACTAGAGTGTCCTCTTTTATGACAACCAAATAAATCCTCAGTTTGCTTGAATAAAAAAAATAAAGAAGCATGAAAACAATCAAAAAGGATCTTTTTAAACTTTTTTTTCTTTAACATTTTAATTTCTCAAAGTCCATATTGCTGGCTCAAGTACAGCAAGTAAGTTCTCATTTCTTCTGGTGGTCCTCACACCTTCTTCCCACCTCTTACCTCCGGACAGTTACCCGGGTGATGGCGGAAGACTTCCTGTGCACGGTTCGGTCAGACGACGACACAGAGCACTCAGATGTGGAGGACTGTCTCTGCGCCTCCGCCGAGGTAGCGAGGAGGGACCCTGAGACCGGCATCGTAACACTCACCCTGAATCTAGTCTACGCTCCCATCAGGCCACGCAGGTACAGTGATACTGCGCTCACACACACACAAACTAAGGAGGACTTTTCAAAGGACGACTTTTCTCAAGGAGGACAGAAAAGTCCTCCTCTAGGAGGACTTTTCTCTTTTTGTTTCAGAGATTCATTAGCTTTTGAGTTAGCTCCTGTTGTTGATCCTTGTTAAACCACTCCACCGGTTGTGCTACCAGCTGAGGCAAACACCTCACACTCACACCCCTCTGTGTTCATGACTCATATGCTCTCTCTCTCTCTCTCTCTCTCCTTTAGCTCCACAGAGCCTCCTCCTCCATCAGCATCATTAGAGTCTGAGTTTGGATGTTTGGGCTTTGAGACTCTGCAACATCTTACTGCACAGCGCTGTAAGATGATGGGGAAAGTGAGAAGCACTCCATGCAAATGAACCTGTGGAGGAAATGGATGACTACTCCCCTCTTGTGGCAGAACAGTGGAACACATGCAGCAGGAGGACGCATTCTGACCTGCAGCCAAACTCACTTCCTGTTGTGCAAAAACATTTTATTTCAATTACTTCTTCTCTCTGATTTCAAAGACTAATTGTGAATATTTGCATGTTGGTCTCAAATTAATTTTGACTCTGAGTGACAAATGGATGCAAGTGTGTGTGTGTGTGTGTGTGTGTGTGTGTGTGTGTGTGTGTGTGTGTGTGTGTGTGTGTGTGTGTGTGTGTGTGTGTGTGTGTGTGTGTGTGTGTGTGTGTGTGTGTGTGTGTGTGTGTGTGTGTGTATCAAATATGTTGTGCTTTTTCTACATTTTAATTCACCTCATCTGTGTCTTTCCTGTCCTGATCAAAAAGTAGATAACAGACAGCGCGGACATTAAAAAAAACTGTATTATATGTAGTTATAATATGTAAATAGTTCAAAATGAAAGAATTGGTCATATAAGTATGATGGAAACTAATATTTTAATGTGTTGGACTCAATTTTCACAATCTGTTAAATGAAATCAACTTGTAATTTTAGCATTCAGGTAAATTAATGAAATGTTTAATCACTCTATGATGACTTAATGACTAAAACTGATCATCAAATGAAGGTTTTAGAAACATAATTAGCTGATTAGCATACTTTCCAGCCTGCATTGTATAAGAGTTGACATTTTCCAGAATGTAGCCGCTGCAAATCAAGCCTATTGATATATTTTCATCAATACAAATTAATGGTTTAACTTTTTGAAGGCATATTGTTAGATTGTTAATGACATAAATTGCAGGTCCAGATTATAATAATAAAAGCTGCTACAGGCAACATTTATTAAGGAAAAACCAAAAGTGTGACTAACACAAAATATCTCCCTCACTCACTTTCTAAGCCAACTCTCACCAGTCTTACAAACATCACCGAGGTATAACGTGCGTCAGGAAGTAAATGCATCTGCCCCCTTATTCTGTAAATGAACAGGATGTAGAAGAAGTCTCGGCCTTAAGAGGAAGCAGTTTGCTCACATACATTATGGGATTTATGGGTCATGATCACTGACAGCTCTTTCCTGAATGTACCACAGTGAAACCAATGAATTTAGAAATGCAAAGTACATTGAAAGCTACAACATATTAATGTCATAAATCAAACTTTTTGTATCTTTTTTTATTTTCATTGTAGCTTCTTTTATTATTATTTGTGTCGCTCCAGAAAACATTATGGTGACTTGAAACTAAACAAGGAGATTATGTTTGTAGATCAAGTGTCTGGTAGTAGATCATTTCATCAGTGCATGCATGCAGGAAGATCAACAGGTAAGTAGATAATTAATCTGTTTATGTGTGTGTAGACATGGACAGGTATTTTTTCTGTAATTAACATTTAAATGAGGACTGGAGATTTAAAGCATTTATTTAGTGCATTTTAAATAACTGCTGGTATTGTGTCAGAAGGATATTTTGTGTTCTCTGCATCACTTACATGATACTATTTATGAAGATGTATAGCAGTGTTTTCAGTTGTGCTGTGTCTGTCCAGGTTTTAAACAAATATAAAACAATATATTATGAGTTTGTGCAAAAGTGAACCTCTTTGTGACATGTTGGTGTCATTAGAGATGTGGACAGCAGGTGGCGCTTCACTATCAAATGCAGGTTTTGTCCTGCAGACTCGGGCTTCTGGGGGATTGTAAACAGGAAGAGTGGAGTTGCCATGTGAGGGAGTCAAATGTTTGCTACAACTTGAGTCTATTTCTGTATATATTTTGGACATTTTGCACCTTTAAAGTATGCCGAATTGTCTATCAGTAGTTCCTGATTGCAACGTACTCATGTATTCACAGACATTCATCACTTTATTACTTTAAAAACTTAAACCTGATGATTATCAGGCGAGTTCTGCAGGATTTCTAAGCGGATTTATGGCGATGGACGTCCAAGGTAATGATAGTCGAAGGAAGGGTAAGTCACAATGAATCCAAAAATATGTGTATCATGTCAAATTTGATTCATTAATATGTTGAAAATTAAGCAAAATGCTTCACTGTAAACCTCCATACCAGCACTTCTAAAGCTCACTCATTACCTGCTCTCCTTTACCAGCTGTATGCCAAGCTGAGCCATATATATATATATATATATATATATATATATATATATACACACACACACACACACACGTATGACAAAAACACAACAACAGAAGAATATGTGCACAAACAAAACATTGTTGGTTTTGCAGGATGATTAAGATACTTCATTGTTTTTATACCAAACATGATGTTGAAGAAGATAAAGCATGATAAGATGAAACTGATTGAAGTATAATGTTTTAGCATATGGTTCACTATGAAAGAGCACAGGTTTATTATAAGCAGATGAGGTTTTCATATTCTTAAAAGAAATGCATATATTTCAGGGTCATTTGAATAGAAGCAAATGTCACAGTTCACCCCACAGTGAGCAGAGCTGCAGCTTTAGGGCTCCTTGGGGTCAGAGGTCACAGGAAGGACTTCCAGATCAGACTCTGCAGGCACTCCTTCACCTCAAGAGTTTCAGCTGTATTTTGTCTTGTTTTGGCCTTAGTCACCTTTCTTCTATTACTTTTTTCAGGAGGAAAATAAAAAGGCATCCTTAGCAGGGAGGTGATGGAAAGGGCAGGTCACCCACACCAACAAACTGGAATAACAGCTTGGCCCGGGGGTCGTCATCGTCTCTGATGCTCAGAGGGAGTTTGACACAAGTCAGCGGTACAAGGTCAATTGAGTGTGTGACTGCATGGACAACATTTCAAGATTGAAACCTTCTCATGATGATGATGATGTTTATAGTTCAATATCGTTTAAGCTTAAAGCAAAGAACCGACCGTCTGAACCTTTGAGAGCATGTAAGTCTGGAGTTTACATGTCTAATAGTTGTAGTTTCCTTTAAATGATTCTAATATCTGACTTAATATTCCTACAGGATGATCAAACATGGTCAATAATGGTTTGTTTAATTTATAACAGAGGATTTGTCGAAGAAAGTTGAAAAAAAAAGTCATTCTATAGTATGAATTTTTTTCGACATTATATACGATGACTTTATTCGGCAAACTATAGTGTTACTTTGTTTTTCATTTTTTTCAACATGCTGTACTATGACTTTTCGGCAAACTATAGTGTTGCTTTATTCGACATACTATAGTATGACTTTTTTAGACATGCTACAGTATGCTATGTCTGATTAAGTATGATTCTTTTTTAACTTTTTCCGACATTATATACTATGACTTTATTCGACATGCTATAGTATGACTTTGTTTTTCATTTTTTTCAACATGCTGTACTATGACTTTTCGGCAAACTATAGTGTTGCTTTATTCGACATACTATAGTATGACTTTTTTAGACATGCTACAGTATGATTTTATTTTACTTTTTACGTCATACTATACTATGAATTTTTTACATTTTTTTCGACATTATATACTATGACTTTATTCGGCAAACTATAGTGTTACTTTATTCGACATGCTATAGTATGACTTTTTTTGACATGCTATAGTATGAATTTTTTTTACTTTTTCCGACATTATATACTATGACTTTATTCGGCAAACTATAGTGTTACTTTATTTGACATGCTATAGTATGACTTTTTTTTCAATTATTTCATTATTATTATAATTATTATGGTTGTGCTGAATCCAACCATGTTTTTGTCTGACCTGTTTATCTGTTTCCAGGCTCCATAGTTTGCAATGTTGAAAAAAGTCTAAAAAATTCATAGTATAGTATGACGTAAAAAGTAAAATAAAATCATACTGTAGCATGTCTAAAAAAGTCATACTATAGCATGTCGAATAAATTAACACTGTAGTTTGCCAAAAAAAAAGTCATAGTATTGTATGTTGAAATAAGTTGAAAAAACAGTCATAGTATAGTACGTCGAAAAAAGTGAAAGGTATATTTTTGATATTGAGGTGAACTGTCCCTTTTTTTAAATATCCAGCTTGTGGTTGTGCTGAATCCAACCATGTTTTTGTCTGACCTGTTGTTTATCTGTTTCCAGGCTCCATGAGGAAGAACTTGGACCCTTTCAACCAGCAAAGTGATGAAGACCTGTGGAAGGCTCTGGAGGAGGTAAGCATCCAATCAGCTCACTCCAGGTTCCCCACAGGTTGAAAAAAGAAAATCATAGTATAGTATGTTGATATAAGTCAAAGATTGTCATAGTATAGTATGTTTAAAAACAGTCATAATATGTCTAAAAAGTTGAAAAGGGAGTTTTTATACACTAAATCAAAGAAACAACTATTGAAGCAGTTCCAAACTTCTTATCAGTGCCTTTTTACTTTTGCAGGACAGATGAGCTGATCCAAAAAACAATCCGCGACAAGTTCAGCGAAAGGATACTGGTGAGTAGTCTTACTGCTTAGCAGAATGTGTTATGTATGTATATATATATATATGTATATATATATATATATATATATGTATATATATATATATATATATATATGTATATATATAT